>NC_059161.1:106621447-107249165 GCF_019923935.1 Bubalus bubalis
ATGTCAGCTGTCTGCCCACTACCCTGTTAGGTTTTGAGGTACACAAGTGATCTGGACAGACATAAGCCTGTGCTTGTGAAGAGTTTACTCTGCTTTCCATAGCAAACTGCAGGGGTTCCACCTTTTTTTCCCATTGCATGTTTTGTTCCCCTTCCTTTGCCTCTGTATGATGTAGCATTATCCCTATTCTATAGGTGAAACTGAATTCTGGTCATGTGGTTTATCTGAGCCCACATAGCTGGTTATCCGACTGGAACTTAGAACTCCAATAGGAAATTTTTAAAACCCAGAGCCCATTAAAACTCAAAAAAAGCAACACATTTTCAGATGACCTGACAGGTTAAAATAGTTAAGTATTGGCCTAAATAGAAAAAAAAAATCACTAACTAATCACTAACTAAATCACTATTAATTCATAGTTCTTAGCAACCCCTGTGATTTCAAGGGTAGTTGCATATCGACAGAGGAACTTACGGATTTAAATGAATCATTGCTTGTTAAATCATGTAGGGAGGTAACAAGAGGGCATAAAAGTTATCTTAAAATGTCACTCGCTGGCCCTCTGCATCTTCCTGGAGCTGTAGAGTCATTGATTCTGATGCTAGTAGTAATTCCAAGGTAGTAATGCAATACGTTTTCATTTTGTAGTACCCCCTTTTTTTCCCTTTTGCTTTTGACTAGAATTATATCAACTCCTTGTGATGCACACTAGTTATTTCTAAGCTGATAGGAGGAGGTCAGAGTGTATTATCTTTCTCATCTGTAAAGTGGGCCAATGGTAGAGCTTAACTCTAGAATTTTGAGGATTAAATGTGCTGCTCTTAAATAAAGCTCTTGGCTTTTACAGTTCCTGGCACATAGTAAGTGCCCAGTTAAATGTTGCCCATTATTATTTCTTGCCTTTGTTGCTCTCTTCTGGTTACTAGTTTTGTTAATGTAATAATATATACTGGGCTTCCTTGGTAGCTCAGTGGTCAAGAATCCACCTGCCAGTGCAGGAGACACGGGTTTGTTGCCTCATCAGGGAAGATCCCACATGCTGAGGACAGCTAAGCCCATGCCCTACAACTGTTGAGCCTGTGCTGTAGAGCCTGGGAACTACTGAGCCCATGTGCCACAACTATTGAAGACCAAGCGCCTTAGCGCCTGTGCTCTAAGAGAAGCCACCTCAGTGAGAAGCCCGTGCACTGCAACCACTCACAGCAATTAGAGAAAAGCTGTGCAGCAAGAAAGACCCAGCACAGCCAAAAATAAATAAATAAAAAATTTTAAAATAGAGGCCAAGTCTTATCAAAATAAAATTTTTAAAAATACATGTTTATGCTAAAAAAATTCAAACAGTTGAGAAAAGATGAGGTTAAGCTTATATCTAACCTCCCATTACCCAGTGCTAATCTGCAGGTGAATCTTCTGTTGATATTTCCTAATATATACCTGCAGAAATTTTTTGGATTATTTCTTATCCCTCCATATTGTGTCAAGGTTGTGATAAACTTTTTCTTCATTCACCCATTCTTTAGAGATGTGTATCATACCCATCTGAACTTTATTTACAGCTAACTCAAATTATTTTCTTATGATATAATTACTTTTAATCCAAGGACTTTACCAGGAGTTCTGAATCTTCGGTAATGAATTACTTGAAAGTAAATGGGCAGGCTAGGAGGCAGGGCATTTGCTGACAAAAAGGAATGAGAAAGAAGAAAGAAGGGCAGAGAGAATACCAGTAGTGAAATCTTACAAGTTCAGTTCAGTTACTAAGTCATGTCCGACTCTGCAACCCCATGGACTGCAGCACGCCAGGCCTCCCTGTCCATCACCAACTCCCAGAGTTTACTCAAACTCATGTCCATTGAGTCAGTGATGCCATCCAGCCATCTCATCCCCTGTCGTCCCCTTCTCCTCCCGCCTTCAATCTTTCCCAGCGTCAGGGTCTTTTCAAATGAGTCAGCTTTTCGCATCAGGTGGCCAGAGTTTTGGAGGTTCAGCTTCAGCATCAGTCCTTCCAATGAATATTCAGGACTGATTTCCTTTAGGATGGACTGGTTGGATCTCCTTGCAGACCAAGGGACTCTCAAGAGTCTTCTCTAACACCATAGTTCAAAAGCATCAATTCTTCAGTGCTCAGGTTTCTTTATAGTACAACTCTCACATCCATACATGACTACTGGAAAAACAGTGAACTTTGACTAGACAGACCTTTGTTGGCAAAGTAATGTCTCTGCTTTTTAATATGTTGTCTAGGTTGGTCATAACTTTTCTTCCAAGGAGCAAATGTCTTAATTTCGTGGCTGCAGTCAACCATCTGCAGTGATTTTGGAGCCCTAAATAATAAAGTCTGTCACTGTTTCCACTGTTTCCCCATCTATTTGCCATGAAGTGACGGGACCGGATGCCATGGGAATCAGGCTCACATGTGCTTTGTCATGAGTGTGATATTAAAATGCATAAATGCTGCTGGCGAGGGGCATTGATGGAGGCAGCAGAACCTTGATCAACCAGGAAGATAACTTCAGTAGACATTAGTTTCCTTTTCTTTAAAGGGTAGCGATTAACATTAGAAAACGGCTCCATTGAAATTGGGACTACCACTCTAAAACAAAAAAATTGCATGGCCTAAAGAGTGGCTTGTAAATGTTTGATTGTGATCCACAGTAAGAAATACTTTTCTATGCATAGTTATATATGTATATAACTAAAATTCCATACTACCTGCCATTGTATTTTTCTGTTTGATTCCATTTAAAAATTTTATTGTTTGCAGTCCACTAAATTAATTTCACGAGCTATTGATTGTGACCAGCCTTTGAAAAACACTGGTCTAGAGTATATAATGTTAGAGTGAATTCTGGAGGGATGTGACGATGTGTCTCAGTACTTGTCAGTCATTTTGTGGTGCTGTGATCACATGACTTTATAATCATAAAGTTAAGTTTGGACCAACAGCTGTGTCTGTTCCCATACTGTAAGTACTTAGATACTGTGTATGGTGTCTGGTGTAACTAGACTTATTGTGGCGATTATTTTGCAGTATATAGAAATATTGAATCATTATGTTGTATACCTGAAACAAATGTGTTATATGTCAGTTATACCCAAATAAAAACAAAATTTTAAAATACTTCAATAAAGTTAGAAGAGGAATATGGTTCTGAGAACTGCTGATATAAAATAGTAAAAATCATACCAGGACATTTCTATTATGTACTGACTTTCAGTCCTTTAGAATTACATGGGAAGCTTTTAAAAAATGTTGTCCAGACCTGGTCCCATTGAATCATAAACTTGGGGGGCTAGGACTGGGTATTGGTATATTTCAGAGTTCCTAAAGAGTTTGTAATACACAGGCAGAGCTGAGTATCATTGTGCTTAGGGGAGAAGGAAGAAAGATGAAAAACAGTAGAGGATTTCCTTAGTGAGAAAAGATTTCTTCAGTAGAGGAGACAACTTTTTATTTATACCTTGCTTATTTCCAAAATGGGTTTGAAGAAAATTTAAAAAATTGCCAAACCATCATGGTACTTACTGTGCTTCCCATGTGGCTTGGTGGTAAAGAATCCTCCTGCCAATGCAGGAATTGCGGGTTTAATCTCTGGGTTGGGAGGATCTCCTGGAAAAGGAAATGGTAACCCACTTCAGTATTCTTACCTGGGATCCCATGGACAGAAAAGCCTGGCGGACTGTAGTCCATGTGGTCACAGAGTCAGGCATGACTTAGCAACTGAGCGCAACATGGTATTTACCATGTCATGTACTATTCTAAGCATTTTATGTAACTTAGTTGATTTTATCCATAACAGTCCTATGAAGTAGGAGCTTTTATTACTCTTTTTTGTATAGGAAGGAATTGAGGCACAGAGAAATTAAGTAACTTGCCTAAAATCCTATAACTAATAATGTGTGCAACTAGGATTTGAACCTAGGCATTCTTGCTCCTGAGCAGCCATGTTTGAAATACACTGAAAAACATATGCAGTAAGACTATGAAAGCAGGAACAAATATCAGGAGATCCAATGGAAGGGTTAAGGTAATTGATCAGATTTCTAGTTTAAGGTTAGTTTTTGCACTTGAGTTTAGCTTTGGGCTTCCTCTAAACCAAAGCAGTCAGAGATTTTGGCTCTCACACCTGATGCGAAGAACCGACTCACTAGAAAAGACGATGATGCTGGCAGAGATTGAAGGCAGGAGAAGAAGGGGATGACAGAGGATGAGATGGTTGGATGACTCAATGGACATGAGTTTGAGTAAGCTCCGGGAGTTGGGGATGGACAGGGAGGCCTGGCGTCCTGCAGTCCATGGGGTTGCAAAGAGTCAGACACGACTGAGCGACTGAACTGAACTGAAATGAGGCATGATGTACATGGTTACATAGCACGTTACATGGTACATGTACATGGAGGAGCTTTCACTTGGATTCCTATCTCAGTGCACTAAAATTTAAGAGCCACTGAACGAGGTGACTGTTAAGGTTATTTTCAGCTCTGAGTTCTGTGTATCTAACCCAGCTTGTATATTATAGTACCTTTAATTAATGAGCACCTTGAGGGCTAGTCTCAAATTCATCTTTCATTTGTTCATTCATTCATTCATTATTTATATAAGAAACTTTTATTGAGCATCCAATATGTTAAGCACTGTAGTAGGGAACATGGGAATGAATAATATATAATCGCCTCTAGACGTTTATAGTGTTAAAGGGGATATAGACTTGTAGACAAATAACTTGGGTGGAGCAAAGAATGTTACATAGAGAAAAAGTTGTATCCCATACTCCTAGTACAGTAGGTCCTATACATATTTACTGGATTGAATTGAATAAGCTGGCCATTGTCTTGATTAATTTTCCTCAAATGTTATGCTGGTCCTTTAATGGAAACATATTTCCGATGTGAATGTGGATGAATATAGGGAAATAGGCCTCAGTTTACATAAAGCCTTTATCTATATATTTGACTAGACTTGTGTCTTAAAATGCCACGTAGCTACACCGTAAATGTAACATGTGCTTTTCATTATTGTTTGAAGATGTGTTTGTTTTGTCTCAAATAGGTAATACATATAACATACCTATTCGTTTGTGGATTTTGGATTCTCACCCTTTTGCTCCCCCCATTTGCTTCTTAAAACCAACTGCAAATATGGGAATCTTAGTTGGAAAGCATGTGGATGCTCAAGGCAGAATATACTTGCCCTATCTCCAAAACTGGAGCCATGTAAGATCAATTTGGATTTTCTTTTGAAAATTTTTATTTTTCTGAATGTTTATCTTTGATACTGATGGTACAAATAAGTTACTGAATTTTCTTTCAGTGATATTCTTCTTATGGTCTTGAAAAATAATTTGAAATTGAACTCCCAGGGGGTCACCCAAGTCCCAGCACCCTGGTGACAGCAGCCTGCTTGAATCTGCTCTCTCCAAGTCTGGGAGCCAACCATTGTTTACTCCCTGTCTTTTTACAGTCGTTTGCTGTTTGATAAAGCAAATGAAGAACTATTAGCAAAATATTGAGGCATTATTTCCTAGTTCCTCCCTTGTAAAGATTCTTGTGTAATAGGTGTATTTATTTGTAGCTTTGCCTGTTTTTAACCTTTATGTAAATTTAATCATATTGTGTATAATCTTTTATTACATGCCTTGTTTTAACTGAGTGTTAAGTTTTAAAAATTCACCCCGATGATTCATGAAACTAGTTTATATCTTTTATAAGCCCTCACAAGGACTTCCCTGGAGTCTGGTGGGTAAGACTCCAAGCTTCCACTGCAGGGAGCACAGTTTCAGGGCACTAATCCTGCGTGCCATGGGACACGGCCAAATAAATAGATAAATCAAAGTAAAAAAATAAAAAAATATGGCCTAGGTTTAAAACACAAAACAAAAAGAAACCCTCAGATTACGCATTCTACATATTTCATCTATCATTATATTAAGCGTTTTTCCATATTAGACAGTATGGTTGCCTGATGATCCAGCATTAGGATATTGCATGATATATTTGTAGATTGCTTTGTTAGAAATTTAATGATGAGCATCCTTAAATATAAATATTTGTAAATATAAATTGTTTGTATATCTTATAAATCTTTAATAATTTTCTAATGATAAATCTCTAGGAATGGAATTATTGGATCAAAGTTTTAAAATGTTTTGAAGGCTATTCTTATATTTCCCTAAATTGGCTTCCAAGAAGTAGACACAATCTTATGATTCTGCCATTTATAGAAATCAGTGAAGGAGGGTATCTGGTTTATAGCACCCTTGCTCTAAAGGATGCTATAAAAGAAGGTATTATCTTTAAAACAAAACAAGCTTTGGCTTATCCCTATGGTTCATTTATTATTATTATTATTTATTATGGATATAGAATATACTCTCAGTTTTGTAAGTAAAACTTTTATGAAAAGAATTTATAATATATTTGTATATACTGAGAAAGTTGTAGGACAGGGATATCAGAGAGGAGTGAGGTTGAAGTATAGGGTGGTGTTAGAATTATCATTTCTTATTTTGTATATGTACTGTAAAAGGGTGTGCAACTGGATGCATTTCACTTTGTTTTACGGTTTTCTGTATTTTTCATATAAAGAAAACTTCTAAAAAGAAGGAAAAAAAAGAGAAAAGGAAAAGATGCACACCAAATTGTCAGTAGTGGAGTTTAGATGGGGAGTTTACTTGATGAACTTGTAGATTATTTGTGTTTCTTGGTGATTTAAATAATAAAATTACCAGTTAAATGTGATGAATTCAGTTCAGTTCAGTCGCTCAGTTGTGTCTGCCCCTTTGCAACCCCATGGACTGCAGCATGCCAGGCTTCCCTGTCTATCACCAACTCCTGGAGCTTGCTCACACTCATGTCCCTTGAGTCGGTGATGCCATCCAAACCATCTTATCCTCTATCAGCCCCTTCTCCTCCTGCCTTCAGTCTTTCCCAGCATCAGGGTCTTTTCCAGTTAGTCAGTTCTTTGCATCAGGTGGCCAAAGTATTGGAGTTTTAGCTTCAACATCAGTCCTTCCAATGAATATTCAGGACTGATTTCCTTTAGGATGGACTTGGATCTCCTTGCAGTCCAACTGACTTTCAAGAGTCTTCTCCAACACCACACTTCAAAAGCATCAATTCTTGGCACTCAGCTTTCTTTATGGTCCAACTCTCACATCCATACATGGCTACTGGAAAAACCATAGCCTTGACTAGATGGACCTTTGTTGGCAAAGTAATGTCTCTGCTTTTTAATATGCCGTCTAGGTTGGTCATAACTTTTCTTCCAAGCAGCAAGCGTCTTTTAATTTCTTGGCTGCATTCACCATCTGGAGTGATTTTGGAGCCCCGCAAAATAAAGTCTCTCACTGTTTCCATTGTTTCCCCATCTATTTGCCATGAAGTGGTGGGACCGGATGCCATGATATTAGTTTTCTGAATGTTGAGTTTTAAGCCAGCATTTTCTCTCTCCTCTTTTACATTCATCAAGAGGCTCTTTAGTTCTTCTTCACTTTCTGCCATAAGGGTGGTGTCATCTGCGTATCTGAGGTTATTGATATTTCTCCCGGTAATCTTGGTTCCAGATTCTGCTTCATCCAGCCTGGCATTTCTCATGATGTACTCTGCATATAAGTTAAATAAGCAGGGTGACAATATACAGCCTTGATTTGGAACCAGTCTGTTTTTCCATGTCCAGTTCTAACTTGCTTCTTGACCTGCATACAGACTTCTCTGGAGGTAGGTAAGGTGGTCTGGTATTCCCATCTCTTTAAGAATTTTTCAGTTTGTTTTGATCCACACAATCAAAGGTTTTGGCCTAGTCAATAAAGCAGAAGTAGATGTTTTCCCGGAACTCTCTTACTTTTTTGATGATCCAGCGGATGTTGGCAATCTGATCCCTGGTTCTTCTGCCTTTTCTAAATCCAGCTTGAATGTCTAGAAGTTCTCGTTTTATGTACTGTTGAAGCCTGGCTTGGAGAATTTTGAACATTACTTTGCTAGTGTGTGAGGTGAGTGCAGTTGTGGGGTAGTTTGAGCATTCTCTGGCATTGCCTTTCTTTGGGATTGGAATGAAAACTGACCTTTTCCAGTCCTGTGGCCACTGCTGAGTTTTCCAAATTTCTGGCATATTGAGTGCAGTACTTTCACAGCATCATCTTTTAGGATTTGAAATAGCTCAACTGGAATTGCATCACCTCCACTGGCTTTGTTCATAGTGATGCTTCCTAAGGCCCATTTGACTTTGCATTCCAGGATGTCTGGCTGGCTCTAGGTGAGTGATCACACCATCATGGTATTGTGGGTCATGAAGATCTTTTTTGTACAGTTCTGTGTATTCTTGCCCCCTCTTCTTAATATCTTCTGCTTCTGTTAGGTCCATACCATTTCTGTCCTTTATTGTGTCCATCTTTGCATGAAATATTCTCTTGTTATCTCTCATTTTCTTGAAGAGATAGTCTTTCTTATGTCTAGTTTTTCCCATTCTATTGTTTTCCTTTATTTCTTTGCATTGATCATTGAGGAAGGCTTTCTTATCTCTCCTTGCTATTCTTTGGAACTCTGAATTCAGATGCTTATATCTTTCCTTTTCTCCTTTGCCTTTCGCTTCTCTTCTTTTCTCAGCTATTTGTAAGGCCTCCTCAGAGAACCATTTTGCCTTTTGTGTTTCTTTTTCTTGGGGATGGTCTTGATCACTGCCTCCTGTGCAGTGTCATGAACCTCCATCCATAGTTCTTCAGGCACTCTATTAGATCTAATTCCTTGAATCTATTTGTCACTTCCACTGTATAATCGTAAGGGATTTGATTTAGGTCATACCTGAATGGTCTAGTGGTTTTCCCTAGGGCATGATAAAAATTTGTTAGTTGGAAGAACAAAATTGATGTCTTAACCTTAATGCTTAGTTTTTTGGTTACTTGAGAAATTGAAATCTTATCATGTATTTATTTATCATGTATGTTTCTTCATTTTTGAATTGCCTATCTCCTTCATCCATTTTTACTCTTTTAAACAAAAAACTACTTTTTTTTTTTTTTTTTTACATCTGCGCCCTGTTGTGTGAACTTATCTTCCCTATTTCCTCTTTCTGGTTTACTTTGGCATCTCTTTTCATAGTTTGTTTAATAAATACTCAGAGGTAGTCCTAAAATCTAGTCAAGGTTGTGCTTGGTTTCAGTTCAGACAGTGTTAATTTCACTTTACTCTTCTGAACCTCTTTATTATAAGCCAAAACTAGTTTTACATTATTTAAATGGCCCTATTTAGAAGAGTTACATTTAGGGGGAATGGAGGGATAAATTAGGGGTTTGGGATGAACAGATACACACTACTATATATAAAATACATAGAGACTTCCCTGGTGGTCCAGTGGTTAAGACTCTGCGCTTCCAATGCAGGGTCAGGGAATTAAGATCCTACATGTAGTGCTGTGTGGCCAAAAAATAAAAATAGGTTAAAAAGATCTACGGGATAGCACAGAGAACTATATTTAATATCCTTTTTTTAATGTTTATTTATTTATTCATTTTTGGCTGTGCCGGGTCTTTCTTAATACAGTGATACCCTCTAGCTGCAGGGCACGAGCTTCTCGTTGCGGCGTCTTCTCTTGGTGCGCACGCAGCACAGGCTCGAGAGCACACGGACTTCGGTAGTTGTGTCACGTGGCCAGTACTTGCAGCTCCCGGGCTCTAGAGCACAGGCTTAATAGTTGTAACACATGTGCTCAGTTGCTCCATGGCATGTGGGGTCTTAGCAGATCAGGGCTCGAACCTGTGTCTCCTGCATTGGCAGGCAGATTCTTTACCACTGAGCCACCAGGAAAGCCCTATATTTCAATATCTTGTAATAAGCTATAATGAAAGGCATCTGGAAGAGACTAGATAGATAGATATACTTATGTCTATAATCTATCTATATATCTATATCTGATTCACTCTGCTGTATACCTGAAACTAACACCACATTGTAAATCAGCTATATTTCACTTCAAAAAAGTATGAGTTATGATTTAAAAAGTACTGCATTAAGTCCCACATGCGGTTGCAATTGTATAGTATTAATATGATTGTATAGTGTTTTGGAGCTAGAAGGAATCTGGAAGTCACTTAGGCTAAGGATTGCAGACATTTTCCCCAAGAGAGTCCGTGTGCAGCATTAGGCCTACGGAATTTTGTTTGAACAGCAAAGAGGTTTTGTTTTGCTTTGTTTTGTTATGTTCTTAATATAAATTTAAGTGACTGTACATGTACTCTTTCCAATTTGCCACAGTGACCATCTCCCCAAATTTTCTTACACTTGACAACTTCACATATTATATTATCTGCTTGGTCTTTAAAAGTATTTAAGTGTTTTTATTCTAATGGCTTCTTTGTCTTTATAAAGAATGAAACTCAGATCGAAGAATTAAGCAATTTTTAAAATGAGCAAACCACTTTAAGTATTCCTTATAATAATAATAAACATATATTTTACACTCAAAACATAATTTGCATACATTAGCTCATTTGTTTCTCATATTTATTGGAATTTATTATTCACATTATATTACTAATAATACTGAAGCTCAGAGAGGTTAAGTGCATTTCATTAAGGTTGTTTTACCAGTTCAAATAAGCAGTAATGGATGAGATAAGTATTTTATGAGCAGTAATTTTCTTATTTGATAGTGGCTGTATAGGACAGTGTTTTGTTTTTTCATTTGGGAAATATATGCTAAAGTATTTGGGGTGAAGGGGTGTTGTATCTTCAGTTTATTCTCAGTTGGTTCAGAAAATAGAGGAAAAGGCACTGAGAAAGCACATGAGATAAAATGTTAAAATTTGAGCAATCTTGAGTGGAGAACATATGAAAATTCTTTGTACTATTCTTTTGCCAGCTTTTCTGTAAATCTGCAGTTATTTAAAAATAAAAAAATTTTAGAAAGGCAGATAGACAAGACTGTTCCCACATACAGGTACTCTACTACTAAACACATTTATACTGTTGTTGCAATTTTTGGAGATGTAGTTTTAACACTTCTCCCTGTATTTTTTAATTAAAAAGAATTAAATTTTCCAGTTAAAAGTACTATGTAATTTTTGTATGGGTTTGTATGGGTTTTCAAAAAATGAGAGCATTAATATTCTTTCGGCCAACTCTAACAATGTATAGATTAATAAGGTAGTATTCCTTAGCAAAATTTCTGCATAACTTTTCCCTTTGTGTATTCTGTAGCCTAAATCTGTCATTGTTGGACTAATTAAAGAAATGATTGCCAAATTTCAAGACGAACTTCCCCTGTGTTCTCTTTCATCATCTGACGAGGCACGGCAGATAGACTTGCTAGCCTATATTGCAAAAATCACTGAAGGTTTGTATTTCTGTTAATAATAGCGTTATGAGTTTACAGTTTCTCACTAATATCCTTTATTCTCTGCTATTTGATTTCTATAAATAAATACATACTTCTGTATATACATAATTGTGTTGGATCAAAAAATTCCTATGTATTTATCATAAGGTTTACCATATAGTTCCAATGAATATGGTTTCTTAAAATGTAAAAGATTACTTTTATCCTGACAAATAAAATAATTTGTTTTGTTCAAAACCACTTGATATATATTAATGATCCCAAACCTTTTTCATTATATGTGTACATAGCTTTTTGCCTCGTTCAGTATATTGGACCAGAGAATCTGTGATTCTCATTGTTTTTCATTGAAGACAAAGGAAAATAACCATGCTTGCAACAATTTAGTAAGTTTTAAACATTTTTTTTGCATTGTAGACTAGAGCAGTAAGAGTCACAATGTTTTTCAAAATTATGGAAATCCTATTTTTTTTAAAGCTTAGAAAGACATTTTCTTTTTAAAGTGGTAGTCTCTGCGTAAAGTATTTAATATGAGATTCCTGTCTTCCTTGCATTTCATTTGTTCAAAAATATTTTTGAATGCCTGTATGAAATGCCTAGTACCATCTTTTCTGTCCAAGTTATTAAAGTTCGGGTTTTTTTTAAATGCTAAAAAGACTTTTGATATTATTTTTAAATTATGATAAAATGCTTTTCTTTTTAGGTGTCTCAGATATAAATTCAAAGAACTGGGCAAATCGTGAGAATAAAACAGTCAATAAAATTACCGTGGTTGGAGGTGGAGAACTGGGAATTGCCTGCACATTAGCAATTTCAGCCAAAGTACGTAAGCATAATGGTTATAAATACACGTCATATTGCTACACTTTTAGGCAGTTTCTGTTTTAACACACAAGAAATAATAGCTTCATTTTGTCATGTGGGAAAACCTCATTTTGCCTTAAAATAAATTTAGTAAGTTGACAAAAAAACAGCTGAAAGCTCTCATTAGTAATGTTGTTTCATAATTAGTGGTTAGACATGAACTAGGCTTTGAAAACCTGGTTTGAACAATGGGCTCATCATCCTAATCCAAGGGAACCTCAGGTTGACACTCATCTGACTTAGTCACAAATGCTTTTGTGTTTTCTGAGTCATGCTGCTTTAATTAAACTCTTATTTAATATAATACTTAATTTAGCTCTTTCCAAAGTTAACATTTTCTTAAATTGCCTTTTCTTGAAAGTGTAATTACTCCACTTTCTTTTAGGATCATAGTTCCTGATTTGATATTTTACAGTGGTCTGAAATTTGTCTATTTTTTCATCAATCCTTTTTTACTGGATCTTTTCTATATAAATTATGTTTAGAAAGGCTTAAATCTCCCTTCAGGGAAGTTGAAAAGACCCTCCCCAGCCCAGTATCCCCAGTGTCGTGGTAATAGCATGTCTGTGGCATTTGAGCAATGTAGCCCAAAACAGACTGGCTCTCCCTTGATATATTTGTTTGGTAGCTGGTATTTGAGTTTCTGTTCTATTAAAATTTGATTGATTGACATGTAAATTCATCTCTTTCTATCTAAGATTCACTTATGTCTTGGAGGTAGGTTCTACTTAAGCAAAGAGTGAAATTGTATCCAGGGCGCTAGAAGATTTTAAAAGCTGACTATTCAGGACAATATATGCTAACTTGTAGCACATTATAGTTTCATTTCCTCCATCCTCCATTTGAATGCACTCTTCTTCTTAATTGGAATTTGAAATGTTTGCAGATCTTTTGTTACTAAATAGAGTATTTCTATAAACATTGCCTTAGAAGTTGCTTATTTTCTTGTCTGAATTTTCTTTTAGGTGTACAGAATCTCAAAAGTAGTACTATGAGTCAGAGGGCATGAATAGTTTTTATGGCACTTACTATATATTGCTAGATTGCTCTTGAGACAGGCAGAAGTAATTTATGCTGCTAATAACAATGTACACATCAACCTCATTTTGGCATCCTTAACAGTACTGAGTTTTATTAATTTTACTTGCTTTTGGTAAGTGTCGGAAAAGGCAGTGGCACCCCACTCCAGTACTCTTGCCTGGAAAATCCCATGGACGAAGGAGCCTGGTGGGCTGCAGTCCATGGGGTCTCTAAGAGTTGGACACGATTAAGCGACTTCACTTTCATGCATTGGAGAAGGAAATGGCAACCCACTCCAGTGTTCTTGCCTGGAGAATCCCAGGGACGAGGGAGCCTAGTGGGCTGCCGTCTATGGGGTCTCACCGAGTCGGACACGACTGAGGTGAGTTAGCAGCAGCAGCAGCAACAACAGTACTGAGTTTTATCGATTTTATTTGCATTTGGTAAGTGTAGTAAGTGGGCTTCTCTGGTAGCTCAGCTGATAAAGAATCCTCCTGCAATGCAGGAGACCCTGGTTTGATTCCTGGGTCAGGAAGATCCCCTGGAGAAGGGATAGGCTACCCTGTTCTTGGGCTTACCTGGTGGCTTAGATGGTAAAGAATCCACCTGCAATGCGAGAGACCTGGGTCCGATCCCTGGGTTGGGAAGATCCCCTGGAGGAGGGCATGGCAACCCACTCTAGTATTCTTGCCTGGAGAATCCCCATGGACAGAGGAGCCTGGCGGGCTGCAATCCATGGGATCGCAAAGAACTGGACACGACTGAGCGACTCAGGACAGCACAGCACAGCACAAGAAGGCCCCTTAAAGTCATATTTAATGGTTAGAAGTCTCACTGTCAGTATTTGTCTGTGAACTGTCTAGATGGAAGGTTTTTTCTGTTTTTCCTTTTAAACATTAGTATTCTGAGGAATTCCCTGGCATGCCAGTGGTTAAGACTCTGCACTTCCAATGCAGAGGTACGAGTTTGATCCTTGGTTGGGGAACAAAGATACCACATGCCCATGCGGCCCAAAAAAGGCAAAACAGAAGGAAAAAAAGTTAGTATTTTGATGCGAGGTTCAGTATTCAAATAGTGCAACAATATTCCACTAGTGCAGTAGTGGTCGTAATAATGGCGGTAGTTGAAATGATGGTCACAGCAATAGCTAACCTTTACTAAGTGTTTGCTAGGTACCAGGCACTCTTCTAAACACTTGATTCATTTTTGCAACAACCTTATGGCTTAGGTACTATCATTACTGTCGTTTGACAAGTGGAGAAACCAGGGCATAGGGAGGTTACCCAATTTGCCCCAAATCATACTGTTAATAAAAGGACCCAGGGTTTGAGGCTGGGCATTCTGTTTATGGATCCTGTATTCTAGATCCTTACTACCCAATGTGTGGCATTGGCATCATCTGAGATCTTATTAGAAATGCCTAATCTCAGGCCCTATTCCAGATCTGCAGTTTAAAAGTATCCCTCAGGATCAGTGTGCTTCACTGATGTATTAAATGATGACCTCTTTCTTAAAGGTTGAGAAGCTGTAAGTTAGGAGAGATGCCCAGGTCCTATACTTTTTGGAAAAAGGACTCTCACAAAGGTAAATTGACTCTCAGGAGTTTCTATGCCATCATGAACAGTCAACCCACCATGGCACCCAGGGAGCTGTCTACTGCATGTGGAGTATTTTCCATGAGATCTCTGGGAGAGAAAACTGCATGATAATTGGTTCTGTTTTAGCTCTATGTCTATTATCTTTTTTGTTTTCTTTAGAGAAACTTGGCATTAATGTTGACTTTCATGCTAGAAATGACCAAATGGTGCTAAAATAACCAAATGCTAAATGACCAATGGTGCTAAAATAGACCAAAAAATCACTCTAGATTCTTTAGAATGGGAAGTTATGAAAACAAAAACAAACTCAAAAACAACAGCAAATATATTGAGTGTACTGTGTCATCTTTATTACTCATTATCCCATCAAAAGAAACCTGCAATTTGAGACTTTCTATTTAAACCCTTTTCAGTTCAGTTCAGTTCAGTCGCTCAGTCGTGTCCGACTCTTTGCAACCCCATGAATTGCAGCACGCCAGGCCTCCCTGTCCATCACAAACTCCTGGAGTTCACTCAAACTCAAGTCCATCGAGTCAGTGATGCCATCCAGCCATCTCATCCTCTGTCGTCCCCTTCTCCTCCTGCCCCCAATCCCTCCCAGCATCAGAGTCTTTTCCAGTGAGTCAGCTCTTCGCATGAGGTGGCCAAAGTACTGGAGTTTCAGCTTCAGCATCATTCCCTCCAGAGAAATCCCAGGGCTGATCTCCTTCAGAACACAATTTTTAGTTAAGCCAAAGAATCACATCATTCAAGTGCATGATACTGTTTTCTTGCTTGCATATCCCTTTTATTGCTGTTGTGTTACTTCCTTCATAAGAGAGTGTGTAAGGCCTATGTGTGTTCTTCTTTGGGCTTCCCAGGTGGCGCAGTGGCAAGGAATCTGCCTGCCAATGCAGGAGATGCAACAGCTGTAGGTCGGGAAGATCCCCCAGAGTAGGAAATGGCAACTTGTTCCAGTATTCTTACCTGAAAAATTCCATGGACAGAGAAGCCTGGTGGGCTACAGTCCATGGTGTCACAAAGAGTTGGACACAACTGAGGACCTGAGCAGACACACACACACACACACACACACACACACACACACACACACACATACATTCTTTAACTGTCATCTCTGAATAAATTTCAACTGCGTAACGGGCATGTTCAGTGTAATACTGTTCTTTTTCTTTTTGCACTGTCCAGGGCATTGCAGACAAACTGGTCCTTTTAGACTTCTCAGAAGGGACTAAAGGAGGGATGATGGACCTTGACATCTTCAACCTGCCTAATGTGGAGATCAGCAAAGGTCTGGCTATTCTGCTTCAAAGATTTGTGCCTTCAAAGATTTGAGTCAGTTTTTCTGTACGTTATTTTAGGGCAGTTTCAGGTTCAGGGTGCTGTTGGGCAGAAGGTACAGAGGTTTTTTTCTGTGTACCTCCTGCCCTGTACATGCATAGGCTCTGCATTGTCAACATCCCCTACCTGAGTAGTACAATTGACAGACCTCCGTGGACACATGATTATCATCTAAAGTCCATAGTTTACATTAGGATTCACTCTTGTTTGTGTATTCTATGAATGTGGACAAATCAAACATGTATTTACCATTATAGTATCAACCAGTATTTCACTGCCCTAAAAATTCTCTGTGTTCTGCCTGGAGTCCTAGAATTTTAATGCTGAAAGCATCTTAAAGATCACTTAGTCCAAGTCCCTCAGTTTACATATTGGGGAAACTAAGATTCATATAAATTAAGGGACTTACCTTAAGTCATAGAGAGATTACAACTAATGATGTTAATTAGAGATAAGCAGATAACATTCGTATTGGTTGGAAGCATTTATTCTTGGTGTCCGACTCACACCTTAGTATTAATTATTTTCTCTAAATGCTTCCTTTTTTGTAATATATTGGTTAACAACACTGTTTTTAGAGTTAGACAGATCAGGCTTTGCATACTAGTTTTGCCATTTGCCAGATTATATAACCTTTCGAAGTTCAATCTTATTATCTGTAAAATGAGAATTAATATATAATACCTCTTGGTATATAACGAAGTGCTATATATAGCAACTCCTTACTTGGTGGCAAGCACCAAACCCTATATATATTACATACATTGTTAAATAGATGCAAATCTTTTGAATTAAAAAATTTTTTTAAAAATTGAATTCACATTGATTTCACTAAAAATATATTGTTAAAGTGAATTTTAACAGGAACAAAAAGAGAATTTATATCATTAACAAATGAAATTTAAAATGTTAAAAAGTAATTTTTATTTCCTCTTTTTAACTCAAAAGATTTGCATCTATTTAACAATGTATATAATATATTAGTATAGACACATATATATGTAGGTGAATATAAATATAATTGGGGATTAAAATTACTTTATTATCAGGGATACATGAGCAAAAAAACTGGAAGACCATTGAACTAGAGAATGTTTAGTCTCAGAAACCAGGTTATAGCTACGGTCAGTCAGGTTGTAATATGTTATAGTTTCTTAGCTTTCCTTTATCTTTCCTTACGCAGGTCTCCAGTATTCTTAACCATATTTTCCAAGTGAAATAATGAGACATATGATTTCACAAGCCTGAATGTACTAAGAACCACAGTGGATCAGAAAAGTTGAAATTGTACCTATAGGTTATAAACATTGGATATAGTAGTTGTGGCAAGTCTCTTGATCCCTGTAGGATACAATGGATTTATTTTCCTTCTCTGGAAAGAGTACAATAGTTGCCTTAATGATCCTTTTGTAGGATCCTTTGGGGAGCTGAGTATTCTCTTGTGCCTGTCCTTTCTAGGTACTGAAGTTCTTAAGGGACCTCTTAACCCTTCCAAATCTCTCCAGGAGAGACTGCTTAGTACATGGACCCTAGAGGTTATGGGGCCATTTAGGACCTGAGGAAATTGTTTCTTCCTGTGTGTCTCATTAACATCAGTAACAATTGTTTCAGATAATTGAAAGACTACAATCCTTGGAGTAGATATATAGTGTTTGGTGCTGGCCACCAAGTAAGGAGTTTTGAATGAATGAGTACTATTTTGGGGTAACTTTTATGTCCCCTTGTTAATTTTGATTGCATAGTCCTGATAACAATTTAATTACTATTATATGAAGTGATTTAATGTTACTAACATCTCAGATATGGTCTATGATATGGAAAAGCACATTAATAATTATTATAAGCTGCAGATGGTGATTGCAGCCATGAAATTAAATGACGCTTACTCCTTGGAAGGAAAGTTATGACCAACCTAGATAGCATATTCAAAAGCAGAGACATTACTTTGCCAACAAAGGTCCGTCTAGTCAAGGCTATGGTTTTTCCAGTGGTCATGTATGGATATGAGAGTTGGACTGGGAAGAAAGCTGAGTGCCAAAGAATTGATGCTTTTGAACTGTGGTGTTGGAGAAGACTCTTGAGAGTCCCTTGGACTGTAAGGAGATCGAAGCAGTCCATTCTGAAGGAGATCAGTCCTGGGTGTTCTTTGGAAGCAATGATGCTAAAGGTGAAACTCCAGTACTTTGGCCACTTCATGTGAAGAGTTGATTCATTGGAAAAGACCCTGATGCTGGGAGGGATTGGGGGCAGGAGGAGAAGGGGGCGCCAGAGGATGAGATGGCTGGATGGCATCACCGACTTGATGGACATGAGTTTGAGTGAACTCCAGGAGTTGGTGATGGACTGGGAGGCCTGGCGTGCTGCGATTCATGGGGTCGCAGAGAGTCGGACATGACTGAGCGACTGAACTGAACTGAACTGAAGCTCATTTTGACATTTTACTAGTGCCCATCATGACAGGCATTGATGGTCATCCTAGAGTTGTACTTTGCTCCATTTGGATTTTTTAAAATAGCTGCTAAAATACTTTGGAGAAGTATATACATATGTGTATATGATCCTGCAAATGTCCATACTATATATATGTAAACAAACAGTGTGTGCATAGACTAAATCTGGAGAAATACTGAGGGAACTGTTAAAAGAGTAGTTGCTTTAGGAGTCATATTGGGGAAACTGGTTCTGCACTTGTTTTTTGCACTTAATATTTTTATCCCTTTTTTTTTTCTATTGTGCTAAAATACATATACGTAAATCTACATTAGTGACGCTCAGCACTTTCACAGTGTTGTGCAGCCATCACCACCATCTAGTTCCAGAACATTTTCCTACCCCCGAAGGAAACCCTCCATACCTTCAGCAGTCACTCCCCTATTTTCCCCTCTCCGCAAGGCCCTGGCAGTCACCGGCCTGTTCTGTGGATCTGCCTTTTCCGGATGTTCCATAGGAATGGAAGTACACAGCATGTGGCCTTTGTGCCTGGCTGTCTTCACTTAGCACAGTGTTTTCAGGGTTCATCCATATTGTAGTGTGTATCAGTGCACCCCTCCTGTTTATGGCTGAATAATGTTCTGTGGTGTGGATATGCCACATTTTATTTATCTGTCTATCAGTTGCTATACATTTGGGTTGCATCTTTTTGGTCTTGTGAGTAGTCCTGCTATGAGCATGTATGTACAAGTATTTGTTTGAACACCTCTTTTCAGTTCCTTTAGGGATGTCCCCAGAAGTGGAATTGCCAGAACATATGGCAATTCTGTGTTTAAGTTATTGATGAATTTATATTATCATTTTGAAGATCATTATTAACAGCACATAGAGATCTAAATACCTATATTTCTTGAACAGCTTCTTAATAATACTCCATCAGATGAGTATCTTCTATTGGTAGACATTTAATTTTTTTGTTTGTTTATTTTTTGGTGATTACAAATAATGCTACAGAGAACATTGTAATGTAAAAATCTCTATGTATTTCTCTACCCAGTAGGATAAACTAGAATTACTGGGTCAAAAGTTGTTTCTATTTATGTTAAGTAAAATTTTTCTTTAATTTTGGCTGTGCCTTGAGGCATGCAGGAAATTAGTTCCCAGACCAGGGATTCAGTGCTTACCCTCTGCAGTGGAAGCACAGAGTCCTAACCACTGGTCTGCCAGGGAATTCATAAAAGGTGTTTTTTTAAATATATATTTTTGAGTTGTACTAATTTATACTCTCACCAGCAGTATAAGAAGATTCCTGTTTCCTTCTTGCTGATTTCTTTTATATTAAACAGAGCTAATAGAATAATTATCCTATGATATTATTTTGATTATGTCATTTCCTGGCTGAAGACACTATTATGTTGGTCTCTTATCCCTTAATAATAATTACAGATGCCATGTTTTTTCAGGGAATCAGCAATGTAGTCTAGCTAATTTACATGTATTCATATCCCATTAATGCTCTTAGTTTATTTTATAGTTTGCTCAGAGAGATTGTGGCTTTAGTCACACAGTAAGCAGCTAAGCTGGCATTTCAAATGAGTTTGTTACCAATTTCTTATGATTCACTCCAGAAATAAATAGTCTCTGGATACATAAGCAAAATGTGTGTATGGGTATGTCTGTGCCTAGAGAAAAAAATGTTCAGTAGTTGAATATTCAGAGAAGGCAGTGGCACCCCACTCCAGTACTCTTGCCTGGAAAATCCCATGGGCGGAGGAGCCTGGTAGGCTGCAGTCCATGGGGTCACTAAGAGTTGGACACGACTGAGCGACTTCACTTTCACTTTTCACTTTCATGCATTGGAGAAGGAAATGGCAACTCACTCCAGTGTTCTTGCCTGGAGAATCCCAGGGACGAGGGAGCCTGGTGGGCTGCCGTCTATGGGGTCGCACAGAGTTGGACACGACTGAAGTGACTTAGCAGTAGCAGTTGAATATTATAAGTTGTTGCTGACGACATATGGAACAAAGTAAAATTTGCTCAATAGTCAGCGGGTTATAGGTTGAACTCTTGTGTGAGAACCACCTGTGTGGTTTTTAAACTTACAGAAGCCTGGTTGTCCACCCCAGGCCTATGGAGAGACTAAAAGGCTTTGAGGCAGGAAGCCTTTCTTGCACTCGGTACTGCTCTGTTTACTTCTGAGTCATCCTTGAGGATGAGGGCATTTCCATCATTCAAAGTAGAGGAAGCTACAGGAGGAAAAGAAAAGAAAAGAAAAATCTTGGCAAGATTGGTTGGGGACCGTCTTGGTTGTGGAGTCATAGTTCAACCGTTCACTGATATGGACAAGCTCCCTCGTCCTTCCAGATATCAATTTCCTTCCATTTTATGAGAGTATAGGACTGAGTTTCAAAATATAGCATAATGTTTATCAGCACTCTGAAGCCAGATTGCTTGGGCTTGAATTCTGACTGTGCTATTTACTAGCTCTATAACTTTGAGCAAGTTACTAAACTTCTCTATGCCTCAGACTCCTCACCTGTAAAATGGGGATATGGACCCCACAGTGTGTTGTGGATTACATTAAGTGAGTACGTACATGTCAAGGTCTTAGAACAGTACCTGGCACATAGAAGTGGTATGGAAGTGTTAACTATATACCTTTCACTTCTAATGTCTTCCAGTACTGAGATTTAGACTCATCACCAGGTTTTTCATCTGAGCACATAGAAGTGGTATGGAAGTGTTAACTATATACCTTTCACTTCTAATGTCTTCCAGTACTGAGATTTAGACTCATCACCAGGTTTTTCATCTGAGCATTAGAACATAGGAATTAAGAATACTCATGAAGAGACATAATTAAAATCTAGGACTTCAGTTTTTTGGATCTCTACTCCCACAATTGTGTCAGAATATGAACTGAAATTGGATAATGCATCTCACAGACACATTGCACACAGGTTCCCTTCTGCAACTTGTTTAGAAAAATGGCCTTAAGAGGCTTAATTAAGACTGTAAACCCTGGAATCTACTCATTGTCTCACTAGGATGCTAATAAAGATTTATACATGTTGACTGAACTGGTATCTCTCTATTACTTTATTATTTTTCTGCTGTTACTGATGCTGATAATTCTGGCCACTGTTTTGACATGCACTTACTGCAAGACAATGCTTCCCTGGTGGCTCAGACAGTAAAACACTGCCTGCAATGCGGGAGACCTGGGTTTGATCCCTGGGTCGAGAAGATCCCCTGGAGAAGGAAATGGCAACCCACTCCAGTACACTTGCCTGGGAAACCCCATGGACAGAGGAGCCTGGTAGGCTACAGTCCATGGGGTCGTAAAGAGCTGGACATGACTGAGCAACTTCAGTCTCAGTTTACTGCAAGACATACTGTGTTGTAGAGAGTAATGCAGTTGTGAAATAGCTTAAGTGTGCTTAAGGGTCAGAGGCATGAATTTTGAACAGCTTTTTCTACGTCATAACAGTTGCTTATATGTAAGTCCCATTCAGTTCAGTTCAGTTGCTCAGTCGTGTCCGACTCTGCGACCCCATGAATTGGAGCACGCCAGGCCTCCCTGTCCATCACCAACTCCTGGAGTTCACTCAGACTCACGTCCATCAAGTCAGTGATGCCATCCAGCCATCTCATCCTCTGGCGTCCCCTTCTCCTCTTGCCCCCAGTCCCTCCCAGCATCAGAGTCTTTTCCAATGGGTCAACTCTTCGCATGAGGTGGCCAAAGTACTGGAGTTTCAGCTTCAGCATCATTCCTTCCAAAGAACACCCAAGACTGATCTCCTTCAGAATGGACTGGTTGGATCTCCTTGCAGTCCAAGGGACTCTCAAGAGTCTTCTCCAACACCACAGTTTGAACCACAGTTCAAAAGCATTCAATTCCTTGGCGCTCAGCTTTCTTCCCAGTCCAACTCTCACATCCATACATGACCACTGGAAAAACCATAGCCTTGACTAGACGGACCTTTGTTGGCAGAGTAATGTCTCTGCTTTTCAATGTGCTATCTAGGTTGGTCATAACTTTCCTTCCAAGGAGTAAGTGTCTTTTAATTTCATGGCTGCAGTCACCATCTGCAGTGGTTTTGGAGCCCCCAAAAATAAAGTCTGACACTGTTTCCACTGTTTCCCCATCTATTTCCCATGAAGTGATGGGACCAGATGCCATGATCTTAGTTTTCTGAATGTTGAGCTTTAAGCCAACTTTTTCACTCTCGAGACTCTTTCACTTGAACCTAAAACCAAGATACTGGACTTCAGCGTAAGGAAAAGTAGAAAATGAGCCAACACTACTGAAAGATTTTCAAATCATTTTTTCCTCTTTGGAGTAGAATCCTTAATAAATAAAGCAGATAGAAGCAGCACTGCACTGCTTGCAGAGGTCAAAGTAAATAGCATGAAGCTGTGCCTGCCAGCCATGTTTCTACTTCTTACTATTCTGCATGGGCTCTGAGTCACTTTCAAGGAACTGTAGGACTCCTAAACTTAAGGTTAAAAATCAGTGATGTAAGTGATTATAGGTGCATTCTGCCTATAGCATATATTTATTTTTTCTAAGAAAATTGTGAATTATATAAAAACCCAAATCCCTCCCTGCTTGTAAAGTCTGGATCCTGTAATTTATTTTATCTTTTCTGCTCTTTCCTCCCTTGGGATACACTGTTGCTTCTAATTCTCTTTCTGGAGCAGATCTCAGCATTTTGTATCCTTCCTACGGAAACAGGGTTGATCTGGAGGCAACTGCTAAAAGCTGTGTAACTGTAGAAAAGAAAAACCTGATCATCATGAACAAGAACCTGGTTAAAACCTTTATCTTGAGCTCAGACTGTTTCTTTTTATTCATTAGATTTGTCTGCCTCTGCTCATTCCAAGGTGGTGATCTTCACAGTCAACTCCCTGGGTAGTTCTCAGTCCTACCTCGATGTGGTGCAGAGCAATGTGGACATGTTCAGAGCCCTTGTCCCAGCTCTGGGACATTATAGTCAGCACGCCATCCTGCTCGTTGCATCTCAACCAGGTATAAGGTTTTATTCTAAATGAATTTGATGGCCCAGTGCCTCAGTAGAATTGCCATTTCTGATAAAAGTCATAAAACAGGGTTGTAAAGGGACAGCTAGAGTATTCAGTTAAATTGCTCTTTTGATGAACAAGGCAGTACTTTGCACATCCTGTCAGCCAGTTACTACTACTGACTGGAGTAACTAGAAGGTTACAACTTACAATTTTTTATGCAGTACTACTTTTAATATATTCCAGGCTGTTAGCCATGCCTTTCTCAGTGAGAAAACAGTTAAACGCTCGAAAGAAAGATGCAATATCTTATAGGAAGGATCTTTTGTTAACTCTGAAGTGTCATAAGATGCTAGTGAGCACGCCAGAGTGGATTTTTAACGTTAAAATTTTTATTTTAAATTGTTTCTCAAATTACTTGAGAAACTTTTTCAAAGGATTAGATGGTACTGGACTCAAATGGGTGAACAGATTTTTTTTTTTTTTTTTTAATGTTCCCAATAGAGGAGTATGATAGGCATTTCACTTGTTTTCTTACAGTAATTGATTGAAAGACATTGGTTTTAAATTTCTGACACCTTTTTGGCACAGAATAAAAAAATGGTTGTGTTTTTGTTGATAATGCTGTACTACATGGTGGTGGTGTATGAACCAGTGTTTTAATTTCAAGGTAGAAATTCACCTTAAGCTAGATGTAAAAGAGAACTTGATCAATGAAAAAAATTATCTTCTGGTTTTCTATACCCAGTTTTCATCTTTCATCCTTAACTGCTCTAGGACATGATCTGTTTTCCACTCTTAAAAATTTATATTTAAAACAGTTATGTAAAATGATGCTGAATACTTGTTAGTTGTTTTTAATTATTAATTAAAATAAATTTATATAATAATAAATAATGCTTCCAAGTGCATTTAAGACTTAAGAAGAGTATATAAAGGTTTTGATATACTTATTGAAGTATTTTGTTTAGGAACTAGGCTAGAAGTCTATTTTAAAAAATAATTTATATTTTCACCTTGTATGTAATATTTAGTGGAAATCATGACCTATGTGACTTGGAAACTGAGTGCATTTCCTGCAAACCGAGTGATTGGAATTGGGTGCAATCTGGATTCACAGAGATTACAATATATTATTACAAATGTCTTGAAGGCACAGACTTCAGGAAAAGAAGTATGGGTTATTGGTGAGCAGGGAGAAGACAAAGGTAAGAAATACATGTTTATTATTTACGTATATTGATAATTGATATCACCAGAGGCCATGGTATGCATATATGCACAGTTCTGGGCACTCCACTTGTAGAGCCTAGTTGGTTTTCCTTCCACATTTGAATGCCTTTTGTGTGTGGGGCCCTGTATTGTGAATAAACTCTACAAAAGTGTCATTCTAATTGTATTTACTCTTGTAAATAAAAGGCAAGACTCCTTAGGTAATATATTTTTATTTTTGTATTTTGTATTTGAATTTCAGCATCCAGGATGAATTTAAAAATTTAATTTTGGAGAGCAACATTTAAATAAACCCTAAAGCATACACAGGTCTTCCTTGGAGGCTCAGACGGTAAAGAATCTGCCTGCAATGCAGGAGACCCAGGTTCAGTCGCTGGGTCTGGAAGATCCCCTGGAGGAGGGCATGGGAACCCACTCTAGCATTCTTTCCTGGAAAATACCCTGGACAGAGGAGCCTGGTAGGATACAGTCCATGGTGTTGCAAAGAGTCAGACTTGACTGAACGACTTTCACACACATGTAAAGCATATACTCAGAGGTTAAAGCATCTGCCTGCAATGCTGGAGACCTGGGTTCGATCCCTGGGTCGGGAAGATTCCCTGGAGAAGGAAATGGCAACCCACCCCAGTATTCTTGCCTGGAGAATCCCATGGACAGAGAAGCCTGGTGGGCTACAGTCCATGGGGTCGCAAAGAGTCGGACACGACTGAGCGACTTCACTTCAAAGCATGTACAGAACTCTTTCTTTTACTTTCCCATCCTGCAGTCTTCCTTACCTTTCCTAAGTCCAGACTTTCTCCCTAGGTGCATACCTCCTGTCTCTTTCTTACCTTTTAAACAGAATATTCACTCTTTATTTACCCTTATGCCCCCCCCTGTTTTCTTTTAACCAGCTCCTTGCTCTGTGCTTTGTCCCTACCATAGAAAACCATTCATAAAATCTAGTCCCCCTGGATTTGAAAGCCCATTTTCCTATCCCATAAGATTGCTTTCCCTATTTAATTCAATAATCTCCTTTTTTTCTTTATTATTTCTCTCATGCTGTAAAGTCAGGTTGGTCTGGTGGTAAAAGTGCATTATCCTAAGTTTGCTCATTTTAATTCATTTTAATCAAGTATATCTACTCACTACTGTAAGATGCCAGTGTGATCCAGAAGAGGCACAGAGCACAGCCTCTGCCTTCGCCACTCTTAAAAATTATTCTGGGGGCTTCCCTGATGGTCCAGCGGTGAAGACTTTGCCTTCCAATACAGAGGGGTGCGTTCAGTCCCTGGTCGGGGAGCTGAGATCCCACATGCCTGGGGCCAGAAAACTAAGACATAAAATAGAAGCAATCTTGTAAAAAATTAAAGATTTTTTAAATGGTCCACGTCAAAAAATCTTTTAAAAAATTATTTTAGAGTGATAAGACAAAATTTTTAATAAAGCTATTTTGGCTGACATTAAAAGTATAGGGTACTCTTTGATTAAGGGCCAGAATGAATATATTTTAGACTTACAGTGCTTAGACACTTATGAGTGAGCATTTAACATGGGTTGAAATGACTGGAGAAAACTCTATGCAGGCCATCATTGAACTGCACTTTGGAAGAATGAATAGGATTCAAATAAATAGCAAAGAGTGAGAGAGACATTCCAGGAATGGGAAAACAGGCAAAGGCACACACTTAGGTATGGCATGTTCATGGGATAAAAATATCGACTGGTTGTTGCAGAGTTTCAACCAGATAAGCTTGGTTGATAACTTGTTGATAACTCATTTTGGAGGTATTTTTTTCTTGAATACCTGATAAAGGGTTGGAAAGATTATCAGGCAGAGGGGAACTATTAAAGGTATTTGAGCATGCGAGTGATATGTTGAAAAGGTAATCTGGAGGAAATTTATCATTGCTTTCTCATTTAAAGTGTATTGTTGTTGTTGTTCTAGTTGCTAAGTCGTGTCTGACTCGTAAAGTGTATTTATTACTGCTTTATTCATCCTATAGGTGCTGAGGGGTAGAGCACATTGTAGAAAAGAACTTCTCTGCCTTTGAGGAAGTGATCATTTAACTCAAGAACTGGAGGAAGATTTAAAATCTGTATAAATCTGCACTGGCTACCTAGAAAGTTCAACGCTAGAAAGACTCAGGCAATAGAATAAACCTTTATAAATCCTGACTGTGTAATTCAAGCAAACATAGCTTTTCAGGCTCAAAATGCTTACTGACACTAAAGACTAATCAATAGAATGAGATAATGGGGAGCAAACAAGAACTTGGAGCAGATGTGTTTGAGTAACATGTCTAGGGATTCAAATAAACCGAAGACCCCAAATGTTACTCACTATTGCCATTTGCGTTCTGGTCCATGTTGATCTCTTGCTTGTCTGATTATTGTAAATCTCCCAGTTAATTTGCTCTTTTCCCTCTAGTGTACCCTATAAATGATGCCAAATTAATAATGATATTAGCTAAAACTTACAGGGTTTGCAGTATGTTTCACATATTAATTCAGTCTTCCTAAGTCACATTCCTCTTTTCAAAAACTTTCACAGGCTTCCTCTGACCAAATCATTCAATTCTTTTACTTGCCATTCAAGTAGTCCCAAAATACAGCCCTAATCTTCCTTCCCAGTTATAGTTATGGAGGCAGTCATGTTGTTAGACAGCTGGAAGACACTCAAAGGGTCATTGATTACAGTTTGTGGTAGGGAGTCAGCAGTGAATGCGGGAATAGTAGGAGTGACCGCTCGAAGAGCCTTTTCAGGTCAAAGAAGGACTAAAATCAGGTCTTGTGCATCTCGGCCCTGCCCCACAGCTTTGCTTCAGCCACAGGCATCTTTGCCCATTGTGTTTACTTTTTTCATAATCCCTTCTCCTTCTCACTCAGCATATTCAAATCTTATTCTTCAAGGTCTCAGTCAAGTCCCTCTTACTTACGCTTTGAAGTTTTTCTGATCACATCATCGCACAGATTCCTTCATTCCTTTGAGTTAAAAGCTTTTGCTAGCTAAATGTAATTAACCATATATTGTCTCAAGGTGTTTATTCTTTTGTAAAGTTGCTGTTTATTCTGATCCAGTTTGAATTTTGTCTGTGTACTTTCTCCTTATTGAAAGTGTAAATTATTAAGCTGTTCTTTTAGTTGAAAAAGTCGTACATTCACATTGCAAAACAATTAAATAGTATAAAAAGACAATGTAGTGAAAAATGTCTCCCTTCTATGCCAAACACCTAGTCCCTCTCTCTAGAAGCAATGCCACCTTTTAGAAATGTTCTGTGTAAGGACAAGCATATGAAATATACATCATTCTCTACCTTGCCTTCTTTCTAATTGTTATGACTTGGAAATGACTGCATAGTAACATATATAGATACCATTCATTCTTTTTAAGTACTGGAATACCAAAATGTAACCAATCGCCTAAGTTATAATTTTTGAATTAATAAGAACATTTTACATTATGGTTATATGAGTATCTCAAATTGTAAAGAGAAAATAAAGGATGGTGTGACTTGATAAGTAAACCTAAGACACTTTGCTGACTGCTGTTGGAGCTACCTAAATGAATAAAGACCCTGTCTTTAGGCAGGTTAGAGACTGATTCAGAAAGTGACTATAATAGGCAGTAATGATGAGCCTTAAGAGAGGTCCAAGAGAAGTAGGGTAAAAGCACAAGGAACTGGGCTTCCCTGGTGGTCTAGTGGTTAAGATTCTGCCTTGCAATGCAAGGCACACCAGTTCCACCCCTGTTCCAGGAAGATTGCACATTCCTTGGAGCAACTAAGCCTGAGAGCTGCAGCTACTGAAACCCTCGTGCCTAGAGCCCATGCACCACAAGGAAGAGTAGGCCCCACTCCCTGCAGCCAGAGGAAGCATACATGCAGCAGTGAAGACACCACAGCCAAAAAATAAATAAATAAAAAAATTTTTTTTTAAGTACAAGGAATGGAATTCTCAACTAGGAACTAGAAATAGATGTAGATGGATGTGAATTGAGATTACTTAAATACAATTTATGTAATATTTGATACATAGAATATATATAATGTATGTATTTGTTTTAAAACATAGTTGACCAAACATTCATGAAACCATACTCAATTAAGAACATTATGAATGCCAGTGAAACTACTTACGTACTCCCCAACCCATCTCCCTATGTCTAGTCCTGTCTCATGTTCATGCCCAGTCGTGTCTTTGTGAGCCCATGGACTGTAGCCCACCAGGCTCCTCTGTCCATGGAGTTTTCCAGGAAAGACTGGAATGGGTTGCCATCTTCTCCTTTAGGGGATCTTTCCAATCCAGGGATCGAACCTGCATCTCCTGCATTACAGGCGGATTCTTTCCCACTGAGCCTTAGACTGCTGTCAAGTCACTTTTTTATCATGTCTTCTACTTTGTTTCAGAAATAATTACATCGACTGATTGGTGGGTTTTCCTGGTGGCTCAGACGATAAAGAATCTGCCTGCCATGCAGGAGATCCAGGTTCCATCCCTGCGTTGGGAAGATCCTCTCTGGAGGAGGGAATGGCTACACCCTCTAGTATTCTTGGGTTTCCCAGGTGGTGCTAGCAGTAAAGAACCCACCTGCCAATGCAGGAGACATAAGAGATGCTGGATCGATCCCTGGGTGGGGAAGATCCCCTGGAGAAGGGCATGGCTTACCGACTCCAGTATTCCTGCCTGGAGAATCCAATGGACAGAGGAGCCTGATGGGCTACAGTCCATATGGTTGCAAAGAGTCGGACACGACCTAAGCGACTTAGCAGACACACATGCACTGATAGGTAGTCTTCCCTCAGATTAGAGGCTCCCTCTGCTGGTTTTCCTCTGCTGGGCTTCTCTGGTGGCTCAGACACCAGGGAATCCACCTGCAATGTGGGAGAACCTGGGTTCGACTCCTGGGTTGGGAAAATCTGCTGGAGAAGGGAATGGCTACCCACTCCAGCGCTTTTGTCTGGAGAATTCCATGGACAGAGGAGTCTGGCAGGCTACAGTCCATGGGGTCACAAAGAGTCAGACATGACAGTGATTCACTTTCTGCTGGTTTCATGTGTAGACACCAGTTGGTTATGTCTTTGTATTGGTGACACCATAGCAAAATTAGAATTATTTTTTTATTGAGTGCTTAGTGTGTGTATTAAATGCTTTGTAATCTCATTTAAAATTTAAAAACACCCCAAAAAGGAGGTGGTGGTTTTTTCCAAATCAATATACAAGGAAGCTTAAGACTCAGTGAGTTTAACAACTTGTCCAAGGTTACACATTTAGTAAGGGCAGAACTGAGATTTGAACCCTGGGTTTGACTGCAAAGCTGTACTTTTTCTTGCGGTGACTTAATTAGATAATTTCTCTTAAGCCTTTAATATAGTGTCTGGCACAGATAAACACTCAGTAAATGGTAGCTGTTATAACAGTGATCAAGATGGAAAGATGGTGAGGAATAGAAAATTGGCAAAGGGACGTGGAAAACTATACTTTGAAATAGGCAACATTAAGATTTAGAAACAGTTACAAGGATAACAGATATGTGTAAGTAAAAGTATTCTCTTTAGTTATTTCCTCTACAAATGACAATTACAGCATGACGTGGGGAAGAATTCCATGACATGTAAGACCCTTTACGATCTGTTTCCTGCTTCCTTCCTGGGCCTCATCTTCTGCCATTCGGACAAGCATGTTATGCTAGTCACATGATCAACTTGCAGCTTCCTGAGGGGCTCATGCACTCTCATGCTTCCTTGCCTTTGCACCTGATACTTGCTTTCCCTGAACATTCATTCACTTGGCTAAGTCCTGCTTATCCTTCAAGACTGGGCTTGAGTGCCACCTCTCCCAGGAAGCCTTCCTTAATTCTCCAGGTTAAGTAAGCTCGTGCCTCTATTATACTCCTTATCACAGTGTTACAATTGCATGTTTACCTGTCTTCACCCCACCAGACTGTAAACTCCTTGAACTTGGAATGGCCTCAGTAAATATGTTTTGAAATATTTTGAATGATCCTGATACCATCTTTTTGTAATCATAGGTCATTGCTGTGCTCCACCAAATTAGTTACAACATGTGATTTGGAGCTGCTGTTTTTAGCTGTGATAGTGAAATCATGTAAAGTGCAGGTAACTCCTTCAAGTGGTGTTTTAGAAATCCAGGGACTGGACCTCAAGACAGTGTTAGCTCATCTGCTGTGTGCATCAGTCTTACCTAAGGGGTAGGTGCTATGTGTAATGGAAAAGAAATATCCCATGGTCATTTTTTATTAAAATTTTTGGGACCAGAGGATTACTATTCTTAAGGAATAGAACTAGAAAGATAAGGATTGATTAGATGCAGTATTTGAAAGGGATCCTTAAACTAGGATAAATATGCATTTAGGAAGTGTGAACAGTTGGGCAATAAGTAAACAAAAAATGAAATAATTAAGTCTATCTAAACTTAACTGAAAATCCTAATGACTGTGTCAGAAGCAGATTTGAGCATAGTGAAGCTTTCTCCATCTCTCTGAACATTGTTTTCTCATGGCTCTTAAAAGTCTAAACTCAGAGAGGAAAGATGAAACATGTGATTATGTTTGTAATAATAGCAGTAATACTCATAATTAAATTCCAGACTTCCTGGTGTCCTTTGTTTTCCCATACCTACCTTTCCCTTTTTATTTATTTTCCCAAGGTCTGTAAATGCTCGTTCATCTAGCAGACTATTCTCTGCAATTTTCTGTCTATTGTGAATATACTAATGTACCAAACTTTTAGAAAATAATTCATGTATAGTCCTATTCAAGTGAAACATTAAAAAAAAGACCCTTATTTGTCCACATGCATTTATTTGTTCATGTAACAATTTTTGCTTTTGCTTTTTTTACTTGATATAAAAACTTCTGTGACCTTCAGTGGCTGTCATTGACATAGACAATGATGCTGAAGTTTTTCTTTTTTTTAATCTTAATTAACCGAACCAGAGATCCTCAAGTGTCTGCCTGTAAGCTGCTACATTCTCTGAGGACTTTTGAGGATCTCCCACAAATAATCCAGTCTGTTACAGTGAAAGGGGTAGTCCTCAAGAGCTTGCCATGGTACTACTGTGAACTTCATTTCTATCAGGGAATAATGACTTCCCCTTCACTTCAGCCTTCCAAATGTCCTGAATTCTTCTCATAGGAAAATCTTTGTAAAGTCAAAGCCGTAATCATCTCCCAAAAGGGGAGATACAAAATCCCATATACCATTCTATTCATCTCGATAGTGTTCATTTCTTTTCTAGCTCAATCATTCTCTCTCTTGGGTATCTTGAAACTTAAAGATCTAAACTGCAATCTCTAGTGACCCCATTAACATTAAATAATAAGGGAACCATAGAGAAAGATGAAAACTGATTTTTAATATCTACAAATATATATGTATCAGATCAGATCAGATCAGTTGCTCAGTCGTGTCCGACTCTTTGTGACCCCATGAATCGCAGCACGCCAGGCCTCCCTGTCCATCACCAACTCCCGGAGTTCACTCAGTCTCACGTCCATTGAGTCAGTGATGCCATCCAGCCATCTCATCCTCTGGCGTCCCCTTCTCATGCCCCCAGTCCCTCCCAGCCTCAGAGTCTTTTCCAATGAGTCAACTCCGCATGAGGTGGCCAAAGTACTGGAGTTTCAGCTTCAGCATCATTTCTTCCAAAGAAATCCCAGGGCTGATCTCCTTCAGAATGGACTGGTTGGATCTCCTTGCAGTCCAAGGCACTCTCAAGAGTCTTCTCCAACACCACAGTTCAAAAGCATCAATTCTTCGGCGCTCAGCCTTCTTCACAGTCCAACTCTCACATCCATACATGACCACAGGAAAAACCATAGCCTTGACTAGACGGACCTTTGTTGGCAAAGTAATGTCTCTGCTTTTGAATATGCTATCTAGGTTGGTCATAACTTTCCTTCCAAGGAGTAAGTGTCTTTTAATTTCATGGCTGCAGTCACCATCTGTAGTGATTTTGGAGCCCAGAAAAATAAAGTCTGACACTGTTTCCACTGTTTCCCCATCTATTTCCCATGAAGTGATGGGACCAGATGCCATGATCTTCGTTTTCTGAATGTTGAGCTTTAAGCCAACTTTTTCACTCTCCACTTTCACTTTCATCAAGAGGCTTTTGAGTTCCTCTTCACTTTCTGCCATAAGGGTGGTGTCATCTGCATATCTGAGGTGATTGATATTTCTCCAGGCAGTCTTGATTTCAGTTTGTGTTTCTTCCAGTCCAGCGTTTCTCATGATGTACTCTGCATATAAGTTAAATAAACAGGGTGACAATATACACCCTTGATGAACTCCTTTTCCTATTTGGAACCAGTCTGTTGTTCCATGTCCAGTTTTAACTGTTGCTTCCTGACCTGCATACAGATTTCTCAAGAGGCAGATCAGGTGGTCTGGTATTCCCATCTCTTTCAGAATTTTCCAGTTTATTGTGATCCACACAGTCAAAAGCTTTGGCATAGTCAATAAAGCAGAAAAAGATGTTTTTCTGGAACTCTCTTGCTTTTTCCATGATCCACTGGATGTTGGCAATTTGGTCTCTGGTTCCTCTGCCTTTTCTAAAACCAGCTTGAACATCAGGAAGTTCATGGCTCACATATTGCTGAAGCCTGGGTTGGAGAATTTTGAGCATTACTTTACTAGCGTGTGAGATGAGTGCAATTGTGCGGTAGTTTGAGCATTCTTTGGCATTGCCTTTCTTTGGGATTGAAATGAAAACTGACCTTTTCCAGTCCTGTGGCCACTGCTGAGTTTTCCAAATTTGCTGGCATATTGAGTGCAGCACTTTCACAGCATCATCTTTCAGGATTTGGAATAGCTCAACTGGAATTCCATCACCTCCACTAGCTTTGTTCGTAGTGATGCTTTCTAAGGCCCACTTGACTTCACATTCCAGGATGTCTGGCACTAGATCCGTGATCACACCATCGTGATTATCTGGGTCGTGAAGATCTTTTTTGTATAAAAGCAAAAAAAAAACTCCTAAAACTTTTCCATGTTTTCCAACTTAACCGTTCCAAGTATGTTTTGCTCTTTAATATAATTATGGATTGTATGTGAGGTTGGTTCTGTATTGCCTCTTGTGCATTCTTTTGGTAGAGAATCTGTGCCAGAGGACACAGAAGGACATATGATCCCTGCCCCCTGGAGGCTTACAATTAGTTTGAGGAAGGAAGGTGTCCTTTGTTGCTGATGCTGAGAAATCACTAATTGGCCTCATTTTTAATGCAGTTTAGAAGAGCTGTGGGAATTCCCTGGCAGTCCAGTGGTTAGGGCTTGACACTTTTACTACCAGAGCCTGGTTTCAGTCCCTGATCAGGGAACTAAGATCTTACAAGCTGCACGGCGCAGCAGAAAAATAAAAGAAGAAAAAGAAGACTTGTATCTTAAGTGTAAAATATGTCTTACATATCTGAATGTATTTCTGTTTTGCCTATCCAAAGATTTGTATCAAAGAAAGTCTTTATAGTGATGAGAAATCAATGACTATTAAAAAGGTTTCAGAATGTTACTTTAAATTTCGTATTAAAGTATGGTATAAATATCTATTTCATATGTATAGCTTTGAGTTTTTAAATTGTTTTTATAAACGGTGTAGTGAGAGGAAATGGAAAACCCAAATATGCTCTTAGAAAACAAGACCCTGCTCTCTGACACCTGTGGAAGTCTCATCCAGAGTGTATGTGCTTAGTTGCTTAATCGTATCTGGCTCTCTGCGACCCCATGGACTGTAGCCTGCCAGGCTCCTCTGTCCATGGGATTCTCCAGGCAAGAATACTAGAGTGGGTTGCCATGCCCTCCTCCAGGAGATCTTCCCAACCCAGGGATCGAACCAAGGTCTCGAGCATTGCAGGCAGATTCTTTACCACCTAAACCACCAGGGAAGCCCAAGAATACTGGAGTATGTAGCCTATACCTTCTCCAGGGGATTTTCCCGACCCAGGAATCAAACAGGGATCTCCTGCACTGCAGGCAGATTCTTTACCAGCTGAGCTACCAGGGAAGCCATAGGTGACCAAATTATTCATCATCTGGTGATAGAAATTAGCCTGTGTGGTTCCCAGTGGAGCAAATGCCAAGGGCTTACAGCACATGGGAGCCTATTATACACTGCCTGCTGAGAAAATCTTTCTACTCAGTCAGTAAAATGGTCCAGTGTTGAGAGAGAACAGGTAACGAGCTGCCAGTAGACTTTGGGATCATGTTTTGAGGGAACTACAGCTCTATGCCTTCTCACCCCAGGCAATCAATACAGCACATTTAGTGCTACCAGTGGAAGTATGCAACTCTATCCAGAAGGGGGGAAATGTTTATGAAGTTTGATACAGGTACCCTTGACTGCAAATGATCCTTTATCACATCTTCCTCCTAAGAGAGTTATTGACAAGATAATAATCAATTTTTCATTTAATTTTTAGTGCCCATATGGAGTGGCCAAGAGGAAGTAACAAATCATGACTCTCAGATGCAGCTGTCCAACAGGTAACGCTGAATGTAGATTTGCATGTATCTTAACTAAAAACCATACACTTCATAGCTAACATAATGGCTATTTGCATGGCATGTACTTACCAGGCTTCTGCAAATAAAACTAACTAGTATGGACAAATCCAGAGTGCACGGGAGCAGTATTTTCTGTTCTTTGATTTCTTATCTCAAAGTAGATCTAAGAGTGTTTTGCAAGCCTAATATTTAGAACGTAGTTGACTTTTTAAAGGGTGGAATAGACTCCTTATTTGTAGGCAGTGATTTACCACTTCTATATTTAGGATATAGGATTCTGTATCTGAGGATATTGGCTGTTTTCTTAAAAGTAGAGGAGAATTGGCCCATACCACTTAAAAATCAATATGTATTTATTAATCCTGCTGCTGCTGCTGCTAAGTCGCGTCAGTCGTGTCCGACTCTGTGCGACCCCATAGACAGCAGCCCACCAGGCTCCGCCGTCCCTGGGATTCTCCAGGCAAGAACACTGGAGTGGGTTGCCATTTCCTTCTCCAATTCATGAAAGTGAAAAGTGAAAGTGAAGTCGCTCAGTCGTGTCTGACTCTAGCAACCCCATGGACTGCAGCCTTCCAGGCTCCTCCATCCATGGGATTTTCTAGGCAAAAGTACTGGAGTGGGGTGCCATTGCCTTCTCCTTATTAATCCTAGTTGAATACATTTGGAAATTAGTCTAATGTGAATGGATAACCCCCATTATAATTTCAGGCAGAAATCAAGTGTAATGCACAGATACTTGACTCTTGTGTTTATTCAGAGGCCTTCTAGGGGTCTGGACCCCATAGTTTGGACTCTGCATACTATATATTTTCATGCCATTTGTTGTTTTATTGTCTCATAACATCCTTTCCTGAATTCTGGTTCAGGTGATTTTAGCTTTTTAAACCTTTAGTTTACGGTTTTTAGACTGTAACAACTGGAAAGAATAGCCTCATATTGAGAATAGTAATATGTTGTAGAATCCATTCTAATCTGCTTCTCTATATAATCCTGCATTTATAGCTTTCAAGAGGAATAAATTCAAACATGTTTGTTTAATTTGTATAATTTTTAATTAGTTACAAAAAGAATGTATGTGCTCATAAAACTTTATGTCTTAATTCAAGTATAGTTGATTTACAATGTTATGTTAGTTTCTGGTGTACAGCAAAGATAAAGCTTTAGATACTGCGCTGTCTATAAAGTGAAAAGCAGGGGTAATTCCATTCTCCAGAAACGGCCGCTATTAACAATTTAGCGTCCATGTGTCCAAACGTCGTTTTCTAATGCTTCTGCAAGGATTATCATCATTATTGTTGTTTTTATAATACATTTATGCTATTCGTATTATCTTGCAACTTGCTTTATTTCCTTAATAATAAATGTTGGATATTTTCCCATATTGTACACATAAATGTACTTTATGTTCTTCTCAAGATCTATATATGGTTCTATATTTGGTAGTGATCTACTTAACAAGTCCTCTTTGGATGAATTGTTTCCAAACTTTTTTCTGTCTCCAACAAAGCAAACATACTTACATGTATTATATCTTTGCATAGTTGAGCATATTGCTATAGGACAAATTCCTAGAAGAGTACTTTCTAGATCAGTTCAGTTCAGTCACTCAGTCGTGTCCAAGTCTTTGCGACCCCATGAATTGGAGCACGCCAGGCCTCCCTGTCCATCACCAACTCCTGGAGTTCACTCAGACTCACATCCATTGAGTCTGTGGTGCCATCCAGCCATCTCATCCTCTGTTGTCCCCTTCTCCTCCTGCCCCCAATCCCTCCCAGCATCAGAGTCTTTTTCAATGAGTCAACTCTTCGCATGAGGTGGCCAAAGTACTGGAGTTTGAGCTTTAGCATCATTACTTCCAAAGAACACCAAGGGCTGATCTCCTTTAGAATGGACTGGTGTTTCTAGATCAGGTGTTGCCAAATCTTCCTCTTAAAAACTTGAATAATTTTGCACTCTGAACAGCAATTATGGGAATGCCAGTTTCTCTGTAGCTTCTGCAAAAGTAGTTACCAGTCGTTTTGTTAAAGTCGCTCAGTCATGTCCGACTCTTTGCGACCCCAATGGACTATACAGTCCATGGAATTCTCCAGGCCAGAATACTGGAGTGGGTAGCCTTTCCCTCCTCCAGGGGATCTTCCCAACCCAGGGGTATTGAACCCAGGTCTCCCGCATTACAGGCAGATTCACCAGCTGAGCCACCAGGGAAGCCCATTAGTCTTTTTATTCTTTGCCAATTTTGATGGGCAAAATTGATGTATTTATTGTTTTAGCTCATATTTAGTAAGTATTAGTGGTGGTAAGCATCTTTTTATATTATTAGGCCATCTGTATTGACTCACTGTGGACTGCCTAATATTTTAAGAAAAGCTTAATTACTGGGCTGTCCGTTGGTTTTCGTAACAATTGTCATATAACTCTTGTGTCATAAAAATATCTAATTAATACCTTATACATAAGCTAAAACTAAACATACATATTTTGTGCATTTTCTGAAATCATGATTTTTCTGTTTTGTTTTTTATAACCTAGGGCCATGGAACTATTAAGGGTAAAAGGTCAAAGATCATGGTCTGTTGGACTATCAGTTGCTGACCTGCTTGACAGTATTGTGAATGATAAAAAGAAAGTACATTCTGTATCAGTTTTAGCAAAGGTAATTGCTATTCTCATTCTCTCATCATAGTTTTAAATATTTATATTATTAATATAACAAAAAAGTGCTGTTCACACTGTAACCTGGAGTCTTGAGTACCACCAGCTTTCAGAGTAACACATGGGAGAAGATAGTTTGGTCTAACCCCTATCTTGCTTGGCTATGGGAAGTCTGGACTTCTACAAGGTTGCCCTGCACCCCCATTAATTCTTGGAATTCCCAAGAAGCATTTATATATTCCATAAACTTCTGATTGTCATTTATCTCCTCAGCCAGCCAGGTCACCCCAGGCTGACATGCCAGCTGGTCTTAGCTGGTCATCAGTCTGTTTCTTCAGTTCAGGTTGTCCTTTACTGCTTTATTCCAAGTATAAAGTCCCTAAAGCACAGCTAAGATGAGGCACAAATGCTTAACCAAATATTCGCAAAAACTTAGGAATACTGGAAGGGAAATAAAACAAGGAAGGGAAAACTGAAAACAGGTTACCAAATTTGACTGCCCTCAGAGCCCATGTTAAGCCCCTCCCCTGGGAATCCACTCTAACAATCTTTTTTCTTTCTTTCTTTTTTTTTTGAGAGTTTGCTTTATTATTATTATTGTTTTACAATAAAAAACAAATAGCTATGCTCTCAGAAAAACGAATTTAAAAAGAAAAAAAATCACAGAAATTTATTAACAGCATTTTAAAAAAGGCTTTTGAAAGATTTATTGAAATAAATAATCTCAGCCTAAACATTTACTCATCACTCTTTTTTCAGTTACTTCTCAACATTCTAAGAACTTTGTTATATAAAATACATTTAACTTTGCCAATAATTTTAGATAATACTGGGTTCTTCCCCAAAAGGACTACCATAAAACTATGCTTTCAGACATTAAAGAAAAACTTAATCCAGTAGAACATAAATCTGAACTATGTAACCTATGCTTGCATGTTTCATATCCTTCAAGTTAAATGCATCAAGGATTTGAAAAGTTCAGACCTGGGTCAGCTCCAAGGCAGGTGGACAAAACATCTTAACTTTGCATGTTTAACTAAACCAACAGGAAGTTGGTTTAGTTAATAGCATAAACTATTTACTCATTTTCAACAAGTTATGAAAATGAGGGTCTCCAGGGAAGAAAGATATAAAAAATATCTTTTATTTCTTCAATAAAACCCTTCAAAATTTACTCTCCCATTTTGTAAGGCCCACATTTCCTCCAAGGATCAAATCCACAACCTTTGGCATTGCCTAATTTACTTTACCAAGGAATTAAAACCATGAACCAAAGCCTGATGCTTAATGCTTTCAGTGCTGACCTTCACCATGTCCAGGAGGGGGAATGGGGACAACCAAATACAGAGAGGAAAGGATAGACAAACAGGGTATACCTGTGAGACGCAGGAGCACCAGCGGTAATGGAATAAAGCCAGCTTTGGATACGGAGCTCAGAAAGTTAGTCCCCGGGATGCAACAGGTCACCTCCTTTCACTACATTCCTGGGCTTTCCCCTCTCTGCTCCAGGTATCAAACCCATGACAGTCTTTTTTCTTTACCTCTATCCTGTTACCCATAGTGCAGGGTGCTAGCTTACCTCCCCATAAAGGGAGTATCTTTGACCAAATTCTTCCCATCTCACAAAAATTTTCTGAAACAGTAACTGGAATTCATTTAGAAGATAATTGAACAGAGTTTTTTAAAAATTCAGCTTGTATCACTTTGTAGTGCTAGGACCAGAAAAGGAAGAAAATATCCGTATTTATGATATTAACTCTTTTGCAGTGATTCAGCTCTAATCCTATTTTTTTTCCTTTCAGGGATATTATGGTATAAATAGTGAAGTGTTTTTAAGTTTGCCTTGCATCCTTGGAACGAGTGGAGTGTGTGAAGTCATTAAGACCACAGTGAAAGAAGAAACAGTGACTGAGAAACTCCAAAGCAGTGCATCCTCCATCCATGGTCTCCAGCAACAGTTAAAACTTTGATTCTAAAGTTCAGAGTTACCTGAAAGGAAAGGTTAATTTTACCAACACATATATATGGGGTGGAGAACTTCTCTATCTTACTTTTTATCCTTACAAACTGCTTGGTTAAGGTTGGTGGTTCTTGGTTGGCTTTGTGATTTAAATCCCTAGGTAGTTAGATAAGAAGGAAAAAAAATCTAATTTTCTCTGTTCTTGAGATTATCTATATTGTTCTTTAAACCTAAGCAGAGATAAACATTCACCTGCAATATACATCATTTAAAAATTATGTATCCTCAATTAGCACATTCAGCACTTTGGGAATATTTAAAAAATCATACCTTTTTAAAAGAAAATTACCCTTTAACTGTTACAATAAACATCATAAGCTGAAGGCCCAGTATGTATTTCAAAATCTGTGCTAGCTCTACATTCAAAGGATCCAGTTTATGCTATTTACAGTTCTTTAAAATAATGTTGGTAAAAAGCATAATAATAAACAATAAAGGGTTTTGTTTTCCCTCTTCAAATTAATTAGCAACCAAAAAAATGGAAAAGAAGTGTGCACATACTTTTCTTTGTACACATACTTTAATATAGTAAAAAGGAAAATGAAATTTTTAAATATATGAACAAGAAGTGTAGTTTAATATCCAGCAGGACTGTCCTTTCTGCAATTTTCTATCATCTCTTCTGGGCTATATAAGATTTCCAGCATCTCAAGAACACACCATGCCATAAGTAGAACCATAGAGACATGCATATTTTTAGTGGAAATAGGTTATGAATGAAAGCCAAGCATTTACTTTAAAGCTAATATATGAGGCTTTCGTAAAGGCATTGGTCTTAATGGGGAGAAACTGATTGAATGGGCTGATTGTCCTGAGCATATTCTTTTAACTACTGAAGAAATGATTCACGGTGCATCCTTTAACTACTCCTGAAGAAGTGATTCAGGGTGCACCATTATGCACCCTGAATGGGTGATGGGTCAATAACATCTTCATATGTGAAAGACAGCATATTATTAGGAATGTGACACATAACTAATAGCAGCTAGCATCAACACTTCCAATATTTCAGGCAGTGTGATGAGCACTTTATTGTTTTATTCCTCAGGATTATTTATTAATCCTCACAGTAACCCCCTGAGGTAGGGGCTATTATCATCATTTTGTAGAGGAGGAAATTGAGGTTTAATGCCCAAAATCTCATGACTAAGGGACACTTATCCATACAACCTCTACTTTTTCTAAACTCTAGAAAAGGAAAAAGGCCTAAGAGTCAAAACAGTTACCACAAGACCCTAAAGCTGGGGTCTGTACCCTGATACTCTCATGCAGGGGCTTTTTTTCTTCAACATATTTTTTAGAAATACTGATTCTTTGACTTCCCTTAGTAAAGAGCTTGGTGGGGGGTGGAGGGTGGGGGGCAAACTGTATGCACTGAAGTAGGTGTTTAGTTGTTTAGTCATTCAGATAGTCTAGACTTGGAGGCTGCTATGCACCAGGTGCCATATTAGGCACCGCAGATACAAGGGTGACAAACCCTGGACTAGGACAGGCCCGCATGGTGCTTATAATCTAGTACAGGGACAGGCCTCACAAATAGATGTACAATTCCAAGTGTGGGATATGAAGAAGTCCCAGGTGCTTTGAAAGCATATTACAGGCGAACCTAAACCTGGTCAGTGAGATGGGAGCCGGTGGGTTATAAGAGCAGACACATTTTAGGCAGAGAGGAAGTAGTTAAACTAATGCTGATTTAGCATAATAATGGATGCTTATAATGATGAGCTTAAATCATAAAGGTGAAATGTATTCAATGTTCCATGAAAAAAGAAAAGTATTTAATATGCTGGGAAAGGTGTAAAAACATTGGACATTTGAAGAAATGAGCATTAGTTCTGTGTAATTTTACTACATGAATAGGTTATTTTGGTGGTAATTGTAACAGTGCATCCTCACTGTCCTTTTGTATGAAATAGGAAAGTAAAACTAAAAGGACCATTGCTTGTGTTTTTATACCAGCCTTTTCTAATATCAGATACCTAATTATGCTCTTGAAAAATAACCTAATTACAAGATACTGTATAAACAGAGGAATTGCTAAGAATTAACTGCATTATAAAAAGACCATGTCAGTACAATATTTACTGACTGTACTGTTATTCCAAGAACTGTGTTAGAATGAGTAGTCAAAGGTGAATAACAAAAAATTGGGGGGATGGGCTGGGGGAGGGAATAAAAAAGCAAAAAAAAAAAGATGAATAGATATAGTCCTTGCCCTGCAGAAACCCACAATATAGAAGTAATTCTATCACATATTTTCTTGAGTGTTGAGTATTATAAATCACATGTAAGTTAAGTAGTACCACCACGATCTCTGTGTGAATTGGTGATAATTTGACATTCATGATGGCTTCTATTAACCTTCATTTTTTTTTTTTCATCTTTCCAAAATTATGCATTCCTTCTACTTGTTATGTTTTAATGGGGCTTGCATTGAAATGCTTCTTTGATATTGTAACAGATAAATATTTTCCAACTTACACTGTATCAAATAATTATTCTTAAATATCAAGAATAATGAATAAAATAAATTTTGACTTGAAAATTACCAGGAGATTCCTAATTTATTGAGTGGAAGGACATTTATTCAGATTGAAGAGAAAGAGTCTTTCATATGATTCATAAGTCCTCAGGATATTTAGTTACTTCATTTTAAGTGGCTAAACTGCAAAATGAAGAGAATGGATTTTGTTATTTTCAAACTTTTAAAAATGATTTTTAACAAAACCTTTTGAAAAATATATAACCTACATTCTTCCAATTGATAAAAGCAGAGTTGCTTTAATTGAAGGTGCTTCTGGCTAATAATCTGTGTCTTTAAGAATAGCTTGAAAACCATATATTTTTAAGTGACAAAGAAGAGGTACAGGGAAGGATAGACTGTCCTATAGTTTGGTTTGACTGAAGCTGTATGCTTAACTAGTATATAGTGTCCAAAGAAAGATACCTGTTAGAATAGAATATTTTATGTGTGTGTGTTGGCAACAATATGGAATGATGCTTCCACGTATCTTCACTTAGGCCTTCTTTGTTTATGTGACCTTCATTTAGATGCCAATTTAGAAGAGAATTAATACTACAGCCTGTTTCTCAGTAGCACGATTCTAAAATTATCCAAATAATCATACTCCACACCCCTTCAAACCCAAGTGCCCTGAATGGCATTGTACTTACAAAACCGGTAGTGAGGTACAATAATGACTAATATAAATGACCATGAGGAACTTTTATGGGTAGTAGAAATTCAGTTAAGAGTACCTATTCTTGGGCGTGCACGCTATGCGTGCCGACCGCTCGGGACTGTGCCCGGTGAGGCCCGAAGGCCCGCAGTTTGGCCAGCCATATTCCTCTCCGCGGCGCCCACTGGGGAAGACATGTAAGAAATTTGCATAAGACAGCTGTTCAGAATGGAGCTGGAGGAGGCTTATTTGTGCACAGAGATACTCCTGAGAATAACCCAGAAACTCCATTTGATTCCACACCAGAAAACTGTAAGAGGATACAGGCCGTTGTGAGAAACTACCCAGAAGCGCATAAGGCAGCAGCTGTGCTTCCAGTTCTGGATTTAGCCCAGAGACAGAATGGATGGCTGCCCACCTCTGCTATGCACAAGGTTGAAGAAATTTTACAAGTACCTCCAATGAGAGTGTATGAAGTATCAACTTTTTATACAATGTATAATCGAAAGCCAGTTGTGTCACATTCAACTCTGCACTACTAGGCCTTGCGTGCTCTGAAACTCCAACAGCATACTGGAGGCCATTCAGAAAAAAAAACTTGGAATAAAGGTTGGAGACTACACCTGACAAACTTTTCACTCTTATGGAAGTGGAGTGTTTAGGGGCCTGTGTAAATGCACCAATGGTTCATATAAATGACAACTACTATGAGGATCTGACACCTAAGGATATTGTAGAAATTATTGATGAACTCAAGGCTGGCAAAATCCCAAAACCTGGGCCAAGGAGTGGATGCTTCTCCTGTGAGCCAGCTGGAGGTCTTACCTGTTTGAGCCACCAAATGGACCTGGGTTTGGTGTGCAAGCAGGCCTTTAATTTATATTCAGCTGTAAATACGTCGGTGGAGAAATAAAATATGAATCTATTTACTTTAACTTTTTATATTACTTGTTCATTTCCATCTGTGTACACCTTGCTTGTAACCTAGCAACTTACAGCTGTTAAGTATCATGTCAGAATTCCAGATCACCATTTTCAACTGCCTGTTCACTTTCATCAATATTAGGGTACTGTGAAATAAAAATTCTCTCAAAAAAAAAAAAAAGAGTACCTACTCTTGCACTGTACAAGACCATGAGGACCTAAAGCTGAGCCTGATTTAAAAGACTTGGATTTTTATAGTGGACAGACTGGTACACACACCAAGTCTAAGGAAGAAATTACCCTGTATTATCATCCATGTCGGGCACAGTGGAGTTCTGACCTAAGTGAATGGTCTCTTGTAAAGAAATTACTGCCTGGCTTCCTGTGAAATGAGAGCTCTGCACTTTGCCCTTGTGAATGTAATATGAAGCTTAAAAATGAAAAACAACCTGACAACCAGGGAGACCCTGGGCATCGCCTAATGCAAGCCTTTCCTCTGAGTTGGAAAAAACAAGCCCCAAGCAAGCCGTGCTGCTGCTGCGTCGCTTCAGTCGTGTCCGACTCTGTGAGACCCCATAGACGGCAGCCCACCAGGCTCCCCCGTCCCTGGGATTCTCCAGGCAAGAACACTAGAGTGGGTTGCCATTTCCTTCTCCAATGCATGCAAGTGAAAAGTGAAAGTGAAGTCGCTCAGTCGTGTCCGACTCTTAGGGACCCCATGGACTGCAGCCTACCAGGCTCCTCCATCCATGGGATTTTCCAGGCAAAAGTACTGGAGTGGGGTGCCATTGCCTTCTCCGAGCAAGCCGTGCACTTGCCTGCAATTGTCAGAAGGGTAAGTCAGTGGCAGAACAGTTTTCTGACTCCAGTCCAGTCTTCCCACTTGACGCATCAGTCATTAAAGCTCACTGGAAAGGTATTCCTACTTTTTACCCTCCCTGCACCTGCTCTTTTAGTGTGAGGGCAACTGTGAAAGGGCTCCCGATCTTATTATCCCGGCTCAGCAATTCCACACTCGGAACAGGTTTCTCTGGACCTGACCTAGGCCATCAACCCCTACCCACGGCCGACCCCGGAAGTGACGTAAGGGAAGCGGAAGCGCTGGCGTGGAGGCCGACTTCCTGTTGCTAGAGGCGGGGGGGTGGGGGGCTGGCTCGTCCGTGTGCGGTTGTGTGGGGCGGCCTGGGGCGGCCCCGGAGCGGCTGACCCTCTCTGCCTGCAGGGACCGGAGTCGCGAGGCGGCCGCCATGGCGGGGTCGGAGAGCCAGCTCAAGAAAATGGTGTCCAAGGTGAGGCTGCGCCGCGCTCTCCTCTCGGCGCACACCCACCACTCCCCCCAGCGCCACCAGGGCCTGCCCGACCAGCCCAACGAGCCCCCCAGGCGGGCCCGAAGCCCCGGGCTTCCTCCGGCCGCCTCTGCTGCCGCCCGCGCCTGGATGCCTGTCGCCCGGGGCTGGAGTCCCTGGGCCGGAGCCGGCGGGGGGCGGCGACGGTCAACAATGGAGCGGAGCCGAGGCCGCCTGCCACCTGCCGCCCGCCCTCCTCTTTTCGGGGAGAGAGTTTGGAGCAGTCTGTGGGGCAGCATAGTTTTCATCAACACAAGGAGGGGGTTGTACTTAAAACTCGGTCTTGGGCACCCCCTCTCCTCTTGTCCCAACGCCTGGCTCTTCATTCGTATTCGCCCTTCCCTCCCGGCTTCCTGAGGTGGTGTCCTTTTCAGTTTGTATTCTTCACGCAGCTCAATAGCCCACCCCGCGGGAAATCGTAACTGTTGGTTGAATAGGCTCAATTATAAATAGAAACGTCCTGAGAAGCTCATTACTTCGGGTGAAATAGAATTTCATTACCATTCCAGAGTCTTTGATTTACTCAGAGTGACTCCCTTTTAATTGTATGCTGCTTATAAAGCCAGTTTATTCGAAATTTTTAATCTGAATAGTTCAAGACCGGTGTGGGTTTGTTTTTGGTTTTTCTCCTTTTCTAAAAAAGTTGTATTTTTTAGTTGTATTTAAAGCCGTGAATTATTTTAACAACTGCTTAAAATATGGCACCTGATACCAGAGTGAATTGGGTGCTTTTTGGTTTGTTTGTTGTTTGTGTTTTTTTTTCAATTTATCAAAGCTAATTAATGGGAATAAGATGTATGTGAAATGGTTGAGAGTTGAATATTCTCCAGTTAAACAGGTTTAGCTTTAGATACTTTTGTCAAAATAAGAATGGTAGAAAGTGGAGTAGTTTAAAACAATTTTCAGTATTATTAAAACACATTATTATGTGTAAACTTATTTCTTTGAAAAATATACTTTTTTACCCAGTAAAATCATCCCTATAGTCTTTGATTGAAGAGCAAATAATCTCTACGGAGAAATTAATGATCTTTGAAATAAAGCGAGCTACTCTTTGATTTTTCTAATCATATCTTCTAGGCTTCTGATTTTCTTTCTTTTTTCTAATTAAAATATAGTTGATTTTCTTTTGATAGAGTAAACTTATCTTTAATTGCAGAGAAAGTTTTAGGGAGCCTTAGGAAACTGTGGCCTGGATCTATGATGTAGCATTTAATTTTTTGAAGTACATTATTTTATATACTATGTAACTGAAGGGTGTCTGTTCCATACCATTTAAAAAAACCTTTTAATTGATTACATTGTCCTTAAAGTTTATTCCTTCATGTATGTATATCAAAGTCTCTATATATAAGGACAAGAATATTCAAATACTGGTTTGGAATTGTAGAAACCATAATTAAGTTTCCTAAACTTTCTGTTGAGGAACCTGCCTTTGAAGACAGAGGCAGGACATCTTTAAAAGATATTTTATACCTACACCTGCTATCTCCTCCCTCTATCCTCTTTATATCCTAAGAGCAAAAAAGGACATAGTTTGGTGGAAACCAGCTCAATACTGTAAAGCAATTATCCTTCAATTAAAAATAAATATTTTTTTATAAAAAAGGACATAGAGCAGAGGTGGGAGAGAACATTTGTCTTTCATCTGGTTCTTGACCCAATACCTGAAAAATTGAGTCTCTTCCAAGTGGTGATGTCACTTCTGATTACTGGCATCTTTTCTGTCCAACTTGTTGATAGATAGATATGTAGATATGTAGGAATAGTAAGTAAGATAATAGAAGCTATTTGTGGAGTTTTTTCCTCTGGTGGAGGATTAGCTTCAGTTATCCTTTCAGTTGGATGTGGCCCAATGAAGGAATTGGTAGCCAGGACCTGGGACACATTGCTAGGGTGATGGTCCTTTACTCTTAATCTGTGGGACTTCCATCACCCATAGTATTACTTTGGGCTACCTGCTTTGACATATATTTTTTGAAGTATAATTGACATACAACATTATATTATCTTTCTATATATTACTACAGTTATTTTTTTCCTTAGAGCAACTCTTAGCTTCCAACTTAAATATAGCTTTTAGTTTAACATCCTTTTCTGTCATCATCTTTGTAATTAAGAGAGGGTATATATATACTGTTGGTCCATCTTGCTTTACACAAATTATTCAGATTTTTCATACAGACAACTATCTGTATTCTTTCATGCTGTATGTAACAGCATTCCTATCGGTGGAGTCACTGCCAACGAGTTAGGAGAGAGCTGATACATTAGCAATTGTAATGGACTTCACACTGTTTTATTAGATTCTAGGGATACAGTAATGAACAGATAGAAAACTCTATACCTGTGGAATTTAAATTCTCATAGAAGGAATAAACAACTCAGTAAGTTCATTAAGCATGTTGGAGGATGTTAAGTGCTTTGGAGAAAAGTAAAGCAAGAAAGGGTGATAGAGTTCTCAAATGTGAGGATAGGATAGGTTGCAGTTTTATAGAATAGTAAAGGAAGGCCTTCCTGAAGTCTGATCAGAGACCCGGAAAGTGGTGAGGAAGCAAACTGGAACAGTCTGGAGTAAGAACATTCCAGGAAGAAGGAAGAACAAGCTCAAGGGCCCTCTTATCATGCATGATAGAGAAACAGCAAAGGGACCTAAAGGGGCTGGGCTGGAGTGAGAAAAGGTAAACAGTGCTGCTAAACAAAGGAGTGGTAGATTTTGGAGGGTCCTGCAGGCCACTGTCAGCATTTGGGCATGTCCTTGCAGTGTGGTGGGGCTGTATTAACAGCATAGCTCAAGCTGCTGTACTGAGGCTAGACCGTAGAGGGTTCAGTAGGGTAGAGGGATAGCCACCTCTAAAAAGGCTGTTGTATAATAATAACCTACGTGTGGCTATGAAGGTAGTGTGAAGTGATCAGATGTTGGAGATTTTTGAAGGTAGAACTAACAGGATTTTCTGACAGACTCGCTGTGGGTGTGTAGGAAACCAAGGCATCCAGGATAATGTCGAAGTGTTTGTGCTGAGCATCTAGAAGGATATGGATATGGAAGAATATAAGAGAGGTAGAGGGAGAAGGCTATGGCACCCCACTCCAGCACTCTTGCCTGGAAAATCCCATGGACAGAGGAGCCTGGTGGGCTGCAGTCCATGGGGTTGCTAAGAGTCAGACACTACTGAGCGACTTCACTTTCACTTTTCACTTGCATGCATTGGAGAAGGAAATGGCAACCCACTCCAGTGTTTTTGCCTGGAGAATCCCAGGGACGGGGAGCCTGGTGGGCTGCTGTCTGTGGGGTCGCACAGAGTCGGACACAACTGAAGCGACTTAGCGGTAGCAGCAAGAGGTATAGAATTGGGGGGAAGACAAAGGGTTCAATTTGATCATGTTATGTTTGACTTTCGTTAGATATGTAAGTGGAGATATCAAATTGGATATACGTGTCTGGAGTTCAGGAAAGTGGAATTTTTAAATTTGGAAGTTATCAGTGTATAAATGGTATTTTAAGCCGTGCATGGAGGTCAACACCTGAGTAAGGTTAGACAAAGAAGATCAAGGACTGAGCCCTGGGGCTCAATGAAATTAAGATCAAAGCTTAGGAGAAGAGAAAGAACCAGCAAAAACACTGAGAAGGGGCAGACACAGAGAAGAGGAAAAAGAATGTCTTGTTTCTCCTTTTATTTTTGTTTAAATGTCCAAGAGTCCGTCCTTTTCTGAGAGTTATTTCATCACTACAATATCATTTCTTCTTTCTTTGAAATTTTTAATGCTGATTGTTTTTGAAGTTTTCTTCTGTTCCTTGCATTATTTTTATTCTTAAAAGTGAGTCGCTCAGTCCTGTCTGATTTTTTGCGACCCCATGGACTATACATTCCATGGAATTCTCCAGGCCAGGATACTGGATTGGGTAGCCTTTCCGTTCTCCAGGGGATGTTCCCAAGCCAGGGATAGAACCCAGGTCTCCCGCATTGCAGGGGGATTCTTTACCAGCTAAGCCACAAGGGAAGGCCAAGAATGCTGGAATGGGTAGCCTATTCCTTCTCCAGTGGATCTTCCCGACCCAGGAATCAAACCGGGGTCTCCTGCATTGCAGGCGGATACTTTACCAACTGAGCTGTCAGGGAACACCCATTTTTATTTTTAGTTCCTTCTTTTCTGTTTGTTTAGGTCTGTGACATGCTTCTTGGAGACTTTCTTTTTGGAATAGCTGACTCTTCCTTTTGAAGAAGAGAAGCACTAAAAGCTGATTGAAAGCTTTATGCGCATGAGTGGAGCTTGTCAACTGGAGCTTCAGGGTGTTGTGAACGCATGGAGATTCCCATTCCCTGGTTTCCTAGTCTGCTCAGAGCTGTAAGCGAGGTTCGTAGGTTTCCTGGACTTGAGTGGCACAAGGCAGGGGTATGAGAATACAATACAGCACATGATACATTGCGAAAGAGTCGGTATTGACAGTAAATGCTGGGGCGGGGAGAGACTGGTATGGGCTAAAGGGAAGTCTGGAACAGAATTCATTGATAGGGAAAGAGATATGAGCTAGGTCTTTGAGAATGAGATTTGATTTGGTGTAAAGCATATTTTAAGTTGGAAAAAGAGCTAAAATGAAGGTAAAGGTTTGAAGAGGTGACAGAAAGCTACTGGGTTCTTTCATTGTTTATTTAATTGTTATTGATTAGTCAGAACCATTATACTTTAAAGAAAAGTGCTATTAAGAAGATAGTTTTTAAAAAATTGAACTAGCAGTATAATTTGTGTGTTGGTTTTAAACTAAATACATTTTTTATTTTCCTTTTCAGTATAAATACAGAGACCTAACTGTACGTGAAACTGTTAACGTTATTAGTTTATACAAAGATCTCAAACCTGTATTGGATTCATATGGTAAGTTTATATATAAAAATATTAAGTTGGAGTTTACTCTTTTTGTTAATAATTGTAAGTTTTCCATTTTCCTTTTAAGTCTATTGGTTCTTTTCATTGTAGGACTGAGCCTTTACCTAAAAATGTGTTGGGGGGGATAGGAAATTACAAGATCTAATAATACCATCTTATATTTGTTTAGTTATTTTAAGTTTTAAAATACTACTCTAACAAAAATGGTGCAAATTTAGACCTAGAAGTGATGTTATAGATAATATAGTCCATCATTTCCAGAAATATTATCCATAGTTGTGAAGAATGTTGCTTCGGAGGGTGGGGAGATGGAGGGGATTCTGTGGTTAAGTTTGAATACTTACAGGTTAAACAAAATTAAATGGGTTTCTTTGGAGCAAGATTTCTCAGAACCTTTAATATGTTTTATGTATTTTGTCTTACCAAGAGGGGAGAGAAGATGATACATTGTTCAGCATATTCTAGAGTTAATTAGTGAACCGTTTTTTCTCTCTAGAGCATCTCTTTGTATTCTTAGAAACACATTTTGTAAAATTATATTCTAGACTATTCTTTTCATTTTATAGATGAATAAAACACTTAAAAACTGTTGTCCTTAATTCTGTAGAGTGTGTAGGTGACGGTTTGTGTCCACTCTCTATTGAGATGAAATGAAGTTGTGATTTAAGTAAGAAATGACAATATTTAGAGGTGTTTTTTAATAGTCTTTTTGGCCCCACCAATCCTAACATAATCTCTCCAATCCCGACTCCTTGTGGACAAGGTACCAGGGCCAAGGGAAGCCATGCTGCCTTGTGCCTGTGGAGAGGCCCCTGGCATTGAGTGCAAGGAGCTGAAATTTGTAGCTGAGACTCGCTCTAAACTCCACTCACCCCAAGGGCTTTGTAAACAGGAGCCTGGTGGAGAGGTGGGAGGCAGTAGAGGGGGAATCGGCCCTGAATTTCCTGAGCAGTCGTGAACCGGAAGTCCTCTCCCACGCGAGGGCCCAGCTCTCCCTCCTGTCCACGTGCTGCACTGTGGTGTTTAGAGCTGCAAAAACTCATCTTTCCAAAGTCAGAGTTACTTTTAAAATGGCTTCTCTGGGGGAATAAAGTGACTAAGGCTAGAAAGTTATGGTAAGTGTGTAGTTTTTATTGAATGCTGAAAGAATAAGTGATCAAAATTGACAAAGACTGCAGCCTCATTGAACAAATCTTAAATAGCTTTGTGTGACTGGACCAAGTCTAAACCATTATCATCAACATGCTTTTAGAGTAAATATAATCCTAGAATTTAATGAAGTAGTCTTTTTAAAACACAAAATCAGAGTAAATTACCTCATAGGGTATAAGTGTCAATAGTAGATAAAAGAACTGAGGTCAACAGTATAGTTCTGTGTTCTTGCACTGTACATTATAGCCCTTTCCCGTGTAGTACGGGGTTAATTCCAAATTGTTGCAAATAATAGCTGTCCATGGAATACAGATTATGTACCCTAGTTATTCAATCAATTATAGATAGGAAAACTTGTGTGATGTGAGAAATACTTATATTAAAAGATGTCCATATTTGTGAAAATCTTTTTTCCTTTTTATTACTGTGGGATACTACATTGGGATTGAAAATGACAGTGAATGGGAGTGAACATCTGAGAAATCTAAAATTTAATGCTATTAGGTTAATATTTGTGGAAGTGAAAGCATTAGTCGCTCAGTCGTGTCCCACTCTGCAGCCCTGTGGACTGTAGTCCACCAGGCTCCTCTGTCCATGGAAGTCTCCAGGCAAGAATAATGAAATGGGTAGCCATTCCCTTTTCCAGGCGATCTTCCTGACCCAGGAATCAAAGCCAGGTCTCCTGAATTGCAGGTGGATTCTTTATCATCTGAGCTACCAAGGCAGCAATTAATAGTGATTTTTAAGTAATCTTATAATCATGTTGGTTGAAGACCCAGAGCTCTTATTTATTGATACTATAGCATTCACATGTATTTTCCCAAGTAATTCATAGTATCTTTACTCATTCAAAAGCTGATCCCATTAAGTGAATCAACAAAGGATAATTTGTTATTGGACAAAATGTTTGAACATTAGCAGGTTTGTCCCTTTCAAGAGTAGTAATGCATTGTAGCCATTGTTTCTGAAAGAATAACTTACGTAAGAGTATCTGTCAAAATGCTTATTGATTAACTCAATATTCTCACCTTTCAGTTTTTAATGATGGCAGTTCCAGGGAACTAATGAACCTTACTGGAACAATTCCTGTGCCTTATAGAGGTAAGTGTCTTATGTGATTTATGTTTTCTAGCATAGATGCATTTTAATTCATACTTGGTTGCCAAAGAATTATAAGTAAATTAAGCTTGCTTTCTCATGACTTTCATGATAATATAGAAACTTTCACTTCTAATTGAAGTTCATTTGCCAGCAGCACCTAATATTTTCAGCTTCCTTACAAAGCTTCCTTCCACCACCACCTTCCTTAGAAAGATATATCAAGTATGTGCCTAGGACCACTGGAGAGTTTTGTTTCAGAGAATCTTAGAGCTAGAAACGGGTCTTGGCCGCCTCCTAGTTCAGCCTCCCACCCTATTCAAACTTACCTGACAATGGGAAGCTGTGTAATGTAGTGACTAAGATAGAGGCTTTACAGTGAGGGCAGAGTAGGGTTTTAGTTCTTGCTTTGTAATCAATTAGCTTTGTGGTGAATCTTAGTCACTTCAGTTGTATCTGACTCTGCGACCTCATGGACCATGGCCCTCCAGGCTCCTCTGGGATTCTCCAGGCAAGAATACTAGAGTGGGTTGCCATTTCCTTCTCCAGTGATAAAGTATGAAGTGAGTGAAGTCCCTCAGTTGTGTCTGACTCTCTGCGACCCCATGGACGGTAGCCTACCAGGCTCCTCCGTCCATGGGATTCTCCAGGCAAGAGTACTGGAGTGGGTTGCCATTGCCTTCTCCAAGCTTTGTGGTAGTGGTCATCTATAATCTATAGCATTTGTATAATGGTCCTAACTCAAAGAATAATTAATTTGTAATAATATATATTGTAAAGGACTTAGCTCTGAGACTGGTATATAATAAAGAGGTACCAAAATTAGCTATTATCTATGGTTGTAATGCTGATGAAGGATAATTACATCTCTTAGCCAGTCAGCCACCCTTTGCTAAAATACTTAAAGCAATAATGGAGCATTCAGCTTCATAAGCAGCTGTTCTGTTTTTGTTGGTTGTTTCTTGTGACTAGTTAAGGCCTGTAACCTACCCACTGATCTTATATAGTACCTGCTGTGCGTAGGGGTTAAGGGCTAGGGATATAAACGTGAACAAAAGATGTACTGTCTCTGGAAGAACATACACAAATAGAGGAAATGGGGAATAGATATTTATACTATTCTATACCTGCTATAGAATAATAAAATATATGCTGTGAGATTATAGAGGAGAACAGGAACATACAGGAAGGTCATCCAAGAAATGATGTTCAAACTTAATATTAAGGGATGAGTCAACCATTCAGAGGGAAAAAACACTTGAGCATCAGCATTTCATAGAGCAAGTATGAGTAAAATGCAGGATAGCTGACTTTGCCTTTACCCCAGGAAGTAAGCTCTGGTGAGGAAATAGATATGAGTGAGAGTATGAGGCAGAAAACTCTTATAGGCATAATTAAAAGCATTATTTTTTCTTCCAGTTTTATTGAGATATAATTGATAATAGCATTGATAAGTTTAAGGTATACAATGAAATGATTTGATTTCATACATCAAGAAATGATTACCACAGTAAGTTTAGTAAACATCCATCATGTCTTACAGATACAATTAGAGAAATAGAAAAAAAATATTTTCCTCTTGTGATGTGTACTCTCAACTTTCATATATAACATAAAGCAGTGTTCATGGCATTTATCATGTGGTACATTACTTTCCTAGTACTTATTTTATAATCTGGAAGTTTGTACCTTTTGATACCTTCCTATAATTCACCCTTCCCCCCAGGCCTCACCTCTGATAACCACAAATCTGATCTCTTTTTCTATGTTTGCTTATTTGTGCGTGTATGAAGGATAATTCACCTATAACACTATGTTAGTTTTTGTTACACAACACAGTGATTTGATATTTCTGTGCATTTCAAAGTGATCATCATGATAAGTCTAGTTACCATACAAATCATTACATAATTATTGACTTTCCCCTCACTATACATTTATTCTGCAGCTGGAAGTTTGTACCTCTTGATCTCCTTCACTTATTTCTCTCTCCCCACTTTTCTCCCCTCTGGCAACTGCCTATTTGTTCTTTGGATCTATGAATCTGTTTCTGTTTAGTTTTGTTTGTTCATTTGTTTTGTTTTTTCAATTCCACTTGTAAGTGAGGTCATACTTTATTTGTTTTTCTCTGTTTGACTTATTTCAGTTAACATAATACCCTCTGGGTCCATCCATGTTGTCACAAGTGGCAAGATTTCATTCTTTTTTATGGCTCAGTATTACTTCATTGTGTATCTGTATACCACATCTTTATCCATTCATCTATTAGTGGGTACTTAGGGTGCTTCCATATCTTGGCTATTGTAACTAATGTTGCAGCTTTCCAAATTAGTATTTTAATTTTCTTCGGATAAATACTCAGAAGTAGAATTGCCAAATCGTATTTTGTTCTGTTTTTCTGGTTTTCATTTTTGAGGAATCTCCATACTGTTTTCCATGGTGGCTGCACCAGTTTGTATTCCCACCAACAGTGCACAGGGGTTCCCTTTTTTATGTGCATTTTATCTAAACTAAACCTCTGTTCCCTCACCATTTTTTTATATGGCATAGTTCTTAAGCCTGAGTAATTCTGGAGAAAGCATCATTTTCACAAAGCAAAGAATTCTAGGTGGTGGAAATAAAGTTATGTTTCATGTATTAAGATGTACCCTTGCGGGGGTTGGGGGGGCGTTCATTGTAGAAGTACTTTTGAATAAAAAAATAAATCCAAAGTCCTATCACTGATTTTTTTCAAGTGAAATGTATGTATATATACTTTTACGAAGTACCACTGTTTCTAAGAAGGGACATATATCTGAATTGTTAGGTGATTCAGATGATTGCTTGGGACATTGGGCTTTGAGCTTGGTAAGAAAAGTCTTTGATTTATGTTCAGTATATTAACTCTATTGGATCCTTTGAAACACTGTTCATTTTGACTATATGTAGGCAGATTTCTCATCTGAGAGAGATTCTATTTCATAAAGCAAAGAGAAGGAGATGACATCATTGATTTTGAAACTACCTCTGAAAAGCCATTCATTGGTCGGGCTGTTACCAATAGTCACCATCTGTTTGACATTTGGGTTAGGTTTTACACAGTCTGACTTTTGGCACGGGAGTTTCAAGTCCAGTGTCAGTGTATATCCCTTTCTGGTAGAACGCCATTGTCTCTGGTCTTTCCAGGAAATTTTAGTAACTGAAGTGACAGAAGTCTAATAATAAAGAATGGCTTGAACCAAAAGATAATTTGTGAATAATATGTTTACAGCAGTAAGCTCACACTGGTAGAGTAGTGATCAGTTAACTCCTTAATCCTGCTCTTGTATTTTACAAACTGAAGATTTGAGAAATTGATCTTAAACAGACTTTGAAGCATAAACTATTTGTTGTGATTTTTTTCTTTTAAAGTGTTGCTTAGTTGTAGCTCTTTCTTGCTTACCTGCTAAACCATTAGAGTAACTGAAGTTTCTCTTTCTCTGTCAGGTAATACATACAATATTCCAATCTGCCTGTGGCTGCTGGACACATATCCGTATAATCCCCCTATCTGTTTCGTTAAGCCTACTAGCTCAATGACGATTAAAACAGGAAAGCATGTGGATGCTAATGGGAAGATATATCTTCCTTATCTACATGAATGGAAGCACGTAAGTATTAATGGTGTTCTGTGAATGTGTTGTATTGTATATTTTGTTTACTAGCATCTACTTTATGTTAACACTCAAGGAGGATAAATTCATTTAAGATCACTAATCACTGAGCTTGAGAAAGGCTCTTTGAAAGAAACATGTCTTGTATTTTTATAGAGCTTGGTAGTTAAAGAATACCTGTAGTCACTATTTTGTTTGCTTGAGTTGAACCTTTAGAATAGATAGAATTCACATATGGGGAATACATTTTAAAAAGTAGTATTCTTTGGCATGTATTTGTGAAACTGTTCAAATCTCATTACTCAAAGTGTTCCAGTCAAGAAGTAATAGGAAGAAACTTTTGATGGTTTAGCTCTGACAATTTCTATCCAAAATATTGCTAAAAAAGCCAAACAAAGTAGAACCAACATCTGTGGAATGCTTTGCAGAACTGTGAGACAATTAGGACTTGAAGGGCCAAGATCCTATGAAGAAGGAAACTGCAAAAAGATGAATCAACCTTCTGCCAGTTTTCCCTAGGAGTATTTACTGATTCTTGGTGCAAGGTGAGAGGCTGAGAATCTGGGCGGAAGGCCTTAGCTAGAGGCAAAGACTGCAAAGTTTCTAACAGTCTCCTAGAGCTCAAAAGACAACAGTTGTTGTTCTGTCTGCTGGGTACCCAGTATTTTAGGAGCCAAGAATTTAGGAGAAAAGGAAGCTACAAAGAAGTGAGCCAGATATAATCTGAGTTTCCCACTCAAGACATTTGCTGAATTCCTAAATTTCAAAGACACGATGTTAAAAAGGCTAAGCAGAGAGAGCCTCTGAAAAACACAGCCAAGTTCTCAGCAGTCTTAGGTTGTGGGAGCAGTAGGAGTTCGAAACCTTATTAAGGAGGATGAGTGAAGTCTCTCAGTCGTGTCCGACTCTTTACAACCCCATGGACTGTAGCCTACTGGGCTCCTCCATCCATGGGATTTTCCAGGCAAGAATACTGGAGTGGGTTGCCATTTCCTTCTCCAGGGGAACTTCCCGACCCGGGGATTGAACCCAGGTCTCCTGCATTGTAGGTAGACACTTTACTGTCTGAGCCACAAGGGGTGGGTAGAAGTAAATACCCTAAATTCTTAGTTGGCATGCTGGAGGAATGCCAACACCCTGTGAGTGAGAGCTCAGGGCAGAATGAGCCCTGTAAAACTCCAGCCTTGAATCAGCTCAGCCCCTGATTATATTAAGGTGATTTTCCACACTTACCTGCCAGCGGTAAGATAGAGTGAACTTTGGCTGGAGGGAGATAGTATATAGAACCTGTGTAATTATTCATCAACAGTGTCAAGCATACAATATAAAATTATCAAGTACATCAAGAGATAGGGCATAGAGTGGGGGAAAAAGACAGTAGAAACAGGCACTACCCTCAGGTAACCCAGTTATCAGACAGAGACTTGAAAATGATTATGACGAATGTGTTCAAGGTGGAGAACTATATTAGGTATAATTATATTAAAAATTAACCAAATAGAAATCTTAGAACTGAAAAATAGAATAATAGAAATTTTAAAAAATTAAAAAAACTAAAATTTAAAAAAACTCAATAGGTGGGTTAGTAGCAGATTGGACTCAGCAGAATAGAGCATCAATGAACTGGCATATGAATACTTTATATTTTTAATGCTAGAGACCTAGAAATAAACCTTACAAAAGATGTACACATCTATTACAGAGAAAATTTTAAATTTTATTGAAAGACATTGAAGAAGACTTAAGTCAAAAGAAAGAGAACCTTATTCATGGATTGGAAGACTCAGTATTATATAGACTCTTCAGTTTGTAGTTTATCTACAAACTGAACTGTTTTCCTAAGAGAAGCTTTTGTTTCTTTGTGTATTTGTTAATTTTGTGAACTTGATAAGCTGAATCTAAAATTTATATGGAAATTCGAAAGACTGAGAATACCCAAGAAGAATAAGATGGAAAGGACTTGCCCTATAGATATCAAAATGTCTTTTAAAAAACTAGTAATTAAGATGGCTTGGAATTGTCAGAGAAGTATTCAAATGGATAGATGGAACATAATAAATAACCCAGAAAAAAAGATCCACTGTGCAGGCATATGTTGGAGACATTGCAGACTTGATTCCAGACCATAGCAATAAAGCAAATATTGCAATAAAATGAGTCACGTGAATTGCATGGTTTCCCAATGCATATAAAAGTTATGTTTACATTGTGCTGTAGTTTCTGAAGTGTGCAATAGTGTTAGGTCAAAAAAAACAATGTTGATACCTTCATTAAAAAAAAAAAAACTATTGTATACTATAACAAACCATAATAGAATATGAAAAAGAATATGTATAATTGAATCACATTGCTATACAGCAGAACTTAACAGAGCAATGTAAATCAAGTATACTTCAAGAAAGTTTTTAAAAAATATTTTAAAATATTTAAAATATTTTAATATTATTAAAAAATGTTAACTATTATCTGACAACACAGGGTTGCCACAAACCTTCAATTTGTAAAAATTGCAATATCTGCGAAACACAGTAAAGCTGAGCACAGAAAAAAAAAAAAGTTATGCCTAAGTATAAACACTTAATGTATAACAGTGATGGTATAGAAGATCACTGGGAATAAGATTAAGAACTTCAGTAGTGGAGTTGGGACAGATTCCTATTTGTATCATATACAAAAATTAATTTCAGATAGATTGTGAAAAGCAGAAAAGTAAAACTTAATATAGGAGACTGCCTTCATGATCTTGTAATAGGTGGGGTTTTTTTAAAAAAGATGCAAAACTTTTACTATAAAGGAAAAGACTAAATTTTACCTTGAGTTTATGCAAATTAAGAACTTCTGTTAATTAAACACACATTAAAAAGTGTGAAAAGACTAACCATAAACTGAAAGAATATACTTATCACCTACAGTATAATATCCAGAACATAAAAATAACTTCGGGAATCATAAAAAGAAGGAAGCCCAATAGAAAAATAGATGAAACTATTGGATAAGTATTTCACAAAAAATCCTAATGGCCAATAAATATATATAGAAAGATTTTAATCCTGCTAGTGGAGAGGGAAATATATAATAATTTAAAATCATGAGATACCATTACATGTCCATTAAATTTTCACTCCCAGTTGACCATACCAAGAGTTAGAGAGGATGTGGAACAAAGAGAACTCTTAGGCACGCTGATGGAGGTTTACACGGCTGCTCGAGATCAGTTTGGCTTCACCTGGTAACGTTAGCTGTAAGTGCCTGAGCCCTGTGTCCTAGCAGTTCTACGCCTTGGTTCTGCTTTACACTAGAGCAGCGTTTCTCAGCGTCAGTGCTGCTGGCATTGTGAGCTGGGGGTTGGATAATTCTTTACTGTAGAAAGGCTGTCCTGTTCATTACAGGATATAGGATCCCTGCCTGTTATCCACAAGATGCCAGTAGCATGACACAGTTTTGACAACTATAAATGTCTCTGCTGCTGCTGCTGCTAAGTCGCTTCAGTCGTGTCCGACTCTGTGGGACCCCATAGACGGCAGCCCACCAGGCTCCCCTGTCCCTGGGATTCTCCAGACAAGAACACTGGAGTGGGTAGACGTTTCTAATATTCATTAGGAGGCTAAAATAGCACCCCCAGTTGAAAACCACTGCACAAGAGTAAACCTTGCACATGTATACTAGGAAACATAGCAAGAATGTTCATGACAACATAAATAGTCCATATGACTGTTAGCAGTATAGAAGCATGAATAAAGAAGTTGTATATTCACTTAGTAGAATACCATACAGTGATCAAAATGAATTTATAATTATATTCTTGAACAAGAATGTATCTTACAAGCATTGCTGAAATAAGTCTGAATAGAATACACAGTTTGATTTAATTCATATGAAGTTCAGAAATAGGAAAAATTAAACATACTGTTTAGAAAATTGTTTATAAGATATACTGTGTTTAAAGAAAAGAATGATTATCCACTAAGTCAGAAAAGTGGGTAACTATAGATAGATGGGAATGCAGTCCAGAACTTACAAGTTACTGGCAATCTTCTGCTTCATAACTTGGATGATGGCTACAAAAATATTTCCCTTATGGTTTCTCTTTAAAGTTACATTTGTTTTATACTTTTATCTATGTATGATATATTCCACAGACCTAACAAGACATAACAGTAGCTAACTTCGGCATGGTATTCAAGGTTATATCATGGAAGATCCTGATTTTTAGCTACAAATTTTGTCCTTTAATAAGCAGTTGGGAGTCATTTTAGATGTTTGAACAAGAGTAGGGTATTAACTACAGTGATTATCAGGTATAATATCTGAAGTGCACTAGATAAATAAATTAATTAGCTTTCTGACTGAAAAATCACTAGCTGCTCTAAAACATTCTAGAGACTCAACACTAGAAATTTCTTGCCCACATAATAGTCCACTGGGAGTCTTCCTTGCTGGCAGCCAGCTTTCCTTCACTAGAGCTTCAGGCACCAGGCTCTTTCCAGTTTGTGGTGTCACCATCTGCCAGGGCTTCAGAGTCCTCTGCATCAACGAAGACAAGCAAAGAGGGACTAGTGAAGGACTGCCTTCCTTATGCACCTTGGCTTAGAAGTTAAATCTCTTATGCTTATGGTCCGTTAGTAAAATCTAGTTGCAAGAGAGACTGGAAAATGCAGTTACTGCATAAACAACTGATTCTCAGCAACAACTCTGTATTAGGGGCGAGGAGCATGAACTTCTATAGAAAATCCTCTCAATCATAGCAAAGAAGTAAAACTAGAAGCCACACAGAAGGCTGTTGCAGGAGTCTAACATGCAGAAGATGAATGAGGGCTGCTGTCATTTTTCTTGATCTTACCAATTGCTTATTAATCTTAATTCTGAACATATATCATATACTGCTTGGAATGTAAAATTAACCTTTTTATTGTTTTCTGGAAAAGCAAACAGAAAGGGAGAGGGAAGGAAGCAGTTTTGCTCTTTGCAGGTTTTCAATAGGAAAGCAGTTTTATAAAGATATGTTTCAGTTGACCTTTAGGCATTTGAGCTAAAATAAACTAATATTCTTGCTATTTTTTTTGGTATCCTTCCTGTATTATTCTGAATTAGTCATTTGTCATTCTGAAATATTAATGACCTGTTGCTTTATAATAGGCCTGGAAGTAGATATAAACAATTCATTTTCCTTCCTTCAAAAACTAACATGAAAGGAATGGTATGATAATTAAAATAAACCTTATCTTGACAAAATGATGGTTATGAGACTGTATAAATGAAGTAGTTATTCATACTACAACATGAGTGAGCCTTTGAAATTAATATGCTAAGTGAAAAAAGTCAGACACATATTATATTATTCCATTTACATGAAATATTCAGAGTAGGCAATCCATTGACAAAATAGATGAGTGGTTACCAGGGGCTGGAGGGAGGGGGAAATTGGAAGTGATCACTAATAGGTACAGATTTCTTTTGAGGATGATGGCAGTGTTCTGAATTAGATAGTGATGATGGGGGGGAAAACCCACTGAACTGTATACCTTTAGATGGTAAATTTTATGCTCTATCTCAGTTTTTAAGTTGCATGATTTTAAAATCATTTTATGAGTTAGTTTGGGAGTTTTCTTGGACTAAAAGTAAGAGATTAAATTTTGTGGTTCTCAACAGCAACCCCCCACACACACCAGCCATGATCTCTAGCCCACTCTCTTCAGTGCTACACAGATACTTTACATGCTTGCTCCCAGCCTCAGCGTGTAAGTTCACAGACATACATAAGAAAGATATTGGACTAGTGAGAATCAGTAAGTTTTCATAAGAAGCTTTCTGAAATGTTATCTGTTGTCATTGACCGTATTTGGGACAGAAGTAAACAAAATTGATGCTTAGGAAAGTTGAAAACAGGTAGTAAATTCTTCTGTTAGGAGAAGGGAAGTTATGAAGATGGTTAGCTGATCAAGATCATTGAGTAATCCTTCAGAACTTGATGAACTCATGAATCAAGTATATGAGATGAGCTACACACAAAATATAGTAAGGGGTGGAAACGGGATCATCAGATAAGTCAGTTTGAACGACTTTGCCTAGCATAGTTTGTCTTAAATTAGTGATCAGTAGATATTTGAGAAAAAAGTTTAGCAGCCTTTATGGGATACAGCACTCTGTAACTATGGTATTAGAAGGAAAGATCCTTTAACAATTTGTATCTTTTGTACAACAATCTAGTAATTTCTAAGATGGAGTCTACTTACAATTTAAGAAATTCCAGTACTATCTTTAATAAAAATTAGTTGAGGAACATGTGTTTTCAAAGGCCTTAAATAATATTTGTGACTAGTGCTTACATCTGTCCCTAAATTTGTACCAGAATCCTTAATTTGTCCTCTGGAAATATAATAAATCTTGGTTAGCTGTATGGAGTCACATGAAGAACACTACTATCTGAATTTTGCAGTATAGTGCTTTTGCTAGTGCTGGTTTTCTGTACATGAAACAGCAGCCTTGCTACACATAAATAATAAGAAATCACATAGCTCTCTGTTAATTAAATGTAGTTTTCACATTTGGAGTCCTACAAAGAAAATTATGGAGCTAAGTTGAAAACAGATAACTAGCCAGACATTTCCTGTTTACCAAAAATTAAATCTGTAACTGCCTCAAATTTGTTTTCCATTTTTAGCCACAGTCAGACTTGTTGGGGCTTATTCAAGTCATGATTGTGGTGTTTGGAGATGAACCTCCAGTCTTCTCTCGTCCTACTGTTTCAGCATCCTATCCACCATACCAGGCAACAGGGCCACCAAATAGTAAGTAGAATTGAGATTTGATTTTCAAACTCATATAAACTAAAGAAAACAGAAAATCTTGTAAAAGAATTTTTTTTTTAATGACTTCCCTTTGCTTTTTTAGCTTATCAAGTTAGTGGATTTTTTGGAGGTATTCTGAGGCCCCACATCTGCATGTACAGATTCCCAACAAAGACTGGCATTTGGGCTTTCGTTTGTGGGTAGAAATCTAACTATGGGTGTGCTGGATTCCAAAATGGAGGAGAAAGAATGCTGGAATAGAGCTGGAATTTTTTTTTTAATTATGCATGCCATGGAATAGCTTTATTTGATCAATTTGGAGGCAGATACAACTTGAAAGGCAATCTGACCTCTCCTTTTCTTTGCAACTCCAGGATCAGTATTGTAGATAATAATTATAAAATCAACTATATCATTCATGTTCAGCTATTCTGGGTATACACAATGACCTTCTAGCTCTCAGCTTTCTTCTCTTGAGTACAGCCAATTCATTTTACTTTGAGTCCAGGGGATGGGGCATGGAGTCAGTATCAATTCTCCCCTAATTGGTGTACATTATCTCTATTATTTCTGGTTTTTTTTTGTTTTTTTTTTTAATAATTCCTACTGATACTTTAAAATTACCATAGATAATTGAGAGTTGGTTGTACTTGTTTTGACTTTACTAAACCTGTGTACTGTGTTTTGAGCTGTGGTTTGTTTTTTTTTTTTTTAACACATATTGTTTAATATTATAATTAACCAAATTTATTTATCTTATAAGTTAGATTACATGAACTTTCATTTTCCTTCTGCTGAAAATTATCCTCTTCCTCTTTAATTCATTCTATCTTGAGTAGCATCTTGACTCACAAGCTGAATGGGAATCTAAGAGAATTTCCTGAATCCTTTTCCTTCCCTACTTTCCCAGAAAAAGTTTGGTTGTAGCATTTTGTAGCTCCTTTAATAAAGTAGATTCTAGGGATTCTTTTGGTCCAGAAATTTGTTTTCATCTTAATAAATTCTGTTGATTTTAATATACAAGATTAATCTTGCCCATCTAAGTTTGAAATGCCAAATATTTCCTAGCTCATCATTCATATTTATTTGCTCAAATAACACAGCCAGTGACCACTTAACGATAAAGGTAATTAAGAAAGTTAGTCTCCTAAGCAACACGTTTTTCCTAAATTTCTTCTAGTTTTATATTAACATTGGAAGTGCAGCATTCTAGAAAGAGAGCTCACTAAATAGATTACTGTTACAGTTCCATTTTGTACTCACTCACTGTAAATCACTAAACAGTCTAGAGCTAATATATGTGAATTACTCAGAGACCAACTTACTGTCTACCCATTACAGTTTCAATACTTTTTATACATTTAAATAATATTCTTTATTATTAGGTATGACTGCAAAGAAATGAAGATCTAAATTCTGTCCTACATATACACATCAAGGAATAGCCCACAAATTTGGATCCATACTTAAACAAATATGATCTTCTAGTTGAAAAATTATGTACTTCTATTATTATTATCATCATTATCTTTAAATATTTTTGGTCTTTGGTAGAAGTCACACAAAAAAGTGTGCTATGGCCAAACCTCATTTTTTTTGACAGTAATAGTCAACACTTAATCAGTGGTAACTGTGAGACACAGCTAAACACTTCGTATTAGTTCTTATTTAATCTTTATATATGTTATGCTTATTTGTATTCCATTTTATTTTAGCCCTGAAATTATTTCATCTCATTATCTGCTTCCTTATCAGTCTTGAACTCAGATAACTTTTGTTGTTTCACAAAATCAAAATTTGAAGAGTTTGGTCAAATTAATAGCTTTGCAGAACCTTAGAAAAGGAAAATTACTTATGATTATGAGAAAATTGCTTATAATGGTGAAATGTCGTTTATATGTGTGCGAGAGAAACTAACATGGAGAGAGAAACTAGTAAGTGACTGTACATGTTGCTGATACCTAACAGTGGCCGGCCTCATCGTTTGATGTTCATAAAGATCAACCGTGTTTTGACCCAGGAAGAAGAAATGTTTTATGAGATTTAGCAGTTGTGACATTTTGGAAGGTGTTTTCCCTTTCTGAAATAGCATTAAACATCATCCTTAGCTTCATTTTTCTTAAGAAAAAATTTACTTCTGACACCTATAGATTCAACTTAACAAGAACACTGTGAACACTGATACTTGGAGATGTAAGCTCAGCAACTCTGATAAAGACTTTTAAGGCCTGTAGTCAGAGCCCAGCAAGCTTTTCCCATCTACTTGCATTATGTACTCCAAAAATTTATTTCTCGAAGGTTCCGCCTCTCTTCAAGCCTTTGTATACTATTCATCTACTCGATCACTCTTGTTTACCACCACGTCCTATGTTGAAATTAGCTACCTCCTATACAATCCCGTATATAACACTCTGTACTCACCCTGTCATAACAACTTGTCCCTCTGTATTGATATTCCTTTGTTTATCTCATAAGACTATAAGCAGCTTTAGGCCAGGAAGTCTTTTTTTTTTTTTCAATCTGATACATTTCATAGGAAGGCACTAAAATATTTATTGATTGAATTAATAGCTAATTCATCATTATATTCAGTGAGAAAAATTTCACTGAGGATAATTTGATTCTCAGACAAGTCATTTCCAGTTAAGGCTGAAATTCTCTTTTTCTTCTTCAGTGTTGGTTAGCTTCTTGGCACCACTGACTAGCTTCTATATCATTAGTGTTCTCTTTAAAATATATATAAAACATTCTTTAAGCATACTAGCTTTGAACCCCTTAGTATTCCCCCTTAGTATTTCCAAGCTTTTGTTTGTTTTGTTTTAACTAATCGAGGTGAATGTAAGTTTTGTGTAGGACTTCTTAATAGTAATCTGAAGTCTTAAAATCTTCACTCAAGCCAACAAAACCAACTGTGCTAATTGGTCAACATAATCTTGTAAGAAATATCAAAAGATATCTTAGATATAATAAAGAGGTCACTTTGTAAGAAGCTGACCTTAGACCCCTTCCTCCAAATTCCAAACTGAATTGACTCCTGTCTGTCAGATTGTAGGTTCCTTTAGTCTTAAAGAGCTAACCAGGTTGACCTGTTGGCCAGTTATTCCTTGTTGGGATTGTCATGTGTGTTGTCATAACCCATGTTTAATGCTTTTAGAATTATGTGATTTGAAGATATTTATTAGCTGTAGTAAAGAACTAATACAGATGGAGTGTTTGTTTTTTTGGCAAGATTTGAATTCTTTACCTGTATGAAATTTTGCTGTGGTTTGATGGTGATATAAGTCTTATTTAATAACCTGTATATCCAGGACTGTACATATTATTTTAAAATGTTAAAAACTATTTTTAGCTTCCTACATGCCAGGCATGCCAAGTGGGATTTCTGCATACCCATCCGGGTACCCTCCCAATCCCAGGTAATGAAAAAATGTCTTTTGAATAATTGTTTTAGAAATTCTGTTATATCTAGAATAAAATAATGGGTGCTAACTGGGGCATTAAAGTAAATTTGGTTGCAATTTAATGGAAGGTAAAACTCAGTTTATTGGTGAAATTTCATGGTATGTACATAGTTGAACAGTTTTTTCCATTCTAAGGAAATGCAGCTCTGTTCTGTTTACAGAGAGGAAAGGAATGGGAAATGACGATAATCTTGATTAGTTTTGGACCTTGAAATCCTTGCTTCTTTACTTTTGAGAACGCTGTATATCTGTTGTAAATAGCTGAAAGGTTAGTGGAATACTAATTATGATGAATTCAGCTATGGAGAAAAATATTTTAATATCCTTTTTAAAAAACTGACCTTTTCTGTAAACTAGGGAATGAATTAATAGTTCATATGATGGGTTCACTCTTGTCCCCATGATATTTATTTATTCAGTTCGTAGACTACTCTTTATTCAGTTTATTGCCAACCTTTATTACCCATATGATGATAATATTATAGAAGTAAATTAATAGTAAAAATCAGTCTGTGAATAATACATGTGAGAAAAATCAGTAAGAAATAATTATTAACCCGTGTTTTAAATGTGTCCCTGTTTCAGTGGTAATCTAGGAGTAGTGTCCACTCCTTGGTGTTAACTTAGAATCCAAGGTGGTCTTGGGACTAGCTTAGAATGCAAGACAGGCCTGCACTTGGTGCCTGGAAGAAATTTACAGCTACTAGAAATTAATAAGAATTACCAAAATTTTAACCCTCAGTTCTTCTCAGCTTCAAAAAAACCTCACAAATAAATGCAGCCAAATTTCCTCAACACCTGCCATAAATAAACATATGTATGTACATATATAATATGCCGGCTCTTGTAAGTTAAATTTAGCAAGCATATTTATTTGGGAGCCTTTCTTAGTTTCAGGGACTAGCTTAATAAGGTAGTAAATATTCTTTTACATTTAGATGAGTAAGCAGAGACTAGATGAACATCCATCAGAGACAAGAGAGACAGAATCCTGTGGTTATTATATACAGTAACAGGTTATCAGTTTTAGATTTCTTAAGGCTGTTAATTTTCTGATTAAGTTACAGAAATGGAATTTTGTCTGAAGCCTTTATAATCAACAGTTGCTAGTAAACTAGAATGAACTTCAGGTATATAAGGAATGATTATTAGAAGCACAATAAGGAAATGGACTTCTGAACAATAAAGCCACTTCAAAAAAGACTCGTAGATAAAAATGAAGGCTGAAAATATTGACTATTGACAGAATGTGAATCATATTCACTTAATCTTACATAACCTTCAAAGTGTCTTTTGTAAGGTTATTGGTAAGAAGTTGCTTTTTGAGGCAGCTATTTTTCAAAGATTTAATGGAGTTGTGTGTGTGTGTGATGTAACTTTTAATCTCATGACATGCTATGAGTTAAGGGTAACTTTATTCAAATTGGTATCTATATCTTTCAGCATATGAAAGGTCTTAGCAAAAGAGCTTGAGAACCTCTTTCCCTTCTCCCTTTATCCTAAAGGAGAGTTAATAAGTCAGTGACTCAAGAATCTGTATTTTTAAAACAGTGAATATGAGAGTATTTATTCTTGTTGTAGAAAGTTGGACTAGATAACCTCTAAGGTCTCTTTCAAATTTTAAGATCTTTTGAAAGTTTTATTTAGCACCTGCAGCATGTATACAAGGAAATTAAAAAGTCTGTCAAGAATAGTTGTTTCAGTTTTGGTATATATACTAGCAAGCATGTATTATTAGAAAGAGTTTCTGATATCAGAAAAGACAGAAAATGGTAAATACTGTGATAAACTGAGCTTTAAAGGAGAGGTCCTATCTGATTTGGAGGTGGGAGCTCAGAGGTGGCTTCATAAATGAAGGAACTGATTTATGAAGATGACCTTAAGAAGAAAAGAAAGCATTTAGAGGTGGCTGCTGCTAAGTCACTTCAGTCGTGTCCGACTCTGTGCGACCCCATAGACGGCAGCCCACCAGGCTCGCCCGTCCCTGGGATTCTCCAGGCAAGAACACTGGAGCGGGTTGCCATTTCCTTCTCCATTTAGAGGTGGAGGGAGCAGCAAACAGTAATAGCATTTTACAGCTGGGAGGAAACTTATTAGTCATCAAGTTCAGCAGCTCACTTATGTAGTCACAGCTATGATATGAAAACAAAAAAAAACCCCAGCAAAGAATAAGGAAGCACCCTAATATGGCAGGAAAATACAGGATTATGAGTAGGAGAACTGAAAAGAATAAAGGTGCAACTTTCATGGAATATGAGTACTACATGCTAGGAAATCAGAATGGAAAAGTTCTCACAAAATACCTGTTGCTTTCAGTTCTGATATTGTTGGATTGCCTTTAGAAAAGCTCGAGTTGCTTTCTGCTACTGTGAAGGTGGCCCTCAAATAACCAGGGCCAAGGGACTTCCCTGGCAGCTCAGTGGTTAAGACTCTGTGCTTCCGCTGTAAGGGGCATAGTTGATTGGGGCACTAAGATCCTGCATGCTGTGGGGCAAAAAAAAGCAAACGAAAACCACGGCCAAGCAAGAGTATTTCATTAAATCCAGTGTCATTAATGGAATTTCTGTAGAATTTTGCTTAAATAGATGACTGTAGCTCTAAAACTGGAAAGTCATTAATTGATAAAACAACAGAATATCCAGCTTAGCTTCCTGGGGTTCTTAAAGATACTGTAGAATTTGGGCCATCACAGTATTTAATGTTTTCTGTTCTTTTCCTTAGTGGTTACACAGGCTGTCCTTACCCACCTGGTGGTCAGTATCCTGCCACAACAAGTTCCCAATACCCTTCCCAGCCTCCTGTGACCACTGTTGGTAAGTACCCTTCAAAATTTTGTTTCTGCTCAGAAGGAAATTCAGTCTCCTGTTGTGAAAAGTGCATTTCACCTTTCTTTTTTGTTGAGTAAGTTTGACATGTAACGTTATGTAAGTTTAAGGAGTGCAGTGTGTTATTTTGATAGATTTATATATTATAATGTGATTACATAATTATTGTACACTATTATATTCTATATCCATTATACTGTGCATTAGATTACTATGGTTTACTGCTGCTGCTTTTTTTTTGCTGGTTAGTCACTAAGTCATGTCTGACTCTTTTGTGACCCCTTGAACTGAAGCCCACCAGGCTCTGCCACGGGCTTTCCCAGACAGGAATACTGGAGTGGGTTGCCATTTCCCTAGGGCATCTTCGCAACCCAGGGATTGAATCCACATCTCCTGCATTGTGAGGAGCATTCTTTACCACTGAGTCACCAGGGAAACACCTATGGTTTATTACTTGTTACAGATTTGTACCCTTAAATACCATCAATTTTATCACCCTCCTCCCATTTCACTTTTATATGTGAATTGTTAGAGTACTCTTTCTTTTTAGAGCTAAAGCTCTTAATGGTCAGTCCCCTATACTCTAAATCTTGAAGTGATTTATCATCATATAAATGAGCCTTCTACCAGAGCATAGAAATAAATTTGACTGATTCTTAATCACTTTTTCCTGTGTTTTTATTGGTGAACCTTGTATATGTTGAACTATCAAAAGATTCTTATGTTTTCCAGCCTGGTTATATGTAAAGATAAATGTGCATTTTTAGGAGAAGAAAGCACCATTGGGAAATATGAGTGGGTTAGGTAAGACCTATTATTTCTGACCAGTAGTTCTTGCTTTTTTATGTTGCTTATTAGTAGAGTTACCTGAAATGTAATTTTCTTCAACTGAGAAAATGAAAGTGATACAGGAATTTCTGCAGACTCCCACCAGCCTTCCTGACTATCCACCACCGCTTGTACCACCGTATTTGCCTCTTCCCTACACTTAAAGAGAATGGGTCTTTCCCATTCTATTGTTTTCCTCTCTTTCTTTGCATTGTTCATTTAAGAAGGTCTTTTCATCTCTCCTTGCTATTCTTGAGAACTCTGCATTCAGTTATAAATATTTTTCCCTTTCTCCCTTGCCTTTCACGTCTCTTCTTTCCTCAGCTATTTGTAAAGCCTCCTCAGACAATCACTTTGCCTTCCTGCTTTTCTTTTCCTTTGGGATGATTTTGGTCACTGTCTCCTGTACAACAATGTTATGAATCTCTGTCCATTGTTTTTCAGGCACGCTTTCTGCCAACTCTCTTTGGCATCAGTGGTTGGGGCATAGACTTGGATTACTGTCCAACATTAAACCATTAATGTTAAATGGTTGCCTTGGAAACAAACCAAGATCATTTTGTTGTTTTTGAGATCGCACCTTAATACTGCATTTTGGACTCTTTCGTTGATCATGAGGGCTACTCCATTTCTTCTAAGGGATTCTTTCCTACGGTAGTAGATATAATGGTCATCTGAATTAAATTCGCCGGTTCTCATCCATTTTAGTCCACTGATTCCCAAGATGTTGATGTTAACTCTTGCCATCTCCTGCTTGACCACCTCCCATTTACCTTGATTCGTAGACCTAACATTCCGGGTTCCTATGCAGTATTGTTCTTTACAGTTTTGGACTTTACTTTCACCACCAGACACATCTGCAACTGAGCGTTGTTTCCACTTTGGCCCATCTGCTTCATTCTTTCATGGAGCTAATAATTGCCCTCTTCTCTACCCAAGAAGCATATTGGACACCTTCCAACCTGGGGGGCTCATCTTCTGGTGTCATATCTGTTTTGTCTTTTCATACTGTTCATGGGGTTCTTGTGTCGAGAATGCTTAAGTGGATTGCATGTCTTCCTCCAGTGAACCACGATTTGTCAGAACTCTTTACTATGACCCATCTGTCTTAGGTGGCCCTGCACAGGACGGCTCATAGCTTCAATGAGTTATACAGGCCCCTTTGCCATGACAAGGCTGTGATCCTTGAAGGTATCACCTCCATGATTCCTACTTAATACTCTGATTTTGGCATCATCCTTGATTTTTCATCAGGAACCTGTTGTTTTCAAAATATATCTAGAATCTGATCATATCCAGTGCTGATCCAAATCACCGTTCTCTCATCTGATTTACTTCAAAAGCCTTCTTCTGTCCTTAGCCGCTATATCTGTTTTTAGCATAACAGCTAGAATGAGCCTATTAAAAGATAAATAAATTATATCACTTCTCTACTCAAAACCTTCCAAGGTTTTGCTGTTTCACTCAGAATTCATTCCACATTTCTGAGGCTTAGAAGGCCCTTTAGGATCCTGCTTTCCTCCCCATTACTTCTGACCTCATCTCCGACTCATCTCCTCCTCCTCTTGCGTTTTAGGATTTGTCCACTGCCTGTTTCCTTTGCAAGGAGTAGTCAGGCCTACCCTGACCAATCTATTCTCACCACCATCCCGCACACGTATACAAACATGTGGAACATCTAGAAAGTTCATACAGGTTTTTCTGTAAAATGTGAAAAGCCGAATGACCTTTTTGGCCAACCCAGTAGATCTTGTGAAGTTTACTTTTCTATTACATTTTCTGATAGATTGTAACCATCCTGATATCTGTTGTAAATATCCCTCCCTCCCAGCAAAAATGTTTTCTTCAGTTGTTTTTGTCATTGATACATTCTAATTATTGAGATTCTAGTGGCATTGGTTTTGTTTTTTGTAATACAGGTCTTTCTTTTTTTTTTACAGTGTGATTTTATTTATCTGTGTTTGACTGTGCTGGGTCTTCATTACTGTGTGCAGGCTTTGTCTAGTTGTGGTGAGCGGGGGCTGCCCTTCGTTGTGGCCACTGGCTTCTCACTGCGGTGGCTTCTTGTGGAATACGGGCTTGCGTGCACAGGCTTCGGTAGTCGTGGCACGCGGGCTCAGAGGTTGAGCTCGCAGGCTAGAGCACAGGGGCAGTAGTTGTGACTCACTGGCTTAGTTGCTCTGCAGCGTGTGGCATCTTCCTGGACCAGGGATCAAACCTGTATCCTTTGCATTGTCAGGCAGATTCTTATCCATTTAGCACCAGGGAAGTCCTACAATGTAATTTAAATGCTTGGGTTAGAAACCTGATGATGGGTGATCTTTAATCCAATAAGCAAAACGTTGGGCTCAGGCATGATCAATAAATTAATAGTGCTGTTTGTTAACCCCATATTATTTCTCATTGGGATAATGGTATCTGATTTGTAGAGAACCTAAGTTTCCAAAGATCTTTTATGTTAACCTATTTCAATGCAATAGGTATGAAGCATTTTATAGCTTAGAATAAATGACATCCATATAACAAGAAATAGGAATATGGGGAAAATGGTATATTTTGAATTAAATCTACTGTTTGTTTTTAGAACAAGTTATCAAAGCAATATTTTATTGTATTTCTAAGAGTGCTTTCTTAGAAAGTCTAGAAACAAATTATCATTCCATGATTATCTAGACTATCCATTAATGTATGTTGCTTTTTACCCTTTGTTGCTTGTCTACTTGATTTTTTTCATCATATTTTAGTAGTACATTGTGAAAAACACTCTTGAACTTCAAAATTGTCATAAAGGAAAGCAGAAACATAAAAGTATCATTGGAATCACAAGTAGTCAACATTTTCTCAATCTGCCACTGGTCATCAGGATTTGTACTATTAAAGCATGAGAAGGAATTGATGTGTTTATTTATCTTTTGTGGAACTTGATAGTTTAAACATTTGATCTTATGATATAAAACAAAGACTTGTTTCAAGGCATCATTAATTAACTCGTACCTTATTATTAGTGTGGATGCTTGTGCAATATTGAACAATATAGAAGTAAAAGAACCTCTTAAAATGAATTGATAGATTACTTTTTTTTTAATACAACCAACACTTTTATTTGCCTTTTTTTTTTTTGGCGACATTTATTCCCAGACTAAGTTTTTGTTTCTTCTGTTTCTTCTGGGATATCTTTTTCTTCCGTGCAACCTCCTCTTCTGGTTTTGGAACAGTCTATTCTTTTTCAGTTAGGATCGTCTCAGTGTGGCAGGGAGAGCTTAGGTACTGCTTGACCCCCCTGTGAGCTCTGTAAGTCCTGCCCTGCATTTTGGGGGCTTTGTTCACCTGGATGTGCTCAGTGAGCAGAGAATCTACCTAAGCCCTTCAGTTCAGCTTTACTCTCTGCATTTTTGAGCATGTGCATAAAAATTCAGCACTGTTTCTGGACCGTCAGTCCTGCATCCAGCCCCAGTGTTTGGCCTGTGCACACCTAGCAACTCCACCGTACTATTGACGACAGAATGGCCCACGTCGCTTCTGTAGAGTGACATCCTTCAGATACTTGGTGGCTTTTTGGATATGCGTACTCTTAATGGCCTGGGCAGTTTCACAAGTGTTCTTAAAGGGAACATGAAGATTTGAACTTCTTGGTTTGCTGGATTTTGTGGGGTTTTCTGGGTCAAGTAAATAGCACATCATTTTTAGAGGTCATCTTAGTTAGGCTGCTTACTGGAAGAGCGCGATTACATTGTGTATAGCAGTCTCTTTTGAAATAATGCAGAAGACTGAGGATTGATGCAGATCTTGGGACTTAAAACAGCTCTTTCTGATTCCATTCCATGTAGATTTTGAACACCATTTAAAGGAAAATAAGAGAATTTGTTTTGTTGTCTCATTTTATACCTTTTTTGTTACCTCTCAGACAGCTTCTGGCCTAACCTGACCTTTAAAACTACATTCATGAGATTGATGGTCACTGAGGGCATTGACTTGGAGAAGGCAATGGCACCCCACTCCAGTACTCTTGCCTGGAAACTCCCATGGATGGAGGAGCCTGGTGGGCTGCAGTCCATGGGGTCGCTGGGAGTCGGACACGACTGAGCGACTTCGCTTTCACTTTTCACTTTCATGCATTGGAGAAGGAAATGGCAACCCACTCCAGTGTTCTTGCCTGGAGAATCCCAGGGACGGGGGAGCCTGGTGGGCTGCCATCTGTGGGGTCGCACAGAGTTGGACACGACTGAAGCGACTTAGCAGCAGCAGCAGAGGGCACTGACTAAGCAGTGACAGCAGCTGTTGAATAATGAAAAGCCTTTTGATGGTGCTTTTCTATCAGGTCTGGGCAACTGTAGTGATATTTTAATATATTTATATAATTTAATGAGGGAGAAGTTATGATCTGTAACTTAAATTCTTTCTTGAAGTTCTTGTAAGATCAGGTTTATTTTTTGGATGTCATCTTTGCACTTGACTATCAAAAACATTTTATACTGGAAGATCAGTGGGAAAAGATGAGGAATTTGGATGGTTTTCTTGAGATTTTCGGCCCATTATTTATTAACAAAGCATCAGAAGGAAGGTGAACTTTCCTTGATATCTAAAAAATCTTAAAATTTTTAATTTCTCTTTTTTCAGATTCAAGTATATATTTCTTTAAGACTCAAACATTTTTATTAGGACTGGGCATATAACTTTTACCAAGTTGGCATTGCCAAAACTACAAGAGAACTTGATCTTAAAGGCTTAAAACTACTTGACCATCACCAAATTATAAAGAATAAGTTTAGGAGACAGCATTAGTATTTGTTTGTTCTAATAGCAGATCCCAGAAAAAAGCAGAAGCAGGTATGAATATGTGGTCATTTGTATGTTTTCAGGGCTGAAAAACAGGCACCTTGAAAAGCTTTGGTCCCCAGCAGGGCATTCCCATGGAGAAGGCCAAACTCTGTTGGATAGCAAAGAGTGGTGTGATGTGGGAGCAGTCACTTCCACCTTGATTCACATGTAGCACTCTCTGTCAGACTCTGGTATGCTGGTGGTGCACCCAGGTGGCAGTCTAGGAGTGATGAAGTTATTGGATATTACAGTCCAAATTAAGAAAGATTTAAGATTTATCAAGCAAATGTTCAAGAATGTTACTGAAGTGTGGTCCCATATGGTACCCAGAAAAGTATGGTGCCACTCAGTGAAACCTCTGCATGTTTTGAATATACATGTGAAGAAAGTCCATCGACACACCGGCTCCCTTATGAAGTTCATTAGAGGATGTACTGTCAGTACATCAAACACACGCATACATACACATACCACCTTTTCTTTATCTATTCATCTGTTTTTTCAGTTGAAGTGAAATGAAAGTTGCTCAGTTGCTTAGTCGTGTCCAGCTCTTTGCAACCCTGTGGACTCTACAGTCCATGGAATTCTCCAGACCAGAATACTGGAGTGGGTAGCCTTTCCCTTCTCCAGGGGATCTTCCCAACCCAGGGATTGAACCCAGGTCTCCTGCACTGCAGGCGGATTCTTTACCAGCTGAGCCACAAGGGAAGCCCTTGTTTTTTTTCAGTTATTTATTAATGTGGTCATTTAGTGTGTAATTACTGAGTGCTTGCTACATGCCAGGAGTAAGAACCCCACTGGGAACAACACAAAGTAACTTACTGCCTTCATGGAGTTTGCATTCCAGTGAGGGAGGACAGGAAACAAACTTACAGAAAATACTCAGTGTGCCAGGTGGAGATACATGCCATCTAGAAACATTCAAATTGAAGAGGGGCACAGGAAGACCTGGAGGGGGAGGACTGCCTCCTCTTCTCACCCTTTACATCCACCTTGCTTACACCACTGGCCTCCTGCAGCGCCCTGAGCAGCAAACACCCTGGTTTGCTGTTTCAACCCCATCTGTGCTCTGCTTGCTTGTATGGTGATCTGGAGATCTATTCACTGCTGTTACCTCTGCTTGAAGAGTTCTCTCCAAGCCTGGAAAAAGGCTTCTACACCTTATACTTTGATGTGGGAGTATGTTTCTGGTTCAAGGAGCAGCAGCGAGGCCAGTGGTGTGAGTTAAGGGTGTGTGGGGAGATGGGGTCAGAGAGGAAACAGCTGGCTCAGCTAAGACCTTGTGGGTCAGGGTGAGGCCTGTGGCTTTTCCTCTGTGTGAGCTGGGGAGCCATGGGCAGGCTTGGAGCAGAGGAGTGATCGGATGTGATTGATGTTCTAACAGATACCTCTGTGCCAGACCCTGGGAGGGAACGGTGGCCTCCTTGAAGAGGCCATTAAAAGACTCCAGGTCTGAGATGGTGGCCTGGACCTGTGTGAGGACAGAGGAGGTGGTCACATGTGCTGAAGAGGGGTATCCATTCATCTGTTGACGGATGCTGAGGTTGCTTCTGTATCTTGACTATTGTAAATGATGCTACAATACATAGGGGTGCATGTATCTTTTTGAATCATTGTTTTTGTTTTCTTCAGAAAAATACCCAGAATTGGAATTGCTATGTCACATGGTAGTTTTATTTTTAATTTTTTTGAGGAACCTCCGTACTGTTTTCTGTAGTGGATGCACCAGTTTGCGATGTACGAGGGTTCCCTTTTCTCCGCATCCTCACCAGCACGTGTTCTCCTTTTGGTAACAGCCACGCTGACTCTGGCTTTGCTTGCAGCGCCCTGAGGGCCAGTGGTGGTGAACTTTTCGCGTCATCTGTATGTCTTCTGCAGAGAAACGGCTGTTGAGGTCCTCTGCCCGTTTTTTATCAGGTTGTCTTTTTTGATCCTGAGTTGTTTGAGTTCTTTGTATATTTTGGATCTTAACCCCTTATCAGATATATCATTTGCAGGTATCTTCTTCCATTCAGTAGGGTGCCTTTTCATTTTGTTGATAGTTTTTGCTAATCAAAAGCTTTTTTAATTTGATGTAGTCCCATTTGGTTTTTTTGTTTGGGTTTTTTTTGGGGGGAGGTGCTTTTTTTTTCTTTAGTTTCCCTTACCTGAGGAAGCATATCCAAAAAAATGTGAAGACCAGTGTCAAACTAGAGTATACTGCCTATGTTTTCTTTTATTTTTTTTAAGTTTCTTTCTTACAGTTGTATTTAGATATAATTGACATATAGTACTGTATAAGTTTAAAATGTACAGCGTAATGATTTGACTTACATACATCATGAAATGATTACCACAGTAAGTTTAATGGACATCTGCCATCTCCTATAGATACAAAAGGAAAAAAATACTAAATAAGAACTCTTTAGGATTTACTCTTTAACAGCTTTCCTATATAGCAACGTTGATTACATTAGTCATGTTGTATGTTTTATCCCTAGTATTGCCTGTGTTTTCTTCTAGGAGTCTTGTTTCAGGTCTTACAAACATTTAAGTTTAATTCATTTTGAGTTTATTTTTGTATATAGTGTGAGAAAGTAGTTCAGTTTGATTCTTTTACATGAAGCTGTCCAGTCTTTCCAAAACCACTTACTGAAGAGGCTGTCTTTTTCCCGTTCTGTATTCTTGCCTCCTTTGTCAGAGATCAATTGACCGTGTGAGTGTGGGTTTATTTCTGGGCTGTCTGTTGTGTCCCATAATCTATGTGTCTGTTTTTATCCCAGCACCATAGTGTTTAGATTACTGAAAAGCTTTGTACTGTAGTTTGAAATCATGGAGCACGATACCGCTGGTTTTGTTCTTTAGTATTATAGACTTTTTAATTGTGCTCTTTCACAAAATAATCTTAAGGAATGACTGATTCTGACCCATTTTTTTAAGGATGGAATCTGTCCCTCCAATTAATTGGCCTTTGTGCTTAAACCTTGCCAGTAGCATCTTTCATTATTATGATAGTAGCACCATTTTTTAAAAATAGTACTTTGGTATCGTATTTTAATAAGATCTGTACTTAACCTTCACTTTTGAATACTTGAACTGTTCTGTAAATTAATTTAAATCTTTTTTTCTGCTGTGTTTATTTTCAAGAAGTGTTAACCTGCTTATGTTTACCTTTTTTCTCATTGCTTGTGGTTATAGAAACTTTAGAGTATTGCTCTAATAGTATTTAAAAGATTAAAAAAAAAAAAAAATTAAGGTCCCCTGATTTCTTTGGAAGAAAGTTCCATGACCTGCCCAGAGCCTGGCCAGTAGTATTAGAAGCTTACTTGTTCGTAGACTATAAATAATAAAGCCCTTTGTAAGCAGCTTAATGAATTTGCTTGATTTGTGTTTAATAGCATAAATCAGAATGACTTTGCTCATATAGTTGTTTGAAATGTTTGTTTCAGAGCGACCTGTTTTTTTGTTTTTATTATAAAAGGACATGGCCTTGATCCGGTGATCCCCAGGGTCCGCTTGACCTAGTTTCTGAGTAGATGGTCAATAAGCTTCTGTTTCAGATTGCTTAGGCTCTGTGATTTGCTCTGTAGCACAAATGCCATTACTACTGAAGATGATTATGTGAGTCTTGAGCAGGTAACATCAGAAGTAAAAATGCTGGGGGGCAAATGACTCACTTTTGCTGGTTAGATGTGAGGTCAGAAAAGTTACTAGTTATTTTGTATTTTTCTTTGGGGTTACCATGGATTCTTTCTCTAATGAGCTTCTTTTTGAGTTGTAGGAAGTAGTGATCATCAGTAAGTATTGTTAGGAGATAAATAAAACTGATTATCTTTAAATGTTTAAAAAATGGTTCTAAATCAGGAAGTCGACTTTACTGGCCCAAATTATTAATTGAATTATCAGATTCACTGAGTAGAATATTGGTTTCCTAATAGTAGAAAAATTATCTCACTTCTTAAGCATTAAGGTTAGTGATTGAATCCTATCTGACAATTAAATGAAGTTTTTTTTAGGATTGTTTCTCAAAATCTGTGTTACCTTTTCAATTGCTGCTAATCTGGAGTTGTAGAAGGGCACTTCTGAAATCTGATTCTGCATGAGTAAAGGTCAGTGTGTAGGGACTTGAGGTTTGGCAGTTTGCCATAAACTCTTATTAATCCAAGGCTCATTATAACAAATTAAAATTTCTCTTAAGACATTTGAGAAGAAAAAAAGATTTTTTGAAACATGATCAGGAAGAAGAAAAGAATTTTCTACCAAACTTTTTTCTTGTTTATATAAACAATCTCTTTTTTAATGTATTTCATTATTTTTCATTTTTAATAGGATAATTGCTCTACATTGTGCTGGTTTCTGCTATACATCGTGTATCAGTCATCACTGTGTGTATATATCCCCTCCGTCTAGAAACTCCCTCCCACCCCCCATAAACAATCTCTATGTCATGGTTCATTTAATTTTGAACTTTAATCTGGGCTTTTCTCTTGGCATTCACATTTCATAACTTAATTACAATTCATTTCTTCTATTTAGAAAGTTGATGGATGTTAAAATGTTCAGATGCACTGAACATATCTTAAAATGTTCAGATATACTGTACATGTCTATGTGTGATAAGGGAGAGGACTAGGTCTAGCCTTGGCATTTCTAGGCTCCTCGGGTGAACTGTGACCTTTCTTGAAAGCCAAGTGACTGCTGCCTCAGCTTCCTTCTCATTTTGAATGTTAGTGGCTTTAGCTGGAGACTTATTTGGAAGCACTTATTTGGTCCTGTACAGGAGCATTTCATTTGCCCTAATGTATTTTATAAGAGAAACAATATAAATTCCAGGACTTAAATTTTTTTAATTGGGATTTGAAAATTTAGCATCATTATAACTTGATCCATTTTAATATAATAATTTTAGCAAAGTTTGTTGATGTGTCTGTGTGTAAAACATCCAGACTAGTTATAAGAAGACCCTTAAGTTTGTACTAGTTCAGATCATTTCTGCACAGATGAATGGGACACTTGGACAGCATGTGATTGACCACACATTTGAATGCCTAACCATATTCATATCATTTGGGTTCCTAATCTCTCGGAATAGTTTTGTTGTATCTCACAGGAATCATAGTAATGTTTCAGATGGGTGTAATAAGAAAGTTCTTTCAGAAAAAAGTTTTAAAATTCCTATTGTTAATGCATCTATCATAAAATGAGGGCTTAGTGAAATACCATCTCTACTAGTCATTATTTTGTAAATCACCTTTTGAGCACAAAATTCTAAACTGTTGTACCCTTTTTTGCTGTCACTTAGGACTTAAATAAATTAGTGCAATGTGAAAAACTAGAGATTTTGATTTGGCATAAATTCTGTCCAAATAAAGTCTTTTTTTCTTAAAGTCTTTTTTAAAAATTGAATTACAGTTGGTTTATAGTGTTAATTGCTGCTGTACAGCAAAATGACTCTGTTACACATGTATATACACACGTTCATTTTTTTTCCCATTATGCTCTGTCACAGGATGTTAAATATAATTCCCTGTGCTGTGCAGTAGGATGTCCCCAGTTGGTGTCTGCTAACCCCAAACTCTCAAGCGTCTCTCTCCCACCCGCCTCCTTGGCAGCCACCAGTCTGCTCTCTGTGTCACTGATTGTGTTTCATTGATAGGTTCATTTGTGTCACATGTGAGATATAAGTACTACCATCTGGTGTTTGTCTTTCTCTTTCTGACTTCACTTCGTGTGAACCTCTCATTGCGTCCATGTTACTGCAGATGGCATTATTTAGTTCTTTCGTGGCTGAGTGGTATTGTTGTATAATCCACTCATGTTGATGAGCATTTAGGTTGCTTCCATGTCATGACTGTTGTGAGTAGTGCTGCTGTGAGCGTTGGGGTACATGTTTTTTTTTAAACTATAATTTTTTCCAGGTATATGCCCAGGAGTGGAATTGCTGGATCATATGGTAACTCTGGTTTTAGTTTTCTGAGGAACCTTCAAGCTGTTTTCCACAGTGGCTACACCAACTTACACTCCCACCAACCGTGTAGGAGGTTTCCATTTTCTGCATACCCTCTCTAGCATTTATAATTAGTAGACTTTTTAATGTGACTGGTGTGGGGTGATACCTCATTGTAGTTTTTTCATTTCTCTATAATAATTAGCAATGTTGAGCATCTTTTCATGTGCCTATTGACCATCTTTATTCTTCTTTGGAGAAATGTCTATTTAGGTCTTCTGCCCATTTTTCAATTGGATTGTTTTTTTGTTGTCAAGGTGGATGAGCTGTTTGTATATTTTGGAAATTTAAGCCCTCGTTGAACGCATCATTTGCAAATATTTTCTCTTATTCTGTGGGCTGTCTTTTCATTTGGTTTATGATTTCCTTTGCTGTGCAAAGGCTTGTAAGTTTGATTAGGTCCCATTTGCTTATTTTGGATTTTATTTCTATTGTCTTGGGAGATTGGCATTAATTTAGGTCAAAAATGTTTTGTCGAAAACAGCTAAATCTTTAAGTCATACCGAGAGGAAAGCAGGTTGTCTTCCTGAGAAAGGGAAGTGAGTGCTTTTGAATAGTGAGGAGTCAGGCACATAATTAAAGGATTAGGATTCTTGTTCCAAAGCAGAATGGGAGAAGAGAGTGGAAGACTCCCATCTGGTAGTTTGAATCTTTGAACATGTTCTGAGGACTTTTGTTTTTTCTTTTATGAGAAGATGGTAAAAGAGGGCTTAGGGCTTTAGGAAAGAATCCAAAGGATCAAGATTTTGGTTTATGTTATGGCAGACAAGGCCTTTGGACGATGCCTGGTGATCTGACACAATGAGAGAGAGGCTGTCGTGGCAGGCAGCCTGCGTTCAGGACTAAGAGATGGGCAAGGAGTTAGGACTGAGGGGAGGTACTCATGGGAAACAGGAGTGGAAGAAGCAAGAGGTCAAAGGTATGAGAAGGAATAAGTGGAGATATGAATTGGTGAATTCAGGGAGGTTGCTAAGAGGTGTCTATACAAGAGGATGTGAATAGAGAGGTGGTCACTGAGGAAGATTATGGGAAAATTTGAGGGGAATGAGCCCAGAGATGATACAGTAACTGTAAATTGATGAGAATGCTTTGGAAAAGTCAGGTATTAAGAGGTCAGGGATATGAAAAATAAGACCTCAAGTTACCCTCTGGCTTTACAACTCTGAATTCCAAAGCACACATCTGAAAGTTAATAGTTTTGCTTCTCAGAAATGTGAAATAGTAAGCTGACATACTTCTATAAAATTGGAAGTAAATTCTGAAAAGCATATATGGATTTATGTGGTAATATAAAAAATATTAATTGCCTCTTTGTAAATGCTGGAGTATGGGTGCTGTTTGGGTTCTTCTTAGCAGGACGTTCCTAACAGGAAAGAGGGAGACTTAGCAGGAGAGTCTGATGGTGGGCTTTTCCTTTTACCGTATACATGCAGTGTCCTTAGAACAGATGGACGAAGGACGCTCCTCAGGGAAACCTGGCCATGGGAGATACTGTTTTTGCTCATTTTCACTTGCAAGAAGAATAGAACCCAAGTCACAAAAAAACAGTTCTTCTGTGGTAGAAACAAAAAAGGGGGGGAACAGAACTGTAGACTTAGACTCTATTTTTAAAACCAGTAACATCTGAGGACGCCAAGGTCTCCCAGTGTCATTTACAGAAGCCTAGAAAAGCATTCAGGGTATCCTGGTTATGGACCAGCTTCTGGGAGAAAACAGCTTTACTATTCAAAAACTAAAAAGTGGAGTGACCAGATCAGCGTATGGAATAGCAAGAGCTGTGATTAGATGGAACAGTGGCGAGCACAGGTGGCACTGGTTGCGATGTAGTGTGAACAGTGCAGTTTCCTTTTGGAAACAGCGCACTTTGCATGGGACCAGGAACGGGCCTGTAATGGATGAGAACACGAGTGGTGAGATTCTGGGTACATTTTTACAAATTGACTTAAAGGCCCCCACCCCGCCACCCTCCAGTAAGTAGAACTCAGCATTAAGGTGATAAAAATTTTCAGCTCAGAGTGGAAGTGACACTGTTAGTCTGTAATCATTCTTCATTCATTGTGAGAGGTAAAGGTAACTATAATTCCCCACATGGTATTCTGTCATCAAACCTAACTGAAAATCAAAATACCGTGTATCATTTGCTGATTTATGACCCTAACTGAAGAACACTGATAGTCTTAAAAAGTATCTATACTTACATTAAAGGGAGGAGCCTTTTGAAGAAAATATCTGAGGGGTAAGTTTTATATAAGACACTGATTAGGAAGGTAAAGAGTAAAGAATCTGAGAACAGAAGTTTATCAGCTGAATTTTCTGGATGGCATTCTCTTTTGCACATCTGTTCTTTCCTGTTCTTTTGGTAAAGGAATAAACATCTTACAGAAGGGAAGCCGTATTAACCCGTACATTAGTTTAAGGAAACTGCCCATTCTCAATCTTAATGGCCTCTAGAGTGGGTGGTGCCTTTTCCCTCCAGCTTAGCAGTAAAGCCTGAGAATGGACTTGACCTGAATCAGATGTTTTTCCTTGTTACAAATTTGTTGTTCCATTTGTTGGAGATTTGGGGATCTTGTAATCTGTAGGGATATCTGTAGAGGCTCTCGATGAGCCTCTGCCTCATTGAGAAAATAGCTAATTGTTTGAGCTGTAAGCCAAGAAAGTGGGTAAATATGGATAAACAGTAATCTCAAATTGTAGTACTGGAGAAGACTCTTGAGAGTCCCTTGGATTGCAGGGAGGTCAAACCAGTCAATCCTAAAGGAAATCAACCCTGAATATTCATTGGAAGGACTAATGCTGAATCTCCAATACTTTAGCCACCGTTTGTGAAGAACCAACTCATTGGAAAAGGCCCTGATGCTGGGAAAGATTGAGGCAAAAGGAGAAGCAGGCAGCAGTGGATAAGATGGTTAGCATCACCATCTCAGTGGACATGAATTTGAGCAAACTCCAGGAGATAGTGGAGGACAGAGGAGCCTCCACTGCAGCCGCCCATGCTGCAGTCCCATGGGATTGCAAAGGGCTGGACACGACTTAGTGACTGAACAACAAGAAGTAACCTCTCATGGGGAGAGTATTTCTGAATCAACTCCTGTTCTAATGTTATGTTTAATGAAGTTAACAGCATACATCATTTTCTTTCCTCACACTTTGAAAGCTTTGACTCGTATTTTGTCCTGTTCTGTGATGATTCCCGTGAAAGGAATAGAGAGAGGTTGGGAAGTAAGCAAGTGTTTTGCCTTTTCCTCCTGCAGGTCCCAGTAGGGATGGCACAATCAGCGAGGACACTATCCGAGCCTCTCTCATCTCAGCGGTCAGCGACAAACTGAGATGGCGGATGAAGGAGGAGATGGATCGTGCCCAGGCAGAACTCAACGCCTTGAAACGAACAGAGGAAGACCTGAAAAAAGGTCACCAGAAACTCGAGGAGATGGTTAACCGGTTAGATCAAGAAGTAGTAAGTAACTCATTGCATAACTGCACTATCTTAATTGTAGCTATGGCAAAGTTTCCTGTATGTACTATGGCTACCCTGAGTACTGTGGGTATTAGAGTTCAAACGATTGTACACACTCTTTAAGCACTTGAACACAGCTGCTATACAGCTTGTTAAAGAACAGAGCCTATGGTTGAAATACAGTCTTTGACTGGGAAGTGGATGTATTTAGAGGATTTTTCGCCTGCACCTTCACGCTGAGGGATAATGTTTTGACCCATAGGAGGACTGTTTGAGTGTTGATGTTACCAGACAGTTAATTCAGAAATACCAGACAGTTAATTCAGAAATAAGAATTTGAGAGAGTTCTTAGCCATGATAAAGATCTGCAGACCTGGGGTGCAGACTTAAGGATCAGTTCTTTTTTGTTTCCAAACGTTGTTTGAACTATATGTAAAGTATCTTTGGTATGCAACCTTTAGCTCTTCAGCTTTCTCACATTTTTATCAGACTGCTGTGCCCTGAAGAGTCAGTAGAAGTCAGCCCTGTGCCTTCTTTTGTTTAAAGATGTAGAGGCACTAGCTTAATTTGAATACCAGCTTCACTCTTCACTTTCATTCTTGTGAGGGAGAATCTGTTCCAGTAAGTGTGCATTTTTGATGAAAGGATAGAGAGTTTATTGAGTGTTTGAGGGCTTTGGAGAAAGTGATTTGTATGTACACGTTAGTCTAATAAATGGTTCTAGTGTGTAAAATGAGCTTCTCGATAGTCAGCTATTTTCAAATGAGGAAAGTGGGCACCAGAACAATTCAGAGCCTGCAACCACCACCTGCTATATCTTGGAACTAAAATTCAGGTGTTTGTGGGGTTCTGTGCATTGAATTGTCTGTATAGACTGGGGAAAGTTCTTCCTCTGAGGCAGATGTCCACTTGTTTTGAAAGAAGGGCTTCTTTAATGATTTTAATTTATGATTTTAAGAAACCTCCTGCTGGAAAGTGTCTTGTGTGATGGCTTAGTTTGCAGTATTTATCACTGGTAAGTGACAGGCTTACCACTACGGCCATAAGTGCTCAGCTTAGCATCTCCTGTCTGCACTTAGCATGTTAGAGCACACCTATCCTCTAACTTTGAAATGTGTTGTATTTGAAACATGAATCTCATCCATGAGTTGTTTAAGCATTGTTTTATTAGCAAGTCTGCTTGTATGAAGTTGAGTTGTAGATGTCTGACAAATGGATAATTATAATTAGTGTAAAATCATCATGCTTGGACTGTTCTGTTTTCAGGCTGAGGTTGATAAAAACATAGAACTTTTGAGAAAGAAGGATGAAGAACTCAGTTCTGCTCTGGAGAAAATGGAAAATCAGTCTGAAAACAATGATATTGATGAAGTTATCATTCCCACAGCCCCACTATACAAACAGATCCTAAATCTGTATGCAGAGGAAAATGCTATTGAAGACACTATTTTTTACCTGGGAGAAGCCTTGAGGCGGGGAGTCATAGACTTAGATGTCTTCCTAAAGGTATGTCTTCTTCACTCTGCTTTCCAGAGTTTTGGAACATGTTTTAGAACCACTGTTACTGAAAACCACAAATCAAGAGGGTTTGTCTTTAGGGGATGAGTTAAAATTCTTTTTCTTTCCAAAAGTGAGCAGGTGGGGTAAATGGCTATGAGCAGTGTCTTCCCACCTGCAGAGAGGACTGAGGATAATCTGAGTATGGGAAGAAAAGTGGGCTTAGTGGCTGCAGTTCCTACCCCAAGGCGGCATCAAGCTGAATGTAATTCTTCTTAGTGCTGCACCCGGGTGGATCAGCAGGCACAGTCAGATTCCCATTCTTTCAGGTCACACCATCTAAATTAAGATCATTGACTGCGACATCTTTGTTGCTTTCTTTTTTCCCTCTGTTAATTTTCTTAGACTTGCATACTTTTATACCTGTTTCCCCTTGTAGAGTATTGGGCTTGCCCTGCTAGCAATAGAGCCCTTCTAAATGATTCCAGGCTTAATGCTACTACTGTACAGACGTGGAAGATCTGTAAGCCAAGTTTGGCTACTGTTCTCTGTTGGGTCATGAAGAGCATGGCTTTAGGGATAACAGCCACCCTTTGGATATTCAGTACAGCTGCCTCTGAGGCTTCAGTGTGCCTGCGAGGCTGGTCAGGTTGCCTGCTGACCCTGCCTGTCTCACTGTGAGTGTATGGCCAAACCACTCTTGGACCTGGTAGAAGCATATGAATAGCTGGGACCCAAGAGAGGGCTCCCTTTCTGTATGCTGTCCTCTGCTTGGGTGGCATAACTGAGGCCAAGGTAAACATGGAGAGGTGAGGAAAGGATGCTGTTTGCTAGGCACTGGACCAAAGGTGGCCTGGTGCTACTCATCCCTGCCCTTCCCCTTTTTTAGCGAAGTAGTGACAGTCAGTCAGTTCTAAAAGTTTTTTGTTAACTTTTGTTAGGATCACAGTACAAGTTTCCCTGGCATCTTGGTTGTCTCAAGATGTAGCTTGAACTGAGCCAGATCCTGCAAGGGGGTGCTTTCCCTGTGACACTTTGTAGGGTCTCAGAAGACTACTTTCCTGAATACAAGTGTGTTAGTTGCTCAGTTGTATCCAACTCTTTGTGACCTCTTGGGCTGTAGCCCATCAGGCTCTTCTGTCCATGGAATTCTCCAGGCAAGGTTATTGGAGTGGGTAGCCATTCTCTTCTCCAGGAGATCTTCCTGTCCCAGGGATTGAACACGTTTCTCCTGCATTGCAGGCAGATTCTTTACCATCTGAGTCACCAGGAAAGCCTCCACAGGTTCCTTAACACAGCCAGCCAGCATCAATCCAGTGAGTTAACAGCCACATAAAATGTAGTATTGGGCTCCAAAGGAACGTTGATGAGTTTAGGGTTCCTAACTCCCACTAGGTTACAAACTGTCTGCTAGTTTACACCTGGACCTGGATAAGGGCTAAACTGTTTAACTTCTTCCCCCTCACAGCATGTACGTCTTCTGTCCCGTAAACAGTTCCAGCTGAGGGCATTAATGCAGAAAGCAAGAAAGACTGCCGGTCTCAGTGACCTCTACTGACTTCTCTGATACCAGATGGAGACTGAACTCTTCTAAAGTATTCTTTTCTTCTCTTCTTTTCTCTTATATCAGTAGGTGCCCAAAATAAGTTATTGCAGTTTATCATTCAAGTGTAAAATATTTTGAATCAATAATATATTTTCTGTTTTCTTTTGGTAAAGACTGGCTTTTATTAATGCACTTTCTATCCTCTGTAAACTCTTTTTGTGCTGAATGTTGGGACTGACTATGCTAAATAAAATTTGTTGCATAATATTTTCTCTTCTTTACTGAACAGAATATATGAAACAAAATAAGTGAAACCTTAGTAAAGCTCAGCTTCTAATTTAGCAAAGTATAATATCCAACATGAGTTGAAATTTAGTATTATTCTCTAGCATATAAAGTGGATTCTAGCATATAAAGTGGATTCTACTCAATATGGGATATAATACATAGAAATCTAAATGTTCAAATGTTTGGATTTGAATGACTTTTTCTGTGAAAGGCCCTCATATCCTCTTGGCAATTCTGTGTAGTTTTTTTCCTTTGCAGACCTGACAGAACCATAACTGTTTTCATCATGAAAGCAGTAGAGTGGCCAGTGCCAAGCTACACATCTGAGAGTTTATGTTAACTCGGCAGGATGCCCTGGCCACAGTTGAGGAGGAAGGTACAGTGTACACTGCCTGTCTGCACTTACTGTCGTTTGCAGCCAGTCTCCCTGGTGAGTGGGTAAGACTGTGGTCACCCACCCAGTGACCCATACGTCCCATAGAGCTAACCCAGCAGAACAGTGTTCTCTGTCAGATGAGAGCTGGAAGGTTCTAAAGAAACGAACATTCTAATTTAAGATACTTTTTGTAGGGTGTGAAGCAATCTTTCCCAAGAGAAGAAAGACCAATTTGGTCTCATCACTGAAGAATTTATACAGTTTAAATCTTAAAAAATTAAAATCCACTTGTAAAAATTATTAGAATAAAAACTAATAAGGTTTAATTCAGTGTCAGGATTGAAGCTGACATTTATATGAGTTATTTTTGGATAAATATACTTTTATTTTTACATGGTAGAGGAAGTTACAGCTTTATTACAGCATATAAATGAACATGGATATATCAGCCAGCCAAAACAAAAGAATTAGCATAAACTTGATGAAAAGCATCAGTTTCTAAACACAGTAAACATACATCATTACATCCTTTTGGACCAAATGGCTACTACATATATAATACACAAGGCAAGTACCGGTACATCAGAGGCACCAAAACACCTTCTGTGATGCAGTCATTTAGGAGTTTGTCTCCAAATGTTGGATGGTAACTAAAAGAGCTGAGGGCTAAATAGAGGACTCACTCTGCCCCCCTTTTTTCCAACTTTTAGGAATTCAGGTTTATTCACAAGTTTGACATAGGTAAGTCTGTAACTACCATCTCTTTTTCAATAACCTCAGAATAGTAGTTTTAAGTAACTTGAAAGCTTGAGCTCCTTCTGAATTTCCCAAAGAGTTTCTGCACTCTTTCAGATGGGCCTCATCTTCAGGGGTCAGCTTTACCTTTACGAGGTCTGTAATACCATTCTCTCCCAGGACACATGGAACACTAAGGTATAGTCTTCATTTATTCAATAGTGGCCCTGAAAGTAAAGACTTAAAAATTATTCCTTTTTCTTTTTTTCTAGCAAAGGTCTGCAATATGAGAAACAACAGTTTCTGGGTGAATGAGTATTTAACAGATTTGTAGTATGAATTGTGGCAGAAAAAAAGACCACCAGGAAAGAATAGTTTAAAACAGATGACTAGACATTTATTGTTCAGATTCATCTGCCATCTTTCCACACAACCTTTCCCCAACCTCTTGCCATGTTTGCTGGGACCTACCCTTCTTTTCCCGTCTCCTTGCCCACAGTCCACTTCCTATAAGGAACTACTTTAAAACTTTTGTTACTTTATTCCCAGTGATTTAATTCTATTTTACTTTACCCTCTTCCATTCAAACTAGCGGAGGCTTCCTACCTGGGCCCCAACTTCCCCCGCCCCAGGAGACTTAACTGTTGATATCTTTGTGACCAGTGCTGATTTCTTAGGTCTCTTCTTGGACCAATTGAAAACGTTTAGATAACAACTCAAAATAGTACAAGACCTACCCACACAGTGGTTCCCAATGTTACTAGATATTTATAGAGCTAGTTCACTTAGTTAAATAACAAAGATGCAATAAGACTTACTTTCATCTAATCAGATATAGTAAGACATATCACACTAGGCCAGGAGAAAGGTCTACAAAGGTAGGTCTCTTCCCCCTCTACCACCCATCCCTTTGTCTCTCTTCAACAGCAGTAAAGAATATATTATAGGAAGAGGTGCTTCCACAGAATCAACTTCAGAAATTATCCCCCATAAATGCTCATTTATCTCATTTTATGTTGATGATAAACATTTTTTCAAACATAAACATCCTACCTTATTCATGTTAGAAACTGGGTGCACTCCTAAGATTGTTAAAAATACTTGCTGTTATATCAGCACAGATAGGGCAGCACCCCATTTCTTTTTAATCATCTCACAGCCACTGTGGATTTGGAAGAAACGATGAACATAAGTTACATGACTAGCTGGGACCCAAGAGAGGGCTCCCTTTCTGTACACTATATGTGTCTTTGAACATCCATATGTGGCAGCCTGACAGTGCCACAAATCTGAATTGTTTCTATCAGTAATTTTTCCTAGGAATTTCTTACAGGACTTGGTTATTTAAGGTAGAAAAGAGTTACGAGGATAAGTGAGAGTTACGAGACCTAGAAATTAATGTGAAATCAATTTTACTATTAACAGTAAAGAATTTATAGCAACAATTTAAAAATGTATTCTTTTAAACAAGAAGTTAACAAATAAGTGCCTACAATATGGTAGACACTGGGTTAGGTTCAGCAAGGAGCAAGAAAGACTTAGTCCCTGACTGCTTAAGAGTTTATTATCTGGTGAATATGATCACACAAAAATAAAAAGTGCTAATGAAAGAAAAGTATCGGAGACACAACAACATGTACTTAAGGGACCCAAATCTCATCCCTTTGGCACAATTCAGCCTAATAGCTAACTTCCAAGGTACTGAAGATGCAAAACTAACATATTGCCCTGGCAACCACTTCTTTGTGGACATTTCCCTACTACTCAGATCTTTATCAGTTCCTTTATCTGAGTTTAGATCCTTCAGAGAGACCCCAGCAATGTTCACCCCAATTCACACAGAAACTAATGGAAAGATACCCCCAAATCCATTTATTACATAGTGTTATTATATATAACAAGTGTTTTGCTTTTTTTAAAAAAACCTTAGCAAAACTGTTATAATTGCCCTGAGAGGTTTACAACTAGGAATTTTTAGCAAAACTCAACAAATTCAGATGTCGAAGCCCTATCCCAAATCGGCTAAATGTAAATCTTCAGGGATGGAGCCTACAATTTGATCCTCTTGGCAGAGAGACGCCAAACAAAAAAAGGGACAGTTTGAAATGGCCAACTATAAGTTAAGTTTTAACTTTTATCACTTCAAATCCTTTTCCATAGCCAGGGTTTGTATTAGATTTCAAGGGTTCTTAGCCAGAAGAAACGAAGATGGTAATAAGGACTGCTATCATATTAGCACCCCTTCCTCTTCCCTTTAATTTTCTCCAGGAAATAGAATTTATGTTAACTGAATTATTTCTGACCTTTCTGAACTAGAGTATCCCAAGTTAAATATAAACTACATTTTGTTTCATACTGTGTTAATAAGAAAGCCTTATACTCTTAATCATACATACGCAGGATTATAGTAACATTCTCATTTTTTTTCAAACCTGTATTTCTGGTAAGTTATTTTATTATAAAAATAATTTTATATTTTATAAAAATATAAAAATTTATTAAAAAATAATATAAAAATTTATTATAAAGATAAAAATAATTTTAAATACTACTAAAGGGCCTAAAGTAGAATAAAAGTCCTTTTTCCCCACTCAAGAGGTATTTTGTGATTAAATATATGATCAATATAGTCTAAATATATTTCAGAGTGTGTGCATGGCTTAGTGCCATTTTGGGGCTTACCACTCCAGTCTCTGTGCTCTAAAAGGTCAAAAACCACAACAGCTTTCAGACTGGACACCAAGCCTCTGCCCAGTCAAGAAACAGAAAGGAGCAGGAGCAGTGGCCAGATCACTGCTCGGTGACAAGCTGCTCCCAGTAACAAGAGTTTTGGGGGAAATGCTCTTAACTTCCATGCTACAAAGTTAAGATAGCCACTGACAGAAAAAGTTCTCATCTTAAATTATAAACTTTTTTACACTTACCTAAATTAAAACTGATAAGTCTGATGTTTCGTGGAGGGAAAAAAACAGTTCTCTATCCAGCTCCAGCTGTGTACCATAGTTTCAACAATATTTACCCAATAAGAATAAATTATGAAAAACTTTTATTGCTACTCCGCTTAGCCTATTATGCAAAAACATCCATTCATTCCATAAAACATTTAAGAAATAATATCCCTTTGTCAAGTCTTTGAAATAATTTTTGTCAGGAATAATCCATTTAGATCAAAAGCTTAGCTAAAAGGGAAACAGAAACAACTAAACATGGAATTGACTGTCCCTCTAGACAAGGAAAACAACTTGACATAGTCTGACATTTTAAACATTATTTTATCAGGATTTTTTTCTTCTTGAGTTTAAAAAGTGGTAATTATTAGCCAAAAGGTTAGTGGAGATGTAGTAATGGAAGACAAAAGAGAATTTTCAACAATAAAAAAGTATTAATAAGGATGAGTACTATGTAACAATATATGAAACAATCCAACAGTATATAATAATAATGAACCAAGACACAACTCATGAAATGCCCTCAAAATATATTGGAAAAAAAACTAGGAAATGCTAAATGGGTTTGATTAACTACTTTTATCAGAGGTTGACAGATCATTAAAAATTAGTAATTTAGTAAAACTAGTAAAGTCAGTAAGTGTGAATGGATACAGAAAGATGATACAATTAAGTCCATCCCCCTCCCCCAAATACATAAGGAACATTTATAAAGACTGTCTATTACCTGGGTCATAGTGTAAGCCTTAACAGATTTCAGAAGGTGAATTTCTGAGACCACATTTCTGTGATCTCAATTCAGCTAAGTTAGAATCAACCACAATATAACACATTTTAAAATGCTTCAAGGCTAAAAGCATATTCTTTTTTTCAAGGCTAAAAGCTTGACTCACTGAATAAAGTGCTTCAAGGCTAAAAGCATGACTCACTGAATTAAAGAGAAAACTAGGAGTTACAAAATACTTATAACTGACAGTAAAAGTACCACAAAACAAAATGTGGTACTGTTAAAGTTTATATTCTTAAATGCATTTTTTAAGATGGACACGACTGAGCGACTTCACTTTGACTTTTCACTTTCATGCATTGGAGGAGGAAATGGCAACCCACTCCAGTGTTCTTGCCTGGAGAATCCCATGGACAGAGGAGCCTGGTGGGCTGCTGTCTATGGGGTCACACAGAGTCGGACACGACTGAAGCGACTTAGCAGCAGCAGCAGCAGCAAACAAGAAAGATCAAGAGTAAGAGTATTAATCATAAAGGAAAAGGAAGTTTTTATAAATGAGCTGAAAGTGGTAAGATTGAAAACACCAGTATCAATAAAATAGCTAATTCTTGGGGAGAGGAGGACTAATAAATTAGAAAAATAACTAGCAATACTAGGGCACAACATCCCCAACAAATAGGAAACAGAAGAGGTAAGCACAAATACAGTAGAGGTTTAAAAACTCATAAAACGTGCCAGTATATTTTAAACCTTGGATGAAAGGGACAACTCAAAAAATAACCTCAAATGACTTAAGAATGGAAAATCTGAACAAAGTGATGAAGTTTTATCAAAAATCTAGCTCCTCACCCTTCAAATTGTTTTATCAAAATTTCAAGAATGAATTTTCAGTTCATTCTTATCTCAGGCAACCTATTTGATTAGATAATAGGAAAAAACTTGTGGTGGGGACATAGTAAAACCTTGACACCAAAACGGAGCAAAGAGCACATGAAAAATAGTAAATCTTATTTACACAGATACACACATACTAAATAAAATATTACAAATAAGTGGGGTTTTTGAAAAATAGTTCATGACCAAGAAAGTTTTACCCAGAAATGCAAAGATGGTTCAATATCAGAAAGTCTATTAATATATCACACCATATGAGATTTGAAGAAAAAGATTATTTGAGTTGTAGAAAAACCTGATGAAATTCCAAATGAATTAAGAGTTTAATAAAAGTAAATTTCAACAATCTAGGAAGAAAAGGAAACAACCTGAAAAGGTATCAAAAATCCAAAACAAGCATCACAAATAATGAAGAAAAATTAGAAGGATTTCCATTGCAACCAAGAACAAGACAAAGATACCCACTATCACTGTTTATATTTAACATTTTATTGGAGTTCCTACAGCCAGTGCAATAGTACAGGAAAAAGATAAAGGTCTTATAGAAAAAAGGCCTTATTGGAGGTGGTAGATGTGTCTAGCGGAAAATGTATACACACACCTCTTTTATTTAAAACACAGCTGCATAAAACCATAAAATTTATTTTTGGGCCTACAAGATATAGAAGGTATTTGACAGCAGCAATCCAAAGCAGGAAGGGAAAGACACTAGTAGAGCATGGAAGTGACACCAGACAGTAACTCATACCTAGACAAAGACATGAATACCAAAAAATGAAAAATAGTTAATTTAAAAAAAACTTTACATTTTTTCTATTAGCTTCTACAAAAGACTTAAGATTATGTAAAGCAATTATAACACTTTCTTATTGCATTTTTAATACATATAGACATATAAAACAACACAAAAGTGGTGAGATACTGAAGCTATAATGGAGCAAAGTTTCTATATTTTAGTAGAATTAAGTGTGCAAAATTATGAAGTATGTCCTGGAACTTTATGCTGATATTGTAACCGCAAGAGAAAACCCTAAAGAAAAAAAGATCCTCAAAAAACATAATTTAAAATGTATTAAATATATTGTCACTCTGCTTATTTAACTTTGCATATATGCAGAGTACATCATGTGAAATGCTGGGCTGGATGAATCACAAGCTGGAATCAAGATTGTGAGGAGAAATATCAACAACCTCAGATACGCAAATGATACCACTCTTAATAGAAAGCAAAGAGGAACTAAAAAGCTTTTTTATGAAGGTGAAAGAGGAGAGAGAAAAAGCTGGCTTAAAACTCAGCATTCAAAAAATTAAGAGATCATGGCAACCAGTCCCATCACTTCATGGCAAATAGGAGAAAAGTAGAAACAGTAACAGATTTTATTTTCTTGGGCTCTCAAATCACTGTGGGTGGTGACTGCAGCCATGAAATTAAAAGACACTTGCTCCTTGCAAGGAAAGCTATGACAAGCCTAGACAGCATATTAAAAAGCAGAGACATTACTTTGCCAACAAAGGTCCGTCTAGTCAAAGCTATGGTTTTTCCAATACTCATGTATGGATGTAAGAGTCTGAGCACTGAAGAACTGACGCTTTTGAACTGTGCTGTTGGAGAAGACTCCTGAGAGTTCCTTGGACTGCAAGGAGATCAAACCAGTCAATCCTCAAATAAATCAGTCCTGAATATTCATTGGAAGGACTGATGCTGAAGCTAAAACTCCAAAACTTTGGCCACCTGATGAGAAGAGACAACTCACTGGAAAAGATCCTGATGCTAGGAAAGAGAGGGCAAGAGGAGAAGGGGGCAACAGGATGAGATGGTTGGATGGCATTACCAACTCAATTGACAAGAGTTAGAGCAAACTTTGGGAGATAGGGAAGAGCAGGGAAGCCTGACGCACTGCAGTCCATGGAGTCTCAGAGAGTCAGACACAACTTAGCATCTAAACAACAACAAATAATTAAAATGACACTTTAGAAACTATCCCCTTAAGGCAAAACAAAAGTAAAGGACAAATCAAGAAACAGAAGACACAAGACATAGAAAAATAGCAAAATGGCAGGCATAAATCCAAACATTAAAATAACATTAAATGTGAATAAACAAGCCATTCAAAATGCAGAAATTTTCACACTGAATAAAATGAGATCTATATTGCTTTCTAGAAGAGGCACCTTTTTTTGAGTACTATTTTCCAAAGCCTTTGAAAAGCACTAAACCCATCTTTGCTTGTTTGCATCCAATTATGAGTCTATATATGTCAAATTGGTGGAGGACCTCTGAGTTGAACACCAAAGCAAACTAATTTGATGAAAACAAGAAACTAGGGTAATGGATAGCCTCTATAAAATTAATAGAGAAGAAAAAAGTCTGTAAAGAGCTTCCTTGAAGTTGTGATAGTTAAGAACAGTGGCAAAGAATCTCAGGCCAAGGATGTCATCAAGGAGTATTTCAAATTTAAGAAATGACAAATAAAAAACAATCCTGTTCCTCAAAAAAGAAAAATTGTAAGAGAAATTTAGAAATATCCAAAACAAATGAAAACAAAAACACAACATACCAAAATTTATGGGTGCAACTTATACAGTGCTTAAAGGGAAAAAATCAGTGCCTGTTGGGACTTCACTGGTGGTCCAGTGGCTAAGACTGTGCTCCAGTGCAAGGGGCCCAGGTTTGATCCCTGGCTGGAGAACTGGATCCCATGTGCTGCAGCTAAGAGTCTGCTTGCCGGAACAAAGACCGAAGATTCTGCATGCCACAACTAAGACCTGGCGCAGCCAAATAAGTTAATTTTAGAAATGCCTGCAAATGCCTAACAGAAAACAGGGAAGACCTTAAATCAATAACTATCTTAAGAAACAAGAAAAAGAAGAGCAGCCTAAATGCAAAGAAAACAAGAAATAGTAAAGGCTAGAACAGAAGTAAAAAGTAGAAAGTCAGTAGAGAAAATTAATGACATCTTCCTAGAGAAGAGGAAATCATTTTCACTCATCTGGTGCTTAGCATTTACCTGGCATACAGAAGCTTGGTAAGTTTTCTGAATAAAAAGATTAAAATATAGGGCCCTTTCCAACTTTAGAATTTTATAGTTCTTTAATCAGGCAATGTTACTTGCAAAAAGGAATCACTACTATATATTTCTAGCATGCTACATTGTTGTAATAAAGGTGGGAAATTATATATTTGTATTTGCAAAAGAAACTCTAGAAGATATACAGGAAATAGACAAATGGTTTCCTAAAGCGGAATTTAGGAGAAAGGTTAGATGGAAACAGAATGAAAGTATGACATATGCATATCTTTTTATATTACTTTTATTTTTTAACCTTGTGAATGTATTACCTTTTGAAAAATAATGTTGTAGATAAGTACATATTATCTTTAGTATATATCATTAAAATTTGCACTGAAAAAAAAACTAATGATTTGAGCTAGTACTTAGAAATAAATGATCAAGTATCCATAATTAAAGTACATGTCCAACTTATACTGTTGGATCTTTTTCCTGTATTCTAATTAGTGGAACTTCGAAGTCAAGCACTTTAGACTATAACTTACTAGCCTAGAAGTCAAAACTGTATCACAAGGAAAAGGTTGTTGCTTAATGAGATGCCAGTGCTTTCTAGATGCTCTGAATTAGTACAGAGACTTAGTAGCATGGAGCAGAATTGACAAAACTACCTTCAAAACATAGTTTTTAAAATGCTGTGTGTAGAAATGAGCACACGTAGCACTCAGATTATAATATCACACTCTTAAGAAAAGGAATCAGGCTCCCTGAAAAAAAGGCTGATTTATGATTGAGGCAGGAAATATATGAGATGAAGAAGCTGAGACATCTTACATGCCAGAAACTAAGGAAGTGCTCAAAACAAAAATTCTATATTGATTGGAGGAATGTCAAAAGGACACAGTTGTCAACTGACAGGTTGCACACTCTTTCTGGTACCTGTTTCTCCAGTTCTAGTGAGCTGAGTTTCCTAGTCAAGCAAAGGGGTACCTCATACTGTTACTACATGAGTGAAAGTCAGATATCAACCTGCTTTCACATAGAGATGTTTCCAACACAGAGGATACCATCATAAGAACTTTATAAAAAGCAGCCCCCCTCTGGATGGAACAATTAGAAAACAGCACCTGTCCCTCTGGGGTAAGCCAACAGGGGCTGGATAGGCCCCCCACTCACCTCTTGAACTAGACGCAACCTGCACAGCCATATGCAGTGGACTTGCCTGCACCTGAGGAAAGTTGGCTTAACCCAATGGCACAGAATGAATGAATGAATGAATCAAAGTCGCTGAGTCTTGTCCAACTCTGCAACCCCATGGACTGTAGCTTGGCAGGCTCCTCTGTCCATGGAATTCTCCAGGCCAGATTACTGGAGTGGGTAGCCTTTCCCTTCTTAAGGGGATCTTCCCAACCCAGGGATCAAACCCACCAGGTGTCCTGCATTGCAGGCGGATTCTTTACTGTCTGACCTGCCAGGGCTCAGAGCACATAACTTATCTGGAGAAGGGGGAGAGGAGGCAGACTTTTAATAACTGCTTTTATCACCAGGTTAAGTCACAGTTACAAAGTAGTTAGAAATTTCTGAAAGGATATTACTGTTTTTTGTTTTTCATTCTTACATAAATAAGTATCTGGTACTTCACTGGAACACTATTGTTCTATAGGCCCTGGCCAAAAAAATACAATCCCTGGTTGTCTCCAGCCCACTGGGAAAGAAGCCACGTGCAGAACATGAGGCCTCTAAAAGAGGACACAAGTCAGGGTGAGTCAGGGCCTTTGGTAATCTCAGAGCCACTAGCCAGATTCCAAAGAGGGAGCTCAAGTGGTTTTTTGGGACACTCTACTTGAATTATTGTTCAATTAATCAACACAATAGATCTTCAAAAGAGAACAATTAATTAACATGATAAGGAGGTGACTTCATTCTTTGGACTATATGTCATAATTGTGTTCTGACAGCCTTAACAAAAACAGCCTCCATCATTTGCAGGTATGAAGATAACAGTTCTCCACCAGGCTATTTATTTTTGCTGGAAGACAGAGATTGACAGGCTATAAATCACACTTTTTTATTTTTCATTTATTATGTTTACAGGCTTCACTGCTTGAATCAAGGTTAGGCTTGTTAAGTGGTTAAAGGAAAGTTTATTAAAGCAGCATGTATTTATTTTAGAATAATAAAGTACATGAAGAGAAGTTTTCTGGTTTGTTCATAATCTGTCAAAAATTGAGTTATTTTGCTGACATGGTAACTCACTTGAGGACCTCGCCACTTCTAAAAATGCCATATACCTACCCACCTGCTTCTTCAATGTGTCCAAGCACCTGACAGACTTGTTCAGAGCTGAAGCAGCAAGCGACTGACCGCTCTTGAGCAACAGCTGCTTTCCTGGGGCTACAGCTGACTGTGCTAGGAAGCAGCCATGGAGCAAGGCAGCGCAGGCAGAGGAAAAAACTTTCTCTTTAAAGGCAACATACTCAGATGGCTCTCTGGCATAGCTAATTTCTGTTATCACGTATTAGCTTATATATGATCCCCTAAGCTTAATTTTTTTCTTAAGAGGCTGACTGCACTGACTTGTTGAGAACGGTGTACAACTTAGTAAGATGCTGACTGCACAGGCCGTGGCAACCAATCCACTTCCTATAGTGAAGCTCTTCCTCTTCTGAAGTTCACACTTGATGGTGGCCATCCTGAGGAAAAACTGCAAAGCCTCTTCCAATTTGGAATTGGTCTGTAGTGAGAGGGGGCATATACAGAACTGGGCGCCAGTGGGGAAGGAGGTGCTGCAGACACTTAGGGCATGATCCAGAAGACAAACCAAGTAGAGGAGGAGGAAAAAGGTGCAGTAGAGAGGAGTTAAGAGGGAATGAAGGAAGGAAAAGGGGCTGCTCCATCAACAATGAGACTTACCACTGGGAAAGCTCTTCCTCCCATTTGCCCTCCCCAGCTCTTAGCTCCAGGCTGGAGCCCAGCATCCATGGGGAGTCCACAGGCCCCAGGCCAGAAGGTCCAGGCGCGCAGTACCTCGGCCCACCTTCAGATGGATGCAGAACCAGCCTCCCCTGAGTGGCAGGCACACCACCAGCCCGCAGGGAACACGGAGTCAACGCCAGGAAACAGAAATTCACTCCCACAGCCCCCCCGTTCTCCCACAGGTACGCACGACTCCTGCAGCCCAACTCAGACTGCCCACGCAAGAAGAGGAAGATGGAGAAAGCTGGCGGAAGCTCAGAGGACAGCCACTGGCTACTGAGGCTGCACGAGGCGGCGGCCAGCCCGCGCACAGCTCGCGGGGCTGAGGATCCCTGGAGCGGGTGCTGGCCACTCAGCGCTGAGGCGGCGCACCCCTGCCTGCCACCTGCGCGCCCTGCGGGCTGAGGCTTCTGGCCGGCGGGCTTCAGAGGCTCACTGGGCTCCAAGCGCACAGGGTGAAGCAGGCACACTGAACCAAAAGGCCTCGGCCATCACACAGAGCATTCCTTGCCCAGAATCCAGTCAATTTATTTTTAACAAACCTTGTCTAAATGTATAGGATAAGTAAGGGCTTTTGATTCTTGATTCAGAAAGTTCCCCTGGAGAATGGAATGGCTACTCACTCCAGTATTCTTGCCTGGAGAATCCCATGGACAGAAGAGCCTGGCGGGCTACAGTCCTTGGGGTCACGAAGAGTCACGACTGAGAGACTAACACTGTCACTTTCACTTTTTCACTGGGAATTTTTCACCAGAGCTGTGGGAGAAAGGAATCTCAGGGCTACTTTTTACCACCCACAAATATGAGCTGAAGTGAAGTAGAAAAAATTTTAAACCCTCTATGCGAGAGATTTTTTAAGTGAGATGCAAAACTAAGACTTTGATCAGGGCAGTGCTAATTGATAACCATAGACACAACTGATAACCATTTCTACAACTCATTATTTATGAAGTCTGTTAAATGTAGAATCTAATAAAATCCCCCCTCATTCCTTACTTCTCCCACCACATTCTACTTGACTGTTTTCTAACACACTTGTGAATCATAAAACATAATACACATCTGACAAATTCTTTTACAAAATGCAGAACAGTGTTTCTCAACCTTTTTATTTTCATTGTCTTTCCCTCAAAAGCTTTTTCAGACATTATCCCTAATAGTTCAGCTCCCTCACCCGTCCCTACATCGTGAAATTAAGTATTATAGAATGAGATTTTTGTCTGGTAGGCCTGAACTTTGGCGAGTCAAACCTTTGTAATATCAAAGACTTTTTTCACCAACCTCCTACCCAAGAACCAATTTTCACCCCTGGGGACAATAATGGTCCAGTTGAGAACACACAATGTAGAGCAGTTTTATTCCCTAGAATATTCCCTGTAGAAAGTATATTTTGCAGCTTTTTTTTTTTAATCTCTGCAAGGTTTTCCTAAAATGAAGTTTTAATTTGGTATACAAGAGGAACTTTAAAAAGACAAACCCACATTAGACTCCCCTCCTCCCCATCCTAATGAAACTCTCACTCACGACCATTTTTTGTATATTCAAGGGAAGAGGTGAAAAAAAAGGAAAGAGAACAAAATAATGGGAAACCAACCATATTCAGTAGTAGATGACTGAAAGCTATTAAATAGCAAGAATAACAAGAGAGTGAACCATAATTCTCTGACCAAATGGGTTTGCCTCCACTAGAGCCATGTAAGTCCTCAGGGCCTGTATATATGCCTTCTAATTTTCCCACTGATCCTGTCCTAATTTATAAATTACCTTGGTCCTGATTTTTCAGTTTTTGTTTCATTGTCTATTTCCTATAGTTGCCTTAAATTCTTTGTGGAATCAAGGAAATATATATTTTCGTATGAAGCACATGTACTCCTAACATTGGACACCAAGAAGGAGCTACCAATTGACTGTTTCAAGCATCCATCTATAACCAGTTAGATGAGGTACCCTAAATCTCCCTGTGAGATACTTGAAGGCAGAAATCATGTCATACTGACCTCATAACCATAGTACAGCAAGCAGAGTAGTAGTCTGCTAAATTAATAACCTGGTCTAAACTCCCTGTGTGGTATTTCAACAGTGGGACCAAATCAACTATTTGAGTTTACATTAATTGGTATAATACTTGCAGGGTGAAGATACCTCGTTTAATTTTTTTAGGCCATAAAGTTTTATTTCTATTTTCCTTCTGATATACATTGATATTAATTGTAATGATTATATGTAAATGCATGAAGTTACTGAAGCAATATAAAGTGAATATGCTGATGTCCTAATGGAAGAAAGCACAAGATGAAATTTCAATACTAGAAATCCCATTGTTTTATGAGAAGAATCATAAGCTCTGTATAAATGATTATACATATTCTAATAAACCTGAAGCCAACTTTTACATTTATGACACATTTGTACAGGTTGAGCCCATTAGAACAGAGCTATAAGAGATTCCTAAAGGGGAGAAATTCTTTACCATTTTCTAGTCTTGAGAGACTGGAGTTATGTCATAGGTCCAATGTTCTTTTTATTTTTTACAGATCAGGTGAGAATACTTTCAAAATATAAAATATACAGCCTACTATCTTCTGTTCTCTAAAACACGGAACATTAAAAACTTTTAAAATTTCAGGTCTTTTTGGACGTTCCAAAGTGTACTTGCACTCTTCTTTAAAAGGGCCTCCTCCTCAGAATTCAAGTTAACTTTCACAACATCTGAAACACCATTTCGTCCCAAGACACAAGGGATACTGAGAAAGATTTCTTCTTTTATTCCATATGAGCCCTAAAAGGCAAAATTAGGTTATTATTCAGTAATGTGATATGGAAAAGCTGCTACGCAAGAGAGCTTCAGAATTAGAATATACAGAGAGAATATGGAACTCAAGAAGAGTCACTGAGGGCAGTGGAGAGCACACTACCAAAAGCATCCTAATGTCTTAAGACCATGTAAGAACTTGTGTTTAATGACACAAAGAACATTCCAGAGGACTTCAAAGGAACCAAGAAAGGCATTGTCTACTTTACCCCTAACCTTTGTCATATTTCTGTCTAAGGGAAAGGATGTCATGCAGTCTGATGAAGGACTATGCAGCCTGTGAGATCTAGCAGCCTGTGTTTGTTTTTTGGTGTAAAATAAGAGAACAGTGAAGGCGGAAGTAGCTAGAAAAGCTCTGCTCTGCATAATCTTTACACCAGGGGATGCCATTAAGTTTGGACCACAAGTGCTAACAGGTGGCTTCTCAAGTTTCCAGAGATAGAGCCTAAGGGTACAAGGTCCTCTCACATGCCCAGCAGGGTTTATGTAATCTCCCTGCCGGTCACTAATGGAATGCACCCCTGCCCTCTTGGCTGGCACCTGACTTCTATCCAGGTCCTTCCATGATGGACAAGGCCATGGACTAGGTGCAGCCATGGCCACCACCCTATCCTGGGGCCATGGAACCTTCCATCAGCAACCTTAATGTTCCCTCCAACCCTGGAGCTGAAGCCAAGGCCGTAGAGGCAGCTGCCAGAGCCTCTTACAACCTGGGTAACACAATGCCTACATGACCACACACCAGCCTCCACCTCCTCCCTGGAAGATAAGAAGACTCAGTAGATCTCACACCTCTCTGCCTCCCACTACCCATTGCATTTTCCTACCTCACCCCTTGGGGTTGAACATAGGGTTGGAGGCGGCAATGGGAAGGTCTTGTTCTTCCTCCAAATCTGACTGTAAAGTTGCCAGGAACTAGCACAGAGCAAGGGAAGAGGCTCCTTGACTCTGGAGTGGTGCCTCCCAGCTTCCCCTGATAGCTCAGAGTCCACTGGCACTACTCAACCAAGCCTCCCTCTCACCATCTCTGGGGCTCTCCTCAGGAGCTCAGTGTTCCTGTTTTATTCTAGTGGCCCACAGAAGGACTCCCTATCCATCTCCTCCACTGCAGTCCAACTCCCTCATTTTGGTAGCCACGTGATACTCAACCTCATGATTTCCTCAGACTAGTTACATGTCTTCTCCTGGCAGGGTTCCCCACCAGGCTCTACTCACATTCACTTCACTCTGGTCTATGCCTAGCCACGGAAGGCCACTGGCCCACCAGACTGCCAGTGCACATTCCCTTCCCAGTCACATTCCAGCTCCAGTTACACTTACCTCCTCCCACTTCCTTTCCTGTCCGTGGTCCTTCTGGTGCTACCTCTGTGTAGCACAATGCCTTTTGGAGCTTGAACATGAGCTGCAGGGGTTGGTTGGGTGGCATCAGGAAAAAGGCTAGTGTGGCTGGAGCAGAAGCCATTCTCCTTCCCTGCTAGTGATTCAAGAATTTGTTCCCACTACTTTCACTGTATCTCTTCCTATAGAAGGGGCTTCTTAGAACTGGAAGTGCATGTCCATGCCACTTAGGGGCTGCTGGATGGACTGGAAATAAGGGCCCTACCCTGACCTATCCCTGTGTGCTGACCATGACCTGCTGCCAGCCCTTCAGTCTACCCTCTTTCCCTTTAAGCATCATGCCTGGCTGGCAATATGACCCCTGGATGCACTGAAATTTGCTTCCTTTTCTCCTAGACTGGCCATGAAATGAGGAAATGGTTATTTAAAGAGAATTCTCTATTTATTGACCAAAAAAAATCAAGTTAATATATTAAATAAACTCTATTGCAAACTTTATTTGCTGAAAATGTGAATAAAAATGAACTGGGAAAAAAGAATAACAGCATACAAATGATTCTGCTCTTAATGTCAAATGTTTAAGTATTTCCTATAAAATATAACTCATCTATTGATTTGTTCAGTAGTGACTAAGAAATTCCCATATTACTCAATCTCTTTTGAGGAGCCTTCATTTGATACCTAACTCTTCTTCAGGAGCCCTCTGGAGGTAATTGCTTATTCTCCCAGAGCCCCTTGTATCCTCAAAAGAGGAACAGTGTGTGGAATCACTCCTGTCTCTTCCAAATTATTAATCCTTTGCCCTCTTAAAAAAACTCCCATTTTTTGAGGCTCATCTTATTTAGTTCTTCTCTTTCTAATCACCATCTCCAAACCTATTGAGTATTTCATGTTATTCATAAAAGACTCTAACACCTAATAATCTTCCTTCTCAGTTTCTGCCCTTATCCTTGGTGATATCATTGTCCATGTGGATAAATCAACCAATTCCCTTTCTTTCCAGTTTCTTGTCTTCTTTCTTTAGTTCATGAGACCTTCTCTTCCCACCCCAAGTATCCCACTCTGAACTTTGTTATGAGATTCCTCCAACTTAAGATTCATTTCTTGGGTCCATTCTGTAACCCTTCTGCCATACTCTAAGACCCTTTGCCTATTTTAATTTTTAGCTTTTATAAATATTTCTTAAATCTTTATTAATCATTTTCTTTTGTAATTTATTCATTTGTATGTATATAACATTTAAGGGCAAAGGTCTTGAACTTGACAGTGACCCTTTAGTAGAAGGTCAAACTCATTTTTAACATGTGTAGAAACCAAAACTACCTATATCTATCTCAGTCTTCCTCTCTCTCCTTCTTTTAACACTCCCAAAATAAAACCCAAACCCCAATGAATTCAGCTATTTCTCCATTCCTACACTCAGATCCCTAGAGAAAATGACACTACAAAGTTGTTAATATGTTAAAATTAATGCTTATCAATCTCAAATGAATCCACTTGATAGAAATTCTGCCTTGATTCTGTTAACTTCTATTTCTTATTATCTACAACGGTGATTTCAATTCTTCTCAAACATCTGACTTTTCTCTATCTCCTTTGACTTGCAGCAGATGATTTTGTCTCTTTTCACTAAAAAGATAGACATCATCAGATGCTTCCAATGCCAAACTTACAAACTGTGATTCACTGTTTTCTTTGTTCAGTTCAGTTCAGTTCAGTCGCTCAGTCGTGTCCGACTCTTTGAGACCCCATGAATCGCAGCACGTCAGGCCTCCCTGTCCATCACCAACTCCCGGAGTTCACTGAGACTCACGTCCATCAAGTCACTGATGCCATCCAGCCATCATCTTCTGTCGTCCCCTTCTCCTCCTGCCCCCAATCCCTCCCAGCATCAGAGTCTTTTCCAATGAGTCAACTCTTCGCATGAGGTGGCCAAAGTACTGGAGTTTCAGCTTCAGCATCATTCCTTCCAAAGAAATCCCAGGGCTGATCTCCTTCAGAATGGACTGGTTGGATCTCCTTGCAGTCCAAGGGACTCTCAAGAGTCTTCTCCAACACCACAGTTCAAAAGCATCACTTCTTCAGCACTCAGCCTTCTTCACAGTCCAACTCTCACATCCATTCTATTAAAACAGATATCTGTTCCTCCTCCTTCCTAGGTCTAATATCCTCACAAATGCTCTGCTTATTAATCAACACTCTCTCTGCTTATTATTTCTATCTCCAATATCTTCTTTACATCTTATCTTTTAAAAGAAAAAAACTTGCTTTGCCCTGATTTTCCTCCTCAATTACTGCTCTATTTTCACAGTCACTTACCTCAAAAGAGCTGTTTACACTGGCTTTTGGGCTTCCCTGGTAGCTCAGATGGTAAAGAATCTGCCTGCAATGCAGGAGATCTAGGTTCAATCCCTGGGTCAGGAAGATCCACTGAAGAAAGGAATGGCTACCCACTCCAGTATTCCTGCCTGGAGAATATCATGGACAGAGGAGCCTGGCAGGCTACAGTCCATGGGGTCGCACAGAGTTGGACATGACTGAGCAACTTCCACACTGGCTTTAATTTCCCCAGCTACTTAAGAGGTTCTGTCAGGTGGAAATGATTTTGCCTCCCAAGGGACATTTGGTAATGTCTGGAGACATTTTTGATTGTCAAAATTGGTATGTACTGGCATCTAATCAGTAGAGGCCAGGGATGCTGCTAACATCCCACAACACAAAAGTCATCCCCAACAATGAAGAATTGCCTGGTCCAAAAGTCAATACTGCCGAAGTTAAGACCCTGGTGTTCTCCAATCAGACTTTTCCTTCCTATTACTTTATTAAACATCTCCTACTAAGGCTTTCAATGACATATGTCACTTTATCTTCCTTGCATTTTCAAACCCTCTTTTTACATGACTTCACATCAGTCAACAACAGAAAACCAATCCTTTCATCTTTAAGGCATCCTCCTTTCACTTGCTTACCACGGTTTTGTGTTCTCTTGGTTTCTCTTTTAACTCTGGCCACCACTTAGTCACCTCCGTGGACTCACACTATAAACTCAGCTTTCAAAACTGAAATTCCTCAAGACTCAGTCGGTCTTGTCACTTTATACTCTCTCCTTAGGCAAGCTCATTGAAATTCATGATTTCAGTTACCATGTGTAAGGGATATCTATTGTCTTTGCCTGTCAAGTATCTCCTTCTCTTTTTTTTTTTTTTTTGACAGAACCTCTCTTTCCCTTCAGTAACTTCCTCTCCCTAACCGACAAGTATCATGGGAATGGACAAGTAATCCCAAAAAAGCCAATTATCAAGAAATTAATATGGGCAATGGAGAGGCAGGGTACTGATACTGTCAGCTCTAAGCATGCAGCTGATGGGAACCATCTTTGTTGCTCTACGAAAAATGTCCACAGGATATTAATGCCAACAAGAGTGAAAAGATGAGCAAAGATTGTTTTGAGAAAAAAATAGCTCTGAGATTGAGATTGAAAGAAAAAATAGCTCTAATGATACAATTTGAGCATGTGGTTCAGGCCTCCTTGGCATTTTCGTTACATGAGTCAACATATCTTCTTTTGCCTAAGCTAGTTTGAGTTGGCTTCTGTGGCTTACCGTTTTCATGCTGATGATGCTCACATTTATAACTGCAACCCAAAACTCTTTCATGAATTCCAGAAGCTTGTACCCAACTGCCTATTTTTTCAGACATTACAAAGGCACCTCAAATTCAATTTCTCCCTAATTGCAAACATGATCTTCAAATCTGATTCTCTTTGAATTTGCCTTCCCTCAGTGGATTATACTACCATTTAACTGTGCAAAACAGAAATCTAAGAATGACTTTTGTCTCCCTCATTTTCCACCTCACTCCATTACCAAGACCTATGAATTGTACCTCTTAAACACAATGTATCTCAAATTTGTCCCCATCTCTTCATCTCTGCTGCTGCTGCTGCTAAGTCACTTCAGTCGTGTCCGACTCTGTGCGACCCCATAGATGGCAGCCCACCAGGCTCCCCCGTCCCTGGGATTCTCCAGGCAAGAACACTGGAGTGGGTCGCCATTTCCTTCTCCAATGCAGGAAAGTGAAAAGTGAAAGTGAAGTCGCTCAGTGGTGTCTGACTCTAGTGACCCCATGGACTGCAGCCTACCAGGCTCCTCCGTCCATGGGATTTTCCAGGCAAAAGTACTGGAGTGGGGTGCCATTGCCTTCTCCGCTCTTCATCTCTACTACTACTTTTTTCTGTAATACACAGCCTCTTCCCAAATTTACCCACCTATACTCTTGTCCCCTTCAAATTTGTTCTGTCCATCACAACCCCAGGAATCTTTTTAACAACAAAAACAAAGACTGTAAAACCAGTTCCTTTCTTAAGTTCTTTGGTAGATTTCCATAGCTCTTATGGTAAGGACCCAAACACCTTTATAAGATCTATAAGACTTTCAGTGGCCCAACCTGCCTACTTCCTCCAGCCTTATCATACACCTCCCTATGTTCCCTCTGCTCTGTGCATTTCAATAACTGACCTTTTTTTTCCTTCCAGATTCTCAAGTGCCCTCTTTTTATATCTACCTCAGCTTCACATGTGTTCCTCCCTCTGCTTGGAATATTAGTCCAGCCTTCCAAATTAACTCCTACTCATTATTCAGATTAGGTCACATTTTACTTCCTTAGAAAAGCTTGCCTGCATGTACCTAGAATGCCCCCTCCCCAGAGCAGTTAAATTCTTTTCTTGTATACTCTAAGAACTTCATAGTTTGTCATCATGGCACTTAACAAAATGTGTTATTATTTGCTTTTGCAACTGTTTTATTAAGTTGATATCTTTCATTAAACTCTATAAGGTCAGGGTCTCTGACTGTTTTGTTCACCAATATATTCTCAACATTTTGTGTAATGCCTGGCACATAGTAAGGACTCAGCATTATTAAAAGAATGATAAGTGAAGATTCTATTTAAGCCTACCTTCACCATAGTGGATACTGGATGCACTCTCCTAAGATTTTTCAAAATTGATTTTACCAGATCTGTCACAGACAGTCCAATACCCCAAGAGGTATACCCCTTCAGCTTGATAATCTCATAGGCACTACAGTTGTGGAAAGTAAGAAAATCAAATTCATGAGAATTGATTCAGAGAGAACATATTTTTCAAGCATCCATTCTAAAGCAACCTATATGTAGATAACACTCTTAAAATTTTCTTAGAGATCTCTTCTTGAAATTATCTCTGATTAGGCAATAAAAATTTCTATATTATTCTCGTAAACTTCATTATTCACTCTAAGTAGTAATTTACCCTTTGTTTACCATAAAGGCAGAGAACTAGGTCATTTGTGGCACTCAAAATGAAACTTAGCTTCAAATTTTTGTATTTTTGCTTAAATATCCAAACACAGAATCTGATCACCTTGAAAGCATATATATCTTGCTGACCACATAAAATTTTTAAGGTGTCAATGTAACTTTAAACTTTATATAAGTTACATATTTTCCCTAAGGATATATTATTAAATCAATAATATATTAAAGCATGGGGAAATGTTTTGATATTTTTTCAAAGGAAAATAGCATAATCCTAAATATTATGTAATTTCTTATCTCAGGCTTGTAAAAAACTTAATGTACTTTTATAGGAACTTTAGAATTATATCAATCCACCAAATTATTACATGATTATTTTTGAGTAACAGGCTTACAGGTGACCTCTTCTTTATGCTTATGAATTTTCTTATTTTCTGTAATAAATATGTATTTTATTTTTGCATTGCCACCAATAGCAATGTTGAGTTTGGATTGACAGTAAAACTTAAAGGACAAAGATGTTTTAACTTAGCTTGGATTTTATATATTTTTGAGAAAAGGATCCAGGACAAGAAACACAGAATGTACAGCATCATTATTTGTATCACGGGTTCTTGCAACCACCTAGGCACAGTTTCAAGGCTCCAGGATTGCACACAGCACACTCAGTAGCAAATGTATCAACTCAACATGGACTACACTTCTTGTGATGTCCTGTGATTTGACTATCCATCCAAAACCAGGGCACTATTAGAGGCCATGAAGATTGGTATCGAAATTAAGATTAACTTTCAGACTCTCAATATAACCAAGACTCTGTGGGATAAGTAAAAAAAAGGAAAGGAAGTTTAGCCTAGTGACTGACTGACTGGTGGTGTTTAGAGCTGAAGAAAGCTATGCGTTAGGTAACTGAGAACAAATCTTAGTAGTGGAATCTGGAGAAGAGGGTTCAGAAGAAAATGGCTAAGAACATAATACTTTAGTTGTTGTTAACCATCCTAATGAAATTAAAACTGCTGATATAAAAGGGAGAATCAAGAAAAAGCAGTTTTAAGGCAGGTATTTTAAGACAAAAACTGACCCATATTGTAAAGTAAATGCTCCATTTAGAAACTGGAAGGACATCCTATTGAATCATGTTGTCACTCCCCTGCAATTGTTAGTTAGGCACTGAAAAACTAGAGATGAGTAATGTACGAGTTGAGTTGTTTTAAGGAAAGTACTAGCAGTATCCTGAGGAGTCTTTACAACTATAGACCCTCTGCTAAATGAAAAAGGGGTAAATAATTTAATTTTGGACACTGCATTGTTAAGGACTAACTGGAATGAGTACTGATCCGTAATGTGTTGCAGTATTTGGTATTCAAATCACACAGGACTTCAGTGGAAAACGTGATCTTAATCACTATTCCCTTATAGCAACAGTGTTTCAAATGAAAAAGAAACTAACAGTCCCTGTAGTACAATTATCAGGGACTGGGCAGACAGAAGTCCAACAATGTGATAATCCCTATAAAGATGGGTTACTCCATGACCTCTGGAAACCAGTCTTGGCTAAAACACGTTCCGTAGTGTCTAGGTTATAGTTGTCCTGCCAGATCAGATAGATTCCTGCATTTACTGGGAAACAGCTCCCAATAGCCCCTATAATGGAAATATATAGTAGATGGGGGAAAGGGACATTTTTGTTGAGAATGATATGAAGTGATTCTGTAATATTAACATACATTTCATTTGGTGGGCATTAATTTAATCTCTTATCCAAAGCTATATGGCATAACAAATGTTTGTAGGTCCTCTTAAAATTTAAGAAAATAAAACATACCACTAACAACCATCAAAGAAAAGATATTTTTGGATATTAACCTGAAATTTCCAATTGATGTGGGAATAGTTTGACCAGAAGAGGAAATAAGTTTGGTTCAGAGAAACTGAACACATAATTAAATGCAGCTATCAAATAACTTTAATAAGGTACAAATGATGGTAAATAAAAGGAAAAATAAGATAGTACAATTAATTAAAAATTATCAAAACATCTGGTGAGGGATTTTGGTTACCTATTTGATCTTATACATTCTGGTGATTATAGGTATACAAAGCTTGTTTTTTTCTATGTATAAAATATTAGGACATGTTTGTCATAAGAATTATGAGCAATATATAACCCAAAGATAACCACCCAGGTCATGATGAGATATCAAGGTAAAGGTAGGAGTATCTGGAAAGATGACTTTGAGTATGCTTTTTCACAAAACAGTTGTCTAGGTTTAAAAACCTAGGTGGCTCAGACAGTAAAGAATCTGCCTGCAATGTGGGAGACCTGGGTTTGATCCCTGGGTTGAGAAGATCCCCTGGAGAAGGGAATGGCTACCCACTCCAGTATTCTTGCCTGGAGAATTTCATGGACCAGAGGAGCCTGGAGGGCTACAGTCCATGGGGTCACAAAGAGTTGGACACAACTGAGCAACTTTCACCTTCTAGTACTGGAGAGTTCTAGAAAGATGGAGAGTAGGAAGCACCAGGAATCTATCTCTCCACCTAGACAATAAATGCAATGCCAGATTCTGTTTGATATAACTTTTGGGGAAACTCTTGAGTCTTCTGAAAGCTCAAAACTTCCAAGGGAAGGCCTGTATATTAAATTGTGGTTAATTTCAGCTCTTAGCACAGTAGCAGCTGTTCACATGTACCCAAAGCAGCTTGTGCACAGCCTGTGAAAAGGACTCTTTTCTTCAAATATCAGAGATCTGTTTTCTAATGAATGATTACTGCTTCTGATAACAGAGGTGGAGACAAAGAGGACAAAGCCATTATTGTTTCATCTCCCCACAACTATTGCAAGCTTCTCCCCTTTTTATTAAGGTGGCTTCTAGGGAATGTAAAGAGCAAGTACCCTTTTCCTCTTCCCTTAATAGTTCTTTTTTCCTCTTAGGAGCCAGACACTGAAGACCAGAATATACAAAAGCAATTGCATATTTTGAGGAAATTAGAAAGTAACTACCTATGTGCACAGGCTTAGAAACAACATCAAAGACCATAAGATTACAACTCAGGCTGGTCCTTGGCACAGAAACAGCTTTCAACAATCAAAAACAAAAGCAATACCAACAAGAACAAAAACTCAGCAAACCCTGGGGACTGGATAGATTCTGATTTCTAAAGTTGCCACATTATTAGATTAAAACATCCGGTTTTCAACAACAAAAAAAATCACAAGGTATACAAAGATACATAAAAGTACAGCCCACTCAAAGGAAAAAATGAATCAACAGAAACTGTCCCTGGAGGAAAAAAACTGATGGCAGATATACTGGACAAAGATTTTAAAACAACTGTCTTAAAGATGGTCAAAAAACTAAAGGAAGCTATAGTGAAAGTCAAGAAAATGATGAGTGAACAACATGGAAATACCAGTAAAGAAACATAAAACCTAAAAATAAACCCCAGGCCCCAAATCCTAGAGCTGAAAAGTACAATAAGTGAAATGAAAAAAAGAAATCACTAGATGGATTAAACAACAGATTTGAGCAGGCAGAAGACAGAATCAGCAAACTTAAAAGACAGGACAATGCAAATAACTGAGCCTGAGAAACAGAAAGAAAAACGATTGAAGAAAAGTGAAAAATAAGATCATCACCAGAAACTTTGGAAGCCAGAAAGTAGTGGGCAGATATATTTAAACTGATAAAAAAGAAAACAAATGACAATCGAGAATCTTATATCTGGCAAAACTATTTTTTAAAAGTGAGGAAAAATTAAGACATTGCGAAAGAAACAAAAGCAAAGGGAGTTCATCGCCACTAAACCTGCCCTGCAAGAATTAGTCAAGGCAGTCCTGCAGGGTGAAATAAACAGTAATTTTAAGTCATGTGAAAAAATAAAGATCTCAATAAAGGTAAACGCATGGATATTTATAAAAGCTAGTAATATGGTAACAATAGTTTCTACTTCCACTTTTTGTTTTCTGCATAATTTTAGAGACTAATACATTTAAAAGAACAATTGGTCAAAAAGGTAGTATCACTGTGACTTTGGTATGTAACTCTCATTTTCAAATTTAAGAAACAACTGCATTTAAAAGAATTATTAATTTATATTTTTGGGCAAACTGTATAAAGATGCAATTTTATGATATTAACAATCAAAAGGGGTGAGGATGGAACTATGAAGAAGCAGGTTTTGTACATTACTGAAGTTAAGCTGGTAGAAATTCAATTAAAAGTATTATAACTTTAGGGTGCTAAAGGTAATCCCCCATGGCAACCAGAATAAAAACAGCTATAATAAATAGCTGTAGGATATATACAAAAGAAAATAAGAAAGAAATTTAAATATTCCACTATGAAAAATAAACATGAAACAGTAATACAGGAAATGAGGAACAAAATCTCTAGGGCATATAGAAAACAAAGAGCACAATGACAGAAGCCACTCCTTATCAGTAACTACTTTAAATGTAAATGAATTAAACTCTCCAAGCAAAAGAGATTGACAGAATGGATAAAAACACATGAACCAAGTACAAGCTATCACATGAAACTTACTTAAAAGTAAGGAAAACCAAAGACACAAATAGATGAAAAGATATTTTATACAAATAGTAACCAAAAGAGAGCAGGGGTGGCTACACTAATGTCAGACAAAACAGACTTTAAATCAAAGAGTTTACAATAGACAAATGACATTATATACTAACCAGAGGTTCAAGAAAATAAAACAATAATTATATAAACATATATGCATCTAATAGCAAACCATCAAAATACATGAAGCAAATACTGAAGATATTAGGAAGAAATATACAGTTCCACAACAATAACTGAAGACTTCAATACCCCACTCTCAATCAGAAAGTAAGGAAAGAAACTGAGAATTCAATACAATAGACCAACTAGATCTAGCAGAACACTTTACTCAACAACAACAGTATCTATGTTCTCAAGTATACATGGGATATTTTCTAGAGTAGACTAAATGTTATGCCACAAATTAAGTCTCAATAGATTGAGTTTTAAACGCTATTTGTTTATTTGGCTGCACTGGGTCTTGGTTGTGGCATGAGGATCTTCAATCTTCATTGTGCATGCAGGACCCTTTAGTTACAGCATGTGAACTCTTAGTGGCAGCATGTGGGATCTAGTTCCCCGACCAGGGATCAAACCTGAGCGCCCTGCATTGGGAGCATGGAGTCTTAAGACACTGGACCACAAGGGAAATCAATAGTCTCAACAGATTTAATAAGACAGGCATCATACTATATTCTCTGACACAACAGGGGAATTTAGAAATCAATAACACAAGTAAAACTGAAAAATTCACAAATTTGTGGAAATTAAAAAGCACACTATAACAACCCAATGGGTCAAAAAGAAATCACAATAGAAATTAGGAAATACTTAAGAGATGAATGGAAATGAAAACATAAGATAAAACTTATTAGACAAGGAAAGCAGTGCTAAAGGGAAACTTATAGCCAGCCATATATGCTTACATTAAAAAGCAAGAAAGATATCAAATCAACAATCTAACATTACAACTTAAGGAACTAGGAAAAGAAGAACACATTAAATCCAAATCTAGCAGATGGAAGTAAATAGTACAGATTAGAGTGGAAATAAAATAAAGAATGGAAAAACAATAGAAAAAAAATCAACAGTTTTTTGAAAAGGTCAACAAAATTGACAACTTTTAGCTAGATGGATTAAGAAGAGAGAGAGAAGACTCAAATTACTAAAATCAGAAATTAAAGTGAAGACATTATTATTAATTCTAAGCATTACATAGATACCAAAGAAAGACAAAGTCACTATTTTTTTTTAATTAAAATAGTTAAAAAGTGGCGGGGGGCGAGGAGGAAGAGAGAAAAGAAAAAACTACAGACCATTATTCCTTACAAACACTGAGGCAAAAATCCTGAACAAAATACTAGCAAACTGAATTCAACAGTATTTAATGGATTATACACCATGATTCAATCCTAGGAAGCAAAGATGGTTCAACATACCAAAATCCACCAATGTAATATATCACAGTAATAGAATAAAAGAGGAAAACCACATTGTCATTACAATCGACACAGAGAAATTATTTGATAAAATTTATAACACTTTTTCATGATAAAAACACCTTAGAAGCCAGGAGTAGAAAGAAATTACCTCAACATAATAAAAGCCATATATGAAAAGCCCATAGTGAAGGTCATACCCAATGGTTAAAAACTAAAAGCTTTTCCTTTAAGATCAAGAATAAGGCAAAGATGCTTACTTTTGCCAGTTCCATTCATCACAACATTGTAAGTTCTAACCAGAGCAATTAGATAAGAAAGACAAATAAATAAAAGGCATTCAAATTTGGAAAGGAAGCAATAAAAGTATCTCTACTTATAGATGACATGATCTTACATACAAAAAACCATGAAGATTCCATACACACAACAACAGCAACAAAAAAAACTTTTAACTAATAAATGAATTCAGGAAAGTAGCAGGGAGAAGGCAATGGCACCTCACTCTAGTACTTTTGCCTGGAAAATCCCATGGACGGAGGAGCCTGGTAGGCTGCAGTCCATGGGGTCGCTAAGAGTCAGACACGACTGAGCGACTTCACTTTCACTCTTCACTTTCATGCGTTGGAGAAGGAAATGGCAACCCGCTCCAGTGTTCTTGCCTGGAGAATCCCAGGGATGGGGAGCCTGGTGGGCTGCTGTCTTTGGGGTTGCACAGAGTCGGACATGACTGAAGCGACGCAGCAGCAGCAGGTAGAAAGTCAACATTAAAATACTGCATTCCTATTTAATGACAATGAACAAGCTAAAAAGGAAATTAGTAAAACAATCCCATTTACAATAGCACCAAAAAAAACAGAACTTCAGAATTAACCAAGCAGGTAAAAGACTTGTACAGTGAAAACCACAAAACACTGATGAAAGAAATTAAAGAAGACATAAATAAACGGAAACACGACCTATGTTTATGAATTGGAGACTTAATACTATTTTTAAAATTTATTTATTTTAATTGGAGGTTAATTACTTTGGAGACTTAATATATTAAGACGCTAATACTACACTAGACCATCTACAGATTTAGTGAAATTCCCATAAAATTCCCAAGGATAGATTTTGCAGAAGTTGAAAAACTCACCCTAAAATTCATATGGAATCTCAAGAGATTCGGAATAGCTAAAACAATCTTGAAAGCTGAAGGACTCACACTTTCTGACCTCAAAACTTACTAAACTAATATAAAACTACAGTAATCAAAATTGCATGGTACTGGCATCAACATAAACATATAGACCAGTGAGATAGAATAGAAAGCTCAGAAGTAAACTTCCATATCTGAAAATCTGTTCAACTGGTTTTCAAAAATTGTGCCAACATCACTGAATGGGAAAAGGGCAGTCATTTCAACCAACGATTCTGGGGAAACTGGATATCCACATGCAAAAGATTAAAATTGGACCCTTTCCTAAAACTATTTACAAAAACGAATTCAAGATAAATCGAAGATCTGAATATAAGACCTAAAACTATAATACTCTTACATGAAAACACAGGGCAAAACTTCATAACATTGCACCTGGCAATAATTTCTTGGAACAGAACACAAAAGGCAACAAAAGAAAAAACAGACAAAAGGACTTTATGAAAATTTCTAAGTTTTGAACATCAAAAGACACTATGAATAGGGTTTAAAAAAAGAACCTATGGAATGGAAGAAAATATTTGTAAATTGTCTGATAGAGATTAATATCCAGAATATAGTAAGGACTCTTAAAACTCAACAACCAACAAAAAATCCAATTCAAATCTAGGCAAAAGACTTGAATAGACATTTCTCCAAATAAGATATACAGATGGCCGAATAGCACAGGACAAAATACTCAGCATCACTAATCAAGGAAATGCAAATCAAAACTACAATAAGATACCACCTCACATCCATTAGGATGGCCACTGTCAAAGAGAAAATAACAAGTGTTGGTGAGGATGTGGAGAAATTGGAACTTCTCTACAGTATTGGTGGAAATGTAAAATGGTATAGCCACTGTGGAAAACAGTATGGTGGTTCCTCAAAACAAAGGGTAAAGGGATAAGAGGGCATCAGAGACGGCTGGATAGCATCACCGATTCAATGGACATGAACTTGGGCAAACTCCAGGAGATGGTGAGGGACAGGGAGGCCTGGTGTGCTGCAGTTCATGGGGTTGCAAAGAGTCAGACACGACTGGGTGACTGAACAACAGCAGCAGCAATTTCACTTATGGGTATATACCCAAAAGAACTGAAAACAGAGTCTCAAAGAGATCTGTACATGCATATTCACAGCAGCATTATTCACAATAGCTAAAGCATGGAAGCAAACCAAGAATCCATCAAGAGATGAATGAATAAGCAATATGTGGTATGTTTACATACAACAGAATATTATTCAGTCTTAAAATGTAAGGAAACTCTGACATATACTATAATATGGATGAACCTTAAGGACATTATGCTAAGCAAAATAAACTAGTCACTAAGAGACAAATACTGAATGATTCTACCTATATGATATACTTAGTCAAAATCATAGAAACAGAAAGTACTTACTGTCTTCTTTTCTGTTTGAAAAATGTCCTCCAAAAGAAAGCTATGCATTATGTGAGTCCAACTTTGGGAATTTTCAGAATGTTATTTACCTCACAAAAAGCAAAAATCAACTTTTATACTTTTTGTCTGTAAAATATATTGTTACAACTGATTATTAAGGTACTAAGAAAGCAAATAACTAATGTTACCTTCCAACAACTTCCTTATGGATATTTTTCCAAGAGTCCTTGTCTGAATCACTTCCTAACTTAGGGTCTAGACTCTTCAGAGCAACACCAGCAACATTTACTCCACTCCATAAAGGCACTAAAAAGAAATAAATCTCATAAGGAACCGTTCTTCCCAATACTTCAGTTGTTTAAGTGCAGTGGATTTTTTTTACCCAGGTGTTGGCTTTATCATATTTTATTAATTTATACATATATGGTAAGTTTAGTGTGGTTTTTAAGAATAAAGTTAGGTTACTACCTTACACCATATATAAAAATAAGTTTAAAATAGACAAAAGAGAGAAATGTAAAAACTAAAATTATAAAGTATCATAAAATATGCAGTAGAATTTGTTTGTAATTTGTGGTAAGGAGGCATGTTAAAGCAAGATACAAATATAGAATACACAAAGAAAATAATCTATAAGAAATTACAAAATATTATAAGAGGGCAAAGAGCAATAAATTAATATCATACTATTAAACCATACAGAGTTTTTTAAAAAATAAAATCATGGAATATTAAATGGGAGAAATTAAAACATATCTGGAAAATTATTTTTAATGATTATTGTCTTTTAAGCTAAGACAATAACAGAAGCCAACAGGGTCAAATTAAGGCACTGGTCAAAAAAATTTGTTTAAATCAAATCAAAAATACTTATTATACTATGACCATTGAAGTAGGAAGAAAAGAGAAGTACTTACTTATTAAATGTTTTGAACAAATGGATGATTGAATAAAGGAATAAATGGTGCTTATTCTCAATGGATCTACTGGCATTATGGAAAGAAGACTGATACACATCACAGAATTAGAGAGCATTATAAGCATGAAGTTCTAATTGTGTAGCAGAGATTAAGTTTAAGTTAGGAAAAGAGCCAAGACATATGACCTAAGTAATAGTTTAAATCACACATTAAAAAATTTTATCTCTGTGAAAAGTCAGGGAAAAACAAATCTCAAGAGTCACAAAGTAGATTAATGGTTGCCTGTGGTTAGGGCAGGGGGTGAGTGCAGGAATGGGAGTTCTTGGGGGTGATGCAAATTTTCTACTATTAGACTGTGGTGATGGTTGCACAACTTCATGAATAAAAATCCAGTGAATTACACACTTTAAATGGGTAAAATTTATGGGATGTATATTATATCTTAATAATTCTGTCCTTAAAACCACAATGAAAGTGCTCCAGACCAAAAAAAAAATTGCATTTTAAAATAGCTATATGCTCTATGCACTATTTCGTGTGAGGTAGCTAAATCAATGCCACAAAAGACTGAAAGTTAAGGAAAACAAACAGTAAAATGCCAACACTTTAAGGACAATAAGCATTATTAAAGATGAGAAGTGCGATTATATAATGGTAATGAGTTTACACTTACCACTAGAATCACCATGTTCACCAATAATCCAACCATGGCAGCTGGAGGGATGTACACCTAACTTCTGTCCAATTAGGTAACGGAAACGGGCAGAGTCTAGATTACAACCACTTCCAATTACACGAGTTGCAGGTAAACCACTTAACTTCCAGACAACATATGTCAAAATATCCACTAGGAAGAAAAATTTCTTGTTAGAGAAAGATTCATAGTAACTTCTTCTTACAATTTGATTTTCTGAATAGACAGATCAATTGACTTAGATTCAAATATAGATTCATTAGAGTTCAAAATGAAGCAAGTCAACAAAGAAAAAAAGATAATCTCTCAGATGGGTTTTAAAAGATTAAATGATTCACCATCAGAATTTTAAAATGAAAGATTCTTTTTTGAAATAACATATGTGCCTCTGTATATTTAATGGTCGGTGAGTGATCTCTTTAAGATCACCTAGATTTTTCCTCTCCATCACCACGGCCTCATGTAAACTATCAGAGTCTCCTACCTAGAATAAAGCCACATGCGTGCTTAGGACTGTATGCAGGTGTGTGCATGCTCAGGAAAAACAAGAGAAGATTGTAAACTTTAGCTCTGTCTAATCATGAGGTTCTATGAAAGCAGGAAGTAAAGGCTAAGGCACAGTTATAAACAGCCTGGCTAAGTATTGAAGGCATGCCCCAACTTGTACACAGAGCCCTGCAGCAAAAACTGGGAGGTATCTTTTGGTTCCAAGAATTTAAGGAAAGTTTTGTCCAATCAATGGCAGATCACTAAACAGATGAAACATAGACTTCTGGGTCCACGTATAATAAAAAACACAGACTTCACAGAATTAACTCATAAAAGTCACAGAACAAACAACAAGCTGATGCAGAGCAAATGATGAGAAGAAAGAATTTCATTTACAGAGTTTTCCTATTGTACTTTTTTAATGTTCAAGTTTCAACAAATTATGAGGCATGAAACAAAATAAAGAAATACGTATCAAACAAAGAGAAAAAAACATCAACAGAAACTGTCCCTGAGAAAGCCCAGGCATTAAACAACTACCCTGTCTTCAAGTCCACTGATTCTTCCTTCTGCTTTCTCACTCTGCTATTGAGTCCCTCATTTAACTTTTTAACTTCAGAATTTCTATTCTTTTTAAAAAAATAATATTTATCTATTTAGTAATATTCACCATTTGGTGAGAGATCAGACTAATTATTTCCTTTAGTTCTTTAGACATGCTTTGTTTTAGTTCTTTAACCATAGTTAAAATAGTTCATTTAAAATATCTGATAAATCTCTATTCAGTTACTCTGGCTAGAATTTCTAGCATGATGTTAAACAGAAGTGGCAAAAGCAAGTCTCACTGCCTCATTCCTGGTCTTAGAAGTAAAATCATTCAGTCTAGTACCATCAAGTATAAGGCTAGCTGGGGTTTTTTCATAAATATTTTTTTATGAGGTTGAAGAAAATTCCTTTCATTCATGGGTTAGTAAATTATTTTTTAAAATCATAATTCAGTGTGGAATTTTGTTTACTGCCTTATCTGCATCTATTAGCCTTTTATCATTATATAATATTCTGGTCTGCAACAATCATTTTTGTGTTAAAGTCTAATTTATGTGATATCAGTATAGCAACTCCAGAGCTCTTTTAGCTCCTATTTGTATGCGATATCTTTTTCCATCGTTTTATTTTCACTTTACTGTGTCTTTTTATTCTCTTTTGAATAAAATATTTTTTTCAATTTTTATTAGAGTATTCTGTGTGTGTGCTCAGTCCTGTCCAACTCTTTGCAAGCCCATGGACTGTAGCCTACACCAGGCTCCTTCTGTCCATGGAATTTTCCAGGCAATAACGCTGGAGTGGGTTGCGATTCCCTTCTCTAGGGGATTTTCCTGACCCAGGGATTGAATCTGTGTCTCTTGTGTCTCCTACATTGGCAGGCAGACTCTTTACCACTCCACCACCTGGGAAGCCCCTTTCTGGAGTACAGCTGATGTACCATGTTGTGTCAGTTTCAGGTACACAGCAAAGTGAATCAGTTATACACATGCCCACTCCTGGTAGATCACTGAGCAGATGAAACAGACTTCTGTGTCCATGTATAATAAAGAATACAGACTTGATAGAATTAACTCATAAAAGTCACACAAAACAATATATATGTACATATATCCACTCTTTTTAAGATTCTTTTCCTATATAGCCATTATGGAGTACTGATTAGAGCTCCCTGTGCCATACAGTAGTGCTTATTAGTTGTCTATTTTATGTGTAGTAGTGTGCATACATAAATTCCAATCTCCCAACTTATCCTTCCCTCCCTCTCCCCTGGTAAACCGTAAGTTTGTTTTCTACATCCGTGACTATACTTGTTTTGTAAATAAGTTCATCTGTACCTTTTTTTTTTAGATTCCACACATAAATATGATAAACAGCATATGATAGGCTTCCCTGGTGGCTCAGTGGTAAAGAATCCAGCTGCCAGTGCAGGAGACATGGGTTTGATCCCTAGGTTGGGAAGATCCCCTAGAGAAGGAAATAGCAACCCACTCTTTTATTCTTACCTGGGAAATCCCATGGACAGAGAAGACTGGCAGGCTACAGTCCAAGAAGTCACACAAGAGTTGGACACAACTTAGTGACTAAACAACAATGCATAAAACTTACATGTCAACTATATACCAATAATGCTGGGAAAAAACAAAAGTATTGTGTACTTTGGATGGGTGTGGTTTATTATCATAAATTTGCTAAATGACATTGTTTTAAAAAGAAAAAAAAAGAAATGGTATGGAAAGGCCAGTTTTCATTCCAATATCAAAGAAAGGCAATGCCAAAGAATGTTCATACTACCGCACAATTGCACTCGTCTCACACACTAGCAAAATAATACTCAAAATTCTCCAAGCCAGGCTTCAACAAGTACATGAACCGTGAACTCCCAGATGTTCAAGTTGGATTCAGAAAAGGCAGAGGAACCAGGGATCAAATTGCCAACATCCGCTGGATCGTTGAAAAATCGAGAGTTCCAGAAAAACATCTACTTTTAATTTATTGACTACGCCAAAGCCTTTGACTGTGTGGATCACAACAAACTATGGAAAATTCTTAAAGAGATGGGAATATCAGACCACCTGACCTGTCTCCTGGGAAATCTGTATGCAGGTCAAGAAGCAACAGTTAGAACTGTACATGGAACAACAAGACGGGTTCCAAATCGGGAAAGGAGTACGTCAAGGCTGTATATTGTCACCCTGCTTATTTAACTTACATGCAGAGTATATCATGTGAAATACCGGGTTAGATGAAGCACAAGCTGGAATAAAATTGCCGGGAGAAATATCAATAACCTCAGATACGCAGACGACACCACCCTTAAGGCAAAAAGCAAAGAACTAAAGAGCCTCTTGATGAAAATGAAAGAGGAGAGTAAAAAGGCTGGCTTAAAACTCAACATTAGGAAAACTAAGATCATGGCATCTGGTCCCATCACTTCATGGCAGATAGATGGGGAAACAATGCAAACAATGAGAGACCTGATTTTTTTTTTTAAACTTTACATAATTGTATTAGTTTTGCCAAATATCAAAATGAATCCGCCACAGGTATACATGTGTTCCCCATCCTGAAGAGACCTGATTTTTGGGGCTCCAAAATCACTGCAGATGGTGATTGCAGCCATGAAATTAAAAGATGCTTGCTTCTTAGAAGAAAAGTTATGACCAATCTAGATAGCATATTAAAAAGCAGAGACATTACTTTGCCAACAAAGGTCTGTCTAGTCAAAGCTATGGTTTTTCCAGTAGTCATGTATGGATGTGAAAGTTGGACTATAAAGAAAGCTGAGAGCTAAAGAATTGATGCTTTTGAACTGTGGTGTTGGAGAAGACTCTTGAGAGTTTCTTGGACTGCAAGGAGATCCAACCAGTCCATCCCAAAGGAAATCAGTCCTGAATGTTCATTGGAAGGACTGAGGCTAAAGCTGAACCTCCAATACTTTGGCCACCTGATGTGAAGAACTGACTCATTGGAAAAGACCCTTGATGCTGGGAAAGATTGAAGGCAGGAGGAAAAGGGGATGAAAGAAGATGAGATGGTTGGATACCATCACTGATGTGATGGACATGAGTTTGAGTAAGCTCTGGGAGTTGCTGACGGATAGGGAGGCCTGGCGTGCTACAGTCCGTGGGGTTGCAAAGAGGTGGACATGACTGAGTAACTGAACTGAATGGAAATATCATCCTTATGCAGTTAAAGGGAATAGAAAAGACTCACCTGGATTTGAAACAATAAGCATCTTACAGTCAGGACTATTTTGGACTATGGCAGGAATGACTGACTTCATGATATCCACATTACGTTGGACCAGGTTAAGGCGACTTTCTCCCTCTTGCTGCCGTGCACCTGCTGTAATAATAACTAATTTGGAATTTGCAGATACAGTGTAATCTAAAGAAGGAAACAAAAGAAAATATTTGGATCAAGACTGCCATGATCTCTGTGCCTTAATTCTTTAAAAGTCTATTGTATGGTGATGGTATTAAAATACCCCACTACTGTCATGGCTCGCACTTCCAAATGAACAAATTTTCCACACAGTAATGTTATCTTAGTCACGTCTGACTCTTTGGGATCCTATGGACTATAGCTTGCCAGGCTCCTTTGTTCATGGAATCCTCCAGGCAAGAATACTAGAGTTGGTAGCCATTCCTGTCTCCAGGAGATCTTTCTGACCCAGGGATCAAATCTGCTTATCTTGAATTGTAGGTGAATTCTTTACTGTTTGAGCCACCAGGGAAGCCATGAAATTAAAAGACGCTTGCTCCTTGGAAGAAAAGTTACGACAAACCTAGACAATGTATTAAAAAGCAGACACATCACTTTGCTGACAAAGGTCCTTATAGTCAAAGCTAGGGTTTTTTCAGTAGTCATGTTCTCATGTGAGAGTTGGACCATGAAGGCTGAGCCTTGACGAATTGATCCTTTAGAACTGTGGTGCTGAAGAAGACTCTTGAGAGTCCTTTTGAAAGCAAGGAGATCAAACCAGTCAATCCTAAAGGAAATCAACCCTGAATATTCATTGGAAGGACTGATGCTGAAGCTGAAGCTCCAATACACTGGTCACCTGATATTAAGAGCTGACTCATTGGAAAAGACCCTGACATTCAGAAAAATTGAGGGCAGGAGAAGAGGGTGACAGGATGAGACAGTTGGAAGGCATCACTGACTCAATGGACATGGGTTTGAGCAAACTCAGGGAAATGGTGAAGAACAGGGAAGCCTGGCATGCCTGAGCCTGCTCATGGTGTCCATGAGGTTGCAAAGAGTGGGACACAACTGAGTGACTGAACAACAGTGTTACCTAGTATAACCTGAAGGAAATCTTGTCACTAATGATTTAGCAATGTTCACACCGGTTTAAAAAAATAATAGAACCTACCATCCCTTTTAGCCCACATTTCCATTTTTTATTAAAGCAATTTTTTATTTTTTATTGAGGCAATGCAACTCAACTCGCTGGATTCTTAGAAATACCATATGAATCAGAAGTTTAGAATTCTGAGAATTTATGTGTGTTTGAGGATTCAAAGAGTGACAATGTATTACAATTATTGTGAGGGGCTATGCTTAAGATCTGGAGAAGGCAATGGCACCCCACTCCAGTACTCTTGCCTGGAAAATCCCATGGATGGAGGAGCCTGGTGTGCTGCAGTCCATGGGGTTGTTAAAAGTCAGACACGACTGAGCGACTTCACTTTCACTTTTCACTTTCATGCATTGGAGAAGGAAATGGCAACCCACTCCAGTGTTCTTGCCTGGAGAATCCCAGGGACAGGGGAGCCTGGCGGGCTGCCGTCTATGGCGTTACACAGAGTCGGACACAACTGAAGCGACTTAGCAGCAGCAGCAGCATGCTTAAGATCATAAAAAAGTTCTTCATTCACATAAGAAAATGAACCTTCTAAATTTGATGACCAGTTGTAAAATATTTCACTTATTAAGCCCAAAACACGATGTTCAGTATCCCATATTGGACTTTTTTTAAAAAAAGTATTATAGGACTTCCTTGGTGGTCCAGTGGTTAAGAATCTGCATTCCTTGGGCTGCCACCCACGTCCCTTGGGGCTATGCACCCACCACATAGGGTCTAGGGTCTGGTGCAGAGAGTGCTTCATTCTGGAACGCAGCGTACAGCCCAGAAAGGAGGTTGCCCCCTCCCCTGACACGCACAGTATGGTTCCTGGGAACCTGGTGCTAAACCATTCCTAGAGGACCTGCTTCTGGGCCTGGGTTTCATAGGTAGCAAAGCGGCTCCCTTACAGCAATCTACTGAAAGTCAGACCTCCACATAAGGGTTTAAAAAAAAAAAAGAAGAATCCACCATCCAATGCAGAAGAGTCAGCTTCCATCCCTGGTGTGGGAACAAAACTCTCATATGCCTGGGGCAACTAAGTTCAGGCACACATTAAAGATATCATTCCACTGTTTTCAGCTTTCACTGCTACTATTGATAAGTCAGTCTGCCTCCCCCTCCCTTTTCTGTAGGTAATTTGTTTTCTGATCATTTTAAAATTCTCTTTGTTTTTAATATTTTCTAATTTCACAAGACTGTGTCTAGATGGGGATTTTTATTTATCCGTCTTGAGATCATTTGACTTGAATCCATGGGTTGTTTTTCATCAGTTCTCCAAAATGCTGAATCAAAATCTTCTCAAGTATTTCCTCTGCCTCATTCACTCTTTTAAGTAGTATTTTACACTGTCTCAGTCTATACGCCATGATTCTTAACCTGTCATATTTTCTCCTTCTTGCCATCTTCTGGGTAATTGCCTTAGATTCACCACTTGTTTCTTCAAATATGTCTGCTCTATTATTAAATTTATTAATTTTTTATTTCATTCCATTTCATATTCAGAAGTTATATTAATATTTGGTTATTTCTAAAAATCTGTTCTTTTTCTTATAGTTTCCTATCTTATACTGATATTTTCAAGCTTGTGCTTTATTCTTTAAATAATCACAATTAAATTATAATTTGTTTTGTAATTTCCTTATCAGAAATCTACTGTGGCCTCTGTAGGTTCCTGCTCATTTTTTCTTGTACATTTAATTATTCATACTGTGAGATGTTTACCTTTCATGAAACTTTATTTGGGGAAGTTCTCTGAAGCCTTAAATAAAATGTATTTCCTCCAGAGACTATCTTAAGATTGCTAAGCTTTTATTGGAATTTAATTAAGGGCCAACTTGTGGCTCCAAATCCTTAGCAGCCATTTCCCTCTTTTACTAAAGCATTTCTGAGACAGTCAATTTTACTTGTAGTTCCCAGAGATACAGAGAAGGGAATTATTTCCAGGTCATTCTTACATTAAGAAATTGGCAAATTAAGGCCAGCAAGCCAAATCTGTTCTACTACCTGTTTTTGTAAATAAAGTCTCATTGGAACATAGCCACACCCACATGCTTATGTATTGTCAATGGATGCTTTAATACATACAACAGGAGGGCTGCAAGTTTTGACAGAGACTATGCTGCTCGCAAAGCCTAAAATACAACTATGTGACCCTTTACAGAAAAGAGTTTACTGATCTCTGGTGTAGTCCACTGGGGACTTGCTTTATGGGGTTATTTCCTACGCACCTCCTCAAATTAGGCTGTCTCCAGTCTGTTAAGTCCTGTGAGGCGGGGAAAACCAAAATTCAAGTTCACTAGGTTTGGCTAATGCTAGCTAGTGAAAACTAGCAACAGTGCTGTTTAACTCTATCATTTCCTGCCTTCATTCAGTGCCTGTTCTGAAAATTTCTTAACTTTACTAAGAGCTTATCAGTTCTTTAAGTATTGATATTTATTCTTTCATATTTTTTGTAGAAGTTTTGTTATTTATAGCAAAAGGATTGATTCAGGTACTTATCCTGCCATATTACTAGAAATTAAAAGCTGAATGATTTTTAAAAGTATTTTAATATAGGAGTAGCTTTTTAACTTAACTCTGCTCAACAAATTCAATGGATTAACTGATGTAAAACATACTGATACCCAAGGTACACTGAACACTCTCAACCATTAATAGTAGACTTCTAATATGTCTATATACTTCTGAGCTTGTGAGTTGCTGCATATCAAGAATTTGTCATGTTTCTACCCAAACATATTTAGGCCAGATATATTAATTACATAATATGACGTAAACCACTAAAAAATGAGGGAGAAAGAAATACATAGTAAACACGACATTCAGGATTGAGATGTGAATAGATTTAACAGAGAATGTGTCAAGTGAATTGGTAATGTTTTACTTCTTTTGCTATGTGCTGGCTGCATTGATGTTTGTTATACTTAAGCTCTAGCTCTTTTTTATGTCTCAAGTATTTCATAGTTAATTTTTTAATGACTGTTACTATGAAAATTAAGTTGAATGCTTTAGAAAGACATGTTAAAATAAAGCTGTTTAAAAATCTTTCTTTTAGTTATAAGAAATAAAAATGAAGAAAAACCATAAAAATTTATTAGCATTTTGTGATTAGACTGCTTCATGAGTATCTTTAAACTAATTATAGTACTTTAAAGAAATAGAAATGATTATTACTGGTATGCTATTTAAAAAAAAAAATACTGCAAAAACTCCAATCAGCTGAGCCATGCTCAAAGGTCTTACCCTCCAATCAGAAAATTAGCAAATGAACTTCTTGTACATTTACATGTTTCAGGTCAACATAAAATTTTATGATGGTTCTAACAGGCACTTACTTTTAAAAGTACGTAATTGGGCTCCAAAATCACTGCAGATGGTGATTGCAGCCATGAAATTAAAAGACACTTACTCCTTGGAAGGAAAGTTATGACCAACCTAGATAGCATATTGAAAAGCAGAGACATTACTTTGCTAACAAAGGTCCATCTGGTCAAGGCTATGGTTTTTCCAGTGGTCATGTATGGATGTGAGAGTTGGACTGTGAAGAAAGCTGAACGCCGAAGAATTGATGCTTTTGAACTGTAGTGTTGGAGAAGACTCTTGAGCATCCCTTGGACTGCAAGGAGATCCAACCAGTCCATCCTAAAGGAGATCAGTCCTGGGTGTTTTTTGGAAGGAGTGATGCTAAAGCTGAAACTCCAGTACTTTGGCCACCTCATGCGAAGAGCTGACCCACTGGAAAAGACTCTGATGCTGGGAGGGATTTGGGGCAGGAGGAGACAGGGACGACAGAGGATGAGATGGCTGGATGGCATCACCGACTTGATGGACATGAGTTTGAGTGAACTCCGGGAGTTGGTGATGGACAGGGAGGCCTGGCGTGCTGTGATTCATGGGGTCGCAAAGAGTCAGACACAACTGAGCGACTGAACTGAACTGAACTGAACCACTTTCAGTTCCAATCATGTTAGACAAGAGGGCTTCTAGTAGCAAGTAGATCTGTTGAATCACATTACCAAAAAGCACACTATATATAATACTTTATGATTAAATAATTATTTTTCCTAATTCTCTAAGCATTCTTAGTTGGCCAAAACATAATGTTAATGCTAATCGGGCTAAACTCTCCATTTCCTCTTCTATAGCTTCAAACTATACCCTGAAACCTGGGTGTCTAAAAAACAGGTTAAAAAATATAGATACACACATCAAAAAAACCAAGAATATAGATAAATGTATCAATAATATTACAAAAACTATTTGAGACTGCATATCTTTGGGAAAATATATACAACTGAATGACAAGCTTAAAAAGCATTTATATAATACAATGTCAGTTGTGTAAAAAACAAATGAATAGAAAAAAGTAAAGAAATACACAAAACCATTAACAAGAGAGATTTTAAAAATTTAATAGTTTTATATTTATCAAATATTCTCCAATCAGAATGGAATGTTCTTTTTTAAAAATATTAACCTTCTAAATTATATGTCCTAATTACAAAGGTGCTATTTTAAATTTTATACTTATTGACAACAATTTGATAGACTTCACTATTTTTTTTAAGTTTTGAAAATAATTTTATAAAACTAACCTTTTCCAGAGACAATCTTTGGAGTGTTAAAGAAAAGACTGCCATGCTGAAGGTCCATTGTTTCTCCCTTCAGTTTGTCTGCCACAACATCAACAAGGGCAAGCTCATCAGCCAAATCCTAAAATACATGAAAGGTCTGAATAAAATGTTCCCATTTCAATTTTAAGAGAAAAAGAAAAAAGTTTATGTGGTTATTTTATAATCGGACTTCCCTATAGCTCAGATGGTAAAGAATCTGCAAAGAAGTGCTACATTTTTGTAGAAAAAGTGGTATTAAAACAATAATTCTTTACAGGAGTTCTTTGGTGGCCTAGTGGTTAGGATTTTGGACTTTCACTGATCCCTGGTCAGGGAACAGAGATCCTGCAAGCTGCAAGGCTTGGCCAAAAAGAAAAAAAGTCTTTTAATGTGCCTATACTTTGGCCACCTGATGCGAAGAGCTGACTCATTTGAAAAGACCCTGATGCTGGGAAAGATTGAAGGCGAGAGGAGAAGGGGACGACAGAGGATGAGATGGTTGGATGGCACCACTTATCAATGGACATGAGTTTGAGTAAACTCCGGGAGAAGGTGATGGACAGGGAGGCCTGGAGTGCTGCGGTTCACGAGGTCGCAAAGAGTCGCACACGACTGAGCAACTGAACTGAACTGAACTGAATGTACTAAAGACACCAGAAGTTAAGGTAAACAACAGAATGCAGCAAAAAGTATTAATTGTTTTGCCTTCAAGTAATTGTTAAGTTTTTTAGAATTGTTTTTTTTCCCCACTTCAGATAACGTCTTTAAAACAAACAAAAACTTATGAAATCCTTTCAAAGGATTTTATTATATTTAACCCTTATGCCTAATTTCTGAACTTGAAGCTGTTTTTTAGTATGAATCCTTATGGCCAAAAATGAAAGGTAGGTACCTCTGGGAAACCACTTCATGTGGCTTGGTATATTACAATTAATGCTAGCCCTCCAACTTAGGGGTAGGTAAGTAACCAAACACCCAGACCCAACCAATTGTTTCTTCCTTCCTTCTGGACTCAGCAGTTACTTCACAAATGGGCATATGGCCCAGGCATAACAAATGAGCACAGTGTCTGTGAGCTTAGAAAATGGAAGTGAATTCTGGCCCTTTCACCTCCTAGGCGTTTGACCATGAGCAAGCTCTTTAACATATATGCTTCAGTATTTTCATCTATAAATAGAGATGATAACAGTACTTGCCTCCTAAGGTTGTTATAAAGATTTAAAAATACCTTTAAAACATTTAGAGAGGTGAAAAACTTAACAATGAAAACTACAAAACTGCTGAAACAAATTAAAGAATAAACAAATAAACAGACATCCTATGTTCATGGACTGGAAGATAAAGTATTATTAAGATGTCAATACTACTCCAAGCAATCTTCAGATTTAATGCAACCACTACAAAATTTGTTTCAAGAATTAGAAAATTCCATTCTAAAATTCTTATGGAATCTCAAGAGACTCTGTATAACCAAAACAATCTTCAAAAGGAATAAAGAAGGTGATCTCAAGCTTCCTGATTTCAATATTTATGACAAAGCTACAGTAATCAAAACAGTGTGGTACTGACATAAAGAGACATATAGACCAATGGAACACAAGAGAGTCCAGGGAGGGAAACTCCCACATATGTGGTCAGGTATTTTTTGACAAGAGTGCCAGGATTATTCAATAGGGAAAGGACAGCATTTTCAACAAATGGTATTGGGATAACTGCACACTCACATGCAAAAGAATAAGGTTGGACTGTTTACATTATACCATAGATAAAATTAACCAAAAATGGATCAAAGAGCTAAATGTAAGCCCTAAAACTATAAAACCCTTAGAAGAAAAGATAGAGGGAAAACTTATTGACATTAGGTTTGGCAGTGATTTTTGGATATAACACCAAAAGCACAATAACAAAAATAAAAAGATAAATTGAACTGCAAAGTCAGAAAAAGAAAAACAAAAACAAATATTGCATAGTAATGCATATATATGGAATCTAGAAAAATGGTACATATGGTACATATGAACTCTTATTTGCAGAGCAGAAATAAGAGACACAGATGTAGAGAACATATGGACACCAAGCGGGTGAAGGAGGTAGGATGAATTGGGAAACTGAGATTGATATATATACACTATTGATACTATCCATAAAATAGATAACTGATGAGAACCTACTGTATAGCACAGGGAACTCTATACTCAGTGCTCTATGGTGACCTAAATGGAAGGAAGTCCAAAAAAGAGGGGCTAGGAATGACAGTCAGGTAGGTAGGCTAGGGATCCCTAAGGGGCAGGAGGAAATAAACTGCAAGTGGCAGACGTTTTTCTCTCTCTCTTCTAATCCTCGGAGAAGGCAATAGCACCCCACTCCAGTACTCTTGCCTGGAAAATCCCATGGATGGAGGAGCCTGGTAGGCTGCAGTTCAGGGGGTTGCTAAGAGTCGGACACGACTGAGCGACTTCACTTTCACTTTTCACTTTCCTGCATTGGAGAAGGAAATGGCAACCCACTCTGGTGTTCCTGCCTGGAGAATCCCAGGGACAGGGGAGCCTGGTGGGCTGCCGTCCATGGGGTCGCACAGAGTCGGACACGACTGAAGCGACTTAGCAGCAGCAGCAGCAGCCCATATCAGCTCTGATTTTATAGAGTTAAGAGGAAAGAAAAATCTTGATAAATCAGTCTGCCTCCCCCTCCCTTTTCTGTAGGAAATTTATTTTCTGATCATTTTAAAATTCTCTTTGTTTTTAATATTTTCTAATTTCACAAGACTGTGTCTAGATGGGAATTTTTATTTATCCGTCTTGAGATTATTTGGCTTGAATCCTGTGTTGTCGGGACACTTGGTTACACCTGAACTTAACTTTGAGCTGCTAATGGCTCAACAAACCAATGCTTTTTTCTTATGGAAATATTTTTCTTAAGCTATGTTAATGAAACTATGCATTTGGTTTGGAATCTGCCTTTCTTCAAATGGGTTCTGCCTAAGAAGTCAAGTAGGCCTTAGGAAGAAGTACTGCAAACAAAGCTAGTGGAGGTGATGGAATTCTAGCTGAGCTATTTCAAATCCTAAAAGATGATGCTGTTAAAAGTGCTGCACTCAATATGTCAGCAAATTTGGAAAACTCAACAGGGGCCACAGGACTGGAAAAGTTCAGCTTTCATTCCAATCCCAAAGAAAGCAATGGCCAAAGACTGTTCAAACCACCACACAATTGCACTCATTTCACAAGCTAGCAAACTAATGCTCAAAATTCTCCAAGCTAGGCTTCAACAATACGTGAACCGAGAACTTCCAGATGTTCAAGCTGGATTTAGAAAAGGCAGAGGAACCAGAGATCAAATTGCCAACATCCACTGGATCATAGAAAAGAGCAAGAGAATTCTAGAAAAACATCTTCTGCTTCATTGACTATGCTAAAGCCTTTGTCTTGTGAATCACAACAAACTGTGGAAAATTCTTAAAGAGATGGGAATATCAGACCACCTTACCTGCCTCCTGAGAAATTTGTATGCAGGTCAAGAAGCAACAGTTAGAATGGGACATGGAACAATTTGAACTGATTCAAAATTGGGAAAGGAGTATGTCAAGGCTGTATGTTGTTACTCTGTTTAACTTATATGCAGAAAACATCATGGGAAATGCCGGGCTAGATGAAGCTCAAGCTGGAATCAAGATTGCCAGGAGAAATATCAATAACCCAGATATGCACATGACATCATCCTTATGGTGGAAAGCAAAGAGGAACTAAAGAGCCTCTTGATGAAGGTGAAAGAAGGGAGTGAAAAAGCTGGCTTAAACCTCAACATTCAAAAAACTAAGATCATGGCATCCGGTCCCATCACTTCATGGTAAATAGTTGGGGAAACAATGGAGATAGTGACAGACTATTTTTTTGGGCTCCAAAATCACTGCAGATGGTGACTGCAGGCATGAAATTAAAAAGACACTTGCTCCTTGGAAGAAAAGTTATGACAAACCTAGACAGCGTATAAAAAGCAGACACATCACTGTGCCCACAAAGTAGTCAAAGGTCTGGATGGTTTTTCTCACATCCGGTCATGTATGGATGTGAGAGTTGGACCAAAAGAGCTGATCACGAAAGAATTGATGCTTTAGAACTGTGATGTTGGAGAAGACTCTTGAGAGTCCCTTTGACTGCAAGGAGATCAAACCAGTCAATCCTAAAGGAAATCAGCCCTGAATATTCATTAGAAGCTGAAGCTCCCATACTTTGGCCACCTGATGTGAAGAGCTGACTCATTAGAAGAGACCCTGATGCAGTGAAAGATTGAAGGCAGGAGAAGGGGACGACATACAATGAGATGGTTGGATGGCATCACTGATTCAGTGGACATGAGCCTGAGCAAGCTCTGGGAGATGGTGAATGACAGGGAAGCCTGGTGTACTGTAATCCATGGGGTGGCAAAGAGTCAGACACAACTGAGCAACCGAACAACAAAAATGTATACGTATAGCTGATTCACTCCACTGTACAGCAGAAACACAACATTGTAAAACAACTATATTCCAATAAATTTTTTAATTTAAAACTCTTGTGTATCAAAGGACACAACCAACAGAACAAAAAGGAAACCCAAGGAATGGGTGAAAAATTTTGAAAGTGAAATGAAAATCACTGAGTCATGTCCAACTCTTGGCAATGCCATGGACTACACAGTCCATGGAATTCTCTAGGCCAGAATACTGGAGTGGGCAGCCTTTGCCTTCTCCAGGGGATCTTCCCAACTCAGGGATCAAACCCAGGTCACCAGCATTGCAGGTGGATTCTTTACCAGCTGAGCCACAAGGGAAACCTAGTATTTGAAAATCATTTACCCTAATAAGCAGTTAATATTTAGAATATAAAAAGTACTCCTACAACAACAAACTCAATTTAAAAATGGGCAAAAGATTTGAAACAGACACGTCTTCAAAGCTATACAAATAGCCAACAGGCACGTGGAAAGATATTCTGGAAATAGTAAGGAAAATTAAAGGACTTCCATTGTTATTTTATCAAATTTGGTGCTTTTGTTTTATAATGAGCAGGTAATGCTTATATAATTTAAAAAATGTAAGTATAAGCCATTGGGAAATATGATTTTCATACATTACTCTTCAAGAAAGGCAAAGTGATGAATTACTTTAACAGAAAACATTATATCATATTAACAAAATAATGTAATACATGTTTCTATGAATAAATTTAAATAGTCTGACTAAACACATATGTGTGCTTAGTCACTCAGTTATGTCCAATTCTTTGCCACCCTTTGGACTGCAGCCTGCCAGGATGCTCTGTTCATGGATTTTTTCCAGGCAAGAATAGTGGGATGGGTTGCCATTTCCTCCTCCAGGGGATCTGTTCAATCCATGGATTGAACTCCGATCTCCTGTGTCTCCTGCATTACAAGTGGATTCTTTACCAGCTGAGCCATCGGGGAAGCCCATAATATTAGCAAAATTATTTTGCTAAGGTTACATTTTAATCTTAACAAAATAATGTAATCAATGTATCTCCTATGAATAAATTTATACAGCCTGGCAATGCTTCACACATGGTAAACTCTAAATAAATGTTTCTTAAGTAAAAAATCAGGTGATACTTCTTTCCTGTCAAGGGGTTAACCCTGCAACCCTGCGCTCAACATCTACAAGACCTATCAGTGCTTATTTATTTTCAGCCCAAGGGTAAGCTTATCACTTACCTTCAGCAAGATACAAATCGCACACGCCATGCCTACAGCACCAGTTCCAACAATGGTGACCTTACTCTGGGAGACTTCATCTTCCTCAGTTAGATTCTCAATAAGCTGCTCCTTGACAGATGACATTTTGTGAACCTGATAGAGACAATGTAATTTCAGAGGAAGCACTCTCCCTGAACTAATCACTCTCATATCTATGGAAGTGCCTCTTGAGTTTGCAGAATGTCAGAAGGGGGAAGCCAAAGGAAAAAAATACCTGCTCGCCAGGTGTAGAGGGGTAGAAAACCGACGCGTGTATCTATCAGTGTTAGAGATTGGGGCACCAAGAGGTTTTTAAAACGTCTCCCTGCCCCAAGCCACCACTTTCGCTCCGGTCCCAGTCACTCACAAACGCTTATCGTGTGGCCCAAGGCCGGAATGCGCAACGCACGACCTTTAAGTCGCTTTTTAAGGTACACTACGAAAACCTACATAGCGATGTCAGTAGACGCGTGAAGCCCAGCGACCGTTACTGACTGAACCGTTAGGCAAGCACGCTCCTACGCACGCACGCCTCTCCTCCGTCAGCACACAAGCTCCGCCCATCGCCGCCTCGTGCGCAGGCGCATTGGCAGGGGCTTGGCCTCTGGTGTGAGTGGGTTCGTGAGTACCTGCTGTCGTGTTGTCGTCATCTTCGTGTAAGGAATTTTAGTTGGTCTCAAAGACTGTGCAAGAGAGGGATATTGGTGTGTCGTTTCATTTCCTTCGGCTGGTGTAGGCCTCAGACTGATTTAAAAGCCGAAACTTTGGAGACCAGACCCACCTGGTAGGCAACGGGGCAAGCTTGACGCCTTCGTGGGAAAGAACTCTCAGGCAAGCACCTCCTGTTACCACTGGGCCAGCTAAAACTAGCATCCTGAGGACATGCTTTGAAATGCTGAATTGAGAGAACAAGGTGGTAATGAAAAGGAAAGGGCATGGTTAGTTTTCTAAGGTGATTTTAATTTACGCGAGGAATTTATAACTCACAGGTTGGGACACAACCTCACCTGTCATCTTTTGTCATCACTTGCATCTGAATCCTTCTCAAAATATAAAAGATAATCCATTTTCTGTATAAAAGCTAGTAGTTTTTTTTTTTTTAATGTAGTTTTGATAATGCAATAAGTCTGCTTAAAATCCTTCAATGGCTTTCCGATGCACTTAACTAATTTTTACTACAATCTAAGAAGTGGTCAATACGTGGCCTCCTTTCATCCCTCCAACTTCTTCTCAAGACACCACACTTCCTTCCAGCTTTTGGACAGCTTTTTCCCATTTCAGGACTTTTTGCTGTTGCGTATGTCTGCAAAGTTCTTCCCCAGTTCAGTTCAGTTTAGTCCAGTTGCTCAGTCGTGTCCGACTCTTTACGACCCCATGAATCGCAGCACGCCAGGCCTCCCTGTCCATCACCAGCCCTTGTCAAAAGTTAGTTCCTCATTTTCAGTTTTGAACAAAAACGGCAGTTCCTCTAACTTTCCTTGACAAATATATCAACTACCATCCCCTCACAACATCTCTCCTGTTTCTCTTATGGCACTTTTCACAACCTATTACTAGCCCCAGGCAAGGGCTTCTCAGGTGTGGCAGTGGCTACTGAATCTGTACTACCACTTGGCTTGTTTACTTCCTCCCACAACATCTTCTGGCCCTTGTACCTCATTTACTAGAGACTGAGTGTGAGATAGTGCTGACTTGGATGACCTCCAGATCCAACCTCTACACCTGCATGCCAAAAGAAGTGTCATTTTCATAGTGATCAAACTCCTACTGTAGGTGAAGAAAGAGGCTCTTCATACCTGCCCAAGGCACATATTCTGAACATCCCCTTTGCTTCTCCTACCAACTGGCAACTTGTTTTAAGATGGGGCTAAGGCCTGCTTTGTCCAATAGTTAAAATGAGATCATATTCCATTAAAAACAATCAGGGCTCCTTGCAGAGTTGGCTTACCCTTGCCTAGGGCAGGAAGATACATGGTGAACATGGAACATATAATGTGCCAGAAAGTAAGGAAGCTTTATGAGATTAAATCTGAAAATTCATGAAATATTTAATCTGTTAAGCATTTTGTCATGTTGATATTAGCTAATTTATTGTGTGAACACAAAATAAGGGTAAATATGTTTTTTAAAAGGCTGCATCAGAGTCTACAAAAGGGTATAGGAATACATATTTCTTTGGGGGGATAATTAACAGTTCTTAGTGGTAATAGTTGCATAACTATGTGATTCCATAGAACTATACACTTTAAAAGAGTGAATTTTGTGCTGTGTAACATATCTTAAGGCTATTGAAGTCTATAGGAAGGCAAATCCTATTATAACAGCTAATTGTAAGGCCTATGTAGGCTAGTCTTATCCTTCTACATTTGAGACCCATTAAAAAACACAGTTCTCTTAACTGTCTCTCAAATAGGAAAGTTTGGAAGTGATGACCATAACATTGTTCTAGTTAACCTCTGGAAGTATGGTTTTTAGGCCTGAAGAAGGTCATAGTTACAGAAATATTTTGAGGGAGATCTAAAGAAAATTTTTGAATAGATAACCACCAGGACTATTTGGTTTAAAATTAAGTACCACGAGATGGTTGGATGGCATCAATGACTCAGTGGACATGAGTTTGAGCAAACTCCCAAGAGATAGTGAAGGACAGGGAAGTCTGGTATGCTGCAGACCATGGTGTCACAGAGTTGGACACAACTTAGTGACTGAAAAACAATTGTTACTGGCCTCCAGAGTGAAGGTTCTTAAAAAAATCTCCCCCCTGTAGTGGCACAGAACCACTGCTTATGTTCAGTTGGCAAATAATGTTTTTTACATCTATGTATAGGTTGTTAACCTTTCTTTGGGATTGGAATGAAAACTGACCTTTACCAGTCCTGTGGCCACTGCTGAGTTTTCCAAATTTGCTGGCATATTGAGTGCAGCACTTTCACAGCATCATCTTTCAGGATTTGAAATAGCTCAACTGGACTTCCATCACCTCCACTAACTTTGTTCATAGTGGTGCTTTCTAAGGCCCACTTGACTTCATATTCCAGGATGGCTCTAGGTGAGTGATCATACCATTGTGATTATCTGGGTCATGAAGCTCTTTTTTGTACAGTTCTTCTGTGTATTCTTGCCACCTCTTCTTAATATCTTCTGCTTCTGTTAGGTCCATACCATTTCTGTCCTTTATCAAGCCCATCTTTGCATGAAATGTTCCCTTGGTATCTCTAATTTTCTTGAAGAGAGTCTTTCCCATTCTGTTGTTTTCCTCTATTTCTTTGCATTGATCACTGAGGAGGGCTTTCTTATCTCTCCTTGCTATTATTTGGAATCTGCATTCAGATGCTTATATCTTTCCTTTTCTCCTGTGCTTTTCACTTCTCTTCTTTTCACAGCTATTTGTAAGGCCTCCCCAGACAGCCATTTTGCTTTTTTGCATTTCTTTTCCATGGGGATGGTCTTGATCCCTGTCTCCTGTACAATGTCAAACTACTGTACAATTGCACTCATCTCACACTCTAGTAAAGTAATGCTCAAAATTCTCCAAGCCAGGCTTCAGCAATATGTGAACCGTGAACGTCCACATGTTCAAGCTGGTTTTAGAAAAGGCAGAGGAACCAGAGATCAAATTGCCAACATTCGCTGGATCATCGAAAAAGCAAGAGAGTTCCAGAAAAACATCTATTTCTGCTTTACTGACTATGCCAAAGCCTTTGACTGTGTGGATCACAATAAACTGTGGAAAATTCTGAAAGAGATGGGAATACCAGACCACCTGACCACTTGAGAAACCTGTATGCAGGTCAGGAAGCAACAGTTAGAACTGGACATGGAACAACAGACTGGTTCCAAATAGGAAAAGGAGTACGTCAAGGCTGTATATTGTCACCCTGCTTATTTAACTTATATGCAGAGTACATCAGGAGAAATGCTGGGCTGAAAGAAGCACAAGCTGGAGTCAAGATTGCCAGGAGAAATATCAATCACCTCAGATATGCAGATGACACCACCCTTATGGCAGAAAGTGAAGAGGAACTCAAAAGCCTCTTGATGAAAGTGAAAGAGGAGAGTGAAAAAGTTGGCTTAAAGCTCAACATTCAGAAAACGAAGATCATGGCATCTGGTCCCATCCCTTCATGGGAAATAGATGGGAAACAGTAGAAACAGTGTCAGACTTTATTTTTTTAGGCTCCAAAATCACTGCAGATGGTGATTTCAGCCATGAAATTAAAAGATGCTTACTCCTTGGAAGGAAAGTTATGACCAACCTAGATAGCATATTGAAAAGCAGAGATATTACCTTGCCAACAAAGGTCCATCTAGTCAAGGCTATGGTTTTTCCAGTGGTCATGTATGGATGTGAGAGTTGGACTATAAAGAAAGCTGAGTGCTGAAGAATTGATGCTTTTCAACTGTGGTGTTGGAGAAGACTCCTGAGAGTCCCTTGGACTGCAAGGAGATCCAACCAGTCCATCCTAAAGATCAGTCCTGGGTGTTCACTGGAAGGACTGGTGCTGAGGCTGAAACTCCAATAGTTTGGCCACATCATGCAAAGAGTTGACTCACTGGAAAAGACCCTGATTCTGGGAGGGATTGGGGGCAGGAGGAGATGGGGACGACAGAGGATGAGATGACTGGGTGGCATCACGGACTTGATGAACATGAGTTTGAGTGAACTCTGGGAGTGGGTGATGGACAGGGAGGCCTGGCGTGCTGCAATTCATGGGGTTGCAGACTCAGACACAACTGACTGACTGAACTGAACTGATAGGGTGTTACCTATGTGAATTGTAGAGTACCAGTTATGATTAACACTATAATCAAATTATATTTGAGGGCTTAGTATATTAAAATGATTACAATGGAAATGGTAACAAAACAGTCTAGCCAATCTAATCACACCCTTAATATGTTAATTAATAAAGTCTCGTCATTAGTAAACAGTACCCCTTAAAAAAATCATTGTAGTGCAGCCCAATAACCCAGTGGCTCCCATTTATGTAATGAACAAATAACAGCTTTATGACTTTGTATCTTAGTTAACAGTAGTCACTGTTCAAGCTTTATTTATTGTTTTAGTTGGTGTAACTTAGTTGGCTGCATTATTTATGTAATTTTCCCTTTTTACATTACAAGGCAATGTACAGTATTCTGATACATGCAGTACATAAGATTCTTTAGAACAGTTATGCACATGGCATGCAATGCTGGATTTATACATTGGATCCCAGGAAGTGATCAACTGGAGGGAAAAAAGTTGGTCTAGGCACCTTGGCTGAAGGAACCAGAGGTTATATTACACAGTAAATACACATCTGGTTTGAAGGGCAAATGTAGCATCTGCAACATGGGCAGTGGTACCTCTTGAGGAAGTTGAATTATTTGACAAACCAATTTAGGACCACACAAGGTGCCATCCAGCATCAGGGTACAGCTGCAAGGTTTCATGAACCATTCCTTGCCATCCAGCAGGGTTTTATGAACCATTCCTATTTCTAACATTAGGAAATTGATTTTTTCCTAGGCTGTCTTAACATTACTGTTTTAATCACAGATCAGATATAAAGGACAATTTGAGTTACAACCTCCAACTAAAATCCTGTGTAGTCTAGACAGTGAAGTGATACAACATTAGAAGACTTTAAAACTGCAGTTCTTTCTGGATCCCCCAAAGTGTATCTGCACTCTTCTTCAAACAGGCCTCTTCTTCATGAGTCAGAGTCACTTTCACAACGTCTGAGATTCCATTCTGTCCCAAGATGCAAGGAACACTAAGGAAGACATCCTCTTTTATTCCATAGAGACCCTGAGGATGAAATGAAAAATATTTTATGTTTTTTCTATGCATTCTGGGATCTGCCAAGACTTTCTATTCTCTACAATCATGAAGCTTGCTTAATACAACTTGGCAAGTAAAATTTCTTCCTAGATTTTCACTTAGGATGTAATGAACAGTGAAAAAGAAAGTCATTAAAATAGCAGCAAGACTTCCATTCTAAAAGAAAATCTACATTATTGCTATTATCCCTCATACTTTCCAATTTTTATTGTCTGACACTTTGGTAACTTTGAGCGTGATTTCTATTTTTCCCCAAAGGAGAAAAATTTGTGTCTTTTATAGTCTTCCACTCATCAACAAAATTGAATCAAGTTTTTCAGTCAACAGGTCATTATTAAGTAGCTATGTGTTAATAACCACAGTACTAGTAGACATTAATCCTAAAGCTCAACCATGTCTTTTCAAAAAAGAAAGCTGCAGGTGTACTAATTTATTTCACTCAAATCAATGATTGAGGACTTACCTTAATCTAATTGCTTTCTGAAATGAGTTTAAAAAACAAAACAAAACAGGAAATAACGGCATTCAAGTACATTTTACTACATAGACCTACCTTAATCATGGTGGAAATCGGATGCACCCGCCTAAGATTCTTCATTATACTTTCTGCCAAATCGGCTACTGACAGTCCAATGGCCCAGGATGTGTAGCCTTTCAGTTTGATCACCTCATAAGCACTGTAGGATAGCGAAGGACAGGAAAAAGTAGGGTAGGAGGAACAAAGAAAAAGCTTTCACTGAACACATGCTTTATAAGAAATCACTGATATGATAAGTAATACTATATAAAGTTGCATTATATACCTAAGTGTAACCCTTGCACATGTATGCCAGGATATCATGTATGGGGATGTTCACAATAGTACTGTTGGTAATAGCAAGAACCTGGCAACAACCCCAGTGCTCTTCAACGGGAGGATGGATAAATTATACATAGTTTGTTTGTCAAAACAAACAACTATGGCTCAGGCAACAAAATAGATGATTCTTATAAAGGCAACAGTAAATTTAAAAAAGCAGATCCAAGAAGATTACATATTGCATACTTGACTTGGGATTATCTCAGGAATGTGTATGTGGGGTGGGGGGTTAGGGGTAGAGAGGTAAGTGGGAAGAGCACAGAACCACTCATTTCCAAGCACCAGCAGACTAATAATTCCAATTCAACAAACACTACAGTTAGTTGACAGCAACTGTCAACATTTCTTGGGCTGGATGATGGGTTCACAGGTTTTAACAAATACAAATCAGAAGGCCTTGCTTAGACCAATCATGATTCATTCTTCAATTCCATAGACCTGAGGTCTACACATGGCTACCTTATTTAAAGTAAATAATGCCAGTAAGTTGCAAGTTTCCCTATTTGAACAATTTCTAACAGTTAATTCTTTTTTTGTACCATGGTGAATTTGTATCTTGCTTAAAACTTTATAATCTGAGTAAACAAGCAGCTAGTTGTATTTCTATTCATGATTATAAGAACTTAAATTAAAAAATTCTTATTCCTAACTAAATCAATGATACATGCTTTTGAAGTAAAGACTGAATCTCAAAATCAGGTAGACTTGTTTTATATCTTTGTTTACATATACAGAAGAGTTATCATACTATAAATTGAGAATAATGGCAAATAAAAGTAGACTGTCACATTAATACATGCCTGCAATATCTAATACCTTTACCTGTTTTATAGTACGAGTTTTAACAAGCTTTAGAAAACAAGTTTTCTGACAGTTATCAAATGCAAAGGTTATTAAACTTTTCATCTTTTATCTTTCTGGCCACATGCAGGGCTTGCCAGATCTCAGTTCCTCAACCAGGGATGAACTCACAAGCTTGGCAGTGAAAGCTCAAGTCCTAACTACTAGACAACCAGGGGATTTCCAAAACTTTTAATTCCTTAAGTAAAAATAATAAATTTTAACCTTCTGTGTTACAAACTATGAGATCTATTACCTGTCAACCACTTGTTTGTGAACCGCTTTCCACTGTTCCTTATCTGCATCAGTGCCTAATTCAGGGTGTAAATTCTTCAGGGAGACACCAGCAACATTCACTCCACTCCATACAGGCACTAAACAAGAGAGTACAGAATATATTCACTCCCAAGCACTGCCTAGCTGACCAGTAATTCTGACCCATTCTCCAAAAACTGTGTTTTCTTATTTGAGGAAGATTATCCCCTTTTGGTAGGTGGTCAAGACTACCAATACTCTTAGATTTTCACTGATTAAATTATGTAAAGCTAAGAATTTTCACTGTATGCTAATCTGCTTTTTCCTAATGGGAAATATTGAGACGGGATATTATGAGATCATAAGAGGAATTTTCTTGCCATAGGAACCGAGAACTCGGCACAAATTATAACATCTTTCAACTGTGATGATAACAGATTTTTTCTCATACATTGCATTTGGATCAGCTGACCTTTTCAGGGACAAGCAGTTTGCCTATAAACAGCTGTGATATTAAGAACTATCATCTTATTTAATATTTTCATTGTAATAAATTTCATTCCTCATCCCTTATACCAAAATATGTCACACAAAAATGGCTAAAATCTTTAACAATTCTAGCATATAATTATACCAAGAGATAAGATTTCTGGAAACCATCTACCCTAATAAATGGATATCTGATTTAGACTCTGATTCAGTAATGATATTCCTGTCAATGTTTTTACAGTCTTTTTACAAACAATAAAAGAAGTCATACTTACCACTAGAGTCGCCATGCTCCCCAAGGATCCACCCATGGCAGCTTAATGGGTGAACTCCCAGCCTCTCCCCCATGAGATAACGGAAGCGAGCTGAATCCAGATTGCAACCACTTCCAATAACACGGTTTTTGGGAAAGCCGCTTATCTTCCAAGCCACATAGGTCAAAATATCGACTGTGGAGAAAATATTTAGGCAGAGGTATTATGTGAATTGGGCTTTCCTGGTGGCTCAGAAGGTAAAGAATCTGCCCGCAATGCAGGAGACCCGGGTTTGATCCCTGAGTCGGGAAGATCCCCTGGAAAATGGAATGGCTACCCACTCCAGTATTTTTGCCTGCAGAACTCCATGGACAGAGGAACCTGGCAGTCCCCAGTCCATGGGGTCGCAAAGAGTTGGACACAATTGAGAGACTAACATTTTCAATATGTGAATCATGAGCTAATGACTGACTACTCAAGATTCATGGCTCTGTATAGATCTTGGTATTTATCATGACCAATCAATATTTCTGTTAATATTTTTAAGCCTCTGTATTGTGTATAACAAATACATTAAGAATTCAAGAAGTGTAGTTTAATGAAAATAAGTTGTGCATCAATAACACATTATTCATAATTATTCCTTATCCAAGATCTTCCTAGGCAAGTTACAAATTTTAAAGTGCCAACTACGTTAAAGACTTTGTTTCCCCTTGATGTTTTAAATGTAACTTACAAAAACACAAATTCACTCTCAGGAGGAAAATGAAAAATATGAGAAATATATATAGATTATGATACATACTATCAGTTTTACTCTAGCTCATCTATTTTTATGCCATTAAAAGTCTCACCTGGATTGGAAACAACAAGCAACTTGCAATTTGGGCTGTATTTTACAATATTAGGAATGATGAATTTAAAGATGTTCACATTACGCTGGACCAAATTCAGACGGCTCTCTCCCTCTTGCTGACGTGCCCCAGCTGTGATAATAACCAGCCTGGAGTTTGCTGTCACATTATAGTCTAGACAAAAGAGAAACAATAACTAGATTAAGGCTTTTAAGAAAACTCCAGCAAAAATTTGTTCCATTAACTTTTTAAATGGACAGTTTTATCAGGGTTTTGTGTATGTGGCATATATATGCCCAGACTCCTCCTTTACTTTTGGAGTTTTATCACTGTGGCCACTTACACGGAGGAAGTGGCCACTACATCGACACCTTCCTCGTATTATGTAATTATGTTGTGGCTTTATATAACTATGAATGGGGGGAGCTGAAAGGAATCACATTTATTTCACACTCATATCAAATGAGACACACCCCAATTTTTTGCCACCTGAGCTTAATGTTCACACTTTTCCACAATCCTATTTCTACTTAATTGTGGTCATACCAGCTCAGGGATGGGTTTTTTTTTTTTTTTTTTTAAAGCAGAGGCAACTTCACACTTATCAAGCATGTCTTGCTTCTATATATCCTGTGGCACAGTATGGTTAATCCTGGGTTGAAGACAATGAAACGAGTAATCTATAAGATAAATGGTCAATGGTTTTCAAGTGTTAAAACAGACTATTTCGGCCCGTGTCTGTTTCCTGGCTGGTGCTTATAAAGTGTGACAAGGTCAAGCCAAGAATATCTGCTGAACAGGCTCATTTACCCTAGTCTCTACCTTGTGTTAGTGTATGAAAGGAAATAATGGAAGTAAGTGTATTTAACTATTTGAAGCAATGTGGTAAACTATGAACCTAAGAAGCTTTGCTAATTATATTATAATTCAGATGTTTCTACATCATGGACAAACTGGATTTTCATTTAAAAACACTTTTGGAAATTCAAACATTGATATCTATAGATATCAATGCAAAATTGTTCAAAAGGCTCTCTTATCCTGTATAAAGAAGAAATCTTTGAAGAACTGATAGGATTTTCAAGCCTGATAAAGAATTAAGCCTAACACAGAATGTAATATAAATTTGCCAAAATCAACCTTTGCCAGAGACAATTTTTGGTGTTCTAAGGAAAAGGCTGCCATGTTGGAGATCCATCATCTCTCCCTTCAGTTTATCTTCCATGACATCAACAAGAGCAATTTCATCTGCCAAGTCCTGAAAGACATAAAATTTTAGTTCAATGGAAAATAGCCACTTCCAAATTTTTAGACAAGCATGCAAAATTTCCGCATTTCTGGTATAGGAGAATTCTGCTACTTTATCATCAGTACGTACCTCAAAGTAGAGGTTGGCTCCCATTAAAAGCTCACTCATAGATGACATATACATAGGAAAAAGAACTGACCCCTCTCTCATTGGAGCACCCTTGGCAAGAGCTCCACCACTGCACAGAAGCAGAACACTGAATTTGCAGTGAGTACCACCCAGTTATGTGAAACTGCTCTATTTAGTCTCTCGAATTCAGTTTTACACATTGATTTTAGGTTGTTAGTCATTAAATAGATGATACCAACTAGTATTAAGGCCTAAAAAGTGGTATTCTAGATCATTCCCTGGTTACATGTTTTCCATATGTTAACCAACATAAAAGTTTTACTTATAGATAGATTTGTGCATTACAAAATGTTGGTGAAAAATATCCTTTCAAGTGAACCTATAGAAGTTCATAGGTGCATCTCAGACAAGGAGCGCCAATAATAGCTTTAATACAAATGGAATGTGGACTATCACAACCAAAGAGATTATAAGAGGTGAGGTGCAGATCTACCCCTAATCATTTACAGTGTAATAAGTGGTCTGCCAGTTACTCTTGGCCACACCTGAGTTAGGGGGCATCACAGAAAACGACCACAGGTGGTTCACTGGTTTGGGAGAAATAAATGGCATCAATGTCTGATCCAAATGAAGACTTTGAATAACATGTGGTCTCTTTTAAGAACACAGAGAGCAACCTGTGTGGTTACAAGACCTTTGCAGAGCTCATTTCTGCCTTCAGTCCCTTCTCATTTCAGTCCTTTTTGTTCGGAATCCAGAATTCATCACTTCACTTTCTTATTAGTAACTCCAAATCTGAACTTTAAAATATTTTAATATTGTAAGCTCTCTCAATTTCTTTTTAATACAAACCAGGCTTGAATGCTATAAAAAGTGTTTTTTATTCATTCACAAATTTTTTCTAATTAAATGTTAGTTCCACTATTGATACCAAAACTGCTATCCAAGGAGCGGGCAGATGGGATTACTATGGGCAAAAGACTTCCCACATTCAGTTTATATGCATCAATTTCAATTCAAAAATTACTTTTAAATAATTTTAGCTTGCTTAAAGGCATAGACTCTACTTTTTCATTTGTAGGCAACTAACGAGGTTAAATAAAGCACAGCGAATTTAAGGAACTGGGTTTCCAACCTAGCAACCTTTAATTTTTGTAGTTTAGATAACCCTTTTGGTTTAGCATCAGGTTTTAAAAAGTTTGTTTCACATGAAGTTCTTTCAATGAGTGCATGAGCTTATATATTTGTATATACAATGTGATAATGCAATCTTGGAGAGTAAATGGTAGACGGGTGGAGTCAAGGTATCTTTAAGGGACTTGCAAAGTGAAAGGCTCTCACTTACCTTCATTAAGATACTGATGGCACAGGCCATGCCAACAGCACCAACCCCAACAACTGTAATCTTATTCTGGGGGACATGTTCTTCCTTAATAAGATTCTGAATCAGCTGATCCTTGAGAGTTGCCATCTTGGACTTAGACCCTAAAGGAACCTATAAGGGAAAAACATGCCCCGTCACTTGCATCCTTCCGAAAACTCTTCTGAAAAAGCTTCTTTTGCTTCTTTTTGGGATACCTGCCCCTAAAAATCACAAGAAATGACTAAAAGCGGGGGAGGAGGAAACAAACCTACCAAGAGACAAAGAAGAACTGAAAGGCCTAATGCCGGGCTCTGGTCTGACTAGGGTCTTGGTGTAAAGTTCCTCACCTTAGCGTGGAAAAATAATACTGAAGTTTGGGTATAAGTATAGCCTCCTGAAGGCTCACTCATCTTGACTTATTAACTCCAAGCGGAGCTAGCCTTTCTTCAAACAAGATCACTATAAGCCGCCGGCCCAACACTTCGGCAGTCACCAGGGCTCCTGCCAAGCCCTTAAGGACCACAGGTACAGCTCTACTCCAATCCCCAGGACTCTTGCCAAGCACCGCAAGGACCACAGATACGCGCGTAAAGCGGCTCTAACCGCCTTCACAGCACTAGCCGGAACCCGTGGGAGCTCTGCTCATGCGCAGCTCTAGTTTTCGCCTCCCTGTCCCCAACCCCCGCCCCGAAGAAGCAGTGAGCATCCAGTGGCCAGTGTGTAGGGGACCGCGGAGTTTACGCCCCGCCCAGACCCGGAAGATTAGCGGCCGCCCCTCCCCCACCCAGGCACCGCGCCGCTCATCTTGTGCGCAAGCGCACCTCAGCGCTGGATGGAGGCCAGAGTCGTGTGCCTCCGTGCCGCTGGCTACTGAGAGGTGAGCCCTAGCCCCGACAGCCCGGCGCTGGCTTACGGAGCCCCGCCCGTAAGCGCACCTGATAAGGAGGGAGTCTACTGCTCTGTGGGTCTGAATGAGCTCGGAATCAAAAGACTTTTCCAGACTGAACTCGTGCTCTGAAGCACACTTGTTCGTGAAGCCCGGCTGGCTGCCTCCCCGGCCTGGCGCGCTGCCAGAACCAGAGTTTAAATCTTGATACCAGGCACCAGGGGCTGTTAGCCAACTCACATGGAGGCACCTTGCGTGGCTTCTGCTGTGATCTTTGTTGCAAAAGCGTGAGGACTGGTATAAGGAAACTTTGTTACTACAGGGAATGTAGCAGTAGCTGCAGAGACCCCTAAAGTTCATCAATAGTTCCTCTTGGTGGAAGCCTCGATTTCCAGAGCCGGGGCGGGGGAGGGGGGGGCGGGTAGGGGTGGTTCTGCGTTCACTGGAGAGATTTTCATAGATTGCATCCCGAAAGCACTACGTCTAATCTTGACAGTGCTCCAAAGGGCAAAAATATCTGAGAGGACTTACAGGCAGGCAGCCCAGAGTCACCAAGCTGGAATCGAGTCTCTCCTGACAAATCACTGCTATTTCTAGACAGCCCTGAAAGGTTTCTGCAGCCCGGCGGGGGAAGGGAGTGCTTTCTGCAGACATCTGGTTTCACCAAAACCGAAGCTCTGGGCTCCAACGCTCCCTTCAGTGTGGGGATACGGATGGGAAGTGGAGCCCTGGAGAAAGAGGGTCTATCTCCCCCCAGCTCTGCCAGGCCCTCACTGTGACCTTAGAGATGCCCTAATCGGCCTTAGGTTCCCCGTTTGTTAAAAGGAGATGAAGGTACCAGATGATCCTTCTTTGATTCTACTGAGAGGAGGGAGAGCTGGTACCCTTTCTCCTTCGTATTTATATGCACCACGTCTAGTTCAGCGACCGATACAGCGGCAGCTGCTTAACAAAAGTAACTTGCGCCAAGAGCTCCTTCTCATCTGCAGGCAGCGGCTGCCCCAAGGAGCCCACCTCCCAAGAAGCCCACCTCCCAAGAATGCCAGGATTACAATGCGATCCGAGCGCACCCAGCGGCTTTCCAGCTTCCGGGAATCCGCCCCAGACTTCTGAAGCTTTTTCGGTTCCGTGGACTCCGGCAACCTGACTTCGAGCTCCGTGCGGCTTGCTCATTTCAAGCCCGGAGGTGTACTCCACCCCCCCCCCACTCCCCCCTCCCCAACCAGTCGTCTCCTATTCCGTCTGCATCTACCCGGACCTTCGACCCCAGGTTAGGTGCGACCACCTCCTTGGTTCCCCAGCCCGGCCAGAGGCCATTGTGCCCACTTAGAGCAGCAGCAGCCGTTCAGGATCCGGCCCCCGGGACCGTTTGGTAGTGTGGGGCCACCGCCCAGGTCTCAGGACTATGCCCTTTGGAAGCAGCGCCTACACCTCCCAAGAGCGGGGAGCGCCTACACCTCCCAAGAGCGGGGACCCCCTCCCCCCCCATGGGCAGCGCCTGGGCCACTGAAGCCTAGAGCGATCGCCCTTGCCCTCGGGCGCAGAGAGCGCCAGGCCGGACCGTACCGGGAGTGACCGTCGAGCGGGCGGGCGTCGGAGGCGCACGGCGTGGGATCCGGACTTGGCTGCAGCGGCTCCGGTACTCGGAGTGGGGCGCGGGAGGGGCCTTAAATGGAACCGCGAGGCTGACGTCAAGGGGGAACCGGGCGGACGTGCGAGAACCCACGTGTGCGCTGGGGTGGGGGCGGGCTCCCAGCCGGGCGGGGCGGTAAAGATGCCCCGGCGGCGCGCGCAGGCGGAGGACCCGCAGGCGGGCCGACCCACGTGCGCCGAGACTTCAGAAGGACTGCGCAGAGGCGTGCTATCTCTGGCACAAAACACAGAGCCGTAAGCCGAGATCAAGCCGACCGTCCATTTCCTCTTCCATAAAATGTGGAAGTTACTTTCAAGGAAGGCTCAACCTGAATTTTTGCCGCTGTTCCCCACTGCCCAACTTCTAGCACGTAACCGACACTCGACAGAATATTTGTTGAAAAAAAGCAAATTCTTAGCACAGCGTCAGTCTACTTAACCCAAGTCGTGTGATTTCCAAAACTTGACCCTGCCTGTCCCCCTACGGCTAAAACTTGCAAGTCTCACAACTCAAAGTAAAACCTCAGCCTCTTGATTGCACTCCCTGCTGCCCTACCGGTCAAGCATCTGTGTCCCAGCCACGCCCCAGAGCAGCCTAGGTTTTATGTTTTTAACATGATATTTTTACCTCCAGCCTTGGCTCACCCTGGTTCCTGGCCGGCCTTCCTCTGCTGTGTCTTTCAACTGTACCCATCTTCTCACCCTCCCCCCAACCCCACAACACCCACAGAGTTGGTATCCCCCTCCTGTCTGCTTGCACCACACCAGTCTGTACCTCCTGCCAACCGCTTTGCAGTAGAAGTGTGTGTGTGACTCAGCTGTCCTACCTGCCCATGAATGTTTTAAGGGTATAGGTGAATCCACTTCCTCCATGCACCTGGGCACCGATTAATAGCCGCCAGCTGTGAAAAATATCCCTACTGGTGAGTTCCTTGGTTTTGAAGGGAAAACTCGAACCTCAGCTCCAGAAAACAGGGCAGGTTTCTAGCACATCCTAACAGTTTTCCCGGGCTTCCTAGGTGGCTTAGTGGTAAAGAATCCACCTGCCAGTGCAGGAGACGTGTTTGATCCCTGGGTCAGGAAGATTCCCTGGAGAAGGGAATGGCAACCCACTCCAGTAGTCTTGCCTGGGAAATTCCATGGACAGAGGAGCCTGGCCAGCTACAATTCATGGGGTTGTAAGAGTCAGAGATGACTTAGCAACAACAACAAAAAGCAGTTTTCTCACCACTCCAGGAGGCTCAGGAATCTAGTCTGTCTTCCCAAACACACAGCTGGAGGGACTGAGGGCCAGCCACAGGTTCTCCAGGGTTCCTCAGGGCAGGGCGAATTGCAGCAGTGTCTGTGGTTCATCAGCCTTTGCAACAAGGGGCTCGTTCAGCCAGGGCTGGGCCCCTGCCTTCCTATCAGTGCAACCACAGCTGTCAGGAGGAGGCGGGCAGAGCCCGGAGAGCAGGTTAGGCTGGGGAGACAGGTAGGGACCTTCAGCAGCTGGGCTTTGGGACCACCTCTGAAGATAATCTAGGCAGAGAGTTTGCAGTCTTCTAAATTAAGGCATCTAACAACAGCTCATTCCAAGCACAGCTTCCCTCTGTTTATGTAGAACTGGAGCTTCTATTTTATTCTACAAATATGAATCAAACAAGTACTGTTTACTCAGCACCTCCTGTGTGTCAGGCAGCAAGCTAGACAGTCCCCATCCTCATCTTCACTTTAATTGTTTGGAATAGGCATAATTATCCTGATTTTTCAGATGAGAAAACTGAGGCACAAAGAGATTACTGGTTTTGCCAAAGTTCTACAGCTAATCATTGATTTCAGCTGGTACTTTAATCCAGGCTGAGGACTCCAAACTAGGAGTTTTTCCTCTATAGGATGTTGTCCCCCTCCGACTCTCAGTTCAGTTCAGTTCGGTCGCTCAGTCGTGTCCGACTCTTTGCAACCACATGAATTGCAGCACGCCAGGCCTCCCTGTCCATCACCAACTCCCGAAGTTTACCCAAACTCGTGTCCATCGAGTCGGTGATGCCATCCAGCCATCTCATCCTCTGTCGTCCCCTTCTCCTCCTGCCCCCAATCCCTCCCAACATAAGGGTCTTTTCCAATCAGTCAACTCGTCGCGTGAAGTGGCCAAAGTTATTGGAGTTCCTACCCCTCACCCCCCACCAATTCCACAAAGGCCAAGAAATTATATAGGGGGGCCCAAGCCAGTCCCAGGTTCAGAAAGTTCAGTTTCCAGTGAGAGGCAGTGGGCGTCAGTGGGTGTCTCTGCCCATCTGCTTGAGCCGAGACATGGGTCTCTGATCCTCACGGGACTTACACCGCTGACACTCCGACTTCTCAGGCCTTTGGCTGGGACTGGGATGCACACCACCTGCTTTCCTGGATCTCCAGCTTGCAGACAGCAGATCGTGGGACTTCTCAGCCTCCATAATCGCGTGAGCCAATTCTTTATAATACATCTCATTTTATATATAAATATTCGCTTTCTCTGGAGAACCCTGACTAACACAGAATCCTGACTAATGCAATCCAAACACAAGAATTTCTGTACTAAAGTCAAAGCTGAGGGTGGGGCAGGAAACTGTTTCAGAAGGCAGAACAGACTTTTCATCCTGACGAAGTGGTTTTTTTGGGGGGGGCGGGGGCAGTTTCTTTAAAAGGGAAAATCTCACAAAGAGGTGATGTGATCGGGGACAGGCTGGCTGTTGAGCAGAGAATGGGTGCTGTTCCGCATCCAACCTAAGATTTTCCTAAAGTGACCTTGGCCAGAGAATGGTGTCTACCCAAAACACATGTCATTCCTTCATCCAGTAAGTATATATTATCTTCCTCCTCAAGAGCATTCAGTGGCCCCTCAGTCAATGGCCTCCAGAATAAAATCCAAATTCTTTGAAAAGGCTCAGTAGACTTTCTATGATCCAAAGCCCACATCCCCTCTCTGGCCTTATCTCCTATTTTCCTGCATGCCATTCCCAAGGGTACTTACCACATTCCCCAAATATGCCACTCACTTCCACCTAGGCAGTTCCTTCAATCTACATGATCCCCCTTGCCACCATCCCTGCCCACCCAAACCCCATACCTCCACAGGTCAAGTGCTGTTCCTTTGGCTTTATATTAAATTAGTTCTTACTGCTGTGCATCTCTTTCTTGGATTAGATTGTAAGCTCCTAATGGGCAGAAACTTTCTCATTCATCTATCTCCATATCACCAGCATTTAGTTTAATAAATAAATATATTTCAAATTACATGCCTGCTATGTAAAGAGTATCATTATAGGTGCTGGGGATACAAAAGTGAATAAGACAAATTTATAAGGTTTCTCCACAAATTTAATGGAGAAAACCAACAGCATCCCACTCAGTAATTAAAGTGCAAGATAAAATGTAGCATTGACACAAAAGAGGGAGAAAGGAATGCTCTAGCATTCAGATGAGAGACAGGTCCTTTGGCCAGGGATACCTGTGAGGGCTTTCTGGAAGAGGTAGGATCTGAACTCAGCCTTAAAAAAAGAGAGAGAAAGAGAGAGAGACTTGAACCAATGAAGATCATGTGTTGAAAAAGCGGAAAACAAATGTCCGGAGTCAGGAAATTCAAGGTATATCTGGTGAATCTTTAGCTTTTAATGTCAGGCTAAGAGATATGGCAGTTTGCTTTTTTGGTTTTTGGTGGTCACTGGAAGTTACCGAAGTTTTGGGGGAATGGAGGAGATGGGGTGAAAGCAAGACGGTTGAGAGGTGATGGTTGAGGGCTGAGTAAGGACAGTGTTGCATACAAACAGAAAGTATAGGACATACACAGCTCCAACCAACTCTGGACGAAACATTCACTTCTATAACACACTATGCATGCCTCCACAGCCCCTCTGAAGACTCACTGACAGCCTGACTTTTTTTTTTTTCCCACCTTTTCCATGGCTACAAAGCTGATGACTTTCCAGAGTTGCAGGGTCCAAGATGCAGATTGTCTTATTGGTCTCCATCTCTGACAGGCCAGGGCCTGCTGTGTATGTGCCACAGTGGAAGCTCCTCTCTCTGGGAAGAGAGCAGGTGCCTCCCTCCTCATGAAGTGGGAGACAACTTTATGTCATCCTCCCAACCCCGTCTACTTCTCTCATGATGGGAGTGGCAGCTGAAGACTCTGCCCTGACTCCTCAAGTTCTCCTGGGTGCCATCTCTTCTGGAACCCTGATGGCTCCCTACCCCCAACTCCTTCTCCCCTCCTTCCAGCTGGGCTCACCCTCAGGCACTGGATGCTGCCTCTGTTTCTCTTTTTGAATCAGACTGTAATTCCCTCCAGAGTTCATTCCTCACTTGACCCCCTAATAGAAGGCCCTCAGAAACTCCTGATTCCCTTTGCTGTGTGCAGAACGCCTGTGTCTCCCCAAAAGCCATATGTTGAAAGCTAATTCCCAAGATACTAGTATTTAGAAGTGGGGCTGTTAGGAGGTGATTAGGTCATGAAGGTAGAGACTTCATGAATAGAGTTAGTGCCCTTATAAAGGAGACCCTAGAGAGATTCCTTGTCCCTTCTGCCATGTGAAGACACAGCGAAAAGATTGCCATCTATAAACTTGAAAGCAGACCCTCACTAGAAACTTGCCATTACCTTGCTCTTAAACTTCCAAGCCTCCAGAACTGTGAGAAATGTTTGTTGTTTATAAGCCATTCAGTCTATGGTCTTTTGTTATAGCAGCCTGAACAGACTAAAGCATTACTCTTCTAGCCACTTTCTACCCCAGGAAAGAGATTAGACCTGTGTCCTTTTATCTTCACACTCCCCTGGCAGGGATTTATCGTTGTTGTTGTTCAACCCCACGGACCGTAGCACACCAGGTTCCTCTCTCCACTATCTCCTAGAGTTTGCTCAAATTCATGTCAGTTGAGTTGATGGTACTATTTAACCTTTGCATCCTCTTGCCTGGTGAACCCCATGGACAGTAGGAAGAGGCAGGGAGTTAGGCCTCAAGTCTTCCATCCCATTGATGGATTCCAAGGCAAAGACTCACCAGAATGTAAGTGGCTTCCAAACTGAGACCTTCAGAAATCATTGCTGCAGAGGGAGTCCCAGGACCTCTCCAAGCCAGACAGTTCTCATTGTAACGAAATGTGCCCCTTATCTAATCACAGCAGGGGAGAACTGTGGGAACCTTTGATAGCCTTTCCCTCTGACAGGTTGGGTGGCAAGGACAGTGACAGTCATGGCTTAGCAAAGATGAGTGAGTGGCCTGATAGAAAGGCGACACTGACCTGGGGTTCTCACTCCAGCTTTTCATGAAGATATTGTGGCAATCAGATTCCCTCAGTAGTCTCAGCATCCCTGACTGTAAACAGAAGAGGGTCTGTCTCTTTCAGTTCAAACATCCAGGGAGGCTCAGAGCTAGGGAGTTGAGCCTCCACACACACCTTCATTTTTACAGTTTTGCTCAGGACTCAATGACAAGGCCCCCTCCTACTTTGGAAACTGATCGGGGCTGCTCTGGGACTGGAGGCAGACATTCAAGGCTCCTGGCTCCACTTGTGGTAACAGGAAATCCATGCCTGGCACTCTCTTGTCCCCATAATAGTTCCAAAATGGGGTCCAGCATTCCTAAGGCACTGGTGGGTACTGGATTTGTTAATAAAAACAGTCTCACAGGGCTGTGAAAGTGAATCACTGATAACAGGAGCCCATCTCGCTTTGATTCCTGGGTAGATGTTTCAAACCTTTAAACCTTACCAAATGGAGAATTACATTCCAAAGCCTACCTCAAAGAAGAAGAACAATTTCCTCTAAAATTCCAAGAGGATCAAGCCAATTGTAAATAGGAATACGGCCAGGGAAGTTTATTGGTAATTTCCTGGGGCAGGGTGTGGGAAATGAATGGAGGTCTTCTTGTCTGTGCAGCTGCTGACTGCAGAGCACCTTCACTGAAATTTCGGTCCTAGGATTTTGCTTAGGCACTCATCTAGCTCCACCTCACAAAGCAGGGTCTTCTGGAGAAGGAGCCCCTCTGCCCTGTCATTTGAGCCTGCTCAGAGGACCCTGAGCTGAAAAGGTAGACCCACGTCATTTTTCAAGGGTACAAGAAGGGAGCCTGGGGTTGTGTTGGAGGCTTCCCTGATGGCTCAGATGGTAAAGAATCCACCTACAATGCAGGAGACCCAGGTTCGATCCCTGGGTCAGGAAGATTCCCCTGAAGAAGGAAATGGCTTACCCACCCCAGTGTTCTTGCCTGGAGAATCCCATGGACAGAGGAGCCTGGCGGGCTACAGTCCGTGGGGTTGCCAAGAGTCGGACATAATTGAGTGACTAACACACATGCTTGTGTTAAGAAGAACAGACGAGAGCTCCTTTGAAACCCAGGAGGGACCAGAGGTCACAATGGGTCCAGATGTGGAGAAGGCCTCTCTGCAGCTGGATAAAGCTCATTGGGTCCTTCTTTTATGTGTAGCTTGTGGGAAGGGGGCAGGCTTTTGTATCCATTCTCTCAAGGTTTTCACTTCAACCAAGAGAGGAAAGCAGAACAAGAATTTTTACCTCTGTCTCCCTGGTGACACTGCCCAACCTCAAAAGTGTAACCACTTCAGGCCTCATAGATGGAAGGCAGGCAGGTGGATTTCAAACTCCTGCCCTAGCCTTCCTTCTCCTCCACGACTCTGTGCCTCAGTCTTTCTCGGGGTGGTTCACTGACTGGAGAGCAGTTGACCCTTTGCGCCCTGAATATCAAAGGGTGGCTGTGATAAATCCTCTGCAAGGTACCCCATCCAGGGCTGCCGGAAGGTCCAGATGGCTCACCTGCCCCCAGGGCTGCTTCAGGGCCCTTTCTAATAAAGCCTCCCTCTTCCTGGGGCTCCATTAGCCTTGCACAGTCCACGTGTGTGCAGGGTTAAGCCATGCCCTTTGCACAAACACACTTGCAGCGTCAGGCATCTTAAAGGACATGTTAACTGAGCTCATCTACCAGTTTTAGCCACAGAAGGGATGAAAGCTTAGGAGAGGCCCTCGCAGCCTTGGCCCTCCCTTACCCCCTGAATCAGAGGGAGGCAAGCCCCTCACATGCACACACTCTTTGCTTACACTCTCAAATAGGATCGGCCTACAGGGAAGCCATCATTACGTGTTGGGGAAGTAGGGCTGGGAGAAGGGGAGGGCAGTGACATGCTCTTGACCCTACTTTAGTGTTTCAGGGTGTTGACTAAGAAACAGGAACCTCCCAACCAGTCTAGCGCTCTCTCCTCTGCACCAGACACCACAGCCTTCTCCACCAGCCTGGGCTCTTTCCCAGCACTGTGGGTGTGGCTCCACTCCCAGCTCAACTTCTGGGGTTTTTCCACTGTACCAGAGCCTCTTCCAACAGCCCTGGCTTGGGATTGGTAGCTTGACAGAGAGACCTCACTCTGCAGGAGGCCACACCCCAGCCATTAAAGTCAGAGGATTGGCAGGAGGCCATCTCAGTGGAGCACGGTTCTCCCAGAGCTCCCAGCCTTAGCCGCCTCTGCAGCTCCCTCAGCTGCAGGCTCATAATGTCACAGACCCTTCCCCTCAGCTGAGCTAGTTCTCAAGCAACCAAATTTCTCCTCCTCATTTTCTTAAGGGAGGCTGACTGTCAGCCACAGATGGGCACAGGCTGTGCCAAGATCTCCATGGCAACCAGAGGCCCCTGTTTCCTGCCTTGGGTGATGATCCAGAGCCAAGACCCATGGAGGGCTCCCTTGCAGACCCCAGTGGGGCTGACTGTTGCTGCGGGCCCATCACACCCTGCTGTCATTCCTGGAACTTAGGAACAGCCTAGGGAGGAAGCCCAGCTGAGTTTTCCCTGGAAGACTTCAGATCCATTGGGAGTTTTCTGAGAAAAGTCCTGGAACAGGGCATGCTGGGAAGGCTCTTCACTGGAATCCACCCTCTCCCTCCCATTGATTTCTCAGGACAGACTGTGGGGCTTCTGGTGGTAAACCTTCTTTAGGGTAATGGGTGAAAGTTGACAATTTCACAGTGTGCTAGTTGGCTTTAGACTTTGCTCTCCCTGGCAGTGGGGGTGGTGGTGGTGGACTGGAGACAGTTTGCAATGGATTAGGCAACAATCCCAGATCCTTGCTACCCCCACCCGATAAATGACCTCTGAGGCATTTGAGGACCTGGCAGGATCTTAACCAGGTGGGTGTTTATCCATGTGGAGTCAAAGACTCAAGAGTGAAGGGGATGGTGGGGTGGGCACCCCAGGAGCATTGATGGAGCTGAAACTCACCACCACAATGTCAAGAACTGGGGAGGCTTCTTCCTAGAGATTCCATCTCCAGAAAAAAAACCAAATCAGAATGCAAAGTAGAACTGTGCCTAGTTTGACCTGCTTTTCCTCTCTGCCTTCTGCAAGTATCCGGGAGGGAACCTGAAATTCAGTTGTGTGGATACGGTACAGGCACCGTTCATAGCCTTCTCTGCTCCCTGGGGGATTCCTTCTCCTTGTCAACTTCTTTTCCCAGTCTGGGGGGAGGGGAGTTTGGTTTTGCTCATCTTGTTCGTTGGGCTTTTATAATGCAGAATCAATACCCAGTTGGGGAAGATTCTGTGGTTGGACTGGCAATGGAAAGAAGGATTTGGGTCTACAGGATATTAGTCTATATAATAAAGAGAAATAGAAAAATATCTCAAGGAAATTTTGGAGGCAGTGGAGGTGGGAGATTGGAAGAGAGTTGCTCTAACTTCTGCTGACTGATGAGAGGAGATTTGACAGGACAGAGAATTCATGGTCAGTGCTGCCATGGACATCACCATCAATCTCCCCTCTCACTTTGCCAAAGGGCAAGTCTCAGGTTTGAGCTATTTGGAAATTACTTGCGATTGCTGAAGGGTGCTTCCTAGTCAGTGCTAGGACACCAAACCTCGTGGATCCAGACTTTGTGAGAATTGTAATAATAATCACTCTCATGTTTCTGGAATACTTAATATGTATGTACCCAGCAGTCCTTTTTGTTGCTGTTGGTCAGCCACTCAGTCGTGTCTGACTCTTCTGCGACCTCCAGGCTCCTCTGTCCATGGGATTCTCCAGGCAAGAATACTGGAGTGGGTTGCCATGCCCTCCTCCAGGGGATCTTCTGGGCCCAGGGATCGAACCTGTGCCTCCTTTACCATCTGAGCCACTTAGGAAAGCCTCCCAGCCCTCCTACTAAAACCTTTGAAGGCATTGTTTGATTTAATCTTCCCAACTGCCCTGTGGAGAGGGAAACATCATTATTCCTATTTTCCAGAAACAGAACTGAGTCACAGGAGGTAATGACACTTGCCCAAAGTCACACAGTCAGATGAGCTGTCGCCTGGTCTCGAAGGCATGAAATCCGGGTGGTGTCCAGGCAAGTTTTCTGCAGGGAGGCCAGGTACAGCAAGCACAATGGGGAGCTCCTCTCTGGAAATTGCTAGGCTGTGCTGAAGAGGGCTCTCTGTGGAAGCCGCCACCTCTCACTGACCCAGCAAAGCAGAAAATCCAAGTTGTCACTAGGCATGGCTCCGTGGAGGCTGCCCCTCCTCGGCTCTGAGCGTCAGGAATGTGCCGAGAGCTAACATGATCATCTAGGACAGCTCCTGTCAGCCTGTTTGTTCTCCTGCCATCTTGTGAGTCCCGGGACTGATGCGTGGGGGAACACATGGCCCAGATTAACCCCCTCTGAGGAGGGCCCTGTCTATCTTTCTGTCGAGGCCTTTCAGAACGCAAACGTCCCCCCACAAGCTCCCAGCACTTGGAGAGTCCTGAGGGACAAGGAGGGGTAGATGGCACGGCCTCCATCTGTACTGCCTTCCTCTGTGGCGCCAGACTTACTGTCCCTCAGGAAGAGGGTCTCTGTGGGAGCCTCAGGTTTGGGAGTCAGTGGGTTCGAACGACCCTTCCCACAGGAAGCTCTGACATGATTCCATCTGGACAAGTCACTTTCTAAATCTCATGCCTTGGTGAAATATGAAAAACAGTAGTACCCACCTAATAGGTTTAAGGCCAAAAAAATGACTTGGCACAAGGAAGTTGCTCAATAGGCCATATTCCTATCTCAGGAAATGAGCTGAGGAGAGAGTCGAGTTTGTGGTCACTGGTCTGACAGTGTGTTTTATCTACTTTGGACTCTAATTGGTTCTGAGCATTCTTCTTGGCCCTGCGCCCAGGCACAGCTCGACCCTTTCCTTAGGTGAAGCTCTTTCAGAACCTGTGCATATCTGCCTCATCCAACCTTTTTTTTTTTTTAATATACTTTATTACCTAGTACTGCAGTTGGTTGTATATACAAGTCTGGGCTGGTCAGGGAGGGACTACAGTTTTCCTAATTTTTCTGTGCATAATCCTTTAGCTTATGATGCAAAGCACGTGGCTGTTTCTGGCCACCCCTGGCCATGCTGCCTGGTCATTGCCACACACCGGCTGGTCTCCACCCTTTGCATGGGACCAGAAAGGCAGCCCCTGCCCATGAGACCCTGGCCTCCCTCACTGGTGTTTTTCTCACAGTTTGGAAAGGCATGCGGCCAGGCAGTGTCCAGACAGAGCAGCAGTGTAAGGCCCTTGTCTCCAGAGGACAGTCATGCTGGTGTCTCTCCCTCAGGGAGGCTCTTTGCTTTGGCCTCACATTGCCCTGGGTTTGATTCCTGGCTCCGCCACTCACTGCAAGAACTTGAGCAAATTACCTCCTCTCACGGAGCCTCTGTAAAATGGGGATAGTATTATTTTTCATAGGTTGTGAGGTTTAAATGTAAAGCTCCCAGCACCCAGTAGGTCCCCAATAAATATTAGCTTCCTTTTCATTTCCTGTGGGGCAATCAGGAACGTTGAGCTGAAGACACTTCCTAGGGGCTTCCCTGGTGGCTCAGATGATAATGAGTCTGCCTGCAATGCAGGAGACCTGGGTTCAATCCCTGGGTTTGGGAAGATCCCCCAGAGAAAGGAAAAGACAACTCACTCCAGGTTTCTTGCCTGGGAAATCCCAGGGACAGAGGAGCCTGGCGGGCTACAGTCTATGGGGTGGCCAAGAGTCAGACACCACCGAGGCACTAACACTAGGAAGCTCTTGAGAGCCCCGGGCTAAGAAGAGAAAGGTCACCGGGAGCCAGGGGAGACCGCTGATACCACCTGCCTCCCCACCTGCGCTGCCTCCTCTGAGCAGGAGCTGGGCCAGGGCCGTTCTGAGACAAGTGAGCAGCCTCCCTGAGGCTAAGAACCAGACACTCCAGCCAACTGTCAGGTACCACCCCTCCATGTGCTCAGGCTGCATCTCAGAGCTACGGGAGCAAAGGTGCCAAGGAGGGGAGGTCTCTGGGGACAGAAACACAGCTAGGAGGAAGGCCGTCTCCACAGGCCTGCTTTGCTCTTCTAGTTCCCACACTCTGCAGACACTCTCTTGCAATGCACAACTGGCCAACTCCAGTCAGGCTGGAAGGATTTCTGCACACCATTCCACAACAACAAGCAGACAGATGCCCACACCGGACAATCTTAGCTTCCATTCCAGCTGAAGGAAGAGCACAGGGCCCAGGGCTTTTTCGGGAAAGAAATGTGTTTCTTAAGTCTTCTTTCTGAATCATGTGGCACTAGCCAGCTGCAACTGAGCAGCACTGGTGTTCAGCAAATATCAGTCATTGTCACAATGTTTGCCATTCGCAAACAGCACTTATACCACTCTATTCAATGCACTTCTCTAAACTCACTGTATTTTACACAGTTTCATCCTTAACAAATATGTGCCTGATAAACCAGTTTCATTTAATTTACAAAAAAGTATATCACTGGTATTAGAAAATGCAGAGGAACCAGAGATCAAATTGCCAACATCCACTGGATCATCAAAAAAGCAAGAGAGTTCCAGAAAAACATCTATTTCTGCTTTATTGACTATGCCAAAGCCTTTGTGTGGATCACAATAAACTGTGGAAAATTCTGAAAGAGATGGGAATACCAGACCACCTGATCTGCCTCTTGAGAAATTTGTATGCAGGTCAGGAAGCAACAGTTAGAACTGGACATGGAACAACAGACTGGTTCCCAATAGGAAAAGGAGTACGTCAAGGCTGTATATTGTACCCTGCTTATTTAACTTCTATGTAGAGTACATCATGAGAAATGCTGGGCTGGAGGAAGCACAGGCTGGAATCAAGATTGCCGGGAGAAATATCAATCAGATCAGATCAGATCAGTCGCTCAGTCGTGTCCGACTCTTTGCGACCCCATGAATTGCAGCACGCCAGGCCTCCCTGTCCATCACCAACTCCCGGAGTTCACTCAGACTCACGTCCATCGAGTCAGTGATGCCATCCAGCCATCTCATCCTCTGTCGTCCCCTTCTCCTCCCGCCCCCAATCCCTCCCAGCATCAGAGTCTTTTCCAATGAGTCAACTCTTTGCATGAGATGGCCAAAGTACTGGAGTTTCAGCTTTAGCATCATTCCTTCCAAAGAAATCCCTGGGCTGATCTCCTTCAGAATGGACTGGTTGGATCTCCTTGCAGTCCAAGGAACTCTCAAGAGTCTTCTCCAACACCACAGTTCAAAAGCATCAATTCTTTGGCACTCAGCCTTCTTCACAGTCCAACTCTCACATCCATACATGACCACAGGAAAAACCATAGCCTTGACTAGACGAACCTTTGTTGGCAAAGTAATGTTTCTGCTTTTGAATATGCTATCTAGGTTGGTCATAACTTTCCTTCCAAGGAGTAAGCGTCTTTTAATTTCATGGCTGCAGTCACCATCTGTAGTGATTTTGGAGTCCAGAAAAATAAAGTCTGACACTGTTTCCACTGTTTCCCCATCTGTTTCCCATGAAGTGGTGGGACCAGATGCCATGATCTTCATTTTCTGAATGTTGAGCTTTAAGCCAACTTTTTCACTCTCCTCTTTCACTTTCATCAAGAGGCTTTTGAGTTCCTCTTCACTTTCTGCCATAAGGGTGGTGTCATCTGCATATCTGAGGTGATTGATATTTCTCCCAGCAATCTTGATTCCAGTTTGTGTTTCTTCCAGTCCAGCGTTTCTCATGATGTACTCTGCATATAAGTTAAATAAGCAGGGTGACAATATACAGCCTTGACGTACTCCCTTCCTGATTTGGAACCAGTCTGTTGTTCCATGTCCAGTTCTAACTGTTGCTTCCTGACCTGCATACAAATTTCTCAAGAGGCAGATCAGGTGGTCTGGTATTCCCATCTCTTTCAGAATTTTCCACAGTTTATTGTGATCCACACAGTCAAAGGCTTTGGCATAGTCAATAAAGCAGAAATAGATGTTTTTCTGGAACTCTCTTGCTTTTTCCATGATCCAGCAGATGTTGGCAATTTGATCTCTGGTTCCTCTGCCTTTTCTAAAACCAGCTTGAACATCAGGAAGTTCACAGTTCACATATTGCTGAAGCCTGGCTTGGAGAATTTTGAGCATTACTTTACTAGCGTGTGAGATGAGTGCAATTGTGCAGTAGTTTGAGCATTTTTGGCATTGCCTTTCTTTGGGATTGGAATGAAAACTGACCTTTTCCAGTCCTGTGGCCACTGCTGACTTTTCCAAATTTGCTGGCATATTGAGTGTAGCACTTTCACAGCATCATCTTTCAGGATTTGGAATAGCTCAACTGGAATTCCATCACCTCCACTAGCTTTGTTCTTAGTGATGTTTTCTAAGGTCCACTTGACTTCACATTCCAGGATGTCTGGCTCTAGGTGAGTGATCACACCTTCGTGATTATCTGGGTTGTGAAGATCTTTTTTGTACAGTTCTTCTGTGTATTCTTGACATCTCTTCTTAAACCTCAGATATGCAGATGACACCACCCTTATGGCAGAAAGAGAAGAAGAACTAAAAAGCCTCTTGATGAAAGTGTAAGAGGAGAGTGAAAAAGTTGGCTTAAAGCTCAACATTCAGAAAACGAAGATCATGGCATCTGGTCCCATCACTTCATGGGAAATAGATGGGGAAACGGTGGGTGACTTTATTTTTCTGTGCTCCAAAATCATTGCAGATGGTGATTGCAGCCATGAAATTAAAACATGCTTACTCCTTAGAAGGAAAGTTGTGACCAACCTAGATAGCACATTACAAAGCAGAGACATTACTTTGTCAACAAAAGTCCATCTAGTCAAGGCTATGGTTTTTCCAGTGGTCATGTATGGATGTGAGAGTTGGACTGTGAAGAAAGCTGAGTGCCAAAGAATTGATGCTTTTGAACTGTGGTGTTGGAGAAGACTCTTGAGAGAGTCCCTTGGACTGTAAGGAGATCCAACCAGTCCATCCTAAAGGAGATCAGTCCTGGGTGTTCATTGGAAGGACTGATGATGAAGCTGAAACTCCAATACTTTGGCCACCTGATGCAAAGAGCTGACTCATTTGAAAAGACCCTGATGCTGGGAAAGACTGAAGGCGGGAGGAAAAGGGGACGAAAGAGGATGAGATGGTTGGATGGCATCACCGACTCAATGGACATGGGTTTGGGTGAACTCTGGGAGTTGGCGATGGACAGGGAGGCCTGGTGTGCTGTGGTTCATGGGGTCACAAAGAGTTGGACATGACTGAGTGACTGAACTGAACTAAACTGATATCACTATCTGATCCTTACTCAAGACCCTGGAGGGGTGCTAACCACACCGTAGAAAACACTGGGCTAGTGAACACCTAGCAGTGGGATCATGTGACAAGCTCATACACACATCAGGGGTAAAAGCATGAGCTCAGTAACTTTGCTGCTCTATCACAAGGACCTGAAGATAGCTCCTAGGGTTTGGGTTGTAGACAAAGAACCCAAATCACTGGCCAAATCGGTGAACAAAGGATGTCGTGGTCATCAAGTCATCAGCCACTGTAGCCACTCCCAACAGTGCACCCTGAGCAGATGAAAAAGAATAGGATGCTGACACCAGACAGCTGAGGTGCATGCCAAAGGAATAATTTCATTAAGCCCAAAGTGAATCTTCCCATACAAAGTGCTAAATTCATTAACTTCAGATATTTGTTTTTTTCTTTAATTAGCAGAAATCTTTTTGTGTTCAACTACCTGGTTTGTTTTTCACGACACTCCTATATATCCTGCCTCTTCCCTTACCTGTTCAGGACAGTCCTTCAGAGCTGAGAGTTTGTCTCTTGGGCGTAAGTCTTCAGTATGTCTGCTGAATAAAATGTAATTCTCAAGCTTTTTGGTTGTGCTTTTTTTTTTCCCTCTAGTTTAAAGCAATCATCTTATGGGGCCTCTAGTCATGAAATGGTGAACATTCATCTTGATTCTAAAACCAAACCACCAAAATTCAATAATGACTCTCTGGTTAAACATGGTGGGTTGAACTCACGTGTTTATCTTAGGTCCTTCCCTAGATCCCACTAAAGTAACGGGAAAAGAACATACAAAAGTACAATCATACAAAGACCCAGAGACTGGAAGAGGAGACAACCACAGATGAGGTCTGCTGACAATCATTTAGAAGGTTGAAATTAGCGTGACCAGCACCAGATGAAATTCAAGTGTTCACAGAGGGGCGTGGGGAAGAGACGGAAGCTGATTTGCCCTGCAAAAGACTTAGATGGGCTTGGGAATTGGAAGGAGTGCAGTGTGGGGCTGAAACAATGGATATGAGACTCTTAGACACCCAGATTCCTATCCCTATATGTGCAACAAAATGACTGCCTCCTGCCTCCACCCTCACTGAAAATAGGGGGTCTATTTTCTGGGGAAATGCAATCAGGATGAAGTACAGTGGTGAGAGGTACTGGCTAAAGACAGGGGCACAAGAGCATGTCTGCATACAAACAGAGAAGCCCCTTCTTGAGGCAGTTCCCAGAGAGTTAGCATGAAGCTTATACTCCCTAGAGACACGGAGCTCCTTCTCTGGAGAGATGAATGGTCTCAAAGAAAAGTTCCCTGAATACTGACTTTTGAGAGACTCAGGTGGCAAAGCCGCCTCCCGTTACCCTCATGGAAGCCCTTTATAGCCCTTTGACAGACCTGTCTGGGCACATTGCGCTTCTAACCCACTTTAAAGCAACTTGCTCAAATAGAAGTGCCAGCTGAGGGGTTTTACAGTCCGTCCAGAGTTTGGAGTAAAGTAGCCATAGGAATGTTAGAAGATGGAGCCAGCTGAAAACTGCATGCATGCTGCAACACTTCAGTCGTATCCGACTCTTGTGACCCCGTGGACTGTAGCCCGCCAGGCTCTTCTGTCCGTGGGGATTCTCCAGGCAAGAATACTGGAACTGGAGTGGGTTGCCATGCCCTCCTCCAGGGGATCTTCCTGACCCAGGGACCAAACCTGCTTCTCTTATGTCTCCTTCATCAGCAGGCGGGTTTTTTTTTTAACCACATGGAAAGCCCACTGAAAACTGTGGTGAAGGACAAACAGTTGGTCAAGAAAGGTACCCTGGTTGGCTGTGGTGCAGGACATCTTTTTTTTTTTTTGACATCTCTTTGACCTGCAGGTTCACTGTCCTCTTCTCCATCATGCTTTGGGCTCTGAGGGGCTGACCTGAAGGAAACACACAGTAGCGGTACCCCCTCCCTCTGCCATCCCTGGAGACTGGGGGAGAGGGCGAGTGAGATGGAGCCCTCCATGTGGGGCTGAGCTGTCTGTGTCCCTGAACTCCTGTCTTTCCTGGTAACTACTTCTTTCTGTTGCCCCATCAGGCCTAGGACTGTTAACTAGGATACCACACTACAACTTACGGTTTCTCTGCCTGCACTGCACTCTGCCTGCACCTTGGGAAACCGTTCCTTTATTAATCTCTTCAAATTACCCAGCCCGAGGGTGCCATTTATTTCCTGCCAGGACTCTGACTTGAAGCACCAAACAATATTTACATTATCAAAATGTGAAAACTGACTACTGATTACCAGAGGAACCTGTGAAATAACTATATTGGGAAGCTGGAGAAAGGGAAATGGGAACAATGGTATAAGAACACCAAATCCTTAACTGCCATAATAGTAGTGAATAACAAAATTGATAAACTGAGAATGGAATAATATAAGCTAAAGGAGTTGAAAGTGACGACTTCTGTGAAGAGGGAAGTTGATGGACATGATGTTTTGGTATGTACCCTTTATGCTTTTGATTTTTTAAATTATGAGCATGTATAAATTCGCAAAAAATTTAATTAAAAAAAAGTAAAATGTCAGGAGAAAACAGGACAGTGAAAACTCTTTGAATTCTTCTGAGGACCTGGTGCATAATGGTTGCTTAGGTACCGACAGCAGAGTTGAACCCTACGTGGCTCTCCCTTAGAGCTTCGGGTCCCCAAGAATCTGTCACTGCTCTTCAGGAAAATGAAGTCTTCTGTGCTTGACAGTGTGCGGCCCTATAGCAGGGTGGGGAGACAATAAGGCGATTAGGGAGAGAGGTCAATAGTTCGCAGCTGCAAAGATTTGCTTTGAGGAGCAGAGCCTGAATCTTAGCTCTCCACTCTCAAACAGGAGTCAGGGTCTTTAGGCAAGTTATTTCACCTCTCCAATCCTCAGTTTATTAAGTTCCATGAGGGCACAGTCTATTATAACCATCATCTTTTCCTGACCAGAGACTTTATATAGTGGGGGCTGTAGACTGATGCATACTAGGAGCTTGATAAATGAGTGAATCCTTAACTATAAAGAGGAACACATTTGAGTCAGTTCTAATGAGGTGGATGAACCTAGAGTCCATTACACAGAGTGAGATAAGTCAGAAAGAGAAAGACATATCATATATTAATGCATATATATGGAATCTAGAAAGACAGTACTGACAATCCTACTTGCAGGGTGGCGAAGGAGACACAGACATTTTGGACACAGTGCTGGAAGAAAAGGGTGGGAAGATATGAGAGAATACATTGAAACGTATTTATTACCATACGTAAAATCGATAGCTGGTGAGTTCGATATATGACTCAGGGAACCCAAAGCCAGTGCTCTGTGACAACCTAGAGGGGTGGGATGGGGAGGCAGGTGGAAGTGGGGGTTCAAGAGGGACGGGACATATGTGTGTACACCTAATGCTGATTCATGTTGATGTGTGGCAAAAACAATCAGAATATTGTCAAGTAATAATCCTCTAATTAGAAAACTGTAAAAAAAATAACTGAGTGAATCATAAGGATTAATCAAGAATGTACATATAACATGGCAAATGTTTGGTAAATAGATCAAATAAATATTAATTTTTTTCCCTCTTACTTTCTGCCACAGTTCCCTATCAATTTTGATATCAATCAGCTTTGAGCTGAAGTCTGATAGAGGTAAATAATAATAAATGGTACAAAGAACAATTATTGAGTCCTTAATTTATGCCTTGCAAGCTTATATTAGCTTATTCAATTTTTACTTCCTAAGTACTCTTATTATGCCCACTTTACAAGTGAGAATGCTGAGGCATAAGCAGTGAAGGCCGAGTGCGGAAGAATTAATGCTTTTGAACTGTGGTGTTGGAGAGGACTCTTGAGAGTCCCTTGGACTGCAAGGAGATCAAACCAGGAGATTTCCTAAAGGAGATCCATCCTGAATATTCATTGGAAGGACTGATGCTGAAGCTGAAACTCCAATACTTTGGTCACCTGATGCAAAGAGCTGACTCATTGGAAAAGACCTGATGCTGGGAAAGATTGAAGGCAGGAGGAGAAGGGGACAACAGAGGGTGAGATGGTTGGATGGCATCACTGACTCAATACACATAAGTTTGAGCAAGCTCTGGGAGTTGGTAATGGACAGGGAATTCTGGCATGCTGCATTTTGTGGGGTTGCAAAGGGTCGGACACGACTGAGCAACTGAACTGAACTGCATGGCATAGCTAGTAAGTGGTGGACTAGGATTTGAACACAGGCAGCTCAGCTTTAGAGCTTAAGCACTTACTCATTTACTAGATTGTTAACAACCTATTCATGTAACCCAGAAAATGGGTCACTATCAGGTTTTTCAGGAAATTCCTTCTTGCCTAAGCAATACTTGTGATATGCTACTGTCCAGACAACAAAGTCACCACTTTTGGGTCTGGGGATGTGTTCACTGAAGCCTGTTAGTGACCTTGTTTTGAAGAGAAACCCATTCACGTACTTCATCAAGCTTCAAGGTTGCTCTCTTGCTAACTCAGCATATCTTACTCTTTGATCCCAACGTCTTTTTAAAAAAATAATTTTATTTACTTATTTATTTTTGGCTGTGCTGGGTCTAGTTGTGGAGGGCGGAGGCTACTCTGTAGGTGCGGTTTGAGGGCTTCTCCTTGCGGTGGCTTCTCTTGTTGCAGAGCGCAGGCTCTAGAGTGCTGGCTCAGTAAATGTGATGCATGGGGCTTGGTTGTTCTGTGGCATACGGGATCTTTCCCGTCAGGGATCGAACCCGTGTCTCCTGCATTGGCAGGCCAGTTCTTTACCACTGAGCCACCAGGGAAGCCCCCAACTTCCTTTTTCAAAATATTTTTTTAGTGAAATATAGCTGATTTACAATGTTGTGTTAGTTTCGCGTGTATAGCAAAGTGGATCAGTTATACACATACATACACCCATTCTTTCAGATTCTTTTACCATATTGGTCATTATGGAGTATTGAGCAGAGTCCCCTATGGTATACAGTAGGTCCTTATTAGTTATCTATCTTATATATAGTAGTGTGTATATGTCAACCCCAACCATCCATTAATCCCTCCTCCTGCTTGCCCCCTGGTAACCATAAGTTTGTTTTCTACGTAGATTCCAACTTCTGTCTTTAAGAAAAAATCTTAGCAAGTAGTTAAGATATAATAAGCTGTGCTTCTTTTCCCATTCCCACGAATAAAAAAAGGGAAAGTTTTCTTCCCTAAATGTAAAACACAAGATATGAAATGACACATTCATTTCAAACAAATTTTGGATTCTAATTTATAGTTTCTTTTAACTTACAGTTGTCCTTTAATCTATATTTTACATTTTACATCCCAGGGAAGAATACAGAAACATTCTCTTCAGGTTCTCAAAAGACTGGAAAGAGTTTATTTCATAAATACTGCAACTGAAGTGTGCAATTAGTTATAAGCAATTTCATATAGGTAATTTGGAGAATGCAGGGCACCACTAAGAAGTGAGTATTAATAAGTCTATTAAAGGTAAGCCATGAAAATTAGTTTTGGGGGGCAGTTTTGGGTGGGGTAAAAGTACAAAACTAAGCACCTTTACTGTTCATTGAGGGAATTTTCTTCCATTCAGGTTTCTAAACAAGGAACTTAAGAAGACGTTGCCTTTTACTGTGTGGCTCAGTGAAAACTTATATCAGCAGACACTCACCTGACACATATCAAGTGTTGGACTCTGTCCCAAGTGCCCTGTATACTCTGTTATCCTCACGGTAACCCTACCAGCTAAGTGCTACTAGCAGTTCAGTTCAGCCGCTCAGTCGTGTCCGACTCTTTGCGACCCCATGAATCGCAGCACGCCAGGCCTCCCTGTCCATCACCAACTCCCGGAGTTCACCCAAACTCATGTGCATTGAGTCGGTGATGCCATCCAGCCATCTCATCCTCTGTCGTCCCCTTCTCCTGCCCCCAATCCCTCCCAGCATCAGGGTCTTTTCCAACGAGTCAACTCTTCGCACGAGGTGGCCAAAGTATTGGAGTTTCAGCCTCAGCATCAGTCCTTCCAAAGAACACCCAGGACTGATCTCCTTTAGGATGGACTGGTTGGATCTCCTTGCAGTCCAAGGGACTCTCAAGAGTCTTCTCCAACACCACAGTTCAAAAGCATCAATTCTTTGGCGCTCAGCTTTCTTCACAGTCCAACTTTCATATCCATACATGACCACAGGAAAAACCATAGCCTTGACTAGACAGACCTTTGTTGGCAAAGTAATATCTTTGCTTTTTAATATGCTATCTAGGTTGGTCATAACTTTCCTTCCAAGGAGTAAGCATCTTTTAACTTCATGGCTAAAATCACCATCTGCAGTGATTTTGGAGCCCCCAAAAAGTCTGACACTGTTTCCACTGTTTCCCCATCTATTTCCTATGAAGTGATGGGACCAGATGCCATGATCTTAGTTTTCTGAATGTTGAGCTTTAAGCCAACTTTTTCACTCTCCTCTTTCACTTCCATCAAGAGGCTTTTTAGTTCCTCTTCACTTTCTGATGAACTATGATGAAATATGATGAACCTGATGAACTATGGACAGAGGTTCGTGACATTGTGCAGGAGACAGGGATCAAGACCATCCCCAAGGAAAAGAAATGCAAAAATGCATTGTACAGGCTTTTTAGTTCCTCTTCACTTTCTGATGAACTATGATGAAATACGATGAACATGATGAACTATGGACAGAGGTTCGTGACATTGTGCAGGAGACAGGGATCAAGACCATCCCCAAGGAAAAGAAATGCAAAAAAGCAAAATGGTTGTCTGAGGAGGCCTTACAAATAGCTGTGAAAAGAAGAGAAATGAAAAGCAAAGGAGAAAAGGAAAGATATAAGCATCTGAATGCAGAGTTCCAAACAATAGCAAGAAGAGATAAGAAAGCCTTCCTCAGTGATCAATGCAAAGAAATAGAGGAAAACAACAGAATGGGAAAGACTAGAGATCTCTTCAAGAAAATTAGAGATACCAAGGGAACATTTCATGCAAAGATGGGCTCAATAAAGGACAGAAATGGTATGGACCTAACAGAAGCAGAAGATATAAAGAAGAGGTGGGAAGAATACACAGAAGAACTGTACAAAAAAGATCTTCAGGACCCAGATAATCACGATGGTGTGATCACTCACCTAGAGCCAGACATCCTGGAATGTGAAGTCAAGTGGGCCTTAGAAAGCATCACTTTGAACAAAGCTAGTGGAGGTGATGGAATTCCAGTTGAGCAATTTCAAATCCTGAAAGATGATGCTGTGAAAGTGCTGCACTCAATATACCAGCAAATTTGGAAAAGTCAGCAGTGGCCACAGGACTGGAAAAGGTCAGTTTTCATTCCAATCCCAAAGAAAGGCAATTCCAAAGAATGCTCCAACTACCGCACAATTGCACTCATCTCACACGCTAGTAAAGTAATGCTCAAAATTCTCCAAGCCAGGCTTCAGCAATATGTGAACCATGAACTTCCTGATGTTCAAGCTGGGTTTAGAAAAGGCAGAGGAACCAGAGATCAACTTGCCAACATCCGCTGGATCATGGAAAAAGCAAGAGAGTTCCAGAAAAACATCTTTTTCTGCTTTATTGACTATGCCAAAGCCTTTGACTGTGTGGATCACAAGAAACTGTGGAAAATTCTGAAAGAGATGGGAATACCAGACCACCTGACCTGCCTGTTGAGAAATCTGTATGCAGGTCAGGAAGCAACAGTTAGAACTGGACATGGAACAACAGACTGGTTCCAAATCAGGAAAGGAGTATGTCAAGGCTGTATATTGTCACCCTGCTTATTTAACTTATATGCAGAGTACATCATGAGAAACGCTGGGCTGGAAGAAGCAGAAGCTGGAATCAAGATTGCTGGGAGAAAGATCAATCACCTCAGATATGCAGATGACACCACCCTTATGGCAGAAAGTGCTACTATAACACTCAGTTAATAGATGAAGAAGAAACTGACGCACAGATTAAGTCACATAGCTAGTGAGCTTCGCAGTGGGACTTGAGTCCAACAGTGTAGGTTCAAAGTCTGTGCTCTAATGACTCTGCTACACCGTGTGTCTGCCACTGCTGAGGCGGCAATTCATCCTGGGAGGGCCTGATATAGCACTCCTTTTTTTCTGTTTCTTACATCTGTGGGTCTTGGGTGACAAGAATCTGATTGTACAAGTAAAAATTCCTAGGAATGTTTGTATTCAGGCCAGACAGCCTGTTCTTATGGATAACTGGGTACCAGAAGTAGCACACTAATGGGGAAGACCAAAATTCACAAAATTTAGCTTACATAAAGGGGACCATGAGTGGATTCTTTAAGGAGATAACCCCCTGTCAGGGTTTATCTTAAAGGGTATAAATGTGTTCACAGGTGTTTCTTTGCTAGAAAAATCTCTGTAGGCTAGAAAAATAATTTTAAGTGCATGGAAAAAAATGTCTTGGAGAAAATGCACTAAGCACTACCTCAAGAGACTGAGACTTGGGGGTAAGGATACAGAAACATTTTCTATTTTATATATATCAGTACTATTCAAACCTTAAAAAATAATACTTTTGTAATTAAAAAATGGACATTAATGGTCAGTGATCTTTTCATTCCCTTTTCACTATTCAGTTCACCACTCAGCTACTTGAACCAGAAAGATATACATTTGAGTAAAGGAGGTCTGTGAATTCTAACACCTAGTGAACCTGAATTTGACGTGCTGCTGCTGCTGCTACTGCTGCTAAGTCACTTCACTCGTGTCTGACGCTGTGCAACCCCATAGATGGCAGCCCACCAGGCTCCCCCGTCCCTGGGATTCTCCAGGCAAGAACACTGGAGTGGGTTGCCATTTCCTTCTCCAATGCATGAAAGGGAAAAGTGAAAGTGAAGTCGCTGTGTTGTGTCTGACTCTTTGCGACCCCATGGACTGCAGCCCACCAGACTCCTCCATCCATGGGATTTTCCAGGCAAGAGTACTGGAGTGGCGTGCCATTGCCTTCTCTGAAATTTGACATGAAGGGAGGGCAAATCCAGTGAGTTAAGTATAGACATTTCTGTAATTGCAACTAGCGTATAGTTGAGTCTTGTTTTTCAATCCAATCTAACAGTCTTTATCTTTTAGAGTGTTCAGTCTAATCGCTAAGGTGTGTGCTAGGCTTCTCAGGTGGCTCAGATGGTAAGGAATCTGCCTGCAATTCAGGAGACCTGGGTTCGATCCCTGGGTAGGGAAGATCCCCTGGAGAAGGGAATGGCAATCCACTCCAGTATTCTTGCCTGGAGAATTCCATGCACAGAGGATCCTGGCGGGCTACCATCCATGGGATCACAGAGTCAGACACGACTTAGCAACTGAACAAGAGGGTGGTTTTAAGCCTTGCTTAATACCATCTTGGGCTTCCCTGGTGGCTCAGAGGTTAAAGCGTCTGCCTGCAATGCAGGAGACCTGGGTTCGATCCCTGGGTCAGGAAGATCCCCTGGAGAAGGAAATGGCAACCCACTCCAGTATTCTTGCCTGGAGAATCCCATGGACGGAGGAGCCTGGTGGGCTTCAGTCCACGGGGTCGCAACGAGTCGGACATGACTTGAGTGACTTCACTAACACTATCTTGCTATTTATTTCTATGACTACAGATGAGTAAAATTTAAAGATTAAGCCAGTTTTACCTCATGCTTCAGCTTACTTTTAAAGAGAATTTTTCTTTTCTGGTCACACACAGGGCTTATGGGATCTCAGTTCCCTAACCAGAAATCAAACCTGGGCCCACAGCAGTGAGTGCCAAGATTTAACCACTAGGCCGCCAGGGAACTCCCTTCAGCCTATTTGTTATCCATCCCAAAAAACAGCAGGTTACTAGGTGGCCAGAGAGGCTATATAGGTTTTCAAGCTGCATTGTTAGGGGAAATGGGAACACCTGGACCTCTGGCTCCACCTCAATAGGTACAATTAATTCCATGTTTGTCATATTAGGGGTTCTGGGAAAGACTTATGAAAATGGGCTCTGCAGGTAGCTTCCAAAGTCTTTTCTGTGACTTAAATACACACCCAATTGAGGATATGGACTACAAACCAAGTCTGATCATCCTTGAACCAAGTTCTAGGAACTGCTCCAGCTCTGGATAATTAAAGAGCTGAAAATAACTAAGACTCCCCTGGCCTCAGGAACTGGGAGAACAGCTGAGTCTTGAAGAAGCTAAACTGGGAAAGGGCAGAGGTAATGCACTGAGGGATCCCATGCAAGTTCTGACACTGGAAAGAGCAAGCCTAAGTTTAAAACAGGCAGCTTTCCATCCCAGGGCCACTGTGGCTCCAGATGACATATGCACCAATAGGAAATCAGTTTCTGGATTAAACCCTCGGCCTGGATGAGTGGGTTACCTTTCTAAGTTACGGATGTTTGAGCAATCGTTTTTTCAGATTGAAGCAGGCAACACAAGGTATCCTACTCATTTTGTAGTGTAAGTCCAAAGTAAACTAGACTACTGATTTTATGCTTTTTTTCCAGGAGAAACTCATTCTTCTGGGGCATGGCTTGCTTTCCCTATGCTATGACATTTTGTAGCCTTCCAGGCTAATGGGCCCTGCTAAGCAGACTAATCCCATGTGATTTGCCTTAAAAGCACCACACAGTAGAACTGGAGGCAGGAATGACCAACAGGGTAAAGGAAAAACTCGGCAAGAAAAGCCTGGGCTGGGGAATAAAAGCTTCCAACTTCACCAGTAAGTGGCTACTGGAGTTTAGCAGTCTAGGCTAAGCCCTGCCACTTACTGGGGTAAATTACTTAACATCAAAGCCATTTCTAAAGGTGCTTGGCACAGTGCTGGTTTATCACGGCTCTGAATTACCAGTAGCTGCTATCATTTTCCACAATGGGAAGGTGGGGTCATGGTAGGCCTGAACAGCTGCCAAAGTTCAATTTGAAAGGACCCCCAGGATCAAGTATATCAGATGTTAGCTGGACTTTGAGAGCTACCTTTGGTAAAATCTCGTTAAGTCCTTCATTCCTTATAAGACTTCATATCTTCCTGCTTATCAGAATTCCACTTAATTTGGACCTAGTTTTCCAGTCTGGATTGTTCCAAAGTCTTATGTAGGTTTTGGCATTTCTAATTGCTGGACTTTTTATCTACAAGCCAACCAACCGTAATTCCCTCACAAAAACAATTTATGCTTAAAATTTTCTCCAAGATTCACCCACACCTAATGGGTAAGGTCTGAACTTTTAAAAATAGCTCTTATTAAAAAAAAATCTGACTGACTTGACTGCACTCGGTCTTTGTTGAAACATTCGGGATTTTCTGTGTGTGTGGCATGCAGATCTTCCGGTGCGGCCTGGGAACTCTTAGTTGCGGTCTGTGGGATCAAGTTCCCTGATCAAGGATGGAACCAGAGTTCCCTGCACTAGGCTTGCAGTTTTAGCCACTGGACCACCAGGGAAGTCCCAAGACCCGAATTCCCTACCTTGGCATACAAAGCCATTTGCAACTTGAATTAAACTGATTTTCTTCCGCCTCTTGTCACTTTCAACTCTCCAATACTATTGCCCCAAAATGCCTTTCCTTTCCTTCACACCTTCATCATGCCATTCCCTCTTCTATCTTCAAGGCTGAGCTAAAATGTCACCTCTTTAGTGAAGCCTACCCATTTCCCCAATGGTTTCTTCCTTCACGTTCCATTATACTTATCACTTAATCTTTAACAGAGAACTTACCTGAAACACACTCTTTCTTCTATTTCAAACATTTTTTGATCTGCTCCATTGCTATTGCTTATAGAGTAGTTGTGACAATAATACATTTGAAATGTACTTTGTAAAACTGTAAGTTATAACACACCATCACTATACTGGTCTGGAAGAGAAATGGCAGGACTGAAGCAGAAGAGTGATGTTGTTGCTTTCCTTTTACTGGTTCGAAGTCTGAACTGGTTTTTGACCTACTGCAGCCACTTTATATGGAAAATAACCAGCTTGTATAATGGCTTAAAAAAGTAATGAGTAGCCCTCGAGCAACCCAACCAAGTAAGCACCACACGTAAGGAGAATCCAAAGGATGTGTTGCAGTTAAGAGTATCTATAAAAAGTTTTACTTTTTCCTGTAATTTTAATACAAGACATCTAAAGTCTTAGATGAACATTGAGTTGATCCTATTAGGAACAAAATATGGCACGGATTCTAAAAACATGAACATATCTTTTTTTTCCTTTGCATTTAGGCTTTGTAGTTACTATGTAATGATTATCACTTTGCCAACAGTCAGATACTAGAGAAAGAGAGATATGAGAAACATCTTTTATTTTTTTTCTAAAGAGGTGAAAATAAGTAAGATTTCTTATATTTCTCACTCATAAGATTTTTAAACTCTTAAAAATGCAATTTCCTCTTTTCAAAGCACATGCCATCTTAAAAAAAATCTTAGCAATGTACATTTGCACTCAAAGAAAAACATGCAGCGCCATTGTCCTCTGACAAAATTCTGCATAAAAACCTCACACGACTTTCTGCAAACATGTCCCCTCTTTATCATTTAGGGACTCCAAACCACAAACATTCAGTGCAATATTTATTGTTTCTTATTTCCGTAGGAAACACAGGACCAATGATGTCTTCTGACTACAACTGTTTCTGGATGGCTGAGCAACAGTCTCCCTCTGCTTTATTTTAAAGTACTCTCTTTAACTTGCTGATGTAAGGTACAACTAGAATTCAGCAAAACTTGAGGATCCAAGTGGGAGATGGAGGAGAAATACTTAAGGTGTACCCTGTGCCATAAACTTAGGAAAAAAATTTACACAGAAAAAAAACAAAACAAAAACCTCAGATTTATCAATGCACCCTTTTAAAAAGTGTTTTTTTTTTTTTTAAATTTCTGAAAGCAGCTTAATGTGAATCAAAAGCAGTTCCTGAGTAACTGCAGTAAACAGTGTCTTTTTAAAATATATATATATATATATTTGCAACTTAGCTCATTTTGGTTCTGCCTTAATTTACTTCCCCAGCTTTTAGTTTAATCACAGTTCCTTTCCTTTCAGTTCTCAATGTGCAAGTACAACAGCATCAGCTCCAAGAGTCGGCGCGCTGCAGATGTTTCTTGTCACTTCTGTGTGATCGCCTGCCATGTCTGTCAGGCCAGGTTTCCAGAGTTACTGCAGGCCACAGTTCTCTCAGTCTCACAAAACCTGTGAGAGCTGCAGACACTTCACGTTTTCTTCATCAGACGCCGTGACTGCCACGTGTGGAGCTTGTTGTAGGCTGTCTGGAGCATCTCCTCTATGTGACTTACCAGCTGAAAAACAAACACAACACTCTTAAGCAACAACGGGCTAATGGCTGGTGAGGTTAATGCTTCTGACTCAGATCTGGAACATATTTCAGAGCGCAGTTGCAAAGCTCTTTTTTATTTCCCCAATGAGGCAATACGCAGGCCCTCTGTGAAGGTTCTCAGATACATTTCATACAGAAAGGTAAAAGGGATGGGGGCGGTGTACATATAGGCTGAAGTTCACCTGCTCTGCCTACACTGTATGTCTGCCCTGTCATTAACCAGCCACAGAACAACAGGAAAATCTGTGTTACAGGTCTCACTTTCTTCTGTCAAATCAGAGAGGTTTCGAGATTTAAACACTGGATTTCTAAGTAAGATCCAGAGGGCATCAACACTATCTGAGAGAAAATATAAAAAATGCCCTACTCCCCTGAAGCTTCTGAGGCAGCAGGTCTGAGATGATACCCAGGAATCTTTTGATTTTCAAAAGCTTCTGAGCTTAATTCTGCTGAACAGCCAAGCTTGAGAAGCACTTCTCTATGTTCTCTAGGTCTTTTCCAGCTCTCAATATTTCAGGATTTCCACATAATAGATTATAGAAAAATGTAATTAGTCTTAAAGCTCCACACAAGTACTATGAAACCCCTTCGGTCAGGACTATGTACTTTGAGTAGAAAAAATTTTTGCCCTCATCATAGACATAACTAGAAGTCAACAGGACCACACTGATCTAAGCTGATAAAGGCTCCTGAGGTAGAATGTCCTTGGATTATCTATTTCCTTGGAAGCGGACAGTGTAATTTACATGGTTGGAAGTAAAATTTTTGTAAAGTCTCCAAGTCAATTTTGGCAGTATGGAGACAGAGAACAGGAAGGCTTAAATCCTTATAGCATGCCAACAATTTGGATTCAATCTAAGGTAGAGTTAGAAACAAACAAAACAAACCCTTATTTACCACATCTGTTATCACTAAGTGTGTTTGTGTAGGGGAGTGTTATTTACTTCTGTCTGTAAACTACATAAAAATCATTTATTCTGCTTGACAGGCCACAATGTTTCCACAGTACCAGTTAGAAGAGATGACCACCACAGCCTCCTGTAAGGCTGCTCAGGGCCTCAGAATTCTTTTTACCAGAGACCTTTTTACAGTGCTCCAGGCAGTTACAATCAAATGAGAAGGCACATGAACTGAATCTGAGACCCTTGCTCTGCTGTGGGAAGACACTTCAAGCTGCTTTTCTGATTATAAATAATATTATGTTTTGAGGGAAAAAAAACAATGTTTAGGGAATAAAAACTTACTAAAAATATTATCAATGAAGATTTTTCAGCTTTCAACTGTGAAATTTCCTGTTTTGCTTATCCTACTTACATACTGAACAAAAATAGTTTTATATGCTATTTTTTCCATAGTCATCTCTGAGAAGACTTGCATTACACACAGAAACAATCTTGAGCCGTTGCTCTGCGTGTGTGTGGTTTTGTGTGTGGCTGCTCTAGTCTTACATTAAAAACATTAAAAATCCTGAGTGCAGGTGACACTTCTCACGCATCACCTCACTGCTGCCCTGCTGTCAACAGGGGAGCTGAGGCATCACCCAGGAACTTCGCAGCTCACTCTCACAGAATGGCAACTCTGCCATTCTTTGCACTGCTAGAATGTAACTTGTTACTTAGGTTTTCAAAATGAACATTTTTAGGAAAATACACATAGGTTGTAAATCTATAAAGAAAAGCATGAAGATGATTATTACAGATGCTGGGTTAGTCATGGCCTTGAGCGAGTGTGAAGGAGGCGTGGGCAGCTGGCCAGGGCACTCAGGTGCTGGCTCTATTTCTTACCATGCTTGGTGAGCACACGGACACTGGCTTTACTGCTTCAAAAAACAGCTGTATTTTATACACTTATGAATGTGTGATACATTTTACAATTAAAAAACGGGATTCCCAGGGACATAAAAAACAACGTATGTACTCAATTACAGGAAAACAAAGTTAATTTCATCATTTTACTACAGAGAAAAAAAATCAGGCCAAAATTAGATTCTTGCCTTACATTTGTGCTTAAATACTGTCTCCGAATTTTTTCTTGGAATGGGCAGAGCTTTGTAACTTGGAATCGTTCCAAATTACTTTTCATTTTCACTACCTAAAAAAGATGAGAGAAATAATGAATTAGACTCTCAAGAACCTACACAGATCAAGAGAAAAATACACATAAGGTTACTTTCTTTCTTTAAGATTTACTGGCTCCACCAGGCAGAGAAGCAGTTATCTAATATATTTAGATTTTTTGGGTTCATAATTCCTATCCTTCCTGATATTTTTTTTGTGCATGTGTATAAATATGCATGTGGAAAACATACAGTATATACTGTTATAAAATTCCACTTGGTTTAATGTGAACATCTTTAAGTCATTAAATATTAGGTCATCATTTAAAATGGATATATCTTTAACCAATCTGCTTCTGATAGATATCAGACCATTTCTAACACAGACAGTGTTAGAAACACTCTATGTTAGAGTGTTTAGTCTGTCTAACACAGACAGTGTTAGAAACATCTCTATGGCTCAATATTTGCATATACTCATTCTTAATTATTATTTTCTTATATTTCTAAATGTTGAATTTCTGGGTCAAAGCAATTTTTAAAAAGGTAGTACTAGCAGTAGAAGAAAGGACTCTCATCAAACTGGCCAATACCGATTATTTCAAATTTTTTATTCTTTTGCAAATTATAGATGAAAAATGCACCTTTTCTGTAGCTTTAAAGATAATCCAGGAAATGAACCCACACTCCCTGCACTGGAAATGTGAACTTTTAACCACTGGACTACTAGAGAAGACTCTAAAGATTGTCTGTAAGATAATTTATATAGTAAGGCTATTACTGTTTTTTTAAAATTGAAGTATAGTTGACTTAATGATGTTGTGTTAGTTTCTGGTGTACAGCAAAATGATAGTTAAGTTTTAAGATGTACAATTAATAGTTATGGAACTGGTCTGGATCTCAAGTTTCTTTACAAAATGGGTATCAATACCTACTCCATGAGGATGCTGTGAGGCTTAAATGAAACAATATAGTCAAAGTAGCGTTTGGCACATGGTAAACGTTCAATACCGTTTTCCAACGTCAAGATAACACCTCACCAATTCACATTATCAAAACAGCTGGCTGTGTTTGGGATCAGTTCTAACCTTTTCTTCTAGGAATGGTGTATTAACAGGAAAACAGGACCAGAAGTGCCGTAAAAGTTCCCCAACAGCCACATATAGGTGTTTCAATTCAGACTGAATATCATTTGGCACCATCTCTGCAAAAGAAAAAGAGGTTCACAGAATAAAAGCTATTTTCCCATGTGTGTGCAGTCTCTGAGAATTTACTCTCACAGTATAAATGTGAATGTGTACCCTGCCAATGTTAAACCTGGATGTGCTATTCTAAGTTAGTGATTTTGTGGCTGACACTCAATTCCCTTGGAGTTTCAGAGGCCCTTTTCAGGTTTTGCTTTAAGAGGTAGGAGAGGGGAAAAAACCTTTTAGTATGACATAGCAATGTGCCACTGTTTGTAATATTAAAACAGTACTGAATCATTCAGCTGTTTTCTAGGTATGCTTCAGGATCTGGATGCATAAAAACAAAACACAGATCCCAGAAATGTTCCAAAGGAAAACCACCACAACTTTAGCACTCTTCTCAAATTGCCTTAGAGCTGATTTAGGTAAAGGGATAGCAACAGGAGGTGAGCACGTACGGTTTATGGCTTGCTGTGTCCCTCCCTGCATCAGCGCTCCTCCAGGCGACAGGGCTGTGATGGTGCTGCTGGCAGCGCTACTTGCGAGAACCTGAAAGCAACGAGGGACACGTTTCAGTTCAACAGCAAATGTCCATGAATACACAATCCACAGCAACCAGAGCGAGCTGCTTCCCATAGGGCTACTAGAATACCTACTAATCTTCCAGGAATACCGAATTTACAGGTACCTCAAAATACACACCCTTTTGTCCAGTCAAGCTTCCCCACCTTAAAGAGTACAGCTGATTGACAATATTGTGCTAGTTCCAGGTATACAGCAAACTGATTCAGTTAAACATATATATGTATATAACCACATTCTTTTTTCTATTCTAATTTATCACAAGGTACTGAATACAGTTCCTTGTGCAGTAAATTCTTATTGTTTATTTTCTATGTGGTAGTGTGCATCTGCTGGTCCCATACTCCCAATTTATTCCTGCCTCCCCCAGCCCTGCCCCCACTTTCCCCTTGGTAACCAGAAGTTTGTTTTCTATGTGTGAGTCTGTTTCTGTTTTGTAAATAAGTTCATTTGTACTATTTTTTAGAGTCCACATGTAAGTGATATAGCCAAGCTCTTTCTTAAGTACCAACTTCTTAGCACTGAAGGTAAAACTGAGTTTAAGGAAAGAAAAAATGTCAAAAAAACAAATGATAAACCTTGACTGGCAGTTGACATAAGAAAATCCAGCAAAGTGAAATATATCACTTGTCATTTTTCAAGGAAGTGGATACACATTGCCCCAAGGGGAAAAAACCTACATTCCCCACTGTATCCACATGAACACTCAGGGACATAACTGATGTGTCTCTTCAATGAGTGCCCAGCAAGTACCAGGGACCAGTCACAGCGAGGGACAAATCATCTGCTGAACAGCTCAAGCACAGGGTTAGTGTTTTACAAGCAGAAATCCAGGTATGTATGGGCTGGATGAAAAACAGAACACTTAACTTGGTGTAAAGAGCATATTACAGGTTGACTACGAGTCAAGGAGACATGCGAGTTCACTTGATGCCTATTTCCTTCTGTCAGGAAGTGTGATAACACACTGTAACCACAAGTCTCACCGACTGCTAAACTTGCTGACTGGTCACTGGCTACGCTCAGGGATACATACCCGATGGCAGATCATCTCTGCATAATCCAGATAATCCAATGTCTCAGATAATCCAATCACTTTTTGGAGGGAAAAATCTAAACTAACCACAGCTTAAAAAACTTAGTGTTGACCTATATACAATAAAGAGAACTTGTACAAAATGAGTGCTTTTTCAAACTTGAACTAAATAAATAAATGAATGTAAAAAAAAAAAGTTAGGTGGAACTACTTTGGCCCAAGGGCCAATCTAGAAGGAAAGATGTAGTCAGACAATCCCAATATTTGTTATGTGAGCCTAAGTACGTACACACGTATTTCTCTGCTTTGTCCACTAAGAGGACAAAGAGACCAGTCGCAAATGACATCCCACCTAGTACTCAGACCTTGGTTTCTAAACCTACTCAACACTTGCCAAGCAGGGAAAGAGTCAGATGAATTTGGAGTACTATCTCATTGTGCCATAAACTAAAGAGGTGCTCAAAACTGATGAAGATACTGTCAGAAAGATACAGGAGCCAGTATAAAGGGCGTGGAAAGGGTCTAACTACAAAGGTGCAAGGGCACCTTTTCAGGGGTGACAAAACTTGCTTTTTATTTTGATTGTGTTGGTAATTACATGACTATATATACACACTGAATTCAAAAGAATATACTGAAAATGTAGATTTTACTGTAAGATATCTCAGTTAAAAAAAAAAAGTATAACAACAATTTATAACCCACAGAATATAAGAATCCATGCTTATAAAGAAAGGTAAATAAATATGAATGAGTCAGGGAGGTTCAGAAGGTCAACTGATGGGAGGACAGAATTAGAAAATCACCATTTAACTACCACTATGGTAATAACTATTTTCAGCAAGAATCATCAACAGATTCTAAAACATTAGTGAGTAAAAGTTTGAGGGTAAACAAAATAGTTACACAGTATCTCCCCACAAGATACTTACTAATTATGAAGGGAAAAATTGGTAAGTTTTCCGCAGAGAAATCAGATAGTGCCTTAACCAAGTGATCAAAGTTAACACTGCAAGGCAGGACAAATAAACATGTGCTTCCTCATAAGATGCACAAAGGATGCCATATTACTTACACATCAACCTGGTGGAATTCTTGCCAAAAGTGAATCCAATCATGTAAAATGCAAAACTGAAGTTGAGGGCATTCTACAAAAAACTGACCTACTCTTCAAACATCAAGGTCATGAAAGATAAAGATTGAAAGACTGCTCCACTGTAAAGGAAACTAAAGAGACGTAAGAACCGAATGCAATTCATGAACCTGATTTGGATACTGGACCAAAAAAAGTTGTGTGTTTTTTTTTTTCCTGCTACAGGGACATTAATGGTACAGTTGGTGAAATTTTTCTAAGAATACAGGTTAGGGACATCCCTGTAGTAGTAGTCTAATGGCTAAGACTCCATGCTCCCAATACAGGGGGCCTGGGTGTGATCCCTGGTCAGGGAACTAGATCCCATATGCCTCAACTAAGACCATGTGTGTTGGTTGCTCAGTCATGTCCTATTCTTTGCGATTCCATGGACTGTAGCCCCCCAGGATCCTCTGTCCATGGAATTCTACTGGCAAGAATACTGGAGTGGGTTGCCATTTCCTTCTCCAAAGACCATGTACAGCCAAATAAAGAAAAAAAAATTTTTTTTAAAGAATACAGGTTAGATAATAAGACTTGAACAATGTTAACTTATTGTTTCTGTAACTGTACTGTGTTATTTAGATGTAAAGGATCTGGGGCTTCCTAGGTGGCGCTAGTGGTAAAGAACTCACCTGCCAATGTAGGAGACTAAGAACTAGGGTTCAATCCCTGGATCAGGAAGATGTCCTGGAGGGCATGGCAAGCCACTCCAGTATCCTTGCCTGGAGAATCCGGTGGACAGAGGAGCCTACTGGGCCACAGTCCACATTGAAAGAATTGGACATGACTGAAGCAACTTAGCATGCTCACAAAGGGATCTACCTTCAAAATGGGTCAGAAAACTTTTGCAACTTTTTGTAAATCTAAGATTATTTCAAGGTTAAAAGTTAAAAAGTAAGTCCCCATATGTAATAAGCACTACAATTCAGCTTTCAATTCAGTGTCTGAGTGTTTATGAAAATAGAGAAAAGGGAAAAAATAACTCACTACTGGGCATGCTGAGGACTGCTTTACAGAGGCGATGGAATGTGAACTATTTTGAATTATTACTATTTGCTCCTTGACACAGAAACAGGCAAAAGACACTCTTAAGAGAGAAAGCCTGAGAAAAAGCACAGGAAGCATGTAGATGATATGATTAAAAACCTCTGGGTAGTTTATAGAGTGTTAGGCTGGAGTACAGGACTCTCTTTAAGTTATGTGGGGAAGGAAATGGTGGAGATATGGCTGGAGTTGGGACTAGAGATGTGGGTTAGGGCAGACTGTAGGGTTTGGCGAGTCAGACAAAGAACATCCAGACAGTTACTATGAGAAGAAAGGCAAGCAGTAAAGGTTTTTAAGTTGCAGAGTGATGTGGTTGGAATCATGCTTTTATTAAAATAACTTGCAGTGGCCGTGCTGAAAACCTGTCCCGTTTACTTAAGTCAAGGTGATGGAGTCAAGAATTACTGAACTGACAGAACTTGCTGATCAACTGAAGTATGTCTAAGGGCAGGGAAAAACAAAGAATATCTACAAAATGATGTCCAGAAATTTTTTGGAAATCTGGGAGATTCTTCTAATAAAACTGTATACATGGAAGAAAAAAAATCAGCAACCACAAAACTCATTATCTTATTTTCATTATCATCTGAACTTCAGGTATGCCAAATATTTCTCTTTACCTGACTTTTTCAATTTATTAAGCAGAAATATGTCTTTACCCCAAGTGAAGTATGAGTTTTATAAATATGAATGTGCTCATAAAAAGTAACTGGGAATTCTATTTTTCAAACTGTATAAGTCACCTACCTGAGTTAATCTGGGTGTATAAGCTTCCATTTCTTGTCTAATACTTTGAAAAGAATTAATAATGTCCTGACTTGTTGCATACTGCAGCGACTGGATTGGAGTTGGACCATGATAATACCTGAAGATTAGCCAAGAAATTACTAATCACACAGAATAAGGGCACTCAATATTTGTCTGTCAAATATTTTAGCAGTCTCCATACAACATTCCCCCCAAGTGAAGAGTTAAAGATATTTCAATTAAATAACTTAATTCCAATAAGGGTAATAGGAAGAGAACAGCACAGATAGCTAAAAGTTATTTTCTTTGCTTCAGTCATTTAGGATCCTTTCCTGAGATGTACAAAGTAACTTTTTAAGGAAATACAATACTATATTTTATGGCAACAAACTGATAAAAACTTGAATACTACACTTGCAGAATAAATTCTGTACCAACTTGTGATATAAAACTATTTTGCTTCAAATTAATTTAATAATCATCAAACTTACCTATCTGACTTCTTGAGGTTTAGTGCAATTGTTTTTATGGAATTATTTTTTCCCAAGTCTTCATATTCAATGGATTCTTGTAACTTCGCCTATAATTATCAACACAACACTTTTTATTGCTGCACTTCCTACATGCGTCCCCTCTATACACAGCTACCACTTAACAGAGTAACTGTTTTCCTATACTCTGACCGTACTATGCATCATTAAACCTTTACTATTTGAAAATCTGATAGATGAAAATGTGGATTTTACTCAAAATAAACTAAAAAAATTAATTTTATTACCTGTGTTGCAAATATTTTTTGCCCCCACTTTGGTGTTTTTCAGTTTTAATTATTCCCTTTATACTTATTCTTCTGTGGATTTTTTTTTTTTTTTTTTTGCTTAAGCTTTGATCCAACAGAATTCATTGTAAAATAAGGAATAAGGTAGGGAATCAGTTTTTAAAAAAATATTATTAATCAGCCCCCCAACACCATTTGTAGAATAACATCTTTCCCCACTGATTCTGAAATGCCATGTTTATCATATTGTATTTAATCCCTCCATGTATTTGGGTTTATGTCTGCATTCTTTATTTTGGTTTTACTAATGTGCTTTCTCCTGGACTGTATAGGAACAAATCTGACCTTAGCATGCTACTCAGAGTAATGTATCAATCAGTCCCACCTCACCTAGACTCAGTATGTTTTTACTGCTTTCTCATCTCTATACCCTTGAGTCAACTTCAAGGCATACTGATGTCTTTCACTACCGTTCCCATATGTCAAGCTCATTTTTACCCCTGCTGCTGCCTCACTTAAGTCATGTCCTGATCCAACCTCTTATATAAATCCAAATCCTAAGTCTCTGCCAAGGCCTGGTCATCCACCTAACTTTCACACTTAACTGAAAGCTCCAAGAATATGAGGACTCTATTATTATTCCAGGATCTCTTATTCTATAAATCCCTTGTAGAACACACAGCAGACAACTACTGATGTGGAAGAACATCTTGAGTCAGTTTATCATTGAATATTGTGAAAATTCACACAGTGATTTTTGACAATTTCATCACTACCAAGAATCAAGGGTACTCAGTGCAATATTGCAAAGCAAAAAATCACTTCCTAGATTTCTTTTTGGCGTCTCTAACTTATATTTTAGCTTCACTTTGCTTATTTCAGAAAAGAAATATCTTACTTTGGTAATTTTAAAGATGTATATCCTGTAGAAACATATTAGGTGACTGAAATACATAAAGGACCTATAATCTCTTAAAGTTCATAAACTTAATTGTATCATATTAGTTTGTTCTACAAATTTTATTTACTTACTCTCTGGTTCCTACTGTAAATAAACAATTACTATACTTTAAATTCTGTTTTACAATTATTCTTTTCCTTTTGTCTTACCTATAGACACTAAATTCTTTGAGGACAAAAACCCAGTCTTAATCATTTTTGTTTCCTGCCACCTAATATGGCATGTAAGGCAACTAAAAAATGGTTTCTTTTAATTGTAATGAAGTGAACTATTGTCACGGTATATGTGAAGTCACTTTAATTCAACATATCATTAATCCTTTAGTCATTATTTGCTGCATGCATCAATCTCCACTGTAGGGGTGTATCACGAATATCATGATGTTTGCTATTTTCTCAATTATACTACTGTCAGTGTATTTGTATGTAAATCTTTGCATATATCTTAAAAAAAAAAAGTTCCAAGTGGAATACTGTCCAGAAGTGAAATTAAGGGTATAAACCTTTAAAAATTTAATACACTATAATGCCTGATCGCCCTCTAAGAAAGCCTTATCATAATTTTTAAAACAAGGGAGGAACTTAAAATTGAGGGATATAGAAGCTTGGCAAAGTTGCAAACAGAAAATAAATATATAAGTAGGTAACTGTTCATACGCCCTCACAATCCATCTTCAGTATTTAATGAAAGACATTTCCAGTTCTAAAATGCCAGGTTTCACATGAGGGCCAAATCTTATCTTTTAAAATCAAATACACAAACCTTTAGTTTTTTCTTTCTGTCATATTGCCTTTGTTGGGTACTCTTTTCCAGAAAATAAAACTATGCATTAACATTTATGTGTGTTTACAGGTGAAGGGGAAAAATAAAATAATAAAACCAGTTAACAGACGAGTCTATGGAAAGTACGCTGGCAAGCCAAAACTGAGGAAGTATTCTTTAAGCCAAATACTTAACAGCTTGGTCAGAAGACTTAAAGCCATCTGAACTTATCAAGGGTCAACATAAGGTACTGGCAGTTACATAACATATATCTGGAGAAATCTGAGCCATAAGCATTCTAGACTTTTTACTCATACCCTTTTAATTGCTGGCTGAAAGCAATCTGTATCTCCGGAATTGCCATCAACGCTGCTGGGCTCGCCATTTTGTTCCTTTTGTGCTTCTCTGAAAACAAAGGGAAAAAAATTAATGTTAAGTACCACAGGAAGAACAACAACAAAACTCTATCTGGCTATCACGGAAAACCCAGTTAGTGCACCTTTGCATGTGTACTTAACTGTTTCCTGAGACCTGCTGCCAGGACCATGGCACTGTGATGGTTAAATCTCTTGATGATGGCAGCGTTGCTATTCTCTCTGATGGATTTAGAATTAGAAGTAGATGGCACGGAGGAAATGCCATAGCCCTGCAAGGAACAAGTTAGTAGAGATATGTTGAGTTGAAAAAATTTTCTGGATATAGGACTTGGGTAAAAATTTAAAAATAAGTAACATACACACACACAAAAATGAAAAAATGCTACTAACTGCTTTTAGTATCACAAAAATATCTTAACTGCTAAGTGCTGCATTTTTTCCCTAAGGAGCAATTTTGGACTAGTTAGCACAACATTAAAATATTGGTTAGTGGGATGCTGGGCCGTAAGCCATTACACTTAAGTTAAAACTTACAGGTGCTACGAAAGAAGTGGTCAATCCCATTAGAGGTGGGGGGCGGGGAGGGTAGGTTCAAAAGAGCTTCATGGAGCACCGTAAGATGAATAGGTAGGTGCTTGCAAGGCAAACACTGAGACAACATTTCAGGAAGAAGAAACTGCTTAAACAAAAGGTATAGGAGTAATGTAAAACATATTGTGTCATGGGTTTGTATGCAGTTCAGTATACCTCGAATGAAGGGTGGGCCAGGAAACAGCCCCAACTGAGTACGCAGAGGCCAAATTAATTAGAGCCTGGTAGTAGTTCCGAAAGTTCAATGAGAAACCCCTGAAAACGTTTTTACATAGGGGAACATTATGATCTGATTTATAACTCTTACTGCTAGGGAAGAATAAACTACAGGAAACAAAAAAAAAACCAAGATCAATTAGGAGGCTAATGTGTCTGTGCAGATAGTTTTGAGATATAGAGCACTTGCTGAGCAACTGAATGTTGGAGGTCTACAAAGGCGCGGGATCAAGGAGACTACTAGGTTTTGGCTTGAACAAACGAGTCCATAGTAATTTTTTTTTTTTTTTTAAACTGACATAGGGAAGGGCCAGGAAGAAATAGGTTTTTGAGGATGGGAATCAAAGACTGCATTTTGGACATGTTATACTGAGGGGTGTGGAAACAACCTAAATGAAGATGCCAAGTAGGAAGTTGGACATATGATTCTGGACTTCTTGGGTTAGCCAGACCAGGACTAATTGGGAGTTATCATCACACAATTAGTATTGATATTTTTAGCAATAGAATGGAAAGAATGTAATTACAAGGGGCCCCAAGCCCATATCCTGGGATAGAATTACTAGAGGATGATAGGGAAAGAGGAGGGAAAAATTGAATCAACCAACACTTTTATTAAAAGGCTTGGTTTTATAAATTTTTAATATATCCATGCAAGGGAATACAACATGGATAGTTCTAAAAATGTAAATAATAATAATAATAAACAATAGATCATTGTTTAAGTTTAAGGTTTACAATGTGTTGATTTCAGATTGCAAAATGATCACCAGTGTAGCTAATACCCCATCATGGCACATAATTATCGTTTCTCTTGCTGAGAATTAAGACCCAGTTTCCGAGCAACCTGAGGTTTCTACTGTCAGCCATGCTGTGCATTAGGTCTACAAAAATGATCTATTAGCTGTAAGTTTGTATCCTTAAACAACACCTCTCTAAATTTCCTACCCCTCAAGGTCAGAACTATTATTAACCTCATTTTACAAGAAAACTGATATTAGAAACATTAAAAAAAACTACAGTTTAAAACCAAGTAGTTTGGTTTTAAAGTCAATGTACTTAACAGCTGTGTGGTTTATTTAGCTTCATTTTCTCAGGGTGATTTAAAGAGGTCATGTTTATAATGCGTTGAGATTCACCAAGGAAGGAACTGAGTGCTGAGAATTTTCAAGAAAACAACTGAATTTCATTAGGCAAACAACTCAATGGGGCACCAAGGATTATTTTCTGTTAATTTAATAATTTAGACTATGTATGAAATTTTAACATTGGTTTTCTCACCTGGAGCATGTATACACTAAGAGAAAAAAGACAAGAGCACATGTCAATAGAAAAGGAGCCCGAGGAAAGCAAGAAAATTAACAATTAAATGAAAGGAAGGGCACTAAAAGGTAACAGTGTCTAGAGAGTAACTGAGGAAGGCAAATTCCTTTCTAGACTAGAAGATAGAGGCAGGGACAGAATTAGCCTTGATCAGAATGGAATCACCTATTTCTCTAGCCTTGGATGAATTTCTAAGTCTGGAGTCATGATGTTGAGGTAGGTAGCTCATACTCGATGGTCCAGCTATTGAAACATAATAGGGCTAATGTGGAGTAAGGGTCATGACTGTGCTCAACATTTGGTAAATAGTGGGCAACCAACGATGTTTACCATCTTTTCCCTATCTACGAATATTTTTTCACACTTAATGTTGCTGCTACTGCTGCTAAGTCACTTCAGTCGTGTCCAACTCTGTGTGACCCCATAGACGGCAGCCCACCAGGCTCCCCCGTCCCTGGGATTCTCCAGGCAAGAACACTGGAGTGGGTTGCCATTTCCTTCTCCAATGCATGAAAGTGAAAAGTCAAAGTGAAGTCGCTCAGTCGTGTCCGACTCTTAGCGATCCCATGGACTGGAGCCTACCAGGCTCCTCCGTCCATGGGATTTTCCAGGCAAGAGTACTGGAGTGGGGTGCCATTGCCTTCTCTGTTACTTAATGTTAGATATAGCATAAAACATCTGTTAAACCTTTATTAATACCTAGACAACTGTTGGTAAGGGAGTTAAAAAATTCTTGTAAAAAATATTCTACCAACTCACAGGGGAATTTCAGTTCTCCCATGCAATCTTAATAATGAACAGTGCTATCAAAAAAGCACTTTTGATAAACCACTCCAAATAACATTATTCTGTTTTACCTTCTCACAAGTAGAACATCTATACTTCAGGCAATTTTAAAATACAAATGTTGAAGACTAAGACAAGACTGTTTTCTCTTGTAAATCCTTTTACTGCTACTTACCTCATCTAATGGTTTATCTTCCAAAGCTGTTAAGTCAAGCAGCGGGTTTTTCACTCCTAATGAAACCATTGTTTTTAACCCTACAGGATCAATGAAATAAAAAGTTGATTCAGTTTTACCTTTCCCAGAAAGCAAAAAAATTACTAATGGCACTGATGACTAGAGAGCAGCAGATTAAATGCTAGAGTGTCAGGGATAAGCAATTACCTTTTTCATCTATTTTGGCACATTCTGCAAAGAGGTCCTTTGACCCTGTATTCAGCCGGTCCCTGTGAAAATAATGGGACTGAAAGAAACGTGTCCAGAATTCCTTTTCTGTCATGTTGTGGGGAACATTTTCTGCATATTTCATTTTTACTGTGAATAAAAACCACAATAGTTATATACTGAATTTCCAATTCTTAAAACCTTTCAAATTAGTTTAAAAGTAGTCCAAGAGCAAAACCAAATTATAAAAGTATTCAACTTTACAAACAATATATAATACTTTAAGTATTACTTGAGAGATTACGTTAGACATTACCTTTACGTATCTTAAGTTACAAACAAAACCTTATTTTGCACCAAGAAAATTATTAAGCTTCAAGTTTCAAAGTTTTACTGGGAACAATAAGAGGAAGACCTGAATTTGCCTGTTTGATCATTTATATATGGATACTTTTAGTCCAAGGCACCATATTGGGTACTGGGGAAATAAACAAAGATCTCCACAACCCACTGGACTATCAGTTCAGAACTCCAGAAGCCTGTGTTGTCTAATAAGCAAAGAGATTAAGTTAAGAGGTTAAGGTCTCTTAAGCTGGAAAGCCCGAGTTTAAAATTCTAGGTCTACCACTTATTATCCAATGTGATGCTGGACAAATTACTTAATCTTTATCTTGGTTTCCTCATCTGTAACATGGGGTAATAATAACCTAATTCATAGGTACTATTTGTGACAATTAATGTTAACACACATAAAGGCCTCAGAATGGTGTCTGACAAAGAGTAAACACTACATAATTATCAAAAAGATAAAAAATAATTACATTATAATGTGGTGACACACAGCGCTACAGATGGAATGGGGAAGGGGATTACATCTGCCTAAGTCAGATTTTACACAAGTGGCAATGAAGTGATGCTTGAGGTGAATCCTGCAGGAGACTGTCTCCTAAGGAGTAAAGGAGCAGAAGCTGAGGAAGCAGGGAGACAGAACAAAATGGCCTGAGAGCTTTATGTGGTTAGAACAATGACTGAAGTAACTGCTCTCAACCTTGGCTGTACATCAACATCATTAGAGCTAGGATCAAACAATTTATACTTTAGGTGATTCCTCCGAGGGAAATGATTTGTGGGTTAGAAAAGTCATTCTGCAGGCAACATGAAGGATGATCTGACTTAGTGCTGTAGACACTCATTTACTGATGCCTCTGGAGTATGTCATCCTACTCAGGTCATGTTAAAGGGTAAATAAAGTTTAAGAACTACCAGTGCCAAGAATGAGAAAGTCATCATACCCATGGATCGATGTCAGTACATTATACACTAAGCTCTTAATATCTACCACGTCAGGCGCTGGATAAAGTACTTTACATATTTTATTGCACTTCATCAGGAATAAAGGTAAGCTTTTTGTTTTTCAGATATTTCACTGAATTATTCAAACAAATATTTTAACTATCTGAAAGAAATGATTCTTCTTACCTGCTGGATAGGTCCTAAAAATGGACTCAATGATATCAGATGTTAAATTGTATCTCAAACCATTACATCCATCTGTCTGGGGTCGGACATCAGCCTAAAATAAAGACATTTGTTAAGAGTATTGGGCCAAGATGTCTAAGAACCCAATGGACACTGGAGAAAGGAGGAAAAACAGAGCCTCTGAATGAAATAGAGACAGACAAATCCTTTGCCTTTACTTTTGGCATAGAGACGGGTCAAATAAATCTGACCTGCTTCACATAACTTTAGTGACCAGTAAAATCTATGTTTCTGAAAATACAACATGGTCAAACAGACACATTTAAATGTGGCCAAAGGCAGATACCTAGTGGAAATTTAACATAAAGCTTATAGTTACCAAATATTTAACTATTTGGTTACAACATATTATCTGATTGTTTTAATAAAGGCCTTATTAATTCAATTCACTGCTAAGCACCCAGAAAGATGCCATACATGTAACTGGTACTGAGATTTTTGTTAAGTGTATAAATAATGCTTTGGTTTTACCAGACTATAGACTGAAACTCACCTTCTAATTCCACACATACGTTATTCTCAACTTTCCTTTCAAGATACATTTTACAAATCTTATTAAAAAAAAAATTTTTTTTTTAACTTTTTGATCATGTGACATGGCATGTGAGGTCTTACCTCCCTGACCAGGAACTGAACCAGTGCCCCCTGCATTGTAAGTGCAGAGTTTTAAACCACTGGGCTGCCAGAGAAGTTCCCAAATTTTACTTTTTTAATAACATGATGGTCATTTTACATTTAAACTTGCATTATAAGTAAAATATTGAAATCATTAAAAAAGGAAAAAAAGATATCTGAAAGCCCTTACTTTAAAAGTATTAGGGGAAATAAGCATTAGTCCAATTGCAAAAAGATTCATTTTCAAAAGTCCATTTTAGAAGAGTATCATGACTACTGAACTATCTGTTAATTTAAGGAAATACTAAATTTTACAGAAAAATGGCATCATTAGCACATATACCAGTTTTTTTCCTCTTTAGAAATCTAAAAGGGTCACATACCAGAAATGCTGCAGAAATGCCAACATCCTGTTTATGATTAGACGTGGAAGAACTCTCTGCTGCGTTCACATTTAAACGATTGGCCCAGAATTCCTCAGCACTGATGACCTGACTCACAACAAGATCTTTATAAAGCTGAAACAAAACAGGATCTTCTTGCAGCATTCTGGTGATAGAATATATCAACATATTGAACTTTTAGAATAAAACACCATTTAGGTAGCATTCTAAAAAGACCTTAGCTACACAAAACACCCAATTTTCATTTCGTGATGACTGAGCGGCAGAGGTCCTTTACTTCATTTGTTAGTAATTAAAAGCAAAAAAACATTTTTGGAGGAAGAAATCCAGTGCAGATAACTGGAAGGCAGTTGAAGCAGCAAAGGCTCAAGTCTTTGAGGGCCTGGATTTGGTCCTATTCATCCCTATGTTCCAGGGACACAAAGGCTGCATTTGTACTGTACCGTGCTTTCTTTCACGAAAAGCTGAATGGGAAGAGGGATTTTCTATCAACTACGCTTTTCATGGTGATAAACACTCGGAGCTATAAGTACAGAAAGATAATTCATCTTGTCAGAAATTCTCAGTATTTTAAATTTATTTATTTATTTGACCATGCCACGCCGCATGTAGGGTCTTAGTTCCTGAGCAGGTATTACATCTACGCCCCAGCAATGGAAGCGTCGATTCTTAACACTGGACTGCCAGGAAGGCCCAGAAATTCTTGTTATTTTAGATGTTTTCTAAACTGTTACACAGTATGACTTTTTTCAGGTTTCTCAGTCACAAACACACTTCTTAGTATCTTCTCTGTGATAGAGAATTAAGGGACCTTGGCATCTTTGAATTAACAGTTTTGCTCCTCCTGATATTAGGCTCGAGGCAGTAAGTTTAACTCCTAATTCATCACATTTGCTGCAAGCCAAAGTTAGTTAAGATGCTGAAGTTAAGAACCAAACATACTGAGCACCAAACTGAACTCCTATGTCATTCAGCTGCTTCCCATTAGCTATTTACACAAGATGCTGCATATATGTTGACGCTACTTTGTCCACTCGTCCTACTCTCTCCTTCCTCAACTGTGTCCACAAGTTCATTCTCTACATCTGCGTCTCCATTCCTTCCCTGTAGATAGGTTTAACAGGGAGGGGATACACGTATAATGATGGCTGATTTGTGTTGTTGTACAGCAAAAAGCAACACAACATTGTAAAGCAATAAAACAAAAACAAACCAAACACAGAGGTAAAGATAACAAAGCCTATACTTTCCTAGACTACACTGTCAAAGCACAAAGGGTGAGAATAACAAACTGTTACTTGACTGGTAAGAACCTAGTGTCTCTTTAAAAGGCTGTTCTTTTCCTCCTTCACCTGTTCTTCTCTTCCAGTTCCTTATTTGCTTTCCTCTTGAATTTGGGGAGCAGTTGCTGAAGAAGGTCTTTCACTGCATCTCGCTCTTTCACTGCTGTGCTTTCATTGGAAAAATGGAAGTTAGTTGTGTCCCCTGCATGCAGGACCAGTTGAAGCTGAATTTTCGCTTTTCCTTCTGGACTGATTTTCTGGCCTAAAGAGAAGCACGAGGCTAGTTAGATGAGGACACTCGCACTGTGCCAACAGTCACACAATAAGTTACTTCTCATCCCAAGAAGACTCGGGATTTCTTTGGGTTTTAGTTGCCCTATTCCAATCTTGATGCTTGAGAAGAAATCCACTCTTTTCAAATAACTGCATATCACCAGAGCACGGTTCAACAAATTCACTGGTAACACTCAGGTTCCTTCTATAGTATTGTTTGTGTGTGGCATGTCTTACCCACTATTCCACCTCTGGATGCTAAAGGGCTTTTGTTTCCACTCAACTGAGCAGATTTCTTTAAAGCTTTCTGAACAGCCAACTCAGGAGTCCTGAATCCACCAACAGCTGCTTCCATCTGACATTATCATTAATAAAAATGATTTGTCACAATTAAAAAAACTCCAAAATATAGTTCATGGCTTATTTACTAACTGCAAAGGGAAATATGTAATTTTACATTTGGAGATCAGGTGTCAACACTTTAACCAAACAATTGAACTTAGCCACATTAAAAATGAACAACCCGACACTATGGGCTTTCTGAGGTGACAGAACAGGAAGCCAGCACCACCACTTAGGTGCTCTTCTTGCTGAAAATGTTTAACTTCAGTATAATCAAGGCTGTAGACTTGACTTTTAGTTTATAAGAAATACAGGAAATAATTAAATAAAACCTTGATCTGATATAATCAGAATGTATGATATTCTACAAATCCATACTCCTAAAGAAGAGACTACAGAGACTACAACTACATACATGAACCTAGACCAGATAGGACAACTGGGGAAAAAAAAATCCAACAGGGGTATGGATATTTATTAACATTTTCTTGGTTATGTTATGAGCAGTCAAAGTATATGCACATATTTTGCCATATCAAATATGGCAAAATAACAACACTTAGATGGGATATAATTACAGATATACACTGCACCATTCTTTAAACTCTCCTGTAACTTTGAAGATTTTCGATATAAGCTGGGGCTGGAAATGTCAAAATATACCTCCATAATAGAAATCCTGTGTTCTTAAAAAGTGGGCCTCATGGCTTGTCTTCTTCATAAGGGAAACAGATGAAGGGGCTTTGTCTCACTAAATGCGTGACTCATGGTAGTGTGAACACATAACTGAGAGCTCCTTGTAAAGCAATCTGCTGCTGCTGCCGCGTCGCTTCAGTCGTGTCCGACTCTGTGTGACCCCATAGACGGCAGCCCACCAGGCTCCCACATCCCTGAGATTCTCCAGGCAAGAACACTGGAGTGGGTTGCCATTTCCTTCCCCAAGGCATGAAAGTGAAAAGTGAAAGTGAAGTCACTCAGTCGTGTCCGACTCTTTGCAACCCCATAGACTGCAGCCCACCAGGCTCCTCCATCCATGGGATTTTCCAGGCAAGAGTACTGGAGTGGGGTGCCATTGCCTTCTCCGTGTAAAGCAATCTACTAACACTTAAATAAAGAGAAATGTTTCCAATGAAGATGTTACTTCCAAACCAACAGTTTAGATAAAATACCTTACTGCTAAAAGTAGCAATATGAAGTCATTTACACTGCCAACCAGCCTCTTCTACTATTCTCTTCCTCCAAAACAAACTATCACTCCTTTCTAGGTATCGTTTCTTAGTCATTGCTTTATTTTTGCTCTACCTTAGTTCGTGCCTCTGAGAGGCCTACTTCTGAAGTTTTTAAACTAACATAATTGCTCATTTTTACCTTAGTAACGTTATTACTGAAAACTTCCAATGGCTTCTTTCAGAAATGAGCATTCTTTCGAATATTCAACTTAAAATGAAAACTGATTTCGTGCACATCTAGATTTTGGTATGTGCTCTCCTCCCAACATAGGGGATAGGCATGTTCTCTACTGCATGCTGTTGAGAATCACAGGAAGTCTATGTTTTGCAAAGGTACAGAGCAGGCTTCCCGTTTAAGAAAAGTGCTAATATAGGCAGTTCCTATTTCGTGAGGCTACAGAAGAACCAATGCTAGTTTGCAAGATAATGAGGCATTTCTCCACAGAAACAAAGTTTTAAATGGAAGCAGTGTTGGCAGGAGAGTGGACAAAGACCAGATAGCTCAGGCAGTACTGAATTATTAATATTATGAATTTTAAACAGTATTTCCTTTTGGAAATTAAGATACTAAGTTATTTCAGGGGAGAAAGATGAAGATCTTGGTTCTTTCCAGCAGCAAATTAGAGGTAAGCCCTTTGGGGAACTGTTCATATACAAAGGACCTTTGTATACGGACCTCTCGCAAGTTGAGGACTACCTATGTTTTAAGGTGTCATATTTCTTGAAATCTGCCAAGGAGTTTATCTAGGAGAAGAATCTCATATCCAGGAAGATAAATGAATTCATATTAACGGTTACAGTTAAGATACCACAATTTGTCAAGGGCTTTGTTTCCTTGGGGTGCCTCCTATTCAAGATCTTTTAGTTAGGTGAACTGCAGAAATCCGTTTCAGAGTAAAGGTTCTAAATCTCAGGATTCACTTGGTGCCTTTAAACTTAATTATTGAGCCACAAAGTGCCATACCCTTTGGGTAATAAATTCAAAGTTAATTTAATTGGAAAAGAGAAGGGGTTTTGATGTTAGCTTTCATACTTGAAAATCATAACATAAAGGATATAAATATATTATGCTCTGTACTTCTCCCATCTACATTTTATATAAAACAGCTTATTTTCTCAATAGAAGACGGCCACATTACCAAAGATTAGACAACTTTACTTAAATGATACAATTTTATGAAGGGCAATCAGGCATCATCTATCAAGATTTTAAATGCATGAACCATTTGAACCAGGAAGTTCACTGAAAAGGTGTATCCCATACATATGATCTACTCAAGAAGATGTTAGTGCACAGGTCAATACTACGACACTGCTTTCAATAACAAAATTCTGGAAACTTCCTAAACATCCTTCAATATGTTAAATAAATGACTAAATCCATTCAGTGGACTATTAGGCAATTCTTAAAAAGAAAGTATGTGTGGAGATCTTTACATGAGATAGATTTACACATGTGAAGTTGTACATACTCTATTACTTTAGAAAAGCAGGTGATAGAATAATATACATTCAGTGACCCCACTTTGTAATTATGTCAATACAATTGATTTTTTGACATTACAATAGAAAATCCACAAAGATTGTATAAGCTGTCACCTTATAAAATTACTAACAAAAACAACATATATCACACCTTAGTATAGCTGACTTACATTTGATATCTGCATACATATGGCTGATGGTAAATCTATCTTTGCCTTCAGGTGCCCAAGCAATTCTTTCTGCCATGAGGTACAGAGCTCCATCCTGCTTCTTCTGTCGCACCTTCTTTACAATCAACAAAACTTCTTCAGATGAAGTTGCCATGACGGCTAGAAGGTGCTAAAAAAAAAAAAAAGATTTCACATCTCAATTAGGGTTGGATTTGATTTTGAGTCCCTTCTAAATCTAAAATGAGTAATAAGGGAAAGAAAAGTTGTTTCCCTCATTCAAAGTTGAAGTATTGTGCTATTCCTTTAAAATTAAATTTCATTTTGCTCATACCACAGGTGTGAATTTATACAATTAAAACTGACACACCTGCCAGTTTTCAAACCGTTTCTACATATGCTAATCAAAGTATTTTTGATTTATTTTTATTTTCCTCAAACACTTAACACTTCAGATGCTATTTCCCACATCTTTTAACAAAGGTCTTCAACTGCTAGTTTCATTTGTAAATGGCTAATCTGTTACCAAGGAAACATTTGCCTGGAGATTCCCCCAACTTCTCCCCAATTCTGGGATTCTGAACCACCCAACCCAAAGCCTAGTGCCTTGAGTGTGGTTATCTAGAACGAGTCTGGGTTCAGCAGGAAAGATGCCACAAGTGACGACGTCTGCCATGGGCTGGGATGGGGAAACTGGTAGCACAAAGGGCGTATATGCCATTTCTGGTGAAGTTATGACTTTAGTTTTCATTCTCAAAGCAATGACTTAAAATATAGCTTAAAAAGATTTACTTGTTCAGGTATAAGTTCTAATTTCAGAGAAGTTAACATACACAGGTGTCATAAGAATTAAATCTGAGCAAACAAGTGAAGCTTTATTGTAATATTTCTTATTCACTGAGGCAGTGATTTAAATATCAAAAACACAAGTTAAAAAAAGACTGAACTTTTAATTTCTCTGAAGTTTACTACCTGAATTTTGATTAGCCAGATCTTCCCTTTCGTAAGTTTCCTTACACGTTACTCCACCCCCAAGTGGAAAAGAGTCAGTGTGAACACATTTATTCAATAGTTCTGTACTGAGCCAAGGAGTCTAGGGATTATGACAAATGTATGCCGGTGGCAATTTCTGCTTTCAGAAAGCTTCCAGTCTAGCAAGCAAGATAGGCGTGTCAGTCTATACAAATTAGAATGTGAAGTTCAGGGAGATTAAAAAAACATTCTGATTTAGGACTCAGGCACTTAATTTCTTCACACAAGAGGCTTTGTCATAGATACCTTAGGGCAACTAAGAAATATGCAGTTATGATTAACAAAACAACAAAATGCGGTGTTGTTTGATGCATTTTGACAGCTGTTTATGCCCATGTACCATTACCCAAAACTAGAGAGAGAACATTTCCATCGCCCTGCTAAGTTTTCTCGCGTCCCTTTCTAGTCTATTCTCTTCCTCCCACCCTCCAGCAACTGTTTTGATTCCTATCACCACAGGTTAGTTTTTGTCTGTTCCAGGATTTCACTGGAAATGGAATCATGCAGCACGTATGCTTTCATTTTTGGCTTTTTGAAATTCACCATATTATTACATGAATCGGTAATTTTTTTTTTAAATATATAAGTTATTCATGAATTGGGTCTTAAATGAGGGTTTTGACAGAGAAAAGAAAATAAGCATTGTAATCAAAGGGAATGGCTTGGGGCAAAGATTGGGGCTAGGGATGGTTACTAGTTTGCTCTGGATGTAGCACAAAATTCATAATGGGGATCAGTGGGATATGAAATTGAAGAGTTAAGATGGAGGCAGACAATGGAAAATACCCCACTGTGTGGCTGACAACAGAAAACTTCTACAAGATTAAATGGGGGACCAATTTGTATTTTAGGAAATTAATCTAAGACAACATGAGAGAGACTGAAGAGAGGGACCAGAAGGGTTTGAAGCAGGCAGGGGGCAGTGAGAATGGAGAGGAAGAGTCAAGGAGGAGTACTGAGGAAGCAGAATTAACAGATATTGTGCTGAAGATGTCAGAGCTGCTTACTCACACTCCACTTCTAAGTGTTGCTGACAGGAGTACAGCGATGCCATTTACTCAAACAGTCAGAAGAAAAAACAAGTTTGTAAGTGAAGACAAGCAATTCAGCTCTGAAAATGAGTCTGAGGTGCCGATAAGTCACGCAGGTAAAGACAGTCTGGATTATGCAGGCATTTATAAATGCTGGGACTGAGCTTCATTAAGTCCAGTAACCAACAAGGATTTAAAAAAATGTCCCAAGTTAATCATCTTGTTTACTTGTGACTGAAAGCATTTTCCCATGTTACTTTACAACCTCCAGCTTTAATATACATCATATATGATAAAGATCAAAATTCTTAATGCCATCTTTTAACTGATTTACTTATTTGATGTCCTCCTGAGATTTTGATTACTGTTGCTTACAAAGTTTGAAAAACCATGGTTTTAAATAAGTGTTTTTTTGTTTTTTCCCTTTTTTGGTTGTGCTGCGGCATGTGGGATTTAAGTTCCCTGACCAGGGATTGAACCTCGGCCATCGGCAGTGAAAGCACACTGCCTAACCACTGGACTGCCAGGGAAGTCCCTAAAGGACTATTTAACGACATTAAAAAGATTCCATCAGGTGCTCAAAACGAGCAAAAAACCCTAGTTTGATTATATATTCTTAAATTTTAAAAAACCTATCTAAAATTTATTGAACGCTTGTAATACATGCCAGCAACTGGGCTAAGTTCTTTATTATCTCTTTGAGTCCCCAGTTAACAATCCTGAGGTAGGTTCTATTATTAGTTCCATTCTGCAGATAAAGGAAACTGGGTCTAAGAAATCCAGAAGCTTTCCCAAAGCATCAAGAAGTAGAACTGAGTTTGAATCTGGGTCAGTCTGACCTTGGAGTTCCATTATGCTACTCTGCAAATATATTTGACAGGAGAGACATATACCCAATTTAATAGTGGTTACCTGTGGTGACAGGACTACAGATGATTTCAATGTTCTTTTTGTTTTCTTGACTATCTACAATAAACACTGTATTTTGTAACGAGAAAAAGTTATTAAAAATGTCTTTCCAGGGACTTCCCTGGTGGTCCAGTGGTTAAGACTCTGGGTTCCCAATGCAGGGGGGCCAGATTTGATTCCTGGTCAGGGAACTAGATCCCACAGGCCGCAACTAAGACCCAGTGCAGTCAAGTAACTAAATACCTAAAAAAAAAAGTCTTTCCAAGAGTTTATGATCTATCAAACTATATCTATAAGGTAACATGGGAAAATGTTACAGGTAGTTAGTGTGAGTAAGAATTAAAACAACTGTTATTTTCAAGTTTTGTAATATTATTTTTATTTAGTATTAAAACTTTAACTTAGAGTAATTTTTATAACATCTATGTAACCATTAAATATTTTTACATTAATATTATAACATAAAATATTACAAAAATTTTAAAAACTTACCTATACTTTGTAAAATTAAACTCCATACCACAGGAACCATGTTTTAGGAAACATGAATTAAAATCTGAGAAAGACATGTGGGGAGGGTGATAAGCAAATAATGACAGGATAATTTTAAGTATTTCCATGTATGGAGGAAAAGCAAGGACAGCTGATAGAGAAAGTCCCCAATTAACTGGGCTTACAGGCACAAGTAAAAGTGTTAGCTTTGGAAAAGAACAGGAAAACTTTTCTGAGATGGGACGGTAAGGAAGAAAGATTAATGAAGACATAGGAACTGTAGAGTGGAGGATAAATTAGATTAATGGAACTATTAGTTGGCTACTTTAAATCAATTTGGAAAAACAAAAGGTAAAACCATTCATATTAAAATCCATTTAGAGGGAGCTTTAAAAATGCATCAGAGACAAGTTACTGAATGCTGGGAATAACTAGTTGATTGTCTTACAGATAACTTGCTTGGCAAATTTCCCTGCTCATCTGCAGCACCTCTGTTAACTATAGAAGGACCAGTTCTAGGAAGTTTAACAGAACCAGTGGTACCATCCTGCAATGGTGTCTAAGATTTCTAGATTTTTCCTGAAGGTGGCTCCTTGGGGAAGCAAAAAGATCTTTCTAGTAGAACTCTGTGAGAGCCACAGAGTATTTTGTTTAGGAAAAATACTGATGCCGTTACATTTAAATAAAGCAGCCTGATGAAGATCTAGCTTTACTTAAAAGATTACTTTATGAAATAATCTGCCACAAGACTGCTTTAAATAGCAAAATCCTCCAGCAAAGGCATTAATTCACTTGCAGTTAAATATTTACTTGCACTGAGCCTTGACACAGTCTCCTCCCTTTCCATCAACTTGCTTGTACTCATTTTTTGGTCTCCTCCAAGTTTCAAAGTCACCAGGCAAGGTTTCCTGTTCTTCTCTTTGCAGCACTTATCACTACTGTAATTAATTTTTAAAGTTAACTCTTTAACGTCTGTCTCCTGGCAAGACTGTAAGCTTCACAGAGAAGGGCAGAGGCTGCATATATTGTTCATGGCAATACAGAGCCCAGCAGCATATTTAAGCCTGAGGGAACAGTCCAATAAGCACCTGTGACATCTATGCAAGATCCCTGCTGTGAAAAGAATATGATCTTGGTTAAGAAACAAGAAACCTTTGTACATACATTCTGGAATAAACTTCAGGAACTCAATTTACAGAGCAGAGTGCCATTTCTCACAGATTCCAATAACTGGCTTATAAGTAAAAAGGGATAAGAAGAATTTGAAACTGTTTGGCAGAAATCTTTAACTTTCCATTTCCTACATCCTGTATCTCTGCATTTCCATTCCCTTTCCAATGTGAGAGATAAATGGTGCAGGAAAACAAAACAAGCGACACATGAAATAAATTCCGTATCACTCTCTAAAAAGAGGATTATTAGAGAAAGTGCTTCTGTGTCTGCCAGCATACAAAATGGAGATCTGGAATGCTGCTTGCCGTCAGGCAATCCTAAAAAATGTTAACAATTCAGCACTAATGGGAATAAGACCTTGGAAGTATGTACAGAGTGACCAAAATGTACTGTTTTAAGGATAGTCACATATGTAAGGAGGACATTAAATGGAAAAACTGAGGTAGCAATTTTAAGACCAAGCACTTTGTCATTTTACAGCACTGCAGGGAGAGGGAGGAGGAGGAAATGCCACAGAGATGCAAGACAGAGGGAAGTGAGGCTTGTATCCACTAATAAATACTGCATGCCGACAACAGTAGGATGCCAAAAGTGAGAGGAGAGCAATCAGCTGGTAATCAAAGTGCAGAAAGCAGGAAAGGACTAAAGACACTTCCAGTAGCAGTATCCATGGAGTAGAAACAGTGGGCAAAATGCTTGGAAAGCTCAAGGTACACCTGACAACTTCTGATGGTGAGGGGAAAACCAGCAGCACAGAAAAGCAGGGCTAAAAGATGTACAGACAGACCATCAGCAAGAAGATATAAGCCTTTAGGGCAGGAGGTATAGGCAGCAGCCACAACTGACTGAAGCTGATCGTCTGGTGCACTGTTTTTAGCCAATTCCTCTCTCTGCATCAACCTTCCTAGTATTTTTAAATAGCGCTCTCTGCGTTTGTGTGATTTTTTTTTCCACATTAGCACTACCATACGACTGAACTGAACTGACTTACTTATTATTATATCACGCAGAAGAGACTCAAATCTTTACATCTGCTGCACTGCTTAAGTGTTGGCTAAGTGAGAGTAGCAGAACAGGTTTAATGGCTCCAAATTACCTCTCCCTCTTTTCCAAACCAGGGATTTTGGTCAGCTAAAAGACACAAAGTTCGTTCTAGAGCCTAGTCCCTTCGTATGCCATAAACCTGATACTAGAGGTTACCTTCCCCTCTGCTGTGACCTCTCCATTTCATTTTTCTACCTTTGATTTTTCAAAATCTACTTTAGGGTTGGCAACCTTGCTTTAGTTACCAAAGTCGAGTTCAGTGATTTTCAAACTGTTCCAAGAGGGGAGGCTGAGTGGGTAGGATGGGTGCTCCCAAATGCAATTCCACCATGGCATGCTGCTTTATATGTCTGGGGTTTCTGGTAAGAATTCACTAGGAAAAGTTGTTCCACTTCCTTATGGAGTCAGTACTTACTGCAAGGTATACTTTAAACCATACAGTTTTGGTATGTTTTTAAAACTGGGTCTGTTAATGGGCAAAAGGTTAAGTTTTTATCTCTTTCCTCCCGTCACACCTCCCCCTCCCTCTTTTTATAGACCCTAAAACAGGTGTTTAAGAGTCAACCGAAAACACTTCCTAACACAATTTAGCCTTTGACAATTTCTAAAATAATTATATATTTCCATGTGTTGGTGCTTAAACATGATGAAATTGGGCATAGATCAAAACTTGGTGTGTGAGTGGCGGGGGTGGGGTGAACTGGCACACGTGTTAAGGTCGTTTTAAAAGGGACAGGATTGACAAGCGAAGCAAAAGGAGTGTGGAACTAAGATGAAAGCTTTTCCCTTACAGAAACCGAAAGACTCAATAGCACATTTTCTAACGGGAAGGGCTCCTCAGCCCGAGAGAGGCCTCCACGTCCTTCACCCTCATGAGCCAAGTCTCATCCCAGTTTCGGGTACATCTTTGAGTCCCTGCTTTCAGTGGAGGAGTTGGCTTCCTATAGACAAGCAGATTAGGGGTCGCCTCTTCCTCTCTTCATTATAATAAACGGCTAACCGACAGCAGAATTGGGAATTGCAGCAACGGCGACAGGGATACAGGAAAAAGGGGCAGATTCCGTGCCGTCCTGCGGCCCCCAGGCCTGTCAGCTCATCACCCAACCGTCCACCCCCATTTTTCGGTCTAAACTTACCAGGTGGGAGACGGCCCTGGGCAGGGAGTAAGTTACTGCGCTGGGTCGAGTCGAGTTCCGCTGAGCTTCTTAGAGACGCTGCGGGAAAGAGGCTGAAACCCAGTAGCCGCTGCCGCCGCCACCGCCTCTGTTACCAGGGGGTCTCGCCTCCATCGCTGGCTGCGAGAACTCTGAGGGCACGTGACCGGAAGTATGAAGGCGGGTCTGCGGGACACGTGACCCCAGAGCACGGCCGCCATGACACCTTCCGCTAGTTCCCTCCCTCCTCCGCCGGTGCCCGCCTGTTTCATTTCCTCTCGCTGGCTTTAAGCGGTGAAAGGTCCCAGGAACTTGGCTGTCTCACCCCTTTGGCCTAGAGCTCCTCCGGTCCCGTTCAGCGCTGCGTCTTCGGCCGGCAGCGGGCAGGCCGCAGAGAGCGTAATCGCGACCGCGGCCGGAGGGGGAGGGACCACGCGCAAGCAGGGCGTACCCCGTCACGTGACGAGGAAGTACCGTTAACAGCTTTGTCTCGGCGTCCCCGGCGCTCCGGGATGACGTAAGCCTGGGAGGGGAGGAGTAGGAGGGAAGACTGCAGCTCAGGTGCGGCTCTTAGCGCGCGGTGAGTGTGCGGGTGCCTAACCGGGAGAGATGCTGTGACCCACAGAAAGTTGGGGGCTGCCAGCCTAGAGGTGGTGGAGAGGGGCTGAGACCTACAGGCTGGGAGCCTGGCTTTGAAAACTTGATTACCGCTGCTTCTTTCAAGAGATCTGAATGTAGTATTAAAGTTAACTGCTGTTAAGTTAGGAGTTCGCTAGGCAGGGAGCTTGTGGTCAGATGTCTGCAATGATGCGTGCAAGGCATGTTGAGTGCATGAGTGAGTGAGTCGCCATTTCTTGGTCTAAGGTAGAGAGGAGTTCTCTATTACTTGAGTTGTTGTTGAGTCACTCAGTCGTGTCCGACTTTGCGACCCCGTGGGCTACAGTACTCCGGGCTTCGCTGTCCTCCACTGTGTCCTAGAGTTAGCTCAAACTCATGTCCATTGAGTCAATGATGCTATCCAACCTTCTCATCCTCTGTCTCCCCTTCTCCTGCCCTCAGTCTTTCCCAGGATCAGGGTCTTTTCCAAGGAGTCGGCTCTTCGCATCAGATGGCCGAAGTATTGGAGCTTCAATTCAGCATCACTCCTAATGAATATTCAAGGTTGATTTCCTTTAGGATTGACTGGTTTGATCTGGCTGTCCAATGGACTCTCAAGAGTGTTTTCCAGCACCATAGTTCGAAAGGCATCAGTTCTTTGGCGTTCAGCCTTCTTTATAGAAAGATCCCATTATGAGGGAATCCCCAACTTCCCCTTGGCATAATATCTTTAATTTTTCTTCCTTTTTCCTCTCTCTTGCCTCTTCTTCCTTCCATGCATCTAGTGGGGAAAAGAGAACGCTGTGATTTGCGTTGGGTGTTCTCACAGCAAACACTGGTTCAGTAAAATGAGTACTAGGCCAAGAGACCCCACTCCAGTACTCTTGCCTGGAAAATCCCATGGGCGGAGGAGCCTGGTAGGCTGCAGTCCATGGGGTCGCTAAGAGTGGGACAGGACTGAGCAACTTCCCTTTCACTTTTCACTTTCATGCATTGGAGAAGGAAATGGCAACCCACTCCAGTGTTCTTGCCTGGAGAATCCCAGGGACAGGGGAGCCTGGTGGGCTTCTCTGTCTGTGGGGTTGCACGGAGTCGGACACGACTGAAGCGACTTAGCAGCAGCAGCAGCAGGCCAAGAGAAAAACCTTTTTTTGATCCTACTGCTTTTTATGTTGCCATCAAGCAATAGGGGAAATGGAAAGGTAATTAGATTTGGACTCAAGATTAGTGGATTTTAGTCTCACCTCTGCTTATGAGCTCTGTGACCTTTGGTAAACCAACTCTTCAAAAGGTTTTTTCATTGACTTTGGTAAGCATTTATGGCCACCCTCTGTTTGCTTAGTGTTTTGCTAGGCTAACTGTGACAGAAGTAATAGTTAAACTCAGTTTTGTGGAGAGATGGGTTTTTTTTTATTTGGAGGAAGATTCCAGAAACAGCATATATTACACCATGGAGGCACAGAAGGTTTATAGAAAGATTTGTACAGAGATTCTTAAGTATTTACTTAAAAGTCTTGAATGCATCTATGTGTATGACTAAGTCACTTTGCTGTACACTTGAAACTAACACAGCATTGTAATTTAACTATATGTACCTCAGTAAAAAATCTTGTTCAGAAAAATTTCAATCACAGACAGAATAGTACAATGAACCCTCATGTATACCTAACCAAACTTTAACAAGTATCAACATTCTACTGTTCTTGTTTGAACAGCTTAAAAATTTCTGGGTACTTTTTATATCCATTGGTGAATTTGATTAATAGCAGCTTTCAATTTGAGCTCAATTCTACTGTATCTAGGTACTGGCTGATGTTGTTTACTTGCTAAGTTGTCTCCAACTCTTTCGTGACTCCATGGATTACAGCTCACCAAGCGCCTCTATTCATGGAATTTCCCAGGCAAGAATATTGGAGTGGGTTGGCGTTTCCTTCTCCAGGAGATCTTCCCAACCCAAGGATCGAATCTGTGTCTCCTGCATTGGCAGGCATAGTATTCTTTACCACTAAGTCACCAGGGAAGCCCAGGTACTAGCTAGGAAGATTGTATTAATTTTGTTTGAAAATTTCTTTGGGTGTTAGTTAGCTTCTTTCTCTGTTGAATCAGATGTGTGACATGGCTACTTTAAAAACATACCTGGAAAAAAAACACACACACACACACAAAAAACTGCCTCTGATACTATTTTAGGATGTAATATAGAAACTTAGTGTCCAGGTCAAGGAAGTTAGTGTTTCTACTCTGTTCTGGTTATTAAGCTACTGAAGAGTTTTATGTTCAGTTCTGGACAAGACATGTTCAGGCAAACTAAAGGCCCTGTCTGGAAGGCTTATCAGAACTGAGAGGAATTTGGAAATTGTCAGGTCAGAATGATTGAAGAACTGGTGTTGTTAAATTTTTAGAAGACCTCATGACATTTTTCAAATACTGAAGGACTGTTTTGTAAGGAGTAAACATTTCCTTGGGCTTCCCAGGTGGCACTCTTGGTAAAGAACCCGCCTATCAAAATGCAGGAGCCACAGGTTTGATCCCTGGATGGGGAAGATCCCCTGGAGGAGGGCATGCAACACACTCCAGTACTCTTGCCTGGAGAATCCCATGGACAGAAGAGCCTGGCGGGCTACAGGACATAGGGTTGCAATAAGTCAGACATGACTGAAGTGACTTAGCATGCATGCAGACATTTTCTTAAACTGTAGAAGCCATAGTTGGTAAAAGTTCCAAGTCATCAGGTTTCAGCCCAGTAGTAAAAAAGTACCTTATAATGGTGTGAGCTGTGGAGGAGTGGACTGTGCAGCTTCATGAGAGGGAGCACTTCCTTTCCCTTCCTGAAAATGTTCAGGGATCCAGAAGCTTAATTCAGATTAATTTTTGAATTACGTGGATGTGTGCCCCGAGATATCTGTGAGTCTTCCACTTTGAGAATTATGAGAAGTGGGACTTATTCTAGACCTGAAAGCCTGGGAAGATTTTGGTAAGTAGGTCTGGGAGGTAAGGAGTCTGTTCAGAGATAGTAAGTGCAAGGGAAGGTATAAATTTGGAATGGTGTAACACTATCACCCGGAGAAGGCAATGGCAACCCACTCCAGTACTCTTGCCTGGAAAATCCATGGACAGAGGAGCCTGGTAGGCCGCAGTCCCTGGGGTGGCTAAGAGTTGGATATGACTGAGCGACTTTACTTTCACTTTTTACTTTCATGCCTTGGAGAAGGAAATGGCAACCCACTCCAGTGTTCTTGCCTGGAGAATCCCAGGGACGGCGGAGCCTGGTGGGCTGCCGTCTATGGGGTCACACAGAATCGGACACGACTGAAGCAACTTAGCAGCAGCAGCAATACTATCACCGGGCTTCCCTGATAGCTCAAGATGGCAAAGAATCCGTGTACAATGCAGGAGACTGAGTTTGATCCCTGGGTTGGGAAGATCCCATAGAGAAGGGAACAGCTACTCACTCCAGTATTCTGGGCTGGAAAATTCCATGGACAGAGGAGCCTGGCAGGCTACAGTCCACGGAGTCTCAAAGAGTCAGACACGACTGAGCAACTTTCACTTTCACTAACACCCAGCAACTTCTCTTGAGAACTGACATTGTATATGCTGTTCCCTTTTCGTTCTCATCTGCATTAAGTCTTTTTCAGAGAAACAGAAACTAGGTTTTTTACTCGATTAGGTCATAATTTCCAGGTTATTCTCTCTTCACTGAGATCTATGCCAAATGATCTATCCATATCAGAATTTAAGTTTGCAAGTGGAAGAGATAGCCACTGTGGTCTTGATGTCATTCCTTTCTATCTTCTTTAGGATCTTACACAGTGATTCATCTTCTTTCTCTTGTATCTTCAGTCCCTATCATTCTAAATTCTGTTCATTTACTACCTACACGTCTGTTTGAGTCTCCTCTGCTCATAAAGTCAAGAGAGGTTTTCTCCTTCTCCACAAGATGTCTTGAGTAACTAAAAGACCTTATCTTTAGTTTCTCACTTCTAACCCCTTTTCTCAAGTCCTTGGTTTCTAGTGTCTGCCCACAGCACTTTACAGAAATTATGTTGTCTACCAGTACTAAATCCTTCAATGCCTTTTTGTTGCTTACCAAATTATAATTTGTTCAGGTTCCTTGGTTTGAGATTCATAGTGCTTTGTAACTTGTACCTGAATTAATATCCAGGTTTATCTTTTTTTATGCCATTGCTTGTATGCTGTGTTTCAACCAAAGACTTATATTCTCCAAATACATCATCTGACTTGCCAATGCAGGAGACATGGATTCGATCCCTGAGTTGGGAAGATCCCCTGGAGAAGGAAATGACAACACACTCCAGTATTGCCTGGGAAATCCCATGGACAGAGGAGCCTGGTGGGCTACAGTCCATGGGGGGCGCAAAGAGTAGGCCACCACTTAGTGACTAAACAACAACAGTAAATACTTGGCTTATTGCTGCCTCGTTACCCTCCCTTTCCTCAGGTCTAGTGCTGCTTCCCTTAGAAAGGTTTCTGCGGTTACTTTTAACTCAGTGTGATCCCTCTGTCTTCTGTGTTCCGATGTACTACTTTGCTTTTGTTCCCCTTATGAGGGGTGTGTGTGTGTGTGTGTGTGTGTGTGTATGAGGTGTGTGTGTATGGGGGTGTGTGTGTATGAGGGATGTGTGTGTGTGTGTGTATGAGGGGGGGTGTGTGTGTGTATGAGGTGTGTGTGTGTGTGAGAGGGGTGTGTGTGTGTGTATAGGGTGTGTGTGTGTGTGTATGAGGTGTGTGTGTGTATGAGGTGTGTGTGTGTGTGTGTGTGTGAGGGGTGTGTGTGTGTGTGTGAGGGGTGTGTGTGTGTGTATGAGGGGTGTGTGTGTGTGTGTATGAGGTATGTGTGTGTGTATGAGGGGGGTGTGTGTGTGTGTATGAGGGGGGTGTGTGTGTGTGTATGAGGGGTGTGTGTGTGTGTGTATGAGGTGTGTGTGTGTGAGGGGGGTGTGTGTGTGTATGGGGTGTGTGTGTGTGTGAGGGGTGTGTGTGTGTGTATGAGGGGTATGTGTGTGTGTGTATGAGGTGTGTGTGTGTGTATGAGGTGTGTGTGTGTGTATGAGGTGTGTGTGTGTGTATGTGATTTGTCTTTCCTCCTCAGTTGATTATAAAGTGACTGCTTTCTGGAATTATTTTGTCTTGTTAGCACCACTGTGCCTCATATTTTACTAGAAGCCGTTGATTTGGAGAAAAAACACCAGAATTATGAGTTTAAATTTTACTCAGGGGCTTGCTGAGGACTTTAGCCTGGGCGATAGCCACTCAGTTAGCTCCGAGGAAACTGCTCAGAAGAGGTAGGAGAGAAGACAGTTTACGTGTGAATTTTAGCTGGGAAGTAAGTGCAGGCAGGCCTATATCTTGGTAAAAGAGTACTGCTAATCACAAAGGACCGATTTTAGTGCTTTTCTATGTATGGGGATGTATGAAAATCTGAGGTGATTAAAATTCTGCCTGAGATATACATCTAACTGTTTGAGGGGCCTTTGTCTGAGCCTCGGGCCTCATCCTGTTGACTTAATTTCCTCTGAGTGCCCTGGTGGTCAGCAACTGCAGCGGGTTAGGACTTAACCCTTGTAGAATTGGATGGTGAGCAGAGCTGTTTGGTGATCCTGATTTTTCTCTGTCTGTAATACTTAATAATGTGAATGGGTGAAAGAATGACAGAAGATTTTTAAAAAATATTTTGAGTATAGGAGAACTATTAAAGATTTTTTTTTTCCAGAACACCATTCTTGCACAGATCAAGCTGTATTAAAAACAGCATTAATAGCAGAAAATAAAACTATGTTATGTGTATGCAGTAAAAACTATTGTAAGCGTCTATATGTGTTTTGCCCCTGGAAATTATGCCTCATGAATGTTAGGACTTTTATTTAGGTTTTGTCCTCTGTTGTATCTCTGGGACCTAAAAGGATGCCTGGCACATAGTTGGTGCTAAGTACATATTTATTGAATAAATGAGTGAGTGAATACATGTGTTTTTTGGGAAAAACAAAACCACAAGGTATAAATAATTAAAAACAATTATAAACAATTATTTCTGAATTTTTCCGTAGTATTTGCTTTTTTTCTCAACTTGGTAGGTAACAAAAGATTGAGGAAAAGTTAAAATTAATGGGTAGAATTTTCTTAAATTCTGTTTCTTTTTTTCTGGAACCTCGTATAATTTGACAGAAACATACACTTGAGTGTTGTCGAACAGGTAAGAATGCTTGTGTTAGTTTACAGAGTCTTCACTGGGTAGCTGGCATCTGCTCTCTTGTATTCTTTTGTTTAGTCACTAGGTTGTGTCTGACTTTTGCGATCCCAGGGATGTGAATTCTTACTCCTGATTTTTCCTATCAGGTCTGATACTGAAGCTCTCATTCCCCTTGGTGTGCTAATTCTCGGCATCTGACTTCTCACTCACAGGCTGGGGGAAGCCATCCAGAGGCCCTTTCCTGTTAAACACTGTTGAATTGTGGGCTCATAACCATTGAATGTCACCTCACTCCAGTACTCTTGCCTGGAAAATCCCATGGGCGGAGGAGCCTGGTGGGCTGCAGTCCATGGGGTTGTACAGAGTCGGACACGACTGAAGCGACTTAGCAGCAACCATTGAATGCAGTGAGAGACTTACAGACAGATGAATTACAGCTCTTAGAATTGCAGCTGGAGTTGCTATTTTACCACAGAGGAGCTTGACAGAATTTCCCCTTATATTCTGCAGTGTCTGTTCTATACTGTTAGATAAATAGAGTAGGATAGGATTATGGAGAACCTTGAGAATCTGGATTTTTTTTCTCTGGGAGTTTTAGAGTCAGGGAATGATACCGTACAAGCTGACTGTCAAGTATAATATTACTTGTACATGTTTTCTTCCCACCTAGATGCCAGGCACCTCCAGAGTAAGGAATCCTTGTCCCTTTTTCATGTTTCCTTGTTTTCTCCACTTGCTCCTGAGTCCAGGCTTGCCCTGCTCACTGCACGACAGGCCAGTAAATTGGAGACAGAAGTGTTGAGGCAAAGAATAACTTTATTTGGAAAGGTGGTTGACTGAAACAATGGCAGACTCCTGTCACAAAATAACCATCTTCTTGGGGTCTGGATACCAGATTGTTTTATAGGGGTGGGGAGGAAGGTGAGGAAGTAAAGTAAAAAGGCTATTAGTCTTGCAAATATCTCCTGGAATGGCCAACCTCAGGGAGGGGACTGTTAATTTCTCCCTTCCTGTAGCCATCCACAGGTGGAGCGGGTCCTGAAGAAAGGCATTTTGGTTTAAGGTTCAGGCAGAGGGTCAGGGTTCCTTGAGGCAGGCCATTATGTATGGATTGCAACAGCAATGGGGAGCAAAGGTTAAAAGGAACAGATCCAACATGGAGGCAGATTTCGTTCTTCGCTGTAACACCTGTTCATTTAATGCTTGCTGAAAGAGTGGTGAGCTTCTTAAATTATATTTCTGCAGGTTTTATTCAGGATCACTGTGCCTGTCCCTCAACGTAGTTTCATCTGTCTGGGTAAATGACTTTTGTGCCAGTGATACCAGAGTCCTACAGCCATGTTCTTGCAGAATTTGAGTCTCTGGATCCATTACTTTCAGCCCTGAGGCTGGACTCCACTCGTCTAAAGGTGATTTTCTTGATCCTTATATCAGTTTTATTTTCATATTGATAGTTTGGTGCATTCTGTGTTATATGTGTGCCCCCCGCAAACATTTTTTATGTTTCACAGACTCCTGGGTGTTCTTACCTGTGCTGTAATACTTTGCATAGAAGTAGTATTTTCCTAGCACTTTCTTGATTTATTTTTCAAGCAGTTGATTGAATTCTTCTTTCCCATCCTTAAAAGTCATGATATTGATTATTGAATCCACCCCTTCCCCCAAATCTTACTGCCTTCTCTCAGAAAGTAATGTATTTGATCGAAAATAACATAGTTTTAAATGAGTATACCTCATTGCCTTTTGAACAGTAAGAACCATTGCAGTTCTATGAAGTTCATTTCAAAACAAGGAATTTGATGTACCCCCTCTGTTTTAGGGAACAGAGCTAAAAATTAGCATTACAAAATTAGCCAAAAATTAGTTCTGTGGGGAAGGAGTATGTGCTTCTCTCAAATTCTTGAGTTCATTTGATAAACTAAGGAATGACGTGGTAAAGAACAGTCTCATCACCAATTCCTCGCCCCAGAGCACCCTTCTAGCCTCTGAGCAAAGGAACGGGAAGTAATAGGCAAAGTAATATGAGCAACAATTGTGAGGGTTGGTAGCTGACATTTTTTAGCTGCAAGTTACAGAAAATCTTCTCAGTAATGGCTTAAGCAATAAAGATCTTTATAACCTGGTTGGAGGTCGTTGTTTCTGGGTTTAGTGTGGTGGCCACTGATATTCCTTAGGACCCAGGCTCTCCATCTTTCCTGTTCTGCTAGCTTCTGTATATTGACCGTTGGTCATATTTGCAAGATAAGCGGCTGGCTTCAAGTCTTGATTATCTCCAGTAGCAGCTCCAGTGAGATGGAGCTGCCTGAGAGAAAGGCTTTTTTCCCCTTCAGATTCTACCATTTATCTGAGAGGGCAGAGTTTTCCAGGAAGCCCTCACAGGGCTTAGTCTCATTAGCTGGACTTGAGTCCCAGGGCTCCCCCTAGCTGCAAAAGAAACTGGGTAAGTGAAGATTTGGATTTTCCAGCTTCTATAGTAGAAAGAAGCAAGGTTGAAGAGGATTGGGAATATGTTTGCCAACCAGTAATTTTTACCGTAGTGTTCTGGGCACAGCATGGCCACTGCTTTTTCTGGATAAGGAGAGGAAGGTGTGGGGAGATCTAATAGTACAGCGACTTGTATTTGCGTCGTCTACAGTCTCACTTGCTCTCAGAGCTGTGGGTTTTCTGTTCTCATCGTACAGACTAGAAAGGATTTACCTGAACAGATGGTTAAAGTGGTTGCTTTATCCCCTGGGTACTTGATCTTCCATCATTGCGGTCAGCATTGAAATGACCTAGCTGAATTGCCCAGAAGATGAATAGGCTAGTAACTGGCTTCTGCCAAGGGGGAAATTACTCATTTATACAATTGAGCCTATTCAGCCATTTTGAGATTCAATTAAAAAGTTGAAACCGAAATGTCCTTTCTTCTGTATCTTTCACTATTCTAGAATAAGAGCTTGAGTCCCATTGGATGGTATCTAACTGGGCAGTGGGTTAGGGTGGTGGGGAGGAACCTGACACAGATTCTCAGTATCTTATTTCCAGTCGATAGTTTGATTTGCTTAGTGGCTGAGAGTCTCTCATTTGTCTGTTTCCATGTTTCTAGTGCACGAGCATAGCTGTGTCTCGAAAATGGTTGGCTTTGGGCAGTTCAGGAGGAGGACTCAACCTCATTCAGAAAGAAGGCTGGAAGCACAGGCTTTTTCTTTCTCACAGGGTAAGATTAAGGGTTGCCCTGTCATGTACCATCTGGAGTATCTGTCATAAATGTGAGTTCTCCATTGTAAATATCATTTGGAATAAAAGAAGAAGGTAAAACTTGAGATTGAGTAGTAAATTACCCGTTTTTGAGGAGCTGCCTAATATTTTTCCTTCTGTGCTCTAGGAAGGTGCAATTTCTCAGATTGCCTGCTGTTTGCATGATGATGATTATGTTGCTGTGGCTACCAGGTGAGAAACTGTTTTGAAACTATCTGATTTTTCCCAAATGCATATGAAATTGAAAAATGTGGTGTGTGTTTATTAGGGTGACCAAGCATCCTGGTGTGCCTGGGCCTCACTCTTGTTTAGCACTGAAAGTCCTGTGACCTGGGAAACCATTTAGACCCAAGCAAACCAAGATGGGCAGTTGGTGACCATAGGATTTGTGGAAAACACTAATATGAGGCAACATTTCTGAGACCTCAAAGTAGAAAGGTAACATCATTTAGGACCTCAAAGTTCTCTGTTGTATTGAATTGGTGGACTAAAGCAAGGAGATTAATATCTTGGTTTTCTACTTCCTCTTTTCTGAAGAATAAGAATATGCTTATATATTTAATATAGTTGATACTGTGATGCAGCAAAATTGTACCTTTTTCACCACTGCCAAAAATTTGCTTCTGTGTCTCCATTCTTGCAGTCAAGGTCTTGTAGTTGTTTGGGAATTAAATCAAGAGCGTCGCGGGAAACCAGAACGAATTTATGTGTCTTCAGAACACAAAGGCCGAAAAGTTACAGCTCTCTGTTGGGATACAGCTATTCTTAGAGTATTTGTAGGTGATCATCTGGGGAAAGTTTCTGCCATCAAACTCAACACTTCTAAGCAAGCAAAGGTGAGAACCAGTTCAGTGCTTTGTGTAAGTGGGTGAATATATAAGATGTTGTCTTACAGAATTTCAATTAAAGAACACAGTTTGATCTGTATGTCTCGAGGGGTTATCTAGAGCTCAGACCATTAATTTTGAGAAAACTTGTTTGCATGTAGTATGTATGGTACCCTAGTTTATCTTGGTTGTGTTGCAGAATGTCTGTGAGCTAACTTTCATAATTTGCATCTTGTCTATCACATTACTCCATAATTCACCTGGATGGCCCACTTAAAAAAAGCGTTCTTTAATAGTTGGCTGTCAAGGAAGAACAGATGCCTGTTTATTAGTTACATGAATAAAATGGCAGACATGGAGGAATGGTACCAGTTGCCCAGGCTCCTATTCTCCTGGTCCCCATTTTGAAGAAATTCTTGAGTGCAGGTATACTTTCTTTCAGGATAGATGTAACTTGTGAATAGAATCTAAAAGGCACCCCCTGCATTGGGCTCAGCAGTGTGGGTCCTGAGGCTTCCTGGAATGCTCCAGTTTGTCGTTAAGACAGCAGACCTGCTTTTCACTATCTTCCTTTTCCAAAGCTGTTACATCAGAAGTGGGGAGCTTGTCTCTCATTGGCTTATTTCCTTGGAGGATCGTGGCAGATTAGAAGAGATCTAAATACCATTGCCTAATAATTTTTTTAGTTAACATATCAGAGTATTCTTGATGTGTTAATGAAATATTCATGATGACCCACTTGATTCATAACGTATTTTTCATCCAAAATACATTTGGATTCTTAGCCCTAGTTTGTCTTTTTTTCCAAGTGGAGAAGTACTGTCTACAGGTGAACAGTTCTCTCACATATTCCAAAACTTACTGTGTCTTTTTCATTCCAGCTTAAGGCTCACAAATAGAGCCTTAAGAATTCTCCTCTGCAGTTACGTAGATCCATTCGTTTCAGAAAATGAATGGATGAAACTCTGATAGTCTAACAGGCAAATTAATTTTGGTCCGTTTAAAATTTTTATTTTGCTATCTAAGCTGCTTTCATTTAAAAGCTAAAGAGAGGAGGATTGTGTATAAAGATAAATTTATAAAGATAAATTTTATTTTCTTGTCACATCCCCTTTAGGCAGCTGCTGCCTTTGTGATGTTTCCTGTTCAGACAATAACGACAGTTGATTCCTGTGTCGTCCAGTTAGATTATTTGGATGGAAGACTCCTTGTATCTTCGCTTACTCGATCCTTCTTGTGTGACACCGAGAGGTATATTTACTAACCACGAGTCATTGGAATACAGAATTTCAGAGCTGGAAGGGACTTAGAAGTCATCTCGCCTAATTTCTTCAATTCAGTTATACAAATATTAATAAGGAACCAGCTCTGTGCAAGTTGATGTTAGAGAGCAGAGAGGATATAGAGCAGAGTGACCATAGTCCAGTGGGTGACTACGGCAAAAACCCAGTTCTACCAAGAAGCCTGGTCTGAGTGCCATGAAGGAAGGCTGAACAAAGGCCTGTTCCTATATGGGGAAGCAGGGTGTCTTCTTTGATTGAGTTTGTTGTTGTTGTTGAAATTGGCTATGTAGCTTTTTTCTGTTTTTTTCTTTTGCTGGAAAAGTGAGAGACTTTTTGGGAAAGGTGCCCAGGTGGAGAGCAAGGATAATGGAACCCAGGAGAACTGCTGTCCCACATGGCTCAGAGTCTCAGATTTTATGGTGATGCGGAATTTTGCTGTGTACTTAATAGAATTTTACTAAAAGGTAAAACTGGGTGAAGAATAAGTAAGAACTTTGTGAAGCTGACAAATATTTACTGAAATCTCAAGGGTCAAGCCAAAGGGCCAGTGAATGGCAAAGGAGTGTATTGGTAGTGGCTGTGAAATACCAGAACAGGAAATGGCTTGAAATGAATAAATCTTGTGTATCACTGTGCTTAAGTTCCTCAGCCATTCTCACTGCATAGAAATATTCACTGCCCCTGACCCTTCCAGTAGCCTTGGCCAGCTACCATATTCCTCCGAACCCATCCCCTCTTTTAGAAATGTGTTATGGAGAATTTTGAGCACACACGAAAGAAGAGAAAATTGTTTGATAAACCCCTGTGAGTCCACTAGCCAGCTTCAGTAATTTGATGAGGAGGTTTAGTAGGTGAAGTTTGAAGGCTGAAAGGTAGGAGAGGTGCAGCCTCTTGGGGAGCAGTGAGAAAGAATTAGGCATATTCCAAGATGTGTGCTTCTGGCTTGAGCTGGGAGTTGCTGGGGATCCCGTTGGTAAGTTTGCACCATACTGAGACTGACAGCTGTAAATGCCACTCTAACTAAGTACATGGGCTCTCAGATCATCTTAAGGAAGTGTACATGTGGGAAATCAGGGTTTGGAAATTGGTCCTCTCAGAACTATCCAGGATTGGAAGCTTTTTATGTCTTTCTGGGGTTCTTCTATCTCGTGAGAAGGTGAGGAGAGGTTGCACTTTGTTTTCTTGGGATGAGAAAGACTTGTGGAAAGGAGACCATAATAGGAGGTTGCAGGTGTCTGGTATCAGAACGTAGGCATACAGCTGTGGAGCAAGGCTTTGAGACGCAAAGCATCCGTTTACCTGGAATTAGTAGGAAGGGGGATGTACTTGGTTCTGACTTATTTCAGACTGTGGATCAGTGATGAAGTTATTAGGCTTATAGAACTGGATATCATCCAATGTCACCCGTTCACTTTTAGCCTAGACCTAGTGAGAATAGAGCTTGCCTGACATCATGCCGCTGGAGGAGGCAGGCTAGAATCTTTCTGTCTTGATTTTGTGCCTTTTCTGTACCTCAGTTACTTCTAGTATATCCTTTGGCATTGGACCTTTTGGCCATTAAATCTACCCTTGAGATTTGAGTAAAATATTAGTTAACCTCACAAATTTCTTAAATATTCTTCATCTGTGTTTTTTCCTGTTTACTACATAGTCCAATTCAGAAATCTGACTGACATTCTGACAAGTGGTCAGAACACTGGACTGAATTAACACCTTACTAGGGTTGTTTTGAGAATCTAGTGAAATGGTATAAAGAGCTAAATAAATGGAGGTTTATTTTTATCTCTGTGCAATATAGTTGCTAATTCCCGTTTCACAGGATTGTGACTAGAGTTGGTTATGAGGATAGCCAACTGCAAAAATAACATGTTTTAGAAATGCCTTATTCATTAGCTAGAATTCAGTTTGGGGGAACATGGATAGTACAATAATTAAAATTTTTTATTTATGTTAAAGTTTTGTTTGTTTCAAGCTATGTTCCTTTCCAAACAAACACTTTTTTTTTGTTCAAACCGAGGCTCCTGATAACTAACCCAAGTGAGATACGCGGTTGCTTTTCCTGCTGCTTTCTGTCAGTGTTGTTAATGAGCTTCACTAGAAGAATTATGTATAAGTGCTTTGAAGTGCATACAGAGCAATACAAGAAGTTATGGTTTCATTACTTATGTTCCTTATTTGGGAAATAAAATACATTTCTGGCTTATTTTAGTTAATCCTTAAAACTGCTCTTCTAGTAAAGCTGATGTTTTATTTTATTCATGAAGCAAGTTTAGTGCAGGGTGTGTGCTCAGGTGCTAAGTCGCTTCAGTCGTGTCCGACTCTTTGCGACCCTATGGACTGTAGCCCGCCAGGCTCCTCCGTCCATGGGGATTCTCTAGACAAGAATACTGGAGAGGGTTGCCATGCCCTCCTCCAGGGATCTTCCCTACCTAGGGATCAAAATCCCTACCCAGGGATGGAACCAGAGTCTCTTACGTCTCCTACACTGGCCGGTGGGTTCTTCGCCACTAGCACCTCCCGTTCAAGTGGACACCACTGCCACGTGTAATGCGGTGAATGCTTTGAAAACATGCCGTGGGAAGCCTGAAATTCTGCTTATAGGAGTCAGAGAAGGCTGTTAGAGGAGGAAGGATGGAGTTAGCTCATGAAAAATAAAGGAGTGTTTGGGAAGAGCCATACTCATTCTCACCCTCTGTGTTCTCAGGCAGCTTTGTATGTGCAGTTCTTTTATATAGCTAGTTCGTGTAATCCTAGGGGAACGGAATGTCCCAAGGTACAGACTTTCAGAAGGACTTAGCGTTTTGAGGAAAGAGTGAGGTGTTTATTGGGTATTTGTGACAGACGAGTGTCCTGGAGACAGGATTGGAGAGTAGATCAGTGGCCTCCACGGGGCAGCTGAAAAACAAGATGAGCAATCAGTAGGATTTAAGGATGTAGGAGATGGTTTGGTAGCACTCATCTTTAGTTTTGAAAGAGCCTTCACATTAACTCTGACTGTGGCTAATAAACTGAGTACTAACCTGAAGTGTTTTGCTTCCTGTAACAGAAATAGTTAATGGCAAATGAGAGTTGTAACCCTGTTCTGATCTTTCCATTCTGTTGTTTGTTCCAGTACATTGCTAATATGAAGAAAGGGAGGACATGGTGGGTGGGGTTATTATGGCCATGTGGATTTGCAGTGCCAATGCTTTTGACATTTCTGTCAGTAAACATGATTTCTCTCTTTTTGTGGGGGGTATTAGAGAAAAATTTTGGAAAATTGGAAACAAGGAAAGAGATGGAGAATATGGAGCTTGTTTCTTCCCGGAAAAGTGTTCTGCAGGCCAGCAGCCCCTAATATACTGTGCTCGCCCTGGCTCCAGGATGTGGGAGGTGAACTTTGATGGAGAAGTTTTAAGCACACATCAGTTTAAGAAACTCCTCTCCTCACCACCTCTTCCTGTGATTAATCTAAGGTAATGACTTATATGTTCAGTAGGAAGTATTTGAGGAACTTACATGGGGTGGGGGTTGGGTTGAAACCTCTGACTTTCTATATGCATCAAAGATTTTACCATACCTTTTAAGAGTGAAGTAGAATTTTTATTAAAAGATTCAGAGAAACCTAAAACTCTTTAATCAATTATTTTTTATATGGTTAAAGCAAATTGAACAAGAGCAAATGCAGTGAACTGGCTCTTGAATTTGTTTTGTAGGCAGAAATTTTCCTGTGTATCGAAAAAGATACTTTTATATTGTGATTAAATCATGAATCATGTTTACTTCCTAGATCAGAACCTCAGTATGATCATACGATTGGATCCTCCCAGTCTTTGTCTTTCCCCAAACTCTTACATATTAGGTAAGTTTCTCTCTTTGATCCTTAAAAAAAAAAAAAACTTCATCTGTTTCTTGTTCAGAGGCAGTTAGCTTCTTAAGTTCGTTTTTATACTAAATCATTTTTAGAAAATCAGGAAATGACTGTGTAAAATGCTATATATAAGAGGAATGGAAAAAAGCAAAGAAATACACTTCCCTTTCTGTTTTGAACTGCCCTAAACCACTTGAACACTTTATAGTTGTTGGGTATATCTGACAATTAGAGCTCAGAGCTATAGGTATACATTCTTTCATAACCTCCCCTCCCAGGTGGCATACAACAATGAAAGCAAGCCTCAGACTGAAATCTGCTGCATATGTATGTTTCTTAGCGAGCAAGTGCAAAAGTAGTTGTAGAATTTGTTCTTGTCAATGTGAAATTTCAGCTCCGTGTTCTTTAGGTGCTTTGCATGAAAGATCTGCTCAAGCTGGATCCAGCCAGCCATATTCTAACGTCAGAGTTTAGCTAGCTTTCTATTTGGGTTAGGTACAAAAAAGTCTACTATTAAGTGGTAGCACAGAGTGCCACTTAGAGCTGTTAGCTGCTGGGCTTGCCAGTTCTTACAGCTTGTTCTACAAGCATGGGAGTGCCAGTGTATGGTTTCCAGTCAGTCTGTATGTCTTGAACTTCTCTTATTTCAGCTGCTGCTGCTAAGTCGCTTCAGTCGTGTCCGACTCTATGCGACCCCATAGACGGCAGCCTACCAGGCTCCCCCGTCCCTGGGATTCTCCAGCCAAGAACACTGGAGTGGGTTGCCATTTCCTTCTCCAATGCATGAAAGTGAAAAGTGAAAGTGAAGTCGCTCAGTTGTGTCTGACTCTTAGCGACCCCATGGACTACAGCCTACCAGGCTCCTCTGTCCATGGGATTTTCCAGGCAAGAGTACTAGAGTGGGGTGCCATTGCCTTCTCCGATATGTTGCACTACCTCCACTGAAATATTTGGAAGTCAATTGTAAAGAGTGTAACTCTCTGATAAATCCATAATTCATCCTAAAATTTACTGGAGAAAGCTATTTATTTGCCCATAGATGAAGCATATTAAAAACTCTTTCTTTATGGCACTTACCACAGTTTATAATTACATATTCAAACATATGTATGCCTATCTTATTCCTAGACGGTAAGGTCCATGTGGGCTTAGTGTCTGTTTTAGTCACTGTGTTTTTTTCAGTGTTTGGCATAATGCCTGGTACATCATAGACACTTAAACATTTGTTGACTGTGTGTGATGTGTGGGGTGCAGGCAAGTCCCTTACCCAAGAGTATGTTTTTTAATGGGAAGGCCACAGTCTGCTTGGTTCTCTTCTTAGTTTTTTGAGTTAAGCTATTTAAAGCTCCCGTTAGAGTTCCTGCCTAGCTAACAAAGCCCCGCATGATGTGGCTCTGCCTACTCCTCAGCTTAAGTAATAATTAGTGCCACTCTGAAGCCTTTCCCGACTCCTCCAGGGGCTCACGTCAGACGCTTGCTCCCTTGCACTGCTGTTCGCTCCTCCGTCACCATCCTGTCTCGCTGTACTGCGCATGTCCATCCCGGCGCCACGCTGTCAGCTCCTTAACTGCTGGCACAGTGCTCGGCACATAGAAAGTCCTCAAACAATGACTAAATAAAAAAATCAGTAAGAGGACTTCTTGTTACTTTTCCCCCCCATTTGTGTCGTGATAACTTTCACTGCTAGACCCACGAATCCCACGAGGAAATCCCACAAGGAAGCAAATTTGTATACTTAATTTCCTTTTGGGTACACTGATATCACTTTCCTGTTTTTAACCTAAAAAAATAAAAAAAAATTGTATTTATTTACTTGGCTGTGCTGGGTCTCAGTTGTGGGACACAGGACCTTTGATCTGCTTTGCAGGCTCTTTCGTTGCAACATGTAAACTCTTAGTTGTGCATGTGGATCTAGCTCCCTGACCAGGGATGGAACCTGGGGCCCCTGCATGGGGAGCATGGAGTCTAAGCCACAGGACTGCCAGGGAAATCCCTCCCTTCTTTAACTTTTTAAACAATGTTGTCGGGCTTGTATCGCTTTCTGTTTATTATAAGGGGATGAAGGATGTATAAATGACAAAGTCTTAGCTCGTAAGTCCCCCTCCCCTGCCCCAGCCCATACCTATTTTTACAGAATTTTTCCAACCTGAGTATGAAGTTCAGTATCAAAACCGTGATCCTGTATCTCTCTATTCAGGATCTTCTGGTCTGATTTTTTTCCCCTCTGGCTCCTAAAGGCAACCTTCCAATTTTAGTTTTAACTATGGTTCTGATGATTTCTTTCTTCTTTGTGACAAAGGTTACTTTTCTGAAGGGACAGTGATCTGATCTTATATTGGCAGAATGTTTAGTATTTGTGTGATGACCCAGTTCCTGTTAAATCTCACTCTTGGTTTTGTAATCACCTGGTACCTACCATTTGTAGTGCACTTGCAGGCATAAACTAAATACAAGTCCCTGTTCTCAAGATCATAATTTTTGGAGAGATATAGTTTATTTCTAGAAAATGTTTAACAGCAATCAAAAGTAAGAGTTGTGAGCGATGGCTGAGGACTGTTGCGGGAGATTTCAAAGGGGAGTAAAGCTGCTGCTAATCCTTGAGAGGTGGTTAGGGTGAGAATGTTATATATGGAGAAAGCTCTGATCAGGAACGAGAAGTAGGGATTACTAGTGGTGTATAAAAAAGCAATAGCAGCCTGGAGAGAGTAAATGAGATACACGAGCAAAGGAGTATAGAAGGAAATGAGCCAAGATGGAGAGTGCCAGAGGACTGGGAAGGGAGGTGGATGAAGCAGTGTCCAGAGTCTAGGAAGTGAGACTCAGGAAGGAAGGGACAATATGCAGGGTTGGCCCCTGCTGGGGCTCAAGAAGGAAAATGAAGAAGAAGGTTATTGGGTTTGGCAGCTAGAAAATCTGTGACCTTTCAAGACTATGGATAAGCGGAATGTTCAGGATTCCAGATAACAGTGGGTGGGTCATTGAGGATCAGTGAGGGTAGCAGTAGATTCTATGAGGTGTGGAGAAAAAAGTCTAGATTTTGGACCCAGACTCCTTGGGATAAATTTGGACTCCTGTATATTCATGCTGAATGGCCTTCGACATATTATTTATCTCTCTGGGCTTCAGTTTTTCCTTTTTACAAAATAGGAATAGTGCTTCTATCTTGGTGAGTTGCTGCAAGGTTAGATAATACAGGTATAGCCTTTAATAAACAAACAGAAACTCCCAGAGTTGACTGGGAGTTTTCAACCTTTTATTGCCCACATAAAACTAAGGACATCAAAGTATTTCCTTCCCTAAAAGTAGCTCACCAGAGCAGTGAGGAATGATAAAATGTTATCTTTAGTCTTTGTTTTAAATGGGCCCCTGTCATACCAGATATGGGAGGTTTAGCTATTTTAACAAACATCAGCATTTTATTTTTGTAGAAGGTATTTAGTGTATCTGAATTTTTCCCATTTTGGCATCATGTTATGATATCTTTCAGTGGGCTCTTGTCACAGACAAAAAAGAGGTGATAGGACATGATTAGCTGAATTAGCTGTTGGGTTTTCTCTGTATACGCAGATCTTGCTTTAATAGCTAATGTGAGGGTCTGAATTCAGGGAATTATAAACTTCTGATTCCAAGCAAACTAGAATTCTCTTGACCTCTTCCATGTTTTCTTGCAGTGAGCATTGTGTGCTGACTTGGACAGAAAGAGGAATTTATATTTTCATTCCTCAGAATGTTCAGGTTCTTCTTTGGAGTGAAGTCAAAGGTAATTATGTTTTTTTTTTTTCCCTTATATAATTTTTAATTGCATGCTTCTGAAAGATTTAGTTATTGTAGGAGGATTCTCTTGCAGTGTAAGAAGTAGAAAGTAGAAAGAGGTGACATTTCTTTTAAAGATTAACATCATAGGTGTATTCCATCATAAGGAACTTCCCAAGTATACATTTGTGAATTTATAGTTAGTTATTTTAAATAAAACTTTCTCTTAAGTATTAGCAACCACTGCTAAGTATTGAATGGGTTAATTTTCCCCTTCTACTTACCCTTAATCTTTACCTCTGTTAGAAATCTTGCTTTAACTCCTGTTTTGTGGCTTAATAATTTGGGGTTGACATATTGGGGAATCACTGAGTTAATAAACACTTGTCGTGTGCAAAAAACAGCGCTGAGGGCAGGGGAGGGGGGAATTAAAAAAAGTCCTTGTGGGAACAATAGCTATTTCATGTGCTGAGGCAAAGACTATCAGTCGCTGTATTCTTCTGGTTTAAACCAGAAACGGAGGAAATAAATCTAGCATTTTTAGTATGATTGCCCAGAGATTGTATCTTGACTTACAAGTCATTTTGTACTTTGTAAAAACATTAAAAAGATAAAGAAACCATTATCTTATGATCTGATCAACATTGATTTCTTGTGAATTAAGTTTCCTGAGGGTCTCCTGTGAAAACTAGTGTTTTAGATTCTTTCATAATGTTCTTCCAAGACAGGTATTTTTTTAGGAACAGTTTGTTGATTTACATATGTGTTAAAGTCTGTTTATTGACATCAAATTTGTTACTCTCAGAAATGTAATAGTCTGGTCTCAAAAGTACCCTCTTTTAAAGTGCCCTTCTTTTCCCAAAAAGTAGCATTTTTAAATATAGTGTTTTAGACAGGTATTTCTCTTATTCTTGATCTTTTTAGAATAGTGTCTAAAATAAGATTTTCTCATTGAAATGAAAATATAAAAATAGAGGTGAAATTCAATCAAACCAAACCATATAAAATGAATTTATTAGAATAATTTCATCCAGTCACAAAAATGGAAAAGAAATATTTGGTTAGCATCCTGCATGTTCACCCCTGTGGTTTTTGTAGATATTCAGGATGTGGCTGTTTGCAAGAACGAGCTGTTCTGTCTGCACCTGAATGGGAAGGTCTCACATCTCTCCCTGTTGTCAGTGGAGCGCTGTGTGGAACGTCTGATAAGGAGAGGCCTGTGGAACCTGGCTGCTCGAACTTGCTGTCTTTTCCAAAATTCTGTCATTGCCAGCAGAGTGAGTCAGAGAGCTTACATGTTCATCTGGGCTGTTAAGATCATTCTGATTTGCGGGATTATGCTACACAGTTGCTTGTATTTATTAGTCTAAAGGGGGCTTCACAGGTTGCTGAGGGGTAAATAATCCATCTGCCACTGCAGGAGATGTGAGTTTGACCCCTGGGTTGGGAAGAGCCCCGGGAGAAGGGCATGGCAACCCAGTCTGGTATTCTTGCCTGGAAGATCCCATGGACAGAGGAGCCTGATGGGCTACGGTCCATAGGGTTGCAAAGAACCGGAGACAACTGAGAAACTGTGAACAGCACATTAGCTTGCCGATTAAGCAGTAATAAATCCCCAAAGGAAGCATGACCTGTAAGTCTGGAGTGGGGAGTGGGGGCGAGAAAAACCAAACGTGTGCGTGTTAGTCATTTAGTCATGTCCTACTCTTTGTGACCCTACGGACTGTAGCTCTCCAGGCTCCTCTGTCCATGTAATTCTCCAGGCAAGAATACTGGAGTGGGTAGTCATTCCCTTCTCTAGGGGATCTTCCTGATCCAGGGATCAGTCCTGGGTTTTCCACATTACAGGCAGATTCTTCACTATCTGTGCCACCAGGGAAGCCCCAAAATAAAATTTACCCACAAATTTATTTTAGTTTCAGGCCTTGTTTTAAGTGAAATTATTATGTGTGCAGTAACTCTTAATTAAACGCTTAATTCCTAAGAAAATTCTCATTAAGTCTTTTACTAGCTTTTAAAGCCCTTTTAAAGCACCTTTGAGGTTTTGTGTTCTATGTTAGACCTCTGTCAATGTATTGGCAATTTGAATATGGAATTAGTTACAAATAGAAAGCTCTCCTACTGGGTTTCTACTTGTCATTTTTATTAGGGAAGAAAAACTTTAACTGTAGATAAATTGGAACACTTGAAATCTCAGCTGGACTTAACAACCTATGGTGATCTAATTTCCCAACTGGAAGAGTTGATCTTAAAATTGGAACCTTTGGATTCAGCCTGTAGCAGTAGAAGAAGCTCCATTTCATCACATGTAGGTATTCGCACTTTTCAAAGGGTTTTGCTCTACAATGAGATGTTCTCCATTAGGTTGTCCTCACTTACTTCCAGGATCCCAAAACTTAGCGTCTTTCCAGTGTTTATACTGGAGGGGAGGTGGTGGGTGTCAAGAGGGGGCTTTCTTTCAGCTCTTGGACAGCTCTCTGAAGCACTTCTTTGTGTGTGTCTTAGAGCTGTGTTTTGTTTTGTCATTGTTTATTATATCTTGTTTGAAAATGTATATTATGTAGCCTCCGGTACAAGTTAAATTGCCCCTAGTATGTGGTTTCAGATGCTTCATGTTAGCTTGAGTCTCAGGGAAGCTCAGGATTGTCTCGTTTAATCCTCATTCTCACTGCCAGGCTTTTTGGAGACTGGCTAGAGAAATCTGGTTGCATGATGCTGCAGGTGTGTGAGAGGGACTGAGACCTTGGTCACTGTTTTGTTTTAATAAACCATAATTGTCATTAATGACCTGTTTCTTTTAGTGTTGATTTTTTCCTTAAAAGAGCTATATCGTGTTATAAACATTTTAATTTTTCTTTAATTCTTTTTCTTTTTAGGAAAGTTTCAGCATTTTGGACTCTGGTATTTATCGTATCATTAATAGTAGAAGAGGCAGTCAGTCAGATGAAGACTCTTGTTCCCTTCACAGCCAAACACTCTCAGAAGATGAGAGACTTAAAGAGTTCGCCTCACATCAAGAAGAGGACCAGCCAGATCATTGCTGTGGCTCCCAGGGAAGTGAAGGTGAGGAAAGGAAAGCGTTTTTATTGATTGCTGATGTGAAGCAGTTATTGTCTGTGGCTTCTTTTTTTTTCCTCTACAAGGTGTTAATAATTTTTATTAAGTTGATAGAGTTTCCATCCAGACTTATTGATCTCTTCACCATTAGAGGAATGGGTTTATGTTTAGTTGGAATTTTTCCCTCTCATGTTTAAGCTAAATTTGGTAAAGTTCCTAATTTTGATCTTGTATTAAAGTGCGGGAAAGGTTAAGAGAGGAAGTCATTAACCAAAAGAGTAGAACAATTTTATCCTGACTAACCGAATTATTTTTCATTAGGAATGAAAAATTACTACAGTTTTGGGGGTCATTGCCTTCACTTTTCGATGTTCAAGTATTCCTGTGGCCGAACTCTTGAGAAGAGATTAATAGAGACTCTAAACTTCCTTTATGACTATGGGGATTCAGGGTTAGTAGGAAAAACTAAGGTACCTGTCTGAGTGTTTTATATGTGGACCATCTTGGGCATCTTGTAAACCTGTGTTCCACTCATTTGTATTTGGGTCAGTTGTGATTTTGACGTTGAATATTTTATTTCCTTTGGTTTATTCATTTCAGAATTTCTTTAAAGGTTAAAAAACTCTTCGTGTGATTAGATTTTGTTTCTTTCCCCTGATTCCATTCATCCAGATAACGTTTCTCACGCATCAGTGACATTTGAGACGGATAAAAGTGAAACTTTTCTCCCCTTCGGCATTCCATTATCATTTCGTTCTCCATCTCCTCTTGTGTCTCTTCAGGCTGTCAAGGAGAGGTAAGCTCATTAGTCTTGCCATTTAATCCCATTTCTGGTTTTACTTCTGTTGTCATATTAGGCATGTCCGTGCTGAGACTAGAAAGACATTTTAAATGACTTAAAAGGAAGTCACTAGGTTATTCCTCATATAGCCTGTTATATGAAGTTGTTAACTTCTCATTTCAATTTTGGGGAATGTAACTACCCTCAAGACTGTTTGAGTAGCTGGATATGTGAGTTGTTACAAATGTGTTTCCCATCCCCACCCTCCCCCCCAGATTGAGCAAAAGTTTAAAAATCTTTTTTTCCCCTCATCCCTGATAGGAAAAGTTTCCACATAGCATTAATCATTTCTTAATTATTTCTCAGTTTGGGCTCAGAGTTGGAGACGCCTCAGAAATCTTTCTAACTACTCTGTGGGCCTGGGATTGACCATGAAAGAGAAGACTTTGTGCCAGGGCTGCTAATCTGAGTTCTACTGGATACATATTTGCTTTTCAAGAAGGATAAATGTGACAAGTTAGCAGCTGAGTTTCATGAAGAAATTCTATGGCTTAGGATGATCAGATGCAAAAACATTGCAGGCACAGCTGGAATTAAAGACCTTTTCTTTAGGGCTGAATCAAAGTAGTTTAGTAAATGATGTGCATCCTTTTTATGTTATAAAATTTATGTGGGCCTTATGTGAAATATGTAGTTTGATTAGGGAAGTTGCAGTAAACAGAGTCTTGTTAGTAAGTCCCAGTTCCCTTCAGAGACTAATGGGAACGTAGAGAACTCGTGTACTGAAATTTTCATTCTTGGCAGTAATGAGACCTTTTTCATGTTAGTTTATTGGTATTTGACCTCCAGTGTTTCCAGCTTTGTGCGTAAAACTACTGAGAAGATTGGCACCCTTCATACAAGCCCTGATCTGAAAGTGAGACAAGAACCCAGGGGTGATGAGCAGTCCTGTGAAGAGGATGTGAGTCCAGTCACTTGCCCAAAGGAGGAAGACATTGAGTAAGTTGTTGCCGAGAAGTCTGTGTAAATTCTAGAGGACATAGTTGTCAGTTTGAAGAGAACCATAAACTACATTTTTTTAAAGAAGAAGGCACACAGTAACTCTCTCCATTGTAGATTGTGTAGCTTTGTAAATACTGCAAAGTAAGTAGTGGAAAATTACATCAACCAGTAGCAAGTCTGTTGAGACAGATTTTTTTTTTTTTTTTTTTTTGTGTGGCCGTGCTGTGCAGCATGCAGGATCTTAAGTTCCTTGATCAGATATCAAACCCATGTCCCCTGCAGTGGAAGCAGAGGGTCCTAACCACTGGACCACTAGGAAAGAATTCCCGAGACAGAATTTTAATTGAGTGCTTCTTCTATCTTTCCCCTGAACAACTTCCCTCACCTCCAGATCTCTTCAGATGTCTAGGGTGTTAACAAAGCTGTATTAGAATAGGATGACCAAGGATCTAGGCCTTGTTCTGATTCTGCTTCTGCCTAGCACAGTGATGTTGGTGAGTAATGCTCTCTGGCCTGTAAGAAAAGAGCTTTGGCACTGATGTTGTTGTGTATCTTCCAGTGATATGCTGGTGGCATAGTCCTTGTGTTGTGGAGTTGCAGCAGAGCTCTTGGACTGGCACAGTGTATCTTATCTTTTCTCTGCTTTTTCTCATAGTTCAGGTGATCTGGGCATTGGAAGTACACAAGCTCAGCATCACCAGGAACTGAGATAGACTCCATGGACCCATGGAGACAAATGAGATAAAAGGGTGTTACCTTTAGAGTAGCTTAGTTATGAAACCATGTATATAAATATCAGAAAAAAGTACAGATAGTGCTGTGGCATTCATATTTAAGGCAGCCCTCAGTCTGACCTGAGCCCACCTTTCCAGCCTCATTTCTAGCCACATCCTTCTAAGCACTTGAAATTCTAGTCCTGTCAGAGGCCTGGGTGTGGACACCTCACTGCTTTTCTTCATGCGGTTCTCCCACCTGCAGTATTTTCTCCCCTGTTTCCTAAGGCGAATACTACCTCCTTGGGGATCTTGATTGCCTGTGTGCTGTGCTAAGTTGCTCAGTTGTGTCTGACTCTTTGTGACCCATGGGCTGTAGTCCGCCAGGATCCTCTCTCCATGGGATTCTCCAGGCAAGAATACTGGAGTGGGTTGCATGCCCTTCTCCAGGGGATCTTCCTGACCCAAGGATTGAACCTGTGTCTCTTATGTCTTCTGCAGTGGCAGGTGGGTTCTTTACCACTAGCCCCACCTGGAAAGCCCTCTTGATTGCCTAGTCAGAGTAATTATTCCTTTTTCTGTGCCCAGAGCACAGTGCTTATTCTTCTCTTTAGCATTTATTTTGTTTTCTTTTGTAATAGAGTTTTTTTTTTTTTTTTTTTCCATGCCTTTTCTGACTTGACCTTACTCATCTTGAAGCCATGGACCATTTTTTTTTTTTTTTATACTTGTCTCTTTGCTTCGTGTAACATTAAGTACAATAGGTACCATTTAGTGAGCACTTAGAAGTATTTACCCAAGGAAGTTCTAATCCCCTGTAAATTTTTTCATACTTTTCTAGAGGAGAAGAAGAAATAACTAGTCACCCTCCAGAAGAGGACAAGTTCCAAGAGCTCACAATGGCAACAGCAGAAGCAATGTGAGTATTTGTGAATGAAGTTTTATAGTAAGTGAGAATGACTTTATGAGATCATAAGTAATGGTCCTGAGACAGTATGGGGCAGAGATGGCTTCACTGGGCATTGAAATACAAGAATTAGTACTAAGCTAATGTTGTCCTTGTTACCTTTATACTAAGATCATTTTTTTTTAAAGAGTTGAAAAAAAATATTGAAAAGGAACATTTATTCAGATGTTGTCTCTGTTAGGCTTATTTAACATGAAACAATTTGAAAAACCACATAAAACGTAAGTTTCATACTTGTCTGTCTTGTATAGGACCAAGCTACAGGACCCACTGGTTTTATTTGAACCGAAGTCCCTGAGAATGGTTTTACGGGAGTGGCTTTCACAGTTAGAAAAGACATTTGCCGTGAAGGACTTTTCAGGCATTTCAGATACTGGCAGCTCATCCGTGGAATCAAACCAGGATATGCAATTGCTTGATGAGTCAAGAAAGGGAATATTAGATGAAGAATATGAAAAAGAAGAAAGGGACTCTTCAGGCAATGAAGAAACTATTGATCAAACAGCATGTGAATCTGTAAATAGTCTGAGGGAGCCCTTGGATGATGACGTTTTCCAAATATGTTCTCCTTGGAGTATAGCAGACAGTCTTCAGAAGGATCTGGCTGAATTGACAACATTGTGTTTGGAACTGAGTGTATTGAATTCTGAGATCAAAAGTGCCAGTGGACATGGCGACCACACTTTGCAGCAGTGCTCTCTTGAAGTGCTGACTTGTCAGTTCCTAAAGAAGTACTTTTTTCTTCTGGATTTGAAAAGAGCAAAGGAGAGCATCAAGCTGAGTTACCCTAAAAGTCCTTGTGTTTGGGATACTTTTATTGAAGGATTGAAAGGTAATAATCAGATTGCCTTACTAAAGATAAAAATTTGTATAGAGGTCAATAGCATGTTGACATTTTTAAGTTTAAAGAAAAATATTTAAGTAGAAAATCATCTCTGTTCTGGTCAACCATCCATTTAGTTTTCTACTCAATTTAATTTAGTTTTCTGTTGAGATTGTTCCTTTTTTAAGAAATTGATCTACAACTCAATTTAGTTTTTAATAGTTCTTGCAGCTATTATAAGAAATTGGTTTTATTTTTCTCACAATCATTGAGAAAATGATATAGCAGTGTTGGAGAAGTTGGATTTAAGCAAAATTTCATAAATGCTGATATGTGAAAACCAGAAAATCCCTAATGTAACTTACTGATAGAGAGATCGTATGTCTAAGTACTTACACGTGCTAGTTATTAACTCTAAACCCTTTTCTGGCATCGTTTTATTTCCTCCTTCCAACACCTGGAGTGGATGGTGGCATTCTCTTTAGTAGATAAGGAAAGTGAGGCACAAAGAGATCATAATAGCTGAGTAGGCTCAAGTGCTGTGATACTTCATAGTAATGCAGATAGAATAGTTTATTTCTTGATAATATATCCACTCAGGACAGATGTTCCAAAAAATGGATTAGGGATACCAGTTCTGGAAAAAAAATTAAGGAATTTGGCATTAATGGTACATATGTACTATGTATATATACTATATACATATAGTATATATAATAGCTTATATATGTAATATGGATAATACATATAAAAAGAAGGCTTTTTCAATAGTAATGCTGCTGCTGCTGCTAAGTCGCTTCAGTCGTGTCCGACTCTGTGCGACCCCATAGACGGCAGCCCACCAGGCTCCCTTGTCCCTGGGATTCTCCAGGCAAGAACACTGGAGTGGGTTGCCATTTCCTTCTCCAACGCATGAAAGTGAAAAGTGAAAGTGAAGTCACTCAGTCGTGTCCGACTCTTAGCGACCCCATGGACTGCAGCCACCAGGCTCCTCCGTCCATGGGATTTTCCAGGCAAGAGTACTGGTGTTGGGTGCCATTGCACATACATGTTGGTTACCTGTTCCTTTGTCTTATTGAGTATGCCTTGCCTCCCAGTTTGATTTTAAGGTTCTTAAAAGCAGAGATTGTCTCTCTTGTGTTTTTTGTCTCTCCTGTGATGCTTTACAAATGTTGTAGATTGTTGATTAATGTGTTCGTGAATTAAGTTTTTTCAGCTATGAGATGAAGGGAAAAGGGTGTGCTTTGTCTTTTAGAAATGGTGAGTTCCAGTCCTACATATATAAAGATGGAAGAAGGAGACCTTCCAACAAGATTAAAGTTATTGGAGGACTCGGTTCCTTTTGACAGTCCTTTGTTGATTGCATATGCTGCCCGGTGAGTGGTCGTATATATTGTTCATATACATTAAAGCCCAGGCATTTTCTTCGTCTTAGTCTCTAAAGTTTTCCTCTATCACATGTTGAGCAGCTTCTTGTTAGTATATTTATTTTTATTTCTAATAAATATGTAGATAATGTAACCAAGTTATATTAGCTTACTGAAGTTGGAGACTAATGTGTTCTGTTTTTAATTGCAGATTGTATGAGAAATTTGGAGAATCAGCCCTTCGATCCTTAATCAGGTTTTACCCATCCATTTTGCCTTCAGATGTCATGCAACTTTGTCATCATAATCCTGTTCAGTTTTTGGCCTATTTAGATAGTCTGGTGAAATCAAGGCCCGAAGATCAACGGTGAGAGGGAAAGAATATTTGCAGACTCTCTTTCTTTTTTTATAAAGACTTTCCTTTCCTTTGTGGCTCAGCTGGTAAAGAATCCGCCTGCAATGTGGGTTCAATCCCTGGGTTGGGAAGATCCCCTGGAGGAGGAAACAGCTACCCACTCCAGCATTCTGGCCTGGAGAATTCCATGGACTGTATAGTCCATGGGTTCGCAAAGAGTCAGACAGGACTGAGTGACTTTCACTTTCTCTTGATAGAGCATTGTTTCTCTCATATAGTCAGTTGAAACCTTTTTACTGTTAACTGCTGCAGAATTGAGGTACCTGCTGTAGAAGAGGAGGACTTTGGCAGTCATGTACGACTCTTTCACAAATCACAGTGCACATCACAAATGTATACCTAACCACACTTCTCTGTCCTGCCTCTCTCCCTCTCAGAGTCTCAGATCAACAGTGTGAAGTTAAACTCCTGCTTCAGGGCCTAGGCTAAGACTGATAAACTTCCTTGTTTTCCCTGCCAGTGAGTGGATTTTCTGCTGCCTTTTTGTGATGATATCCCAGATTTCTGTGGGTGGCTCTCAGTTCCAGCTCTCTCAGCCTCTTTGGGCTGAGGCCTCTTATCCTATCTCTCCGTGACAGTAAACACACATGTCCCTAGATTATTGAAAATGGCAACTTCCCCTCTCCCCTTTTCTGATTGGTTCACATTTGATATACTAGTATTTCTTTCTTTCTTTTTTGGCTCTTTGGTGTTTTCCTTTTTATCTTGAAGCTCAACTGTTCATTTAAAAGGCTATTAGATTTTCACCAGCACTTCTATCCATTTTTTAGCAGAAGGTTTTTCAAGTTGTTTCGTCCACTATATTGATCCCTTAATACCATTCTCGTCACATCAGGACAAGATATTTTGTCTTTCCTTTCTCAACGTGAATATTGATAGTTCTTCTCTCCAACTTTCTCTTAGGCCATCCTTCCTTGAGTCTCTTCTACAGCCAGAGTCTTTAAGGTTGGATTGGCTGCTGTTGGCTGTGTCCCATGATGCTCCGCCAAGCACCAGCATTATGGATGATGAAGGAAACCCCAGGTATAAAGGAGTCATTTCTAAGCTTGGCTGCTCCTTTGGAACAGAACTAGTTTATTCACATAGAGCGTTCAGGGCTTACTTTAGGAACAGCTGTGGAAGAGAGTTACCCAAGTCGTGTTAGTAATCAGACTGAGTGTACTCCCTAGTAGTTCTGAACATTTGTTTTGAATCACAGACCCTTTGAGAATCTGATGATTCCTGTCAGAAAAATACACATTCATGGAGAATTTTGCACATGATTTCAGAGAATTAAACTTGGCCTCTGATACTCTTCCATGGACCAATATTAAGAACTCTTGGTGATTAAACTTGTATTAGAGGGAAAAGTGTGTGTGTATTTGTTTGTGTGTTTTCTTCCTAGAAATTTGCCAAGGGATTTCTAGACAATGCTTAATCTAGGAATTTTTTTTCTTTTTTAAATTGTGAAAGTAAGATAACACCTTTATAGGAGACTTGGAAAATACAGAACAAAGTTACATATAGTTCAGCTGTATGTTACAATTATTTTTTAGTTGGAGTTTCAATATCAAACTCAGAATAATTAATAGAATGAATAGAAAAGTAGAAGGATTTAGTAGACCTGAAAAGCACTATGAACCAATTCAACATAGTTAAGATTTACACAATTTTCACACAACAGCAGGGTATAGATTCTGTTCATATTCCAAAAGATTATCAACCAGGAGTCACTGGAACATATCCAGGGACATAAAACAAGGTGCAAAAATTTCATGGTCTAAAGGTATTGAAATCATAGAGTCTGTTCTCTTATCACTGTGAAATTACGTTAGAAAACAATATCAAAAGATATTTAAAATAACCCATGTATTTTCAAGTGCAATGTGACATTTATCGAGAGAGATTTTTGACTCAGCCATTGAAAGCCTTAATAAAGTTAAAGGACAGAAAAGACATAGATGGTGGTTGCAGAGGAGAAGCATTTAATGGGAAATTAATATAAAAATGAGAAATTAATATCAAGGATACTTTAAAAGCCCCAAGTATTTGGAAATTAAATGTCCACTTTGGAATGATGGGTGTATCTAAGAATCTGTAACAAGGAAAATTAAAAAACCTTTGTAACAGAACAAAAATGAAAAGAGAATTTATCAGAATTTGTTGCATGCAGCTGAAGCTGTTCAGTGCAACCAAATACAATATAGAGTCTTGAATAAGGTATTTGAAAAACCCAGAATTCATAAAAAATGCATGTTGATGCTTATAATATATCAGATATGTTCCTTATGTTTTCTTCCTAAAGACACTTTTTAAAAGTTCCCAAAATGCCTGTCTTACATGCCTAGAAAAAAGGTCTGAAAAGATATAAAGTGGCTATCTGTGAATGATAGAATTTTGAATTTTCTTTTGATTTCTAAAATGTATAATTTAAAAAAATAAACAGGTATTTGTCATAGGAAAGATAGTGATTTTAATGTTTTGAAAGCCAAGTAGAAATGTTTGAAAAATATAATGACGGAAAAAATATAATTAAAACTCTATTCTTACCTATTAGCTGACGAATAAGCATTTTTGTAGAGTTTATTTCGTATCTAATTTACTGATATTTTTTCAATTCTCAGGCCTCATTCTCACTTGTTTTCCTGGGGTTACAGTCAGCTCATCCTTCATCTGATTAAACTTCCTGCAGATTTTTCAACAAAAGAGAAAATGACTGACATCTGTAGGTCTCATGGGTAAGTGAGAATTTTCCTAGAAGCTGAAGTTAAGGTTAGAGTCATTTTAGTTAATAACTTTGTAGTTAAGGGACTGAAGGTATATGCTTTGTCATTTTTTTCTTTTGGCTAAAGTGCTTTTTTGTTTTAAGTGATAATAAGCATCTTTTTTTGTTTTAAATTTTGAGCATATTTTATTTTGTGTGTACATGAGACTGGTCCATGCTTGTCCCTTTCTCCCTCTTCTGCTTAGTTGGTCACTCCATTTCTCAGGTCTATTTAATTAAGTACCAGGCTGTGTGATACAAGTTGTAATTGATACTGTTTCTGGGAAGGGAGAGATCAGAATGGGCTCAGGGAGGAGGTGAGACTTGGAGGTAAGCCCTAAGAATGGGGAGGGTTTGTATTTAGAAATGAGCCAGATAGAGGGCAGGTCAGCTGAGACAAACAGCAAGATCAAGGCCGTGAACTGACAGGGCTTTTTATCTGTATCACATATTAGTCAGTTATTTATAGCCCAAAGGTGTTACCTCATGTTATCTTTGGCTTCCCCTGGATTACAGTCTTTTGGAGATAGGGACATGCGTCTTCCTTTTCCCTTGGTGCATAGTTCATAAAGTAGTAGGTACTTGATGCATATTTGTTCATTGGTAATGAGGGGTGAGACTGGCCAGGTGGTGGGTCATGAGATCATATAAGACCTTGAAAGGTGGTTAAAAGAATTTATGATCAGCGGAGACCCTTTTAAACTTTTTGGTACAAAAATGGCATGACAAATGAAGGTTTCTAGTTCATACGTGAGAAGGATTGGACACAAGAGATAAAGGCCAGCTAGGAACCTGGTGCAGTAATTCAGGTATGACTGAATTGATTCCAGGGCAACAGAAAGAGCACAGCCAGTGGGACATTTCAAAGGAACACACAGTGGGAGCTGTAGGTACTGGGTATAGGAAATCAGGAAGGGGAGAGTCAAGGAGAACTACCAAAGTTTGCATGTTTGGGGAAGAAATATGCTCGTTTTGTATTAAACCTTAAAGTTTATAAAGTATATAAGCTTAAAAGTCTGATAGTTGGGGCTTGGCCTTGAGTTCATGCTTAGTCGCTGTTGTGTCCGACTGTTTGTGACCCCATGGACCATAGCCCACCAGGCTCCTCTGTCTGTGGGATTTCCCAGGCAATAATACTGGAATGGGTTGCCATTTTCTCCCCTGGGGGTTCTTCCCAACCCAGGTATTAAACCCAGGTCTCCTGCATTGTAGGCAGATTCTTTACTGTCTGAGCCACCAAGGAATTAGTATTTATCACTAAGTTTAATTTTTGTTTTTTTATAAGTGCTCTAGTTTCTGAGGGAATGAAAGTATTCTAAAAATATTTTATCATGCTGTCCAATATGGTAGTCACTAGTCACATGTGGCCATTAAATCCTTGAAATATGTATTGGTCAACTGAAGAACTGGCTTTTAAATTTTATTTAATTTAAATGTAAATAGGGACTTCCCTGGCAGTCCAGTGGATGAGACTCTATGCTTCCAAGGTTCAGGGAACATGGGAACCATCACTAGTTGGGAAACTAAGATCCCACATGCCTCATGGCACAGCCAAAAATAAATAAATGTAAATAGCCACACGTGGCTAATATTACTGTGTTGGACAGCACAATGCCATATAAATTCACTGCCTTTTGTTCTTCTCACCAACTTTGGTCGCTTTAAAGTTTCTGGCCTGGATATCTTATTCTCTGTTTGGAGCTGGAGAGAAGAAGAGAGGCCTTCACCAACATTGTGTATCTGAGTGATATGAGCCTGATGGAAGGGGACAATGGTATGTAAATTCCAATTGGTTACTCTTGGTTACAGTATTTTATAAATCACTACAGACTTTCCAGTAAAGAAATGTGGTAAACATTTCAATGGTCATATTCTTTATTCTAGCTACTTGCCAAATTCATGGAGTTTTTTGGATCCTTACTACTTGATATATCGTGAAATCGTAACTAGAAATAAACTGCAGGCAACTTTTCTATTTCACATGTGCCTAATGTGTGAGGCATTCTACTAGATGCTTTTCCATCTAGTTTAAATGAAATAACAAACCTGTGGGATAGTTACTATTACTTCTGTTTTACAGAAGCTATAATTGAGGCTCAGAAACAGGACAGTTAGTTTCCCCACAGTCATACAACTGGTTAATGCTGGAACTGGGGTTCAGGCCAGGTCCAACTGTCTCTAAAGCTCATGCTCAGGTTTTTTTCTCTGTATCCTGTTGCCTTTTTACACAGCCCAAAGTTAGAGATCATAAAGATGAACTTAGAGTAGCAGTCACATTTTCCTAAGCCTTTACAAGTATTAAGGTACTTTTTTTTTTTTTAATTTTCATCAATTTTCATCAATCTGTAGAGTTCAGTTCAGTTCAGTTACTCAGTCGTGTCCAACTCTTTGCAACCCCATGAATCGCAGCACACCAGGCCTCCCTGTCCATCAACTCCCAGAGTACACCCAAACTCATGTCCATCGAGTCAGTGATGCCATCCAGCCATCTCATCCTCTGTCGTCCCCTTCTCCTCCTGCCCCTAATGCGTCCCAGCATCAGGGTCTTTTCCAATGAGTCAACTCTTTGCACGAGGTGGCCAAAGTACTGGAGTTTCAGCTTCAGCATAGAGCTCACTGCTAAAAGTTTAGTTTCCATCTGTCATCAAGTTTGTTCCCATTTACCCGGTTCACCTGCCCTGGCTCCATCCCCTCTGGTGACTACTGCTCTGTTCTTTGTATCTACATGTTTGTTTTTGTTTGGTTTGTTCATTTATTTTGTTTTTGTTTGGTTTGTTCATTTGTTTTGTTTTTGTTTGTTTTGTGTATTCTACCTACGAGTGAAATCATGTGGTGTTTATCTTTGTCTGACTTATTTCACTTAGCATAATACCCTCAAGGTCCATCTGTGTTCCACAAGTGGCAAGATTTCTTCTTTTTTTTATGGCTGAGAAGTATTCCATAATCTGTGTGTGTGTGTGTGTGTGTGTGTGTGACATCTTCTTTATCCTTTCATCTATTGAGGGGCACTTAGGTTGATTCCACATCTTGGCTATTATAAATAGTGCTGCAGTGAGCATAGGGGTGCATATATCTTTTCTGATTAGTGTTTTCATATTCTTTGGATAAACATTAGAAGTGGGATTGCTGGATCAGATGGTAGTTCTGTTTTCAGTTTTTTGAGAGACCTCCCTGTTTTCAACTGTGGCTGCATCAGTTTACATTCCCAACAGTGCACACAGTTCCTTTTTCTCTGCATCCTTGCCAGTATTTGCTATTTGTAGACTTTCTGATGATAGCTATTCTGGCATGTGTGAAGTGGTATCTCATATGGTTTTGATTTGCATTTCCCTAATAATTAGTGAACTTCCAGATATTCAAGCTGGTTTTAGAAAAGGCAGAGGAACCAGAGATCAAATTGCCAGCATCTGCTGGATCATGGAAAAAGCAAGAGAAGTTCCAGAAAAACATCTATTTCTGCTTTATTAACTATGCAAAGCCTTTTGACTGTGTGGGTCACAATAAACTTTGGAAAATTCTTCAAGAGATGGGACTACCAGTCCACCTGACCTGCCTCTTGAGAAACCTGTATGCAGGTCAGGAAGCAACAGTTAGAACTGGACATGGAACAACAGACTGGTTCCAAATAGGAAAAGGAGTACGTCAAGGCTGTATATTGTCACCCTGCTTATTTAACTTACATGCAGAGTACATCATGAGAAACGCTGGGCTGGAGGAAGCACAGGCTGGAATCAGGATTGCCGGGAGAAATATCAATAACCTCAGATATGCAGATGACAGCACCCTTATGGCAGAAAGTGAAGAGGAACTAAAGAGCCTCTTGATGAAAGTGAAAGTGGAGAGTGAAAAAGTTGGCTTAAAGCTCAACATTCAGAAAACGAAGATCATGGCATCTGGTCCCATCACTTCATGGCAAATAGATGGGGAAACAGTGGAAACAATGGCTGACTTTATTTTTTTTCTGGGCTCCAAAATCACTGCAGATGGTGATTGCAGCCATAAACTTAAAAGACACTTACTCCTTGGACGGAAAGTTATGACCAACCTAGACAGCATATTGAAAAGTAGAGGCATTACTTTGTCAACAAAGGTCCGTCTAGTCAAGGCTATGGTTTTTCCAGTAATTATGTATGGATGTGAGAGTTGGACTGTAAAGAAAGCTGAGTGCTGAAGAATTGATGCTTTTGAACTGTGGTGCTGGAGAAGACTCTTGAGAGTCCCTTGGACTGCAAGGAGATCCAACCAGTCCACTCGAAAGGAAATCAGTCCTGGGTGTTCATTGGAAGGACTGATGTTGAAGCTGAAACTCCAGTACTTTGGCCACCTGATGCAAGGAGCTGACTCATTTGAAAAGACCCTGATGCTGGGAAAGATTGAGGGCAGGAGGAGAATGGGATGATAGAGGATGAGATGGTTGGATGACATCACTGACTCGATGGACATGGGTTTGGGTGAACTCTGGGAGTTGGTGGTGGACAGGGAGGCCTGGCATGCTGCGGTGCATGGCGTCACAAAAAGTTGGACATCACTGAGCAACTGAACTAAACTGAACTGAATAATTAGTGATGCATAACATCTTTTCATTTGCTTGTTGCCCATCTGTATGTCATCTTTGGGAAAAATCTATTTAGTGCCTTTGGCCAGTTTTTCAACCAATTATATATTTTTGGTTATTAACCTCTTATCATTTTAAATATCTTCTCCCATTTGGTAGATCATCTTGTCATTTTATGGATGGTTTCTTTTGCTGTGCAGAAGCTTTTTAGTTTGATATGGTCCTGTTTGTTTATTTTTGCTCATTTCCCTTGCCTGAGGAGACCTATCTAGAAGGATATTGCTAAGACTGATGTCAAAGAGAGCTGTGTCTGTGTCTTCTTCTAGTTTAATGGTTTTGAGTCTGTTTAAGTCTTTAATCCGTTTTGAGTTGGGTCTTGTGTATGGTGTGAGGTCGTGGTCTACTTTGGACCCCAGCAGTGTCCCCAACACCATTTATTTAAGACACTATCCTTTCTCCATTGGATGTGCCTTGTTCCTTTGTTTTGTATTAATTGTCTGTACATGTATGGGTTTATTTCTGGACTCTCAGTTTTATTCCATTGATCTATGTATCTGTTTTTCTGCCACTGCCATGCTGTTTTGATTACTATGGTTTTGTAATATAGTTTGAAATCAGGGTGTGTGATATCTCCAGCTTTGTTCTTTTCATTCAGGATTGTTTTGGCTATTTTGGGGTCTTTCATGGTTACATATAAATCTTAGAATTTTCTGTCTTATTTCTGTGGAAAAATATTTCTGGAATTTCAGTGAGGATTGCATTGAATCCATAGCATGTGTTGGAAATATGGACATTTTAACAGTGTTAACTCTTTCAGTCCATGAGCAGACAGTCTCTTTCTGTTTATTTGTGCCTTCTTCAGTTTCTTTCCAATGTGTCTTACAGCTTTCAGTGTACAGGTTTTTCACTTCTTGGTTAAACCTATTCATAAATATCGTATTCTTTTTGTTTTCATTGTAAATTGAATTGTTTTCTTAATTTCTTTTTCTGCTAGCTCATTGTTAATGTATAGAAATACAACAGATTTTTTAAAAAATTGTATTCAGTTACTTTTAGCTGTGCTAGGTCTTCACTGCTGCATGGGTTTCTTTTTGTGGGTTTCTCTTGTTGTGGAGCTCAGGCTCTAGGTGCCCAGGCTTCAGTAGTTGGCAGCATGTGGGCTCGGTAGTTGCGTCTCTCGGACTCTGGAGCACAGGCTCAGTAGTTGTGGTGCATAGACTTAGTTGCTCTGTGGCATGTGGGATCTTCCTGACCCAGGAATCGAACCCACAACTCCTTCATTGACAGATGGATTCTTTACCACAGAGCCACCAGGGAAGCCCCTTCTACAGATTTTTGAATGTTGATTTGTACCCTACAGCTTTATTCGTTTTTTATTTCTAATAGTTCTTATCTTCAGGGTTTTCTGTATATAAAATCACGTCATCCACAAATAGTGAGTTTCACTTCTTCCTTTCCAACTTGGATGCCTTTGATTTCTTTTTCTTGCCTGATTGCTGTACTGGAAGACTTCCAGTACTGTGTTGAATAAGAGTGGTAAGAGTGGGCATCCTTGTCTTGTTCCTGATTTTTTAGAGGACTAGCTTTCCATTTTTCATCATTGAAAATGATATTAGTTGTGGATTTGTCATATATGGCCTTTTTGTGTTGCGTTACGTTCTTTCTATACCCACTTTCAGAGAAGGCAATGGCACCCCACTCCAGTACTCTTGCCTGGAAAATCCCATGGATGGAGGAGCCTGGTAGGCTGCAGTCCATGGGGTCCCTAGGAGTCGGACACGACTGAGCGACTTCGCTTTGACTTTTCACTTTCATGCATTGGAGAAGGAAATGGCAACCCACCCCAGTATTCTTGCCTGGAGAATCCCAGGGACGGGGGAGCCTGGTGGGCTGCCGTCTGTGGGGTCACACAGAGTCGGACACAACTGAAGCGACTTAGCAGCAGCAGCAGCATACCCACTTTATTGAATTTTTTTTATCATAAATGGGCATTGAATCTTGTCATATGCTTTTTCTGCATCTATTGAAATGATTATATGCTTTTTGTCCTTGATTTTGTTAATGTGGTGTTCATGTGAATTGATTTGTGGACACAACCCTCCTTGCATCCCAGGACTTGTGGGATCTTAGTTCCCTGACTAGGGTTCAAGCCCATGCCCCTTGCATTGGAAGTGCAGAGTCTTAATCACTGGATCACTGAAGAAGTCCTCCTTTCTTAGAGCTTTAAACTCTTTGGTAAAGTATTTCTCTGTTCATTCATTTCTCCCCCTCTGTTCACTTAGTTCATTGAACTGCCTTTCTGTTTTGCTCTTTTTTTGTAGCTTTTTGACTTTCTTCATGAAGGCTGTTTTGAATTCTCTTACCAGTTAGCTCACAGTATTCTGTAACTTTAAGTTTGGTTACTGGAGAATTGTCATTGTCCTTTTGTGATAAAGTATTACTATGGTTCTTCAAGTGTAAGAAATTGTTTGATGAAATTGTTCCTCTGCTGGCACGTTTAAAGTAGCAAGTAACCTCTCTGCTTGACTCTGATAACAGGATAGGTTAGAAATTAGAGGCCTTTCCTTTATTTTCCAGCAGACGGCGGTGTAGCACACGTTTTTGGTTCTTTTCCCTCAGCTGCTTCTGTTTATGTTTGAAAGTCAGCACTTGGTGCCCTCCACCTCTGACTGCCCTGTGGCCTTCATTATCACTTCTTGTACCTGCGGGGCCATGGATGCCTTACTTTTGCCAGTGTTGCTGGCATAGCCGCCTGGTGCACTTCCTGTTCAGGATCCCTTGAGTGGCAGGTTCCACTGTTGTTGTGGAGGAAGCCGGGAGTAGGGAAGAGTAGCCATGTCCAGCGTCGTAAGATTCCTGGGCTCTGCGGCTTTGGCGGGGGGTGACTGGAGCCATGTGCACCGCCTCCCCTGCTCCTGCCAACCTCTCTGGGGCTGGAGGTCTGGGCGCTGTGGGCACCGTCTCTGTTGTTCCCTTGGTTCTGCCACCTCTACGTGTTCCAGTTCACCACCTTTAGTTGTGCATTTGTGTGGGAAATTCTCCAGTGTCTCGGTGTGTTGGACGCAGGCACCTTTGGGGCGTTGTGAATGTTTTACTGGTTGAAACATGAAACATGTAGGATGAGTGGGAGAGACAAAGGTAGCTTTTCACTCCACCATGTTACTGACACTCAGAATGGTTCTTGTAAAGAAAAATTGGGTTATGTGGCTCTACTCCTTGAAACTCCTTACACTTGACTCGAAGTGTAGATTCTTAAGCTGGCCCCTAAGTGCCTGGCCCTGTCATCTCATTCTCAATCCTCACGTCCACCTTTGAGTTCCTTGAAATCACCTGGTTTCTTCCTGTGTCATCTTCCGTGTTTCCTCGATCAGAAACGTAAGCTCTTTCGCCCCTCCTTCCTGACGCCTTCCCTGCGTGTATGTCACATGCGTGGTAAACTTGTCTCATCTTGCAGCTCTTTGCTTAAATGTCACTCTCATAGAACCCTCCTCTGATCCTCAGAAAAAAAAAAGAAAAAGAAAAAAAACTGTCCAAAACTTGCCAGTCTTTCAGATGGCTCTTTGATCTTTTCCTTTATAGCAAGCACTTAGCACAATTTATCGGAGAAGGCAATGGCACCCCACTCCAGTACTCTTGCCTGGAAAAGCCCATGGATGGAGGAGCCTGGTGGGCTGCCGTCTATGGGGTCACACAGAGTCGGACATGACTGAAGCAACTTAGCAGCAGCAGCAGCACAATTTATAAGCATAGATCTGTTTACGTGTTTACTAAGTTCTTTCTCCTTTACTAGACCATGAGCTCCACAGCAGTGCAGGACTCATCCTGTCTGTCTGTTTCACATTTATATTCAGTGCCTAGCATGGAGTGTGCCCTGGCTTATTACTGCGTAAGCAAATGAAAGAATGTAGAGGCTAATTTCATGGTTTCTCCTTGTTTTGAGCTATTTATTCAACAAATATTCAGAAAACAGCTTTGTGTTGGGATGGTGAAATTATGTTCTTTCAATATTTTTATGTTTTGGTATGAGACATTTTTCCTAGTGGTTTCTCCTGTTTGCAGGCAGAGTGCTCAGAGCCCACATTGTTTCTCTGTGTTTGCATAGGTTGGATTCCAGAAACTGTGGAAGAATGGAAGCTTCTCCTACATCTGGTGCAGAACACAAGCACAAAGCCAGCCCTCCAGCAGTCACCGGATGGGAACTTCAGCGATGGGCCTTCCCCTATCACTGTGGAGAATGTGGCCCTCCTGTTAGCTAAGGCCATGGGCCCAGACCGGGCCTGGTCACTGCTCCAGGAATGTGGTTTGACCCTGGAGCTGTCAGAGAGATTTACTAGAACCTGCGATATCCTGAGAATTGCTGAGAAAAGGCAGAGGTAATGTCTGTCTGTCCTGCCCTAGTCCTGCCCTGTCCACAAGCATTTGGGGAGTGTAGAATCCCCCAGATTTTCAGAGGGGGACAGGACTGTAGAGATCAACAGTCCCCCCAAATGGGGGGACAGAGACTTCTCTGTTGACTTAGGTGATTAAGAGAAGAGGCTAAAGTAATACTTTGTTCATAGTCGTGACCAAGACACTTGTAGGTCGATGTGAATACCCAAATATGATGTATACTCAGTTCTTTAAGAATATTATTTGTACCACATACCTAATACCTGCAATGCAGGAGACCGGGGTTTGATCCCTGGGTCGGGAAGATCCCCTGGAGAAGGGAATGGCAATCCACTCCAGTATTCTTGCCAGGAGAATCCCATGGATGGAGGAGCCTGGCAGGCTACAGACCATGAGGTGGCAAAGAGTCGGACACGAGTGACTCACACACACACACACACACACACACACACACACACCCCCACCTAATCATCTCAGTTTTTTTAAAAAAATTTTTTATTTTTAAAAATTGTGGTAAAATACAGATAACATGAAATTTATTGTCAACCATTTTTAAGTAGTTGGTTCAGTAGTGTTAAGTATATTCGTGTCATTGTGCAGTTAATTTCCAGAACTTTTTCATCTTATAGAACTGAAAGTCTGTCCCCACGATTCCCCCCTCCTCCCTCTGCCCCCTCCCTGGCAAGCACTGTTCTTTCTGTCTGGGACCATAGTGTGTGTCTTTTTGTGGCTGGCTTATTTCACTTAGCATAATGTCCTTAACCGTGTTGCAGCATTTGTCAGAGTTTCCTTTTTTCCTGGGACTGAGTAATATTTTGTTGTGTGTATATAACCACATTTTGTTTATCCGCTCATCTCTTGATAGACACTTGGGTTGCTTCTGCTTCTTGCTATTTTGAGTAATGTTGCTGTGAACATGAGGTTACAAATCTCTCTTTGAGACCCTACTTTCAGTTCTTTTGGGTGTATACCCAGGTGTGGAGTTGCTGGATCAGATGGTACTTCTGTTTTTAATTTTTTGAGACACTCCTGTACTAATTTCCATGGATCCCACACCATTCTGCATTTCCACCGTGGTGCCCAGGGGTTCCTGTTACTCCACATCCCTACCAACACTAGTTATTACTATTACTTTTTGGTAGTTAGCTACCCTAATGGGCATGAGGTAATACCTCATTATGGTTTTTATTTGCATTTTCCTAGTGATTAGTGGTGTTGAACACCTTTTCATATGCTCGTTGGCCATTTGAATATCATCTTTGGAAAAGTACCTGTTCAAGTTTTTTGCCCATTTTTAAATTGCATTTTTTTTTTTTTTTTTGGTCATATGAGTTCTTTACATATTGTGGATATTAACCTCTGGGATATATGATTTGCAAATATTTTCCCCTATTGTATAGGACAAGGTGTCATATTCATAGGACGCCTTTTCACTCTGTTAGTTTTATCTTTTGATGCACAGAGTCAGTCAGCTTTTTGAATCCTTTACTTCTGAAAAGAATGAACAATGACAACTAAATTTGCTTGTTTCTTTTCTTTGGGATTTCAGAGCCTTGATACAAAGCATGCTCGAAAAATGTGATCGGTTTCTCTGGTCTCAGCAGGCCTAGCTGAAGAAGGCGCAGCAGGGTGTCACGACATGTTGAGAAAGACTGACTTGTGCTCCTGAGCCTCCTGAACACATTTGTTCTTGAAGGAAAGGCCCCTCCGGAGATCCCAGCGCCTTTTTGGGAGCACCTTCATCCCTGCATTTGTGGCTCTATTTGTGACCTCAGTGTTTTTCAACCAAAGTTGAATTTTGAAAGGAATCAGTCCTTGTTTGCTAAAACAAAATGCTCTGGAAGGAAGCAGAATGTGAATATCCCCAGCTGTGCAGCCCTTATGCTGGACAATAGAATTATTGGTTCCTTGTTGGTGGACTGGGGGAGTTCTTTTCCTGTCATGACTGCTATGCAAGGAGCACAAGTTTCTCAATCTGGTCATATGAAGACATACAATGTAGTTGATAGAAATTTAATTCCTTTCTTATCTTCTCTGGGATACTTCAGAAATTACCAAAGTAAGACCTGGTAGAATGTAATTAACACATAAAATAAGTGAAACACTGAAGATTCAAATTAAATTTAAAAATGAAAATGAATATTTAAATTGAGCTAATTTAGAATATATTTTTTTCTAGTGCTTGATATTTTCTAATTGAACCTATATAAAACTAATTCATTACTAGAGATGTTTTACTCCAGTCTTTCCTAAGTAAAGTAGCCCAAAGGAATCATGCACTTTTAAAATTTGTTTTTTAAGGGCCATAATAAAGGCAGGTTGAGTATTGATAAGACTGCAGCAAGTGCTTGTATTATTTAAGCCAAGTACTAGATTACCATTTTCAGGCTGTGTATACTAACACAGCATGTTTTATTAATAATAAATGTAAAATCTGATTTAAAATGTTATTTGACTAGAATGTAGACATGAGGTTTATTGTGTGTAATTTGCAGGAAGGTGTGGTGTAAACTCAGCATGGAATAGGCAAAATGTTGGATCCATTGAATGATTCACTTCTTTTTTTTTCATTTATAACACAGCCAGAGAACTAGAGACACAAATTGCCGTCTAACAGTTTAGAGAGTTAGTTTCTTCCTGTTAGGAAATTCTAACAGTTTTGGTCACCAGTGTGTGGCAGGGTGTGTGTGTGTAGTGTGTTTCCCCACACCAAGGAATTCTCCAGTACCAGCTGAGTGTCCTTTCCACTCATTAGAAAGTCAGTCCAGAGATGGCATTGAATTCTGCAGGTTAAGGGCTCATTTCCACAAATCTGCCAGCACTTAAGATGCCAGTAACGGGTCCAGGTTGTTAACTGTACGAGCGTCCCTCTTTTTATTGCACTTTGTTTTGTTGTTCTTCACAGATACTGTTTTGTTTTGTTTTTTTTTTAAACAAATTGGAGATTTGTGGCAACCCTGCGTTGAGTAAGTCTATCAGTCCAGTTTTCCAACAGCATTTCCTCACTTTGTGTCTCTGTCACATTTTTGTGATTCTTAAAAAATACAGAGTTTTTCGCTTACTTGTCATGGAGATCTTTGTCAGTCATCTTCATCATTACTGCTGTAAATGTTTTGTGGCATCGCTGCACCCACGTAAGGCAGTGAACTTAACGAGAAATGTGTGTTCTGACTGTTTCAACCGATTATTCCCCATCTCTTTCCCTTTCTTCAGGCCTTCCCATTGCCTGACCCACAGTACTAGGCCAATTAATAACCTCATAGCAGCCTCCTCAGTATTCAAGCGAAAGGAAGAACTAGTTACACATCTCACTTTAAATCAAAAGGTAGAAATGATTAAGCTAAGTGAGGAAGGCATGTTGAAAGCTGGAGTAGGCTGAAAGCTAGGCCTGTTGCATCAAACAGCCAAATTGTGAATGTGAACAAAACGTATGTGATGGAAATTAAAAATGCTACTCTGATGAATACAAGAATGAGAAAAAAGTGAAACAGCCTTGTTGCTGATACGGAGAAAGTTTTAGTCGTCTAGATAGAAGCTGAAACCAACCAGAGCCTTCTCTTTCGCCAGAGTGTAATCCACAGCAAGGCTGAGAGAGATGAGGAAGCTCCAGAGGAACTATTTGAAGCTGGCAGAGGTTGATCCATGAAGGTTAAGGAAAGAAGTTGTCCTCATGACTTTTGTGTAAGGTGAAGCAGCAAGTGTTGATGTAGAAGCTGCAGCAAGTTGTCCAGAAGATCTAAGATCGTTACTGAAAGTGGCTACACTAAATGACAGATTTTCAGTGTTGATGGAACAGCATTTGAAAGAGTGCCGTCTAGTACTTGTCATCTAGCTAGAGAGGCAAAGTCAGTGCCTGGTTTCAAAGTTTGAAAGGACAGGCTTACTCTCCTGTTAGGCGCTAATGCAGATGGTGTCTGAATTGAAGCCAATGCTGTTTACCATGGTGAACATCCTGGGGCCTTAAGACTTAGGCTGAGTCTACTCGGCCTGTGCTCTGTAAGTGGAACCACAAAAGCTGAATGAGAGCACAAGTATTTACAACATGGTTTAATGAATATTTTAAGCTCACTGTTGAGACCTACTGCTCAGAGAAAAAGATTCTTTTCAAGGTGTTACTGCTCACTGACAGTGACCTTCATTGCCCAAGATAGAGATACGAAACAAGATTAATGTTTTTATGCCTGCTAACACATTCCTTCTGCAGTCCATGGATGAAGGAATAATTTCAACTTTCAAATATTATTTCTTAAGAAGTACATTTTGTAAGATTATAGCTGCCATATATTATGATTCCTTTGATGGATCTGGGCCAAGTAAATTGAAAACCTGGAAAGAATTCACCATTCTAGATGCCATTAAGAACATGCATGATTCATGGGAAGAGGTCAACATACTAACATTGATAGGAATTTGGAAGAAGTTTGTTCCAAGCCTCATAGGTGACTGAGGGCTTCAAGACTTCAGTGGAGGGGGTCATTGCACACGTGGTACAAAGAGCAGGAAAACAAGAATTAGAGGTGGAGCCTGAAGATACGATTCAATTGCTGTAATCACATGATAAAACTTATAATGGATGAAGAGAGTTTATCTTCTTTTGGATGAGCAAAGAAAATGAGTTCTTGAGATGGAATCTACTGGTGAAGATGCTGGGAAGATTGTTGACAACAGATTTAAGATACTACATAAACTTCGTTGACAAAGCATTGGCAGGGTTGAGAGAAAATTGACTAATTTTGAAAGAACTCTTACTATGGGTAAAATACTATAAAGTATTCCATGCTACAGAGAAGTCATTTGTGAGAGGAAGAGAAGGAAGAGTCAATGATGTGGCAAACTCCAGTGTTGTCTTATTTTAAGAAATCACCACAGTGACGCCCGGCTTTAGGAAACACCACCTTGATCAGTGAGCTCCCATCCACGTGGAGGCAAGACCCTCTCCCAGGAAAAAAATTACAACTTGCTGAAGGCTCAGATAATGGTTAGCACTTTTTTAGCAGAAAAGTATTCTTAAATTAAGGCTTATACACTGAATTTTAAGACAATGCTATTGCATGCTTACTAGACTATCGTAGAATATAAACATAACTTTTCTATGCACTGGAAAACTAAAAGTTCACGTGACTCACTTTATTCCTGTGGTCTGGGGACTGAATCCACTAATGCTCATGTGTGCCTGTGTTTCTGACCAGTTGGCTATAAACCAGAGATTCCCACGATCCACTCCTTGGGTTCGATTAATTTGCTAGAGTGGCTTAGCAGATCTCGGAGATACATTTTACTTACTTAGATTTATCAGTTTATTATAAAAGCCTATAACTCAGGAACAGCTGGATGGAGGGGATGGTATGGGGAAGGGGCAAGGAATTTCTGTTCCCTCTCCCAGTGCCACTGCAGATGGAAGGCTACATGTTCACCAAGCAAAAGCTCTAGATAAAGCAGCAGCAGTCTCGGGATACGGGCTGGAGGTTGAGTTCAGTGGCCAATGGCCAGCGTCAGGACTGGAAGTTGCAGCCCTCTAATCACTGGGTCGGCTGCACTGTCAGCCAGCCCCCATCCTTAGGTGTGGTCGAAAGTCACCTTATTAACATCAAAAAGACACCTATCACTTTGGAAATTCCAAGAGTTTTAGGAACTCTGTGCCCAGGAAAGGGGATGAAGACCAAATATAATAGATTTCTTATCAGTTAAGTCACTCAGTCCTGTCTGACTCTTTTCGTGGGCTGCAGCATGCCAGGCCTCCCTGTCCATTACCAACTGAATGGGAGTTTTGCTTGTTTTCCTTGGAAAATAAATTCAGGTGAGATTTTTTTTCCTTTAATGCTAGAAAATTCTCTGTACCCTTTTGATAAATGAGGATAGATGTAACGTGCCCTGGAAAGATGTGTCATAAATGATTGCACAGTTGTGCCAGCTCAGGCAGTTTCCTCCTCCTGGGATTTCCTCTAGACCATCTTTTGCATGGTCACTGTGTAATGACAAAATCTGACAGTAATAGGAGGGTTTTCACCCTTTACAGACTCACATGTCAAGTAACCCAATACAGCCACAATCAGTTCAGCTGGCAAAAATCCCATTTGGTTAAACATTTATATTTGAACAGTCTTACTTGGATATTAGGCAGTGTTTGCAAGTACAACTTGTAATCTTTCACTTGCCCTGTGCTTGTCTCACTTTTACTCCTGCACCCAGGCCTGACTGGTGTTTAACAGGGCTTCAGGGTAGCAAAGTGGCTGCTAGCCTGGCTTTGTCCATTGTGGGGAAAAGCACAGTGTGACAGTTGTGAGTTGTTTTATTTGAGGCAAAATGAGAACTATTGAAGAGAGAATTCATAGGGCCTGGACTCCATCTTAGGCCTGTTCATGCTGATCATGCTCGGCCACCTGTCCAATGGACTCTGAACTTGTTTAGTGCCTATGGAAACGACAACAGAAGGATAAGACCTCCTCCAGACAGGCCATAAATTTTTCCATACCTATCGGAGTGTAACCTCGGGCTTATTGATTATTGGCCAATTGTTTAACTGTTTGAACACATAACACGTGAATGATGGGGTTATTGGGATTGTATTTACCCTTCCTTTGTTTATGTAAGTCTCAAGGAATTTGGAGTGGTGGGTTCAGACACTGGTGGGTACACATGGGGTATAAAAGATTTTCACAAATATTGGTCGGGGTCCTTGGCTAAGAGGAGACTCTGCCTTGGGCCTGCTGGTGTAATAAACTGCACTCCACTATCTGCATTGTCCTTCTGAGTGAGTTTGTTTCCCGGAACGCGTGGCTACAACGCTATAATCTGGGAGATGGCATTTCAGATAGCTCTAAGAAACTGTTCCAAAGAGGTAGGAGTGAGGAGTGTTACAAATGACTTTAGTGAAGGAGGGTGCTTGCAGCCAAGCACACATTTTGGCAGAACCTTGCTACTGGTCAGGAGGAACAAATGTCATTGTTAATGATTTTAGTGCTCTTCTAGAGGAGAGGCACGGAGAAGGCAATGGCACCCCATTCCAGTACTCTTGCCTGGAAAATCCCATGGACGGAGGAACCTGGTGGCCTGCAGTCCATGGGGTCGCTAAGAGTCGGACACAACTGAGCGACTTCCCTTTCACTTTTCACTTTCATGCATTGGAGAAGGAAATGGCAACCCACTCCAGTGTTCTTGGCTTGGAGAATCCCAGGGACAGCGGAGCCTGGTGGGCTGCCGTCTATGGGGTCGCACAGAGTTGGACACGACTGAAGCGACTTAGCAGCAGCAGCAGCAGAGGAGAGGCAAGGATTGAGCTCATAAAGTCTTCTGAAAATAGCTATCTGAAGACTTGTTCAGTCAGTTTTTCCCAGATCACTGGAGTGTTTCATTCTTGATCTCCACCCTGAATTCCTTTCAGGGAATGTTGAAGGTCAGCAGTTCATGATTTAATCCTTGTAGAAGCAATTGACAAGTGCCAATTTGTAGTGGGCAGTTGCTGAGGCAGACTGGCTTTGAATGTCTGCTCTTTTTCTAATTGACCTCAGGTAAGTTGCTTTGTCTCTGTAGGTTTCAGTTTCCTTATCTGTGAAATGGGGTTAATAGTAGCCCTGCCTTAGGTAACGGAGGATTAAATGAGATAATAAGTGTAAAGCAAAACTACCTACAAAATGCAGAACGTAGTGCCTGTGTCTCGGTAATAAATACTAGCTCTTATTTGAAATATTTGGAATATCATTTTACCCAGTAATGATCAGACCTGTGTAATTGATTTCCATGAATGGACAAGAACAGGAAGCCCAAAATTGAAATAATTTCCTTGTCTGTATTTAATTTGTCACTGCCCTGATCAAGGCTCAAAATCTTGTTATCTTGTCTCTTCCCCCTTCCTCAACCCTCACTTTCAGTTACTAGGTAAATTCCCTCAATTCAACATTGGTGACTGCTTCCAACAGTTACTTATTTTTCTATTCTCTATTGCCACCAGCCCACATTGTCGTTACTTCTTACTGAGACAATCACATCAGTCTTTAGGGAACTTCCTTCACTTCTGTTAAAAAACAAAATTGAACAGTGAATTTAAAGGTCTAATTGCTTTATTCAATGACTCATGATCAGGCAGCATCCCATCTAATAACTAGAAGAGTGCTCTGAATGGGTATACGAAGGGGAGGGCTTTTATAGAAAGAAGGGTGAGACAAGGGAGTTATTAGCAAAAGAAAAGAAAGAATTATTTGTAGATCAGGATATCTTTTTGTGGAAAAGGGACTTATCATGCATATTATCTCTTGGGGGTGGAGGTGGTGAGATGGGATGAATGGAGAAGGCCCACTGACAGATTACCTCTGACCACAAAGTTCCACTGGTTAAGATTACATTTCTGGGGAGGGTTGAAATTGCAGCTTGGTTGATTATTACAGTCTCAGTTCCGTGGGCTTTAGCACCCAGTGGCACCATCTTGGTCCTGTGGTTTTCTCTAACGCTTCTAAACACTGCCTTGCCCCCTACCACCGCCACGCGGTCCCAGCACATCACAATGGAACCGACCTTCAGTATCACTCAGGTGATTCACAGACTTGCCACACATCAGAATCATCACGGGTCTGTTACAAATACAAATGTGGGAGTCCTACCCCAGACCTGGACTTGTAGACCTAAGGCCTAGTTTAACCTCCTTCAACTTGTCTCCTATCCCCACATTGTTCAGGTTATCCTAGTTGGTAGATAAACCTCGGCCCCAGAGTGATTGGTTCTTTGGGTCTCATGGGAAGTTCATTGGAGACTCTCTGTCAGAATCCTTATCCTCTGAGGCATAGCCTTCAACCCCTTCCCAATTGGAAACTTTTGTAGCTCCCCTCTGCTTTCCAAATCCAAATCCCCAATCCTTGAGCTTGGTATTTAAAACTGATGAAAAAAATTATTTTAAGGCAGGACAAGAAAAAAATTTAACGTAAAATTTTCTCTGCCTTTTGAACTACTATCCTCTCCCCTTTAGTGTACACTGTGAGTCTGTGTTACATTAACTAGATTCCCTTAAAAGACACAGGAATGCCTGCTTGCCAAAAAAGAAAAAAAAAAGCAATTTCCTCCTGGCACCAGCAAGGTAACTCCTTAGGAGTTAAGCTTTCCTTCCTTGATCCTGTAAGGAGTCACAATGACCCATTACTCACTTTGTTGGACTATGTCAACTGTCAGTGTGACACTTTGATGTATAACTCTTTGTCTCAAAAACATATAACTGCTTTGACCTCTAATGGGTGGAACAGTCTTCAGGGCTTTTTTTTTTTTTTTAAATTATCTGTTTATTTTTGGCCACATCCCAAAGCTTACTGGACCTTAGTTCCCTGACCAGGGTTCGAACCTGTGCCCTCAGTGGTGAAAGGGTAGAGTCCTAACCACTGAACCACCAGGGAATTCCCCTCAGAACTTTCTGAAAGACTGTCTCCTGAGTTGTAATCTTCATGTTGGCTCAAATAAAATTCTCTTTCTTTTTTAAAAAAATTTTGTTTCATGTGAACCATTTTAAAAAACAACACTTTATTTTTTAATTTATTTTTAATTTCTTACAATATTGCTTCTGTTTTATGTTTTGTTTTTTTGACTGCAAGGCATGTGGAATCTTAGCTCCCTGCTGCTACTGCTACTGCTAAGTCACTTCAGTCGTGTCCGACTCTGTGCGACCCCATAGATGGCAGCCCACCAGGCTCCCCCGTCCCTGGGATTCTCCAGGCAAGAACACTGGAGTGGGTTGCCATTTCCTTCTCCAATGCATGAAAGTGAAAAGTGAAAGTGAAGTCGCTCAGTCGTGTCCAACTCTTAGCGACCCCATGGACTGCAGCCCACCAGGCTCCTCCGTCCATGGGATTTTCCAGGCAAGAGTACTGGAGTGGGGTGCCTGACCAGGGATTGAACCCATACTCCTGCATTAGAAGGTGAAGTCTTAACCAGTGGTCCACCAGGGGAGTCCCCCTCTCTCTTTCTTAGATTGAGTATTGATTAAAAGTTGTTGACCAGGCCCTCGATGACTTGTTCCCAGATTCTTGTTCTCAGTTTCAGAGCCGAAGTTTGTCTCTCATCCTGGGCGCTGTTCACTGACACGCTCTGCACTTGCCCTCTGGTTGTGCCCCTACTCAACCCTGACCTGCCCTTTGCCCCAGGGCCCATCTGCTGAAATTCCACCAGGGTTCTGTCCCTTCTGGTTGCACAAGGCAAGTTTTTTTTTTTTTAATTGTAAAATGCAGATAATATAAAATTTATCATCTTAACTGTTTTGTGCCTCAACAAGGTACTGAAATTGCCCCTTTTGTCGGGAACAGTAACTTTAGGGTAAAATTTAGAGCAAAACCCAGTTTTTTTTACCCCTTCATTTAAAAGAAATCTGGGTACCATTAAAAACTTCCTGAGGAGCAGTACAGAATTACAACACAACGCTGCTGGGCAGAGATGACTAGCCTGGAGTTTCCAGTCAACCTTGGTCTAGTGGATCAAATACAAACCGCAAGAGAGGCTGGAAAATTCCTGCTTGGTATTTCTTCCCAGAGGACTCAGAAAAACACTGGCACTGCTGTGTCCTAAATACAGAGAATATTTTCCTGGACTGGGGTTTTCCCAGCTTGCCCAGGTAATAATACATTATTCCAGATGGACTACTCTGACTCCGTCTAAATATTCAAGATGACATATACTAGTGACCTAGGCACGATTTTATCTGACACTAATAGGCAAAGCCTGGGTTTCATGGCTTTATATCAGTGTTCTGAATTCCTCGGCTTTTCCTAGTTAAACCGCCCGTCTTCGTGGCCTGAGGCTGTGCAGCCATGCAGAGCCCCACACCTAGCCCAGCCCTGTGCTTGGTTTAATGCCCCGCTTTCATCATCTTGGAGTTTTTAAGAATTTCTGAACATGTTTATTTGGGACTGGTACCATACATTATGTAACTGGTCCTGCCTGCTATGGTAGATCTGAGGTACAGCTTGAGATTTTGCATTTCTGGCTGAATCCCAGGTGATGACCGTTTTACAGCTTGTTCTGTTCTCAGTTTATTTAGGCTTAAATTAACTTTCTCTGGAGAAAGAACTTTCTGTGAGGGGTGCCTAGGGACTTGACTCGAAATGGATCAAACACAAGCTCAGGCTTTCTGGTTCCTCTCTTCCAGGGATACCGGGTGATGATTGGAATAGCTTTTATTATTGTTTTAGTTGAGATATCATTAGCATACAGCATGACATTAGTTTCAGGTATACAGCGCAATGATTTGATATTTGTATACATTGTGCAACGATCATCAAGATAAGTCTAGTTACCACCCATCACCATACACAATGACAATTTATTTGTGTGTGATGACAACTTTGATGTACTTACATGTGGAATCTAAAAAATAAACCTGAGTATAACAAAAAAAAAAGAGACTCACAGTTAAAGAGAACAAATTAGTGATTACCGGTAGGGAGAAAGAAGGGAGGAAAGGGCGTGATGGGGTAGAGGATTGGGAGGTACAAAGTACTCTGTATGAAATAAGCTATAAGGATGCACAGGAAATATAGCCAGTATTTTATAATGACTATAAATGCCGTGTACTTTTTAAAAATTGTGAATCTCTGTGTTGGACATCTGAAACTTATGAAATATTGTACATCAATTATACCTCAATTTAAAAATATAAAGAGAAAATATCCATGCACTCCTGTGTTAACTGCAGCATATTTACAACAGCCAAGATATGGAAACCATCTAAAGCACCTTAAAGTCCATCAGTGAGTGAATGGATGAAGATGATGTGGTATAATGGAAATACATTTTGCAATGTATTACCCTGAAAAAAATTCCCTTTTTACTAGTTAGTTAAAAAAATTAATTCTTTGACTCATTCACTTGTTCAGTAAGCATTGAAGTCCTATTACATGCCAGATACCGTGCTTAGTGCAAGATATATAAAGTTAAACAAGACAGAAATTGTTACAATCTAGGGTTGAAGACAGACCAAGAAAACCATCAAAACAACCCCCCCAAAAAAACCAAATAACAGAAAAAGCAAACCAAGAAATGATTAAAATCATCTTGCATATTGATAATTGCTAGGAAAGAAGTAGTAGCCATGGTAGGCTACCCAGAGTAGTCGGAGAAGGCCATCCTGAAGAGGAATTTCAAGTAAGAGGCGCAGGAAAGATGGAAGCAGCCTTGTGAAGGATGGGTGGGAAGCATGTTCTGGGCAAAGGCAATACCTATAAATTAGAGTTTGACTCATTGGTGGGACTGAGGGAAAACCAATATGGCTGGAGAGCAGAGAGCTGGGAGAGTATGGCATGAGATGAGGCCAGAACATGACCAGGGACCAGGTCTGCTGAAGAGGTTTTAAGTAGAAGGGACACAGGATCAGACTATGGTTTGCAGCCATCAGTCTGTGTGCAGGAGAAACAGGCCTCTTTTGTCTGTGACAGTCCCAGTTTATTCCTGTCATCCTGGCATAATTATTACTAATGCCCCTTTTCATTCTGGAAAGTGACTTGGTTTAGATGATAAGTTATTCAGTCAACTTAAGCAGAAGGGGAAACCATGAAGATGGGGAGACTATTTAGACAGCAGACACGCCCGAGGCCAGGGGCGGTGGCTGGGAGGACCAACCCCAGGTCCAAGGAGCCGTGGCTGCGCAGGCGCAGGAGGGCCTAGAGGAGCTATCCCACATTGAGGGTCAGGAAGGGCAGCGGTGAGGAGATACCTCTTGTCCAAGGTAAGGAGCAGCGGCTGCACTTTGCTGGAGCAGCCGTGAAGAGATACCCCACGCCCAAGGTAAGAGAAACCCAAGTAAGATGGTAGGTGTTGCAAGAGGGCATCAGAGGGCAAACACACTGAAACCATACTCACAGAAAACTAGTCAATCTAATCACACTAGGACCACAGCCTTGTCTAACTCAATGAAACTAAGCCATGCCTGTGGGGCAACCCAAGATGGGCAGGTAATGGTGGAGAGATCTGACAGAATGTGGTCCACTGGAGAGGGGAATGGCAAACCACTTCAGTAATCTTGCCTTGAGAACCCCATGAACAGTATGAAAAGGCAAAATGATAGGATACTGAAAGAGAAACTCCCCAGGTCAGTAGGTGCCCAACATGCTACTGGAGATCAGTGGAGAAATAACTCCAGAAAGAATGAAGGGATGGAGCCAAAGCAAAAACAATACCCAGCTGTGGATGTGACTGGTGATAGAAGCAAGGTCCCATGCTGTAAAGAGCAATATTGCATAGGAACCTGGAATGTCAGGTCCATGAACCAAGGCAAATTGGAAGTGGTCAAACAAGAGATGGCAAGAGTGAATGTTGACCTTCTAGGAATCAGCAAACTGAAATGGACTGGAATGGGTGAATTTAACTCAGATGACCATTATATCTACTACTGCGGGCAGGAATCCCTCAGAAGAAATGGAGTAGCCATCATGGTCAACAAAAGAGTCTGAAATGCAGTACTCAGATGCAATCTCAAAAACGACAGAATAATCTCTGTTCGTTTCCAAGGCAAACCATTCAACATCACAGTAATCCAAGTCTATGCCCCAACCAGTAACGCTGAAGAAGCTGAAGTTGAATGGTTCTCTGAAGACCTAGAAGACCTTTTAGAACTAACACCCAAAAAAGATGTCCTTTTCATTAGAGGGGACTGGAATGCAAAAGTAGGAAGTCAAGAAACACCTGGAGTAACAAGCAAATTTGGCCTTGGAATACGGAATGAAGCAGGGCAAAGACTAATAGAGTTTTGCCAAGAAAATGCACTGGTCATAACAAACACCCTCTTCCAACAACACAAGAGAAGACTCTATACATGGACATCACCAGATGGTCAACACTGAAATCAGATTGATTATATTCTTTGCAGCCAAAGATGGAGAAGCTCTATACAGTTAGCAAAAACAAGACCAGGAGCTGACTGTGGCTCAGATCATGAACTTCTTATTGCCAAATTCAGACTTAAATTGAAGAAAGTAGGGAAAACCACTAGACCATTCAGGTATGACCTAAATCAAATCCCTTATGATTATACAGTGGAAGTGAGAAATAGATTTAAGGGCCTAGATCTGATAGATAGAGTGCCTGATGAACTATGGAATGAGGTTCATGGCATTGTATAGGAGACAGGGATCAAGACCATTCCCATAGAAAAGAAATGCAAAAAAGCAAAATGGCTGTCTGAGGAGGCCTTACAAATAGCTGTGAAAAGAAGAGAAGCGAAAAGCAAAGGAGAAAAGGAAAGATATAAACATCTGAATGCAGAGTTCCAAAGAATAGCAAGAAGAGGTAAGAAAGCCTTCTTCAGCGATCAATGCAAAGAAATAGAGGAAAACAACAGAATGGGAAAGACTAGGGATCTCTTCAAGAAAATCAGAGATACCAAAGGAACATTTCATGCAAAGATGGGCTCAATAAAGGATAGAAATGGTATGGACCTAACAGAAGCAGAAGATATTAAGAAGAGATGGCAAGAATACACAGAAGAACTGTACAAAAAAGATCTTCACGACCCAGATAATCACGATGGTGTGATCACTGACCTAGAGCCAGACATCCTGGAATGTGAAGTCAAGTGGGCCTTAGAAAGCATCACTACGAACAAAGCGAGTGGAGGTGATGGAATTCCAGTTGAACTATTCCAAATCCTGAAAGATGATGCTGTGAAAGTGCTGCACTCAATATGCCAGCAAATTTGGAAAACTCAACAGTGGCCACAGGACTGGAAAAGGTCAGTTTTCATTCCAATCCCAAAGAAAGGCAATGCCAAAGAATGCTCAAACTACTGCATAATTGCACTCATCTCACACGCTAGTAAAGTAATGCTCAAAATTCTCCAAGCCAGGCATCAGCAATATGTGAACCGTGAACTTCCTGATGTTTAAGCTGGTTTTAGAAAAGGCAGAGGAACCAGAGATCAAATTGCCAACATCCTCTGGATCATGGAAAAAGCAAGAGAGTTCCAGAAAAACATCTATTTCTGCTTTATTGACTATGCCAAAGCCTTTGACTGTGTGGGTCACAATAAACTGTGGAAAATTCTGAAAGAGATGGGAATACCAGACCACCTGATCTGCCTCGAGAAATTTGTATGCAGGTCAGGAAGCAACAGTTAGAACTGGACATGGAACAGCAGACTGGTTCCAAATAGGAAAAGGAGTTCGTCAAGGCTGTATATTGTCACCCTGTTTATTTAACTTATATGCAGAGTACATCATGAGAAACGCTGGACTGGAAGAAACACAAGCTGGAATCAAGATTGCCGGGAGAAATATCAATAACCTCAGATATGCAGATGATACCACCCTTATGGCAGAAAGTGAAGAGGAACTCAAAAGCCTCTTGATGAAAGTGAAAGTGGAGAGTGAAAAAGTTGGCTTAAAACTCAACATTCAGAAAACAAAGATCATGGCATCCAGTCCCACCACTTCATGGTAAATAGATGGGGAAACAGTGGAAACAGTGTCAGACTTTATTTTTCTGGGCTCCAAAATCACTACAGATGGTGACTACAGCCATGAAATTAAAAGACGCTTACTCCTTGGAAGAAAGGTTATGACCAACCTAGATAGCATATTCAAAAGCAGAGACATTACTTTGCCAACAAAGTTTCGTCTAGTCAAGGCTATGGTTTTTCCTGTGGTCATATATGGATGTGAGAGTTGGACTGTGAAGAAGGCTGAGCGCCAAAGAATTGATACTTTTGAACTGTGGTGTTGGAGAAGACTCTTGAGAGTCCCTTGGACTGCAAGGAGATCCAACCAGTCCATTCTGAAGGCGATCAGCCCTGGGATTTCTTTGGAGGGAATGATGCTGAAGGTGAAACTCCAGTACTTGGGCCACCTCATGCGAAGAGTTGACTCATTGAAAAAGATTTTGATGCTGGGAAGGATTGGGGGCAGGAGGAGAAGGGGAATGACAGAGGATGAGATGGCTGGATGGCATCACTGACTCGATGGACATGAGTCTGAGTGAACTCCGGGAGTTGGTGATGGACAGGGAGGCCTGGCGTGCTGCGATTCATGGGGTCGCAAAGAGTCGGACACGACTGAGAGACTGATCGGATCTAATCTGCAGGAACCCAGGTGAGAAATGGTGTTGGAGGTGCCCATGAGAGCAGGTTGATGGATTAGAGATGAAATTTGGAAATAGAATCACAGGACTTGCTAGTGGATTGGATGTGGGGCAAAGGCAAGGGAAGCATCAAGCTTATATCTCAATTTCTGGGCTGAGTAACAGAGGGAACAGTGATGCCATCTGCTGAAATGGAGGGGCCTGCAGGTGAAAAGTTCTGGAGGCAGATGAGAGTTCCCTTTGGGACACGCTGACTGTGAGATGTCTGGAAGCCATCCAAGCAGAGTTGTCTAGAGGCCAGTCGGATATTCAAGCACGGAGCTGGGAAACCAGGTTTCTGAGCGGGGGAGGTGTAATTTTTGGAGCCGTCAGTGTATAGGGGCTATTTCCTGCACTTGGAGAAAATTTAGAGACATAAAAGGTGAGAGTCCTGGGGTGGGAAGGGGTGGGAGGTGGGAGGGACATTAAAGAGGGAGGGAACACATGTATACCTATGGCTGACTCATGTTGATGTGTGGCAGAGGCCAACACAATATTGTGAAGCAATTTTCCTTCAATTAAATAAGTTTAGGGGGAAAAAAAGAGAGGAAAAAAAAAAAAAAAAACTTAAAGAAAGTGAGAACCAGAACCAAGTCTGAGGGACCCTTAGAGTTTAGGGAGATGAAAAGACCCAGCTAAGGGGATAAAGGAAAATTAAAGGGAAACAAAAGGAGGGTATGGTATTATGAAGCCAAGAGAGAATCTTCCAGAAAGGAGGAAGAGGACAATTGTGCTGAGTGTGTCTCAGAGCCTTCCTGATATGAGACAGGAACTTGTCAACTGTCTTGGCACCACGGAGGTCACTGGTGACCAGAGCTGTTTTGCTGAGTGGTGGGGACAGAGATCAGGCTGGTGGGGGTTCTAGTGGGAGTCAGAAGAGAGGAAGCAGAAAGTGCAGATGGACAGACTCTCAGGTTTGACGATAAAGAGGAAGAGGAAAAGGTGCCAGAGTAAAGAGCGACATGGACTGAGGTCTGGGTTTTCAATGTGGGAATTTATTAAGGAAACAGATACAGAGGGTCTGGACTCTGAGGTGTGGCATGTATCGTGACGAACAAGCACAATTTCCTCGCTGAAGTGAATGTCCCCAGGTGTCCTGTGCAGGACAAGAGCGCTGCAGGAGCTGGGCGGAAGGGAAGCACTAACCAGAAAGTGCTTTCTCCTGCAATGTCCCTCGAGCACCCCAAACTGCAGAGATTAGCACCGTGGCCAGCTGGCACCGGGGATGTGTTCATAGGGTCCAGCTCCAGAATCACAAGCCAGGCAAAGAAGGGTAGGTGTGGAGCTCAGAGTAAATAAACACACACCTCTACTCTGAATGTGGAATTGGGGAGCACTCCCGAGGGGAGAAAATTAATGAGAAAATGATCTCTAGAGAGGAAAGACATGTTGAACTTCCCTGTCAAGGAGGAAGAAAAAGTGTGGATATAAGGTAGTCACAAGAGAGCTTTCTCATACAGGTCCCATCAGAAGGTCTTGTCAGAGATGTAGGTAGGGGAAGTTTAAGGAGGATTATGGCTGTATCTCAGAAAAGCGAGTCTATGACTAAATAAAGCAGGGGAAAGTTAGCTGGGATTGAGGAGAATGTGGCTGCCCGTCAGCTGCTGAGAACAGGCTCAAAGCTCTGCTGAGTTTAGGGTTATGATGGTAGAGTCTGAATGGACCCCAGGTTGTAAGCAGCCTTTTGTTATGAGATTGTTCTCTGTTAGATTTCTAACCCAGGTGCTGAAGGTCTAAAATTTTGCAAAATGAGGGGAAAGAAAGGAAACATTAGAGAACGGATGATTGGCAAGGTTGGATAAACAAGCTTTCCAAATTTTTTTAAAAGGGAAAAATAAGTGTATTGTTACTTGAGATAAAAGTTGGATACAGAAGTCTATTCACCATTCTTTAAGATTTTAGGTCATTTTACTTCTTGGAATCTGAAAAATTCTTAAACATCAAATCTGAAAACAAACCAAACTGAACACCAAAACCAAAGTTTTTATCTGAGAAAGAAGTTTCTTGGTTTTCTAGGAATATATGATTTACAGAATCACTCATAATTCCTGTTCTCTAACAGACCCATGGCAACCCACTCCAGTATTCTTGCCTAGAGAATCCCATGGACAGAGGAGCCTGGAGGGCTACGGTCCACGGGGTCACAAAGAGTCAGACATGACTTAGCGACTAAAGAGCAACAACAGCAGACCCAAACCCCTTCGTTAAGAGACAGTTTTCCTCAATAAGAGGTAACTGCGGCTGGCTTCCCTGGGTTGAGAAAGGACCAGGAGGGGGAACGACTTCCTTTCAAGGACATGAATCATATCCAACACAAACAAAGCCAACTGGCTCTGAATTTTCATGTTGCCATTATTCCTCCACTCCTTGACATGTTTGTTCCTGGGAACTTGAATAAGGCAAGGAAAACAGAGTGAAGGGAGAAGTACTGGAGGCAGTTCTGGATGCACAGACAGAAACTGGCTCATAGTTGGACTTGTAGGTGCTGCCGAGTAATGAACAGGAGATCAAGGTGGCAGGTTCTGGAGCAGGATTCCACCGTCCAGTCCTCCTGTGTCCATGCCCCACACAGAGAGCACCGAGGACAGGCTAGGGGACTAGACCCCACAACTGAAGGGGACAGGACACAACGGCAGGGAGTGAGAAGGCCTGACTGAGAAGGGCCTGGAAATGGCCCCAGTGTAATCAGAGGGGCCTAGGGAGGGAGCGGGTCTGATTAGGGAAGGCTGGAGAGGGCGTCTGTCCTGAATGATGCTGAGGTTGTGTGCCAGAACCAAACACACAGACACAGGCTCAGCCTTCATGTCGGTGTCCGGCCATCAGTCCTGGAACTAACAGGCTGTCCTTTACCAAGAATGACACACAGTCTCAGTATTCCATCTCTTGAGCATTTATTAGATCTGCTGCCTTCTGAGGACAAAGAACTCTCTAGGTCAGTGTCCCTGCCCTTGGGGACTCACAGACCCATCTCCTGAGCAGAGGGAGAGGCAGCTCAGTACTTGTCAGGCAGGCCAGCAGGTCTGAAGTGGTTGGGGTCTTTGCCGCTCCGGCCCCATTCGTTGGCAAACTGGTCAGCCTTCGAGTCCTCCCGTACCTGGTCCCTGGTCATACCCTTAAGCAGAGGGTCTGTGATTCCCTGAATAGTCTCTCTGGCGTTACTGGAAAGGAGGGCAGAGAGGGGATTAATCCAGGACTATGAGCCACAGCCCCACCCTCCCCATCTCTCCTCTTTCCAAGGGATCAATGACTCTGAGAGGAGCCAAGGAAAGAGGGGCTACAACCCTGAGGCTTTCTGGGCTCAGCCCACCTCAGCCCTGTGCTGAGTGAACAGCACCCATAGAGGGAGGGTGGAGAGTCGCTTGTCCCACCAAGTTGCTCTGCTCTTCAGCCCCTCAGACCTCACACTGGGCACAGAGCAGGAATGTGGGTAAGAGGAGGAGGGCCCACAGCCTACAGGAAAGTTCTCCAGGGCTTGGCCCCTCCAGGTTGTCCTAGGCAGCCAAGCTCTGCTCACCCATCCCTGCATCCCCAGGGACCCTGGTACCTGATCACTTTAGCAGCCCAGGCGCCCCCCGGTCCCCTTTGGGCAGCGTCATAGTTTCCGCGGGCATGGAAGTATTTGTCTGCATCCTTGTACTTGGCTTCTTTCATGTCAGAGTAGGCTCTCCACATGTCTTTAGCCCCTGGGAGGAAAAGAAAATGATGAGATGAATGTGATCGTGTTTTGGTGAAAGAGAAATAAATCATTTCCTCCCACTGATTTTAGGTTTCAGCCTTTGACTAAACCCTTGGAGATTATTTTATTGGCTTGAAATGAATACTTCTTTACTTCTCACTTACTTCCCTGATCTGAAGTTGTGAGTATCACACTTGGTACAAGGTTTATTCTGTTTGATTTCATTCTAAGTCTGTTGGAACTTTGTTTTGGAGGTCTGTGATGTGTGTGAAGAAGAGGTTAATGCTCTTTCTTTAAGGGATATTTGCTTATACAATGAACCTCTACCTGGAAAGATGCAGGAGAGGCTCTGACCAGAGCTTGAGAAGAAGGACGATACTGAGAAAGGCTGTGGATATAGGATACTCCCAGCCTGGTCAAGGGGAGAAATCCAGCCCTGGGGACTAACTCGGGCCTGAGTCCATCTGAATACTCAGGGCATGTTTGCACATGGGCACCCGTCAGAATTAAATCAGCAGGTGATAAAGGTGAGCTCCCTAAGAGGGCTTTGAAGAAACAGGGTAATCAGATGCAGAAAAAGGGCAACTGGACCACCAGCTCTAAAGTTCAGTGTCCTCTCCAGTAAAATGGAGGAGTAATGCCTCCCTCAGGGTGGTTATGCAGAAGAACTGAGGAAATACAGGTTGAGTTTATAGCACATTGTCGGTGCTCACTATACTATCACCTCTCTGGTCCTCAGAAGAGTAGGGCAAAAAATAAATAAATAAATAAAGGAACTAAAGTAGGATGAAGATCAGGAAGGATGGGCAGAAAACCCAACCTAGATAGAATAAAATGGCAAAGGTTTAAATGATTAGCTCATTAGGGAAAAGAGGAAAATATAACATGGATTATAATAATAGTTTATGTAATATCTCTATGAGATAACTTATCTTTATTTTAGGTATTAGCTCTTTTCACTGTTCAGAAAAATAGTTTGGTTGAGGGCTATGATATTCTTACTATAGCTATGCACCCTGAGTTACAGATTTAAATTGTTCCCTGCAGTCTAGAGTTGCTTAATAAGTGTGTCCAAATGCACGACATATGTGTCCCTTGGGTGCAAAACCAGGTAGTGTTCTCAATATTTACTGTGCACAAAATCAAGTGTGGTGCTCAGTAATGCACGGATTTGCAGAGAGCCCCAGGGACTGTGGTTCACGGAAGGGACCATGTGTGGATCCAGGCACCTGCATTCCACAAAGCACCCAGACCACGGGTAATTCTCATGCAAGTCATCCTAGAACAACACTGACCTAAGAGATGAAAAGATACTTTTATCTGGGTCTGTGTGAATTCAGATGGAATTAAGAACAAACTCTTAAAACAATTATTGAGCAATTATCACAGAAAAATAATAACACCAAATAGGTTTGGGAAATAAATTATGGCCAGTTTGCTCTGGCTAGTGAGGTCTATATCTCTTGCTATAGGATTCTCGCCAGGTCTCAGCCTCAGCAGAACCATCATCAAGGAAACTCATGCTGCCATTTACTGTGCGGAGGGGAGCTCTATCAGGTTTCCTTCCAAAGGCAGCAACCCCCACTCTCTGCCATCTGCTCAGATAAAGAGCAGGACGCGTGTTCACAGACCCCTCACCCTCCACGTGTACTCTTGTCTGGGAGGCAGTAGAAGGGCCGAGGTTAACAGCAAGGTCTCAGGATGCTGGGTTCAATCCTGCTCTGCTGGAGGATGTTGGACCCTATCTTAATCTCTTGGGGCAGCAGGTTCTCTGATAAGGGGTAATGGTCCCTATGCTGCAGGACTCAAGGATTAAACCCTGAGAGGGAAAACGAGTCAATTCCTGCACATAAAGCTCTTAGTCCTGAGCAGCTACTAAAAAATCAAGGATTTTATTTATAAGTATTCAGTGGTTGCACCGACTTCATGGCTACAGGAGACTTGGAAATGAGCCATCTCTAGTTGCCCAGGAGGCAGCAGCAGAGCCTTACTGGTATTTTGGGAACATGCACCCCGCCCCCCAGATGTCTTCCTCACTCCTGCTGAAAGTTGGGGCCCAAACTTTATGTGACCTCGGGCTTGGGGATCCCCAAAAAAGTGCAAAGCTGGCCAGAAAAGCCTCGGGAAGTGCTACCATGAAATCTAAGCTCCTTTTCCGCCCACCTGTGGCCTTTGCCCTATGGGGATGTGTCCTCTGCTCAGGCGAATCCTGGGGAAGCAGACACAGCCTCCCCTGGCCCATCCTTTGGTCCTTACCTTGACCAGCTTCCTTGAGGAATGTCCCCCATCCCCGGCTGCTGACGCCCAGGATCAGGAAGCAGAAAATGATGCCCGTGGAAAGGTTCATCCTGCAACAGAGAGATGAGTGGACTCAATCAAGAATGACAGGTCTTGGGGCTGAGTTGTAATGTGGATACACTATTACATTCCAAACATAAATCCCTCTGAATTTTATCTTGATAGATAGATGGACGATAGGTTGTAACACAGAGGATCCAGCTCTCATTCCCATTGAATCCTGGGAAATCTAGTGATTTCCTACATGAAGGATTGCAACGTGCTTTTAGCATAAACCACTTTCCAGTCCAGTCATCCTCTATCAGCCCTAAGACCCAGCTGCACTGCAAGTTTCCCAAAGGCAAGAGGAGTGTGTTCATGCTGCCTCTCTGTGATATGAGACGAGGTGAACGAGGCACAGGTGTCTGTGGCCTGCGTGCTCACCCCATCACTGCCTGTACAGAAGAGGCAGACAAGGAGAGCCCTACTCCCTGAAGTGCTCAATCTGGTGGATTCTAATGGTCAGAACAGTAGATTCAGGAAGGAAGCAGAGAGCTGGGCTGCAGCACAAGAATGCTGCTGAAGAGAAAGTCTCCGAAGAGGAAACGTGTTGGAGAGTTCTAGCACCTCACCTGTGGCCGTGCCCTCCTGCTGAAGCTCCTGGTGAAGCTGAGCTGCCTGTGCTGCCTGCCTGGGAGACGGGGCTGGTGCTTTATATACTCTAACTCGGCCAGTGGACCAAATCAGAAATGGGGTGGAAGCAAAAAAAAGAAAGAAGGAAAGAAAGTTTGGGAAATCCCTCCTGACTAGAACACAGTATTCGAAACAGCAGTGTTATTCTTCACTCACATCGAGTTTTCCTAGATTGTACAATCTGGGAACTTTCAGAATGTAGCAGGTTGGGCTTTTTCCTGCCCGTTTCTAGTCTCACTCCAGGAGACAAACGTGTTTTTCATCCTCCATTGTAATGTACTGACTTTTGCTGTGAAGTGTGTGTGCTTAGTTGCTCAGTTTTGTCCGACTCTTTGGGACCCCATGGACTGTAACCCACCAGGCTCCTCTCTCCATGGAATTCTCCAGGCAAGAATACTGGAGTGGCAGGCAAGAATACCAGGCAAGAGTACTCCATTGCCTTCTCCAGCGGAGCTCCCTGACCCAGGGATTGAATCTGAGTCTCTTGCAGGGCAAGTGGATTCTTTAACATCTGAGCCACCTGGGAATTCCAAAGACTAACATTAGAAAAAGAGAGTTGAGTAAAGAATGTGAGCAACAGGGCAAATGAAATAGCAGAACGGGTCCCTTATAAGGGACAGCTCAGGATGAAGCTGGGACCTCAGGGTACAGCAGCAGGAAAGGAAGGAGATAAAACTCAGGAAAATCAAACCTCCAGTACACACAAGAGGGTAGATTCAGCCCTGGAAAAGGGAGTCTTCCAGCTTCAAGTGTATTCATGGTCAGATGCTGTTGATGGTTATAACAGTAGGTCATATTGAGAGGTCATTGCAACCCCAGGAAGGTTAAACTACAGTGAGGAAATTTGCTATGATATCGTGTAGAAATGACACCATAAAAATGAACAGTTAAAGTCCAGATGTCTGTTAAATTATCAGGATAGAAGGTTCAGGAAGGATACAGAGAAAGCTGATTTATGACAAGAATGCTGGAGTGTATGATGTCAGAGAATAGCTGTATCAATCAGAAAAGCAGGACTGAGCTTTATTCTGTGAGTTCAGGAGGATAATCTTGGGAGGAGATTTCATGCAGGTGCTCTCACAGGGATGGCGTCTCTGGAACTCCTTGCCCCATCTCTGCCTCTTCATCCTAAAGGGAAATTTCAAAGGTCACTGTTTTCCCAGAGGAGGAGGGGTGAGGCATGTGTAATATGTCAGAGATGGTGAGGACCCAGAGGACATGGAACTGCTCTTCCTGATGGCGGGTCCCTGGGCTGGAAGCCTGAGGACGGCAGGAGGGCAAGTAAGGCCCAGCCCAGGAGCACCACCTCAGGATTCTTGCCTGGAGTGTTCACAGGACAGCAGGAATGTGAGCTGTGCATTGGAGACACAGGGAAGTGATCTCCAAGACAGATGCAAGCAAATCACAGAGACTTGCCCACTGAGACGAGGGGAGATGGTAAATTAGAGTCTGGAAGGATCTGGGACTTGTGCTCAAGTAGTAATCCTGAGAAGAAGAAGGGGGAAACATTTCCAATTTGTTACAAGACTCAGGGAAATATGAGCAGGACGTTAGAAGAGCGCTGGCCCAGGCGGAAGCACACCAGGTGAGGCTGACACTGTGGTCTGGGAACCACGGTCTTAGATGTGTTGTTGGTGTTTAGTCACCAAGTTCATGTCCGACACTTTAGTGACTCCATGGGCTGTAGCCCCTCAGGCTCCTCTGTGTGTGGGATTTTCCAGGGAAGAGTACTGGAGTACGTGGAGATTTCCTTCTCCAGGGGATCTTCCTGATCCAGGGATCGAACCCACGTCTCCCGAATTGCAGGCAGATTCTTTACCACTGAGTCACCTGAGACACCCTGTCTTAGAGTAGAACCTCTCAGAAATAGGATGATGCCTCTTTTTGGGTCTGAGACATATTTATTTCCTGTAGGTGTAATGAGGTGAACATGTAGGGCGGATAACTCTCTAAAGGGTTGCTCTGTTTGCTTTTTATGCAAGGCAAAGCTAAGCAGTATTTAAATATTCTCAACAGAACTTACACTCCTTCGAAAGTTGGGGTTCCCTGAGGCTGGGGTAGTCTAGGTCCCTGAGCTGGCTTAGCTGACTTGGTCCCAGGAGTAGACATGGTGGGGAGAGGAGATGCTGTCAACCATCTGTAGTCATCAGCCCTGAACATACCCTCGGGCAACTCCACAGAGGGGGGCTGTGATGTCCACATTTCTTCTTCTACCTTCCTCGGGGCAGAAATCATGGGCCAGTGATCACATTCTTTTGTAACTCTTTGACTCTGGGGCCATTCCATACTGGAATTCCACTTCCCACTTTCTTGCATCATTCCAGTCATTTATTATTTGATAGAATCATTAGAGACAAAGTAAGTACGATTTTTAGATACCAAGTCAAGCATTGCAAGTGCTCTTCCTTGTTACTTATGGCACTCTGTCTTTGGAAGGAACACCCAGTTCCTTGCAGGGCCATGCTTAGAACAATAGAAGATGGTCGTGCTCAGCTCTTTTTACTTGTTTCTCCTGCAAAAGAAAACCATACTGTCATGGTGATTTCAGAGTCTTCAGGCCTTAAAGCGATTTCCCAGGAGTCTTCCATGAGAAGCTGTGTCCTGGTTTGCAGAGATGGTCTCTGTTGGTGCCTCTTGTTTCAGATTAATAGTTAATAGTGAGTGACAATCAGCAAACTGTTTTATTTTTGAAAGAGACCTGGTTTATATAATATATTAGATGGTACCGCTTCCTTAATAGCCATGTGTGATAAGACTACTGAGAGGTTTAAGAGACCTTCATTTTCTGTTATATTTAAGAGGAAGAGAAGATCACCAAAGCTTTGCAACAAAAAAACAAAACCCCTCAGGATACACCCTAACTATTAATAACACTTAGGGCCTAGGTCCCAAAGTTTTTGATATAGAGAAATCTCCTGTATTTGTTGCAGCTGCAGGAGAAGAGGGGATAGTCTCTCCTCACACTGACAGCGCTTCTTTCACCAGCAGTTAGGAGGATGTGTAGTTTCTCTAAAGCCAAACCCTGGAATTCTACTACATGGCAGAGAAAGAGAGAGACAGAGAGAGAGCGAGAGCGAGAGCGAGAGAGAGAGAGAGAGGGAGAGAGGAAGAGAGAGATAGACAGGCCTGTGAAGTTCAGTTTACCAAAAGGAAAGGAAACACAGCTTTAGGACCAGAAAGGCTGGCTTCCCTCCTCTTCATCCTTCAGTTCACCAGGGAGATTAAAAGAAAATAGCACTTAAGAAATTATTAATGCCGTGTACATTGTTGATTATTTGGTTGCACTTTTTTTTTCTCAAGGGAAAAAAAAGACACGTGAGGGTTGGAATCGACACATCAGAAAAGGAAACGTACTGCACAGCTGCTCTGAGCTTCCTGAGGATCTCTGTTATCTGGTAGAGGGCAGCAGCTCCCTGATTCTGAGGTGACCTGCCAGGAGGGGGTCGTCTCTGCTCTAGGGGGCTCCTCACTCTGCCCCTGGTCCAAGAGTGTAGGAAAACAGCCTCCACTGACTGCTGGTGTCGTAAGGAAAGACCGGCTTCCTAGAATCTCACACAAATCTGACGCCAGTCACTCCAAACCTGGAAACAACCATCTAAGAGACCAGATCCACCACGTTTCTACTCTCAGCAAACTGCTGGCAACTCACACGGAGGACAACACCCACAGTTCATGCGTGTACACCCAGTACTTCTGGCAGAAGCCACAACAGTCAACACCAACAACAGCTACAACACAGCACAACATGAAACTCTTTGCAATGACTCTAGTATCTCTCAGCATAAAAGGTCTTCAGCAGCATTATTCTGAGCTGGTTAAAACCAGTTCACAGAGGTAGACTCTCCACAGAGACCCAAGTGAGTGAGATTTATCTGAATTCCTCTTTCCTGGTTCAAAGTTAAACTTAATATGGAGCCTCAGATCTCTGTTTAATCAACTCACGGTGGCACATAATTTGCTAATTTAGATGAAGGAACAGCCTTTTTTTTTTTTTGGTGCTAAGAAACATATATGTCTTTAGGAAGTTCAGTTCAGTCCACTTCAGTCACTCAGTCTTGTCTGACTCTTTGCGACTCCATGAATCGCAGCACGCCAGGCCTCCCTGTCCATCACCAACTCCCGGAGTTCACTCAGACTCACGTCTATCGAGTTGGTGATGCCATCCAGCCATCTCATCCTCTGTCGTCCCCTTTTCCTCCCGCCCGCAATCCCTCCCAGCATCAGAGTCTTTTCCAATGAGTCAACTCTTCACATAAGGTAGCCAAAGTACTGGAGTTTCAGCTTCAGCATCATTCCTTCCAAAGAACACCCAGGGCTGATCTCCTTTAGAATGGACTGGTTGGATCTCCTTGCAGTCCAAGGGATTCTCAGGAGTCTTCTCCAACACCACAGTTCAAAAGCATCAATTCTTTGGCACTCAGCTTTCTTCACAGTCCAACTCTCACATCCATACATGACTACTGGAAAAACCATAGCCTTGACTAGATGGACCTTTGTTGGCAAAGTAATGTCTCTGCTTTTGAATATGCTATCTAGGTTGGTCATAACTTTCCTTCCAAGGAGTAAGCGTCTTTTAATTTCATGGCTGCAGTCACCATCTGCAGTGATTTTGGAGCCCCAAAAAATAAAGTCTGACACTGTTTCCACTGTTTCCCCATCTATTTCCCATGAAGTGATGGGACCAGATGCCATGATTTTGTTTTCTGAATGTTGAGCTTTAAGCCAACTTTTTCACTCTCCTCTTTCACTTTCATCAAGAGGCTTTTTAGTCCCTCTTCACTTTCTGCCATAAGGGTTGTGTCATCTGCATATCTGAGGTTATTGATATTTTTCCCGGCAATCTTGATTCCAGCTTGTGCCTCTTCCAGCCCAGTGTTTAGGAAGTTAGTTAAGTATTAAATAAGCAAAAGTGGCTATCACAGCTCTCTTCTCCCCAGTATCCCCTACTAAGCCCAGTGGTTTTCCAGGACAGTCTGGTAAAATCTCAGGGGACAGTTAATAGTATGTTACACAGGATGGTGTAGAAAACTAATCAAGAGTAGAGATGTACAGCTCATTTTAAAGAAGTAGAGTAACTTGATTCTAAAGTAAGAGATGGGCAATACAAGAAAACAACAGTCCCATTTCACCTCTAAAGGTGCAAACAATTCAAACAGAGCATAGTATTACCAAACCAAATATGAGCATTAAAAATCCTTCATAACTGAGTGAGCTTTCCTGTTGGAATGCAAGAATTGGTCAGCATTATGACTACAATTAATGTAATTCATCACATTATTAGCCTAAAGGAGAAAAATAATATTATATTAATCGATCAAAAAAGAGTGTGATAAAGCTGAAGTTATGTTTCTTTTAAAAAATCCTTTAAGATAGATTTCACAGATGTAGGGAAAAAACCTTGTAGTGTCCAGGGGATAAAGCAGGGGGTGAGGAGGAATAAATTGGGAGCCTGGGATTCACAAACACATAATACTATATATAAAATATATCATTAATAAGGACTTACTGTATAGCAGAGGGAACTCTTCTTAATACTCTGCAGTGATCTATACAGGGAAAGAATGTAAAAAATAGTGGATATATATCTTGTTGATACACTTTGCTGTATAGCAGAAACTAACAAACATTATAAATCAACAGTAAGAATAATTTTTTAAAAGAGAGAAAAAATGCTTTAGAAAATTACATTTCAAATGGAACTTTCTTAATTTTATAAAATTAAGATGAAATAAAATTAAAATAAAATTAATTTCATAAAATTCACATATTTTATAATGGAAAAACTTTTAGCCCATCACTTGAAGGATCAGGAATGAGCAAAGAATGCCCACTGTCACCACTATTGTCTAACATAGTTCTGGGAGCCCTGACCAATGCCATAGTAACTAGAAAGAAAGAAAAGATATAAAGATTGGAAAAGTAGAGATAAAACTGTCATCATGTGTATTCCTATGGCTGATTCATGTTGAGGTTTGATAGAAAGCAACAAAATTCTGTAAAGCAATTATCTTTCAATTAAAAAATAAATAAATTTTTTAAGAAATGTAAAAAAAATTTCATTAGTATAATCATAAACTCCCCAAGCCACAAAATCAACAGATTATTACAATTAATTAAGAAATTTAATAAGATAGCTCACATTCGATCCAAAAACCAACAGGTTTTTCCATAGTAGAAATACCCAAATAGAAAACATGACCAAAACAATAAACTATTCATAGTTACAGCAAAACTATAAAATTCCTAGCAATTACTTTCACCAGTAATACATAGAATTCCAGTGGAGAAGGTGTCAGACCTCTAGCAAACACCTTGAAGTATGATTCAAACATGGAGAGAAGTTTCTAGCTCACTGATGGGATGACTTAACATTAAGGATGTTGATTCAACCCCAGATTAATTCACACATTTAACACTGAAAATCTCAGCTGAATTTTTCTGGAACATAAGGTGATTACTTCAAAATTCATATAGAGAAATAAAAGTCCATGCATAGAAACTCAGCCTCAAAAAAGGAGAGTATTAACAAGAGGGGCTTACTATACCAGGCAGCAAAATACAGTAATAAAAATGGTATTTGCTCAACTAAAGACACATTGACCAATGGGACAGAATGGAGAGTGAGAGCTAGGGCCACATGTAGAGGACGTTAGTGTATGATCGAGAAGACATCACAAATCACTGAAGATAGGATGACTTAATAGTTTTGGAAAGAGAAAAATAAAGCTGGGCCCTTACCTGACAGGGCTTTCCTGATGGCTCAGATGGTAAAGAATTTGATCCCTGGGTTGGGAAGATTCTCTGGAGAAAGGAATGGCAACCCACTCCAGTATTCTTGCCTAGAAAATTAGACCCTTACCTAATACACATACATAAGTCAACACTAGAAGTATTACATACATAAATGTGAAGATAAACTATAAAGTTAATAATAATATAAAAAATATATTTATGATCTAGAGATGTTGTAGAATTTCTTAGATTTCAAAGGCACAAACCCCAAATCAGGAAGTGGTGAATTTGACTACATCAACAATAAGAATATAGTTGTAGATAGAGAATGGGAAAAGATATCTAGAATGGGAAAAGATATCTAAAATATGGCAAGGGATTAATATTTCAAAAATACAAGGAACTTTTATGAGTCAATAAGGAAAAGATGGCAGCCCCAATAGAAAAATGGGTGAAGTGTTAGGGAAAAAAAACAGCTTACAGACAACATGCAATAAGAAATAAGCTCACAAAGAGATGCACAATCATTAGTAACCAGAAAAATAAACCGACAAGCAGTCATGTTTTAAGTGTCAGATCAATACAAATGATACCTGCACCACGCCATGTGTATCACAGGAGGGACAGAGCTGGCGTGATGCCCTCAGTTTCACAGTGAAGTGTCACTCTGCTGTCCAGGGGGGCAGCCCAGCTCACAGACCCTACAGCAATGGGGAGGATTTCTATGGCTCTGTGCTCTTGCTTTGGCATGAACCAGCTATCCACTTTTCCAGTCTAACAGCTTCCATCAGAAAAGAATTTTGCTTCAAAGACATAAATTAATATCTAAATTATAAATAAATAAAATATTAGAGGGTTGCTTTCGTAGGACATAGTGACTATCTCAATAAAAGTGTCTTTTGTTGTCATTAAAAAAAAACTCCTTTGTTAGAAATAACCTTTGTCAATACAGGTTTTGTTCTTTTATTTGCTATTCTTGCAGCTGCAAGACAGAGGGACCATTTTCTCTTTCTTACCTTGGGGAAAATTCTTTCTCCAGGGATTAGTAGGTCGTACAGTTTACCAGGCCAAGAGCTGGTACCACATTGTTTAACCCTGAAAGAGATTCAGTACTGAGAGAAAAAGAAATTATATGGAAAAGAAAAGCTAAAAATAAGATTAATAATAGATGGAATATGGAACATGAAATTACTGACATCCTTTCCCTATTATTTTCCATCATGAATTTTTACTTGTGACTCTGACACATTGATCAATTTTTATCTTATCATAATCTTTATGGATTCATGTGCATTATTTATGTGTGTATATATATATATATATGTGTGTTTGCGCATTTAGTGCTATTGGGTGTGCGTGTAGAGAGAAAGGAATATATAGGTCAACTACAGTGTAAATGGACATTTGCTGTTTTTCCTTATCTCACCCCCATGAGGACAGGAAGTAAGTTGCTGGTTTTCTTCACCACCATACTCAGTGCCTAGGAAAAGCCTCGACACAGCCAGGCTTGATGAATCTCACTGAATGAACATCTTTAGCGAGGAAACTTGAACAGTATAAAATAAGCATAAAGACAAAAATAAAAGCAATACTAATTTCCTGAGCCTGGACGAGAGGGGGAGGGGCAGGAAGAACCTCTGTAGAAACTTTGTTTCCAGTCTATTATCTAAGTGTGAGTAGACATATGAACACATGAAGGAAACAGGGTGGTATAATACTATCATTTTATGCTCTGCTTTTTCGCTGCACAGCTCATCATGATAATGTTTGCATGTTATTACCCTTACCTGTCACAGTGGCAAAGCTGAAATTCAGATCTAGTCTGTGAGGATGGAGCCTTGAGATTCTTAGCCTCAGGTCACAGAGCTCACACTGCGTGTTCTGGCACATAAACAAATAAATGTACGATATATTTTAATTCAATTCTCTTAAATACTGATTAGCTTAGTCATAACTCTCCAGTGGAATGTTCCTCACGTGAGAGCACGGGTCTTGTCTGTCTCAGATCCCCAGGGCCTGGCCCAGCTCCTGCCGCGTGCTGGGGGAGCATGAAGTGGGAGTTGAAGAGTGAACAGAAGGAGGAAGGAGTTCTGTAGGCATCTTTACTGAAGGGTAACGCGAGGTTTTTGCAGACTCCACGTGAGACTGTTTTGGACGGTCTAAGTCCACCCTGCAGAGAGTAAAGGAAGGTCTCAGTGCACTGGCTCCTCCCAGGTCGGATGGTTCAGGAACGAGGCACCCTGGGCAGCCTGAGTTCTGGTCCATTTGCCCAGTTCTTTCAGGAAACATACGAGTGAGTCACTCACAGGAGATTTTGCAAACATGTTTTACACAGTGTGGTTTGACAGGACTCCATAGGTAATAAATGTGTGTGTAAACCGAACACCCTGTTCTCAGAGAGGACCTGGCTCTTCTTTCCCATAATCACAGATTTCGAAAAGCGACCCTGGGAAACTAGAGGATTGTGCAAGGGCTCCCTTGGCAGCCGGGTGTGAAAACAGGCTGCTGAGTGCTGCTGCGTTTCCATCACCCACAGCTGAGGACAGTGGCTGCGAGGACCCCACCCCCTAGAGGGCATCCAGCAAGCAGCGCCAGACCTCGTGAGCTCCCAAAGCGGAGGAAGAGGCAGCAGCGCGGGCTCCACAGTCAACACCGCCCCCGCCACCACCCCAGCCCTGGTCCGCGTAGGAGATGCCCGAGGAGGGGAGGGGAGACCGCGGAGTTATCCGTCCCCCGCGGAGTGCAGCATTTGTGGAGGCAGGCGATTTCTGGCAATTGATTCAGGGTGCCAAGAAGAAAACAAAAATGCCTGTTCATCTCTCAGCCGGGTGCATGCTCGCTGCGGACACTACCAGCTCATTCTGATGCCCCTATCCAAGCAGAGGGCAGTGTGGTGAGTTCTTGAGAGAGTCTACGTGTGTAGGAGCTGTGAATATTCTGGAAGTTTCTAAACATGGAGCACCCATGCCAGTAGAGTTGAAAAGGCAGTGGTGGATTGTGACTAGGAAGGAGATGGGGTGAGCCTTTTCCCATCTGCCATCTCTGCAGGAAGAGAAGAGGCCCCTGGTCATTTTGGGGGAGTCCACTGGAATCCGCTGGAAAGACCAGTGAGGTTAGAGAAAAGGCAGTGCTGGGCCAGGTGAGGTGACACCTCATCAGAACCCATGGTGATGAGGTGCACCATCATCAGAACCCACTGTGGATAACCTGCTCCTCTCTGGGAAGGCCCCCATGGCTGAGGGGGGCTGTGAAGCTGGACTCACCTCAGGAGCACCAGCATTGCATTTGGTGATTAATTATAGCTCAGTAATTATATATATATGTGTATATATATGTACATATATGTGCATATATATATATATATATGCACATGCTCAGTGTTGTCTGACTTTTTGTGACTCCATGGACTATAACCTGCCAGGTTCCTCTGTCCATGGAATTCCTCAGGCAAGGATACTGAAATAGGTTGCTATTTCCTACTTCAGACGTCTTCTGCATTAGTAGGCAGATTCTTTACCAGTGCATCACCTGGGAAACCCATATATATGCATGCACGCACACACACACACACACACACACACTATATACAGGGCTTCCCTGATGGCTCAGCGGGTAAGGTATCTGCCTGCAATGCAAGAGATACAGGACATCTGATTTTTATCCCTGGTCAGGATGATCCCCTGTGTGTGTGTGTGTGTGTGTGTGTGTACATATATATATATATATATAGAGAGAGAGAGAGAGAGAGAGAGAGAGTGAGCGCGTGAGAGAGAGAACGAGTGCTCCCTTTCTCTATTATCTACCTACTACCTATATATGTATATATTTATATAAAGAGAGGAGAGAGATAGAGAACTTGCATAGGTTTAAATTTAAATCTCATATTACATCACTTCTAAGATGCACATCTCTTGGTTATACAATTCTTAAATTAGTACATGTCTTACATTCCCTAATAATTAGGAAGCACTCATGAAAATGTTGTCATTGTACTAGGGTTAATTTTGTGTATACTTTTCTTCTTGTTTACACACAAGAGTGATGTAAGATTAAAATCTATGTCTAAGTTTAAAAGAACTCTCCTCAGTTCAGTTCAGTCGCTCAGTCCTGTCCGACTCTTTGCGACCCCATGAATTGCAGCACGCCAGGCCTCCCTGTCCATCATCAACTCCCGGAGTTCACTCAGACTCACATCCATTGAGTCAGTGATGCCATCCAGCCATCTCATCCTCTATCGTCCCCTTCTCCTCCTGCCCCTAATCCCTCCCAGCATCAGAGTCTTTTCCAGGGAGTCAACTCTTTGCATAAGGTGGCCAGGTACTGGACTTTCACCTTCAGCATCATTCCCTCCAAAGAAATCCCAAGGCTGATATCCTTCAGAATGGACTGGTTGGATCTCCTTGCAGTCCAAGGGACTCTCAGGGGTCTTCTTCAACACCACAGTTCAAAAGCATCAATTCTTTGACACTCAGCCTTCTTCACAGTCCATCTCTCACATCCACACATGACCACAGGAAAAACCATAGCCTTGACTAGACGGACCTTTGTTGGCAAAGTAATGTCTCTGCTTTTGAATGTGCTATCTAGGTTGGACATAACTTTCTTTCCAAGGAGTAAGCGTCTTTTAATTTCATGGCTGCAGTCACCATCTGCAGTGATTTTGGAGCCCAGAAAAGTAAAGTCTGACACTGTTTCCCCATCTATTTCCCATGAAGTGATGGGACCAGATGCCATGATCTTCGTTTTCTGAATGTTGAGCTTTAAGCCAACTTTTTCACTCTCCACTTTCACTTTCATCAAGAGGCTTTTGAGTTCCTCTTCACTTTCTGCCATAAGGGTGGTGTCATCTGCATATCTGAGGTTATTGATATTTCTCCCAGCAATCTTGATTCCAGCTTGTGTTTCTTCCAGTCCAGCGTTTCTCATGATGTACTCGGCATATAAGTTAAATAAGCAGGGTGACAATATACAGCCTTGACGAACTCCTTTTCCTATTTGGAACCAGTCTGCTGTTCCATGTCCAGTTCTAACTGTTGCTTCCTGACCTGCATACAAATTTCTCAAGAGGCAGATCAGGTGGTCTGGTATTCCCATCTCTTTCAGAATTTTCCACAGTTTATTGTGATCCACACAGTCAAAGGCTTTGGCATAGTCAATAAAGCAGAAATAGATGTTTTTCTGGAACTCTCTTGCTTTTTCCATGATCCAGCGGATGTTGGCAATTTGATCTCTGGTTCCTCTGCCTTTTCTTTTTTTTTTTTTAATTTAATTTAATTTTTAACTTTACAATATTGTATTGGTTTTGCCATATATTGAAATGAATCCGCCACAGGTATACATGTGTTCCCCATCCTGAACCCTCCTCCCTCCCCATACCATCCCTCTGGGTCGTCCCAGTGCACCAGCCCCAAGCATCCAGTATCGTGCATTGAACCTGGACTGGCAACTCGTTTCATACATGATATTATACATGTTTCAATGCCATTCTCCCAAATCTCCCCACCCTCTCCCTCTCCCACAGAGTCCAAAAGACTGTTCTATACATGTATGTCTCTTTTGCTGTCTCGTATACAGGGTTATTGTTACCATCTTTCTAAATTCCATATATATGTGTTAGTATACTGTATTGGTGTTTTTCTTTCTGGCTTACTTCACTCTGTAGAATAGGCTCCAGTTTCATCCACCTCATTAGAACTGATTCAAATGTATTCTTTTTAATGGCTGAGTAATACTCCATTGTGTATATGTACCACAGCTTTCTTATCCATTCATCTGCTGATGGACATCTAGGTTGCTTCCATGTCCTGGCTATTATAAACAGTGCTGCGATGAACATTGGGGTACACGTGTGTCTTTCAATTCTGGTTTCCTCAGTGTGTATGCCCAGCAGTGGGATTGCTGGATCATAGGGCAGTTCTATTTCCAGTTTTTTAAGGAATCCCCACACTATTCTCCACACTATTCTCCATAGTGGCTGCACTAGTTTGCATTCCCACCAACAGTGTAAGAGGGTTCCCTTTTCTCCACACCGTCTCCAGCATTTATTGCTTGTAGACTTTTGGATCGCAGCCATTCTGACTGCCTCTGCCTTTTCTAAAACCAGCTTGAACATTAGGAAGTTCATGGTTCATGTATTTCTGAAGCCTGGCTTGGAGAATTGTGAGCATTACTTTACTAGCATGTGAGATGAGTGCAATTGTGCAGTAGTCTGAGCATTCTTTGGCATTGCCTTTCTTTGGGATTAGAATGAAAACTGACCTTTTCCAGTCCTGTGGCCACTGCTGAGTTTTCCAAATTTGCTGGCATATTGAGTGCAGCACTTTCATAGCATCTTCTTTCAGGATTTGAAAGAGCTCAACTGGAATTCCATCACCTCCACTAGCTTTGTTCGTAGTGATGCTTCCTAAGGCCCACTTGACTTCACATTCCAGGATGTCTGGCTCTAGATAAGTCATCATATCATCGTGATTATCTGGGTCGTGAAGATCTTTTTTGTACAGTTCTTCTGTGTATTCTTGCCACCTTTCTTAGTATCTTCTGCTTCTGTTAGGTCCATACCATTTCTGTCCTTTATCGAGCCCATCTTTGCATGAAATGTCCCCTTGGTATCTCTAATTTTCCTGAAGAGATCTCTAGTCTTTCCCATTCTGTTTTTTTCCTCTATTTCTTTGCATTGATTGCTGAGGAAGGCTTTCTTATCTCTTCTTGCTATTCTTTGGAACTCTGCATTCAGATACTTATATCTTTCCTTTTCTCCTTTGCTTTTTGCTTCTCTTCTTTTCACAGCTATTTGTAAGGCCTCCCCAGACAGCCATTTTGCTTTTTTGCATTTCTTTTCCATGGGGATGGTCTTGATCCCTCTCTCCTGTACAATGTCATGAACCTCATTCCATAGTTCATCAGGCACTCTATCTATCAGATCTAGGCCCTTAAATCTATTTCTCATTTCCACTGTAGAATCATAAGGGATTTCATTTAGGTCATACCTGAATGGTCTTTCAATTTAGGTCTGAATTTGGTAATAAGGAGTTCATGATCTGAACCACAGTCAGTTCCTGGTCTTGTTTTTGTTGACTGTATAGAGTTTCTCCATCTTTGGCTGCAAAGAATATAATCAGTCTGATTTTGGTGTTGACCATCTGGTGATGTCCATGTATAGAGTCTTCTCTTGTGTTGTTGGAAGAGGGCGTTTGCTATGACCAGTGCATTTTCTTGGCAAAACTCTATTAGCCTTTGCCTTGCTTCATAAGTGTAAAATAAACATATAAAGTGATAAGAAAACTTTGTGTCTGAACATTATGCCTGAGTCTAAATGGTAACATCTTTTTTCTTGGTGGTATATAAATAATAATGCATCTTTCAATCTAGACGTCCTAGACTCAAAGACATGCAATGTGACCCTTTTCCCTTCCTCTATTCTCACAGAGTAGGAGAAGGCAATGGCACCCCACTCCAGTACTCTTGCCTGGAAAATCCCATGAACAGAGGAGCCTGGTAGGCTGCAGTCCATGGGGTGGCTAAGAGTCGGACACAACTGAGAGACTTCACTTTCACTTTTCACTTTCATGCATTGGAGAAGGAAATGGCAACCCACTCCAGTGTTCTTGCCTGGAGAATCTCAGGGATGAGGGAGCCTGGTGGGCTGCCATCTGTGGGGTCGCAGAGAGTCGGACACGACTGAAGTGACTTAGCAGCAGCAGCAGCAGTCTCACAGAGTATTCTCTGCTAACTTGCCCCTCTGTTAGTCAACAAAATACTTTGGAAATTCAAAATATTCTTTCCTTTCTCCCAAGGCTTCTCTTCAGCTACTACAGCGACTAATAGTTTATTTGCATATGGGTTTCTAATTTTTATTTCTATGAGTGTGAAAAGCATTGCTAGAGAAAATTAAATATTTTCTATGATGAAGTAAAATTATATCATTTTGACTGGTATCTTAGTATGATATTGGTGCAGATTTAGCAGTCACCTCAGTGTGAGCCATTACCACATTTTGCAGATCCAAACCACATCTATACTTTGTACAACCCCCAACCCCCCTCACAGTTCTGACCACTTCTGAACAGCACCTCTTTTCAGACTACATTCACTCATTTCGCCAGATATTCATAAAGCAACTACTATGTGTGAGGCACTGTGGATATAAGGATGAGACACAGGAGGAGAGACATGCCTTTGGCTTTGGATTTCCTACCTACTTGCTCTAAAGACAGGCAAGAAAATGGGCAGACACCCTGGAGTGTAATGAGTCCCAGGGATAGTCACCTTTAATAACAGCAGGTACAAATGGCTTCTCACAAGTTCCATGTCCTCCTCTCCCATGTGCTGCTTCCCCCACCCCAGTATCTTCACCTTCCTTCCTCCCTCAGAGCCAGAGAGGTTTCTGCTCCCCTGGGGGTCCACCATCCCTTGATCCTCTGCCTCCCGCTTCTCCTGACTCTACTGTAACTTCTTTATCTTCAGTGTCTCCCTCTTCCTTAGCTCCTTTCTGTTTCTGAAGCTAGCCTCACCATCTTTGAAAGAAAACTTTTTACTAATAAACAATACATGAATTCAATTATTCATTTATTAATTCCCAATAAGTACTCGTTGAAATTCCATTATATGCCAGGACTGGATATTCAGATATAAACAAGGAAGAAATGGTCACTTCTCTCACTGATTCTATAATAAAAGGGAGGAAGATGGACCGAAACAAACAAACAAAAAAAAATTCAGAAGAATAAGCCAAAAATTTAGTACAAGAATCCCACATATTGAAATTGGCAAAAAGTACAGAATAACCAGAGTAGATCAGCCAGGGTGACCAGGAAGGCATCTCTCAAGAAAGAGTGATCTCAGGAGAGACAGGTGAGAAACACCCAGTCATGTGAAGACCAAGCAGAAGAGTGTTCTGAACAGAGAAAATGTCATATGCAAAGGTCCTGTGCCAAATAAAAGCTTGGCTTGTTGGTGAGATGGAAGGACGGGGAGCCTGGGAGGGTGTGGCATGAGATGATGCTGGAGGGTGGCCAGGGTCAGCTCACACTGGATTACATTCTGAGGGAAATGGGAACCCATGGAAGAATTTAAGCAGGGAAGAGACATGATCTGAATATAATTTGTACACTAGACTGAGAGGTAGGCTAAATACATGTTCTCTTTTACCCAGGACGGTTTCAGTTTATTCCTGCCATCCATGTATAATCATCAACAAGGCCCTTTTCCTCAGTGGAAAGTGAATTGGTTTAGATGAAAAATTATACAGTCAACTTAAGCAGAGTGGGAAGCCATGAAGATGGGGAGACTAGATAGAAAGCTGTTACAGTAACCCAGGTGAGAAATGGTGTGGCCAGGAGCATGGAGATGCATATGAGAGCAGGCTGACGGACTAGAGATGAATTTTAGAAGTTGAATCACAGGACTTGTTAGTGGACTGGATGTGGGGTAAAGGGAAGGGGAGCATCAAGGACATTCCTCAATTTCTGGACTGAGCAACAGAGGGAATAATCGGATCATTTACTTAAATGGAGGGGCCTGAGTGTGAAGAATTCTGGTGGGGGAGATGGGAGCTCCCTTTGGGATACATTGAGTGTGAAATCTCTGGAAGTCATCAAATCAGAGATGTCTAGAGGGAAATCAGATATATAAGCATGGAGCTCGGAAATGAGGTTCTCATGAGGAGAAATAATTTTCAGAGCCATCAACATATAGATACTGTTTTCTTCCAAAAAGGGGGGAGAGGACAATTGTGCTGAGCGTGGCTCAGAGTCCTCCTGATACAGGAAGAGAAACATGTCAATTGTCTTGGCACCTGGGAGGTCACTGGTGACCAGAGCTCTTTTGTTGAATGGTGGGAACAGAGATCAGGCTGGTGGGGTTCTAGTGGGAGTCAGAAGTGAGGAAGCAGAACATGCAAGTGGGCAGACTCTCAAGTTTGACGATAAAGAAGAAGAGGAAAAGGTGCCAGAGTGAAATGAAGAGTGACATGGATTGAAGTCAGGGTTTTCAATGTGGGAATTTATTAAGGAAGCAGATACTGAGGGTAAGGACTCTGCGAGGCACCGTTTGCATGAGGAGAACAAGCTGTGGTGTGTCTGTAACCAGTCAGGCATCTCTTGGGCACAAGGGCTCTCACTCTGGAGATCTGTGGAGGAGAGAGTTCCCGCCTCTGAACCTCTCGGTCTTGACAACACATCCCTGCTCTCCTGGAGTCAGCCACACCAGCCTGCAGTCCTGGCTGCTCACCTACTACAGGTATGACCTGGAGCAAGGTCCAGATCACTTACCTCCAAGCCTCATTTCTTCAACTGAGACCTGCAAAGCCTTTGTGGTAAATCAAATAACGCACACAGACTTAGAACATTTACAATGAAAGAAAATGACAGCCTCTATAATTACTATGCCTCAGCTTCCCACACCCCAGCAGAGTTTGGCTCGCCATTGGTCTGTGCTTCTGAGGAGGCTTCTCTTAAACTGCATTGGAAGTGTGTATCCACATAACTGACATTCACTCTAGAAGTGAAAGTAGTATTTTGTTTGACCAAAGATAGTGAGGATAAAGGTAAGGGAAACTCATCTGAGAATGATTTCTTAGGTTAAATGAGCTGAGACCAGTTAACAGTTGAGTCAGGGGTAGGCTCTGGTGTTGATGAGAAATAATTGGAGTCTAAGATGCAGTTTCCAGGACAGGTGTCATGGGACTCGTCTTCCCAAAGCAAATGTGCCTTCTTGATTTGGGAAGAGATCCCTGGGGATAAGGCCTGGCATGAGGTGGGTCAGGATGCAACCGGCTGGGCAGTGGAGAGTCAGGACACAGAGAGGCCTGAGGCAGCAACACAGTGACTGGGGCAGAAGAAGTGGGGATGGGGCTGCCCAGGCGTGTGCCAGGGTCAGGCTCCGGCCACTGAGGAGCTCAGTGTGATGGCCAGTGCTCTCCCAGCGCAGGCTTACTCAGGAGGAGAAATGGGGTCCTGAGAGTCCCAGGGCTCAACGGGCTCATGCGGGCACAGGGCAGGGTCCAGGTCGCCAGGGATTCCTGGGGCCCTGTGGTCACAGGCTCGTCCTCCCCAGAGCTTTAACTGTCCATATGGTGCCAGCAGGCCTTTCTCCCCAGAGTCTGACTCGAAGACTCCAGGCTCCATCAACATGTTCAGTTCCACAAACATTTATTGGGCACCTCTGGGTACCTGTCTCAGTTCCTGGTGAGACAGAGTTCTGTCTCACTCTTTCCCTGTTTGGAGGGAAGTGATGTGTGACTCGTAGCTTAGTCCCAAGAGAATTCTACAGTCCCACCTTCTAGGACAGTGTCCCTTGACCCCACACAGAGAGCTCCGAGGACAAACTAAGGGGACTAGACTTGGGGACAGAGAAGGGGACAGGACACAACTGCAGGGAGTGAGAAGGCCTGACTGAGAAGGGCCTGGAAATGGCTCCAGTGTAACCAGAGGGGCCTGGGGAGGGAGCGGGTCTGATTAGGGAAGGCTGGAGAGGGCGTCTGTCCTGAATGATGCTGAGGTTGTGTCCAGAACCAAACACACAGACACAGGCTCAGCCTTCACGTCGGTGTCCGGCCATCAGTCCTGGAACTAACAGGCTGTCATACCAAGAATGACACACAGTCTCAGTATTCCATCTCTTGAGCATTTATTAGATCTGCTGCCTTCTGAGGACAGAGAACTCTCTAGGTCAGCGTCCCTGCCTTTGGGGACTCACTTTGCCATCCCCTGAGCAGAGAGAGAGGCAGCTCAGTACTTGTCAGGCAGGCCAGCAGGTCTGAAGTGGTTGGGGTCTTTGCCGCTCCGGCCCCATTCGTTGGCCTCCTGGTCAGCCCTCGAGTCCTCCCGACCCTGGCCACTGGTCGTACCCTTAAACAGAGGGTCTGTGAATCTCTGAATATTTTCTCTTGCATCACTGGAAAGGAGGAGGGCAGGGAGGGGATTAATCCAGGACTATGAGCCACAGCCCCACCCCTCCCCATCTCTCCTCTTTCCAAGGGATCAATGACTCGGAGAGGAGCCAAGGAAAGAGGGGCTACAAACCTGAGGCTCCCTGGGCTCAGCCCACCTCAGCCCTGTGCTGGGTGAACAGCACCCATAGATGGAGGGTGGAGAGTCACCTGTCCCACCAAGTTGCTCTGCTCTTCAGCCCCTCAGACCTCACAGTGGGCACAGAGCAGGAGGGTGGGTAAGAGGAGGAGGGCACACAGCCTACAGGAAAGTTCTCCAGGGCTTGGCCCCTCCAGGTTGTCCTAGGCAGCCAAGCTCTGCTCACCCATCCCTGCATCCCCAGGGACCCTGGTACCTGATCACTTTAGCAGCCCAGGCACCCCCCGGTCCCCTTTGGGCAGCGTCATAGTTTCCACGGGCGTGGAAGTATTTGTCTGCACCCTTGTAGTTGGCTTCTCTCATGTCAGAGTAGGCTCTCCACATGTCTTTAGCCCCTGGAAAGCAAAGCACATGGAGTAAGGATTATCAGGGGAGAGAAAACGGTGATACCGCTTACAGAAGAATCAAGGAATGAAACATCTTCCACCAACTCGGTGTCAGTCTGTGGTCATAGCACCACGGATGCCTTAGGGTGAGAAGACCATTCCTTATGCCCAGTTGCCTGCTCCTGGTACTGGAATGAGAGTCATTGGGGTGGGGTGGGGGAGGGGCTACAGCTGTGGGACCTGTTCGACTGACCCCTGTGATGCTGTCTCTGCTGCATCTCAATGAGGGCTCTACCTGATATGTTTAAGGACAGAGAGAGTTATTACAGGACAGGATTCCTCAACAGCATTCTACTGAAATTTGAGACCAGGTACATTGTTGCTGTTCAGGGCTGTCCTGGATATTATAACATGTCTAGCAGCATCCTTGACCTTTCAAACTATTCCCCAGTGTGACACCCGAAAATGCACCCAAACATCACCAAACGTCCCCAGGACACAAAGTTGCCCTGGGTCCAGAACCACTGTTGTAGAGAAAGCTGCATATGACAAGCTCCGGGGCACATGGGTGAGTAAGGAGGTGACATGGGAGACAGATTCTGAGAAAGGGGCAGACACACAGCTCCTCTGCGACACCTAAGAAATGTGCTTCTGCCTCATGAAAGGATCAGTTGTGACTTGATTCCCCTGCCTGTTGGGTGAGTGAACGGAATCCTGAGAACTCTCTAGTGGACGGTACTGATGATGTGGCCTGCTTGAGGCAGTGGGTCTTTTCCTCAGCCTGGCTGCACTTTCCAATCATCTGGGGAGACACTGAAAGTCCCCTGAGCCCTCACAGCCCAAGCCAATCACCTCCCCATCTCTGGGCTGGTCTCAGGCAGCAATAGTTTTCATGGCTCCCCAGGTGACTCCAAACTGCAGCCAAGATTGCTCACCCCCGGCTTGAGGAAGTGGTGCTGGGAGAAGTCTACTCTGTGAGAGCCTGGGCCTCAAACACAGCTGGGTTCCCACCTCTGTCCTGCCACCTGCTGATGGGCACTCAGTCCCTGGGCGATGGACTCGGATGCTCTAAGCCTCGGTTTTCTCCCCTTTTGGTGGAGGAAGATGCCTCCTCATGGAGGTTTTCTGCAGGTAAGTCGGTGACCAACTGTCCCAGCTTGACCAGAACTGCCCCTGTCTTCGTGGAACTGGCCCAGTTAGCGCTGCTAGTGTCCTGGAAAACTCCCCAGCCCTGGGCAGAGCAAGAGAGTGGGTCACTTGATTTGTGTGAAAGGGCTGAGTTCCTGGTGGAGGCTTTCATACGATATTAGGTGCCCCCCCCACCACACCACACATACACACACCTTTATTTTTTGTAAATTTAACAGCTCGGAAAGGGTAGGAAATAGACTAAAGCAGGGACGGTGTCACTGAGTATAGGAAGGACCAACAAGGTGTTCTGAAGGTCTCTGAATTATCCAACTAGGAAATGGAAGGAAGGAAGAGAGGAAGGGAGGGAGGGAGGAGCAGGGATGGAAAGACAGGAGAGGAGAACAGATGGACCGCTTTCACCCTACTTCGTGCAATTGGTCTGAGGGAAAGTTTGTTCCATTTCAGACTTGTTTTGTGTCTTCCACTCAAACTGCTATTTCAGCTGGAAATGATGCTCGTTCTTTGTCTAGTACCTGATGGACATAAATCCTGTGCTTTTCAAACTCTCTGAAAAAAGCTCCCCCAACACCTGGCACATTCTACCACATAGGGGAACACCTAGGACCCAGCTTCAACCCTCAGTGGTGTTTAGGGTGAAGCCTAGAGGCCCAAGGATGCCATTGCCCCTCCATCGGCCTTACCTTCATAAGCCTCACCAAGGAAGGACATCCACTGGCTGTGGACTCCCAGCACCAAGGAGCAGAGAATGAGGCCTGTGAAGAGCTTCATTGTGCTGAAAGGAAAGGAGAGGGTCAGGGAGACACGGACAAGCCTCGCACCCCCTCCGCCTGGGGTTTGTATGTCGAGGAGAGCCTGGCTGTTCATCTCCACTAGACTCTCAGTGGTCCTACTAGGACACAGTGCAATAGGACCTTACTCGCAGCCTCACGCCCTCAATTCTGAACCCACCAGCCCTGAACCCAGGACTGTCTAAGAGGTCACCCAGATGGCTTTGATGGAAGAAGAGGACAGTTGAGTCCAAGCTGTGTCTTACTAAAGCAGCCTGTCGTAATCAAAAAGCATTTCCCATGCAGCACTCTGCCAGCACTGACCGCATAGAGGAGAAATAGAAATCAGAAGAGTTATGTTTTAAAGTAAGAGTTTTCAAAGAAATGGCTCCTTGAAGTGGTTTCTCACCTGATCCCCAGTGGATCAGAGCGGCTGATCCCTGCCTGCTGTGGAGTGGTGGCTATATTTATACTGAGCCATCCCTGGGAGGGTTGGGGGTGAGGAGAACAGCTGGTCTGGTGCCCGGGGAGAGTCCCTGCAGGTCATTTCTCTTACATATCTGCAAAGGGTGACTTACTGGACACCGATGGTTGTCCTCATCCACAGGTCATTTCCCTGGTTATGCAAGCCTGAGGAAATGAGGGAGGCCTGATCTGCCTGGTGTCTGCTCTCAGGGGTAGAAGGGCTGAAGCAGGGTCATCTGGAGATGAAGGGTGTAGAGCTCCAGGATGGAGGCCCCCTGGGGGTTGGAAGGTGTGTGATTAGAGGATGCTTTTCCAGCCTAGCCCTTGTTATTTTCCTGGTCATTCCCTCAGCATGGTCCCTGATGAGCCAGACAGAAGGTGTGTCAGAAATTAAATCCTTTGAGCTCATGTCCAAAGCCCTTGAGCCTCAAAACGGACAGATCAGCCCCACCAAATCGCATGGGTGGTCTGGGCTCCTTCCACCACCCTGAGTGCCTGTGCTGAGCTCTCAGCTCCAAGGCGATTGAAATCCCTCTCAGCCTCGAAGACAAGAGGTATATTATCTAAGCTGGATCCGAGACAGGGGCAATCCTGGTAGAGAGGAGTTTGTGCTTCCCCAAGCCAATCCTGGAGATGCCTTGGAGTGGGAGTGAGAGTGTTTGAAGCAAGGGGCTAGTATGTAATCTCTAAGAAGCCCATAACAGGACACAGAGGGAGGTAGCAGTGGTACGGAACGTGGCAGCCCAACTGGGGAAGGGCCAGGCTCCCTGTCTGGGGTTGGTGGAGGACAGCTCTTTGTCTGCTGCATTTTCCTGGCTGGGACTTGGGGTGTCATCGTCTGCCCTCTTGTCACTGTGAGTCAAAAATATCAGCAGTGTTATCCTGGCCGATGAGGCCTGTACGTGTATGAAAAGAGCCTTCAGCTCTCAAAAGAAAATGTCGCTTGTGCCTCATCCTTACCAGAAATATTCTCTAGAGATCTGGAGACTGTAGCTCAGTCAAGTTGACATTGTTCTATGTTGTCTAAAGACAGAGCAAACAAACAAAACCTGAAACCAAAGGAAGTTGACTCTTTTTTTCTTTGCTGGATTGTTTTGAAAGAAAGTGAAAGTGAAGTCGCTCAGTCGTGTCTGACTCTTTGCAACCCCATGGACTGTAGATTTCCAGGCTCCTCTGTCCATGGGATTCTCCAGACAAGAGTACTGAAGTGGGTTGCCATTTCCTTCTCCAGGGGATCTTCCCAACCCAGGGATCGAGCCTGGGTTGCCCGCATTGCAGGCAGCTGCTTTACCATCTGAGCCACGAGAGGTTTTTTTGAACTGGCCAGCAAATACTACTTTTTTTGACTCTCAACTCTCTGCCTGTTTAGTTAAATGTTATCTTGTCATTGTTTGCTAATATAAGTGAAAGACAGAGTCTTAAACTTGGTTTGAATTAAAAAATCTTCACAAAGATTTCTTATATGTATTTATACCACTTAGGACCGAAGATTGTCAATGACATCCATAATAATGTTGTTATCAGGGCAACAAATCAACAGTTAAGACAACATAGCTGACTTCTTTTTTGGAGATTAAAAAGTACAGGAAATGCAAACAATTTAAAAGGCCAGTTGCCTTATGTGACTATTTTTAAAAACCTCTTCCAAGGACCAATTAGTTTAAAAATAAAATAAAATTTAAAACTTAAATTAACAGAAACCATGTCTGTCTCATCATGTTTATACCTATAGTGCTTATCACGCTCTTTGGTGAATAACAGGCACTCTTTCATGACTTTATTCATTTTACAGGTACTTTCTGAGTTGTTCCTATATGTGCTGGATGTCCCTAGCCCCATAATGTTTATACTGTAGTAATCAGTAAATCGGAGAAGGAAATGGCAACCCACTCCAGTGTTCTTGCCTGGAGAATCCCAGGGACGGGGGAGCCTGGTGGGCTGCCGTCCATGGGGTCGCACAGAGTCGGACACGACTAAGGCAACTTAGCAGCAGCAGCAATCAGTAAATACATATATAATACAAATAGTGACATCTCTTGTTATTTAAATCTAATCCATCCCTGACAGTGTTTTGGTTGGAAAGTAGTAGTTTTTTGGAGGGTCAGGGGTAGTAAAATTTTGAATATCAAGTATCTTAATTATTTTACAAGAGAAAACACATTAATCTTTTAAATAAATAAAAATTAACTAAAAATAGCTAATTTTTACAGATAATATCAGAAATATTTGAAAATCTGTTTAACAATCTATCAAGGATACCTATACAATAGAAGACAAAACAGCAATTGCCTAATTATTTAAAAATTAAAAAGCCCATTAGTGGGTGTCTTGTGCGAAATCTACACTAATACTTTAGAAACTTGGACATGAATTCTGTTTTCTTTGTGTATTGCGACAAATATGCCTATAAATTGTAAAAATTAAAAGATTTGTTAAAGATAATATAAATAATTTTGCATAATAAAGTATACAGGAATGTTGGTGACAGAATAAGTAAAAAAAAATACACATCTAAGATTCATCTCTGTCCAAATTCAGGGAGCTGGGTGACAGTCTTTTCTACCTGCACTGGATATTCTGTATACAGATGGTTGTAAACAATGGTCTGAAGTTATAGACGATGCAATTATTGAAACACACACAGGCATGTCAAATGGATGTCTGTTTATATTGCCTTCACTTTCTATCACCCTCATAATACGAAACTATGCTAGCAGTAAAAGTTTTGAATGGATATTAATGTTTAATGTGACTTGATCACTCACTGGAAATGGGTGTCACTGTTTTCTTCAGGATCCAAGCTTGGCCTTAGATAGTGATATGAACACACACCACACGCATTATATGCAGGAGAGACAGCCAAGTATCTGGGAATAAATGCAGGTAGATCAGTGTGTTCAGTGGTGGAAGCTTGTGGAAGTTTATTTCCAATCACTTCCATTTTTCAGTGAAATAGGGAGCAAAGTCATCAACTAAGAGGAGAATGGAGGAGGAGGTATTGAAAGTTCAGGATAGAGGTCTAGGAGACGTCTAGGAGACAGCACAGGGAACGAGCTAGGAAGTGTAGTGGATTGCAAGGCAGCTCAAGGTTAATGACCATGAATTGAAAGTGAGACTTGTCACCGTGGTTGTGTGTTTTTCTCTGAGCACGTTCAGTTGCCAAAGTACAGACCTGAAGTAAGTGGGGAATTGGATATCACCACTCATTAAATACTTGCTGAGTTACTGAATGAATTAATGCATGCAAATGTCAAAGGAGGAATCACTTGAAGATGAGGGAGTGGGCCTTGCTGGTGGTCCAGGGGTTAAGACTCCGTGTTTCTACTTCAGGGGAGCATGGGATCAATCTCTGGTTGGGGAACTAAGGTTCCGCTGCTGCTGCTGCTGCTAAGTCACTTCAGTCGTGTCCGACTCTGTGTGACCCCATAGATGGCAGCCCACCAGGCTCTGCCCATGCATGATCAAAAAATAAAATAAAGATTAGGGAGGGTTAAAGGATAGAGGGAGGGAGTTAAAAAGGGAGGGTGACTGAAAGTGAAATATGGGCATAACATATACTCCAAGATCCAAGACTCCATTAGGACCACTAAGGATGTGGTTGCCCTGGTGTAGTAGAAGCAGATCTTTCTCTGATAATGAAAGGAAAGGAGAGAGGATGAGGAAGATGTATTTTGAGATGGAGGACAGAGAACTGAGGAAAACCAGGAACACCTGTCCTTTACCCGTCACTCATCGCTTTCTGCCTATTTGCATTTCTGAGTTTGGCAGCAGAGCACAAAACCTAGGGGTAGGGCCCTAGGTCTGGCTTCCTGGCCATCTGCTGTATCTCTAACACCTAGTGCAGCACCACCCCCAAAACAAGTTTGTTTTTATTGACTAAATCGATGAGTTTATGAAAGAGGAGACTGGTAGAGGTCGTGTGAAGGTGGAGTTTGGAAATTAGGAAGCATGGAAAAGCTTTGAAAGAATGATACACATGGTATAGGATCAGTCATTTAGAGATGAATATGGACATTGTGTATATGTAGTGAAATCCCAGCCTACTTGAATGGTTGAACTTACTGTCAAAATATATATCCAGAAAGCAAACACTCTCCAGCTTCATCCTATTATTCTGCACCATCAACTGGATTATTGTGATGAAACCCTAACTGGCTTCCATATTTCCACCCTTGTTCCTCAATATAGCAACCAGACTTAAAAAACAAGACCAATCATGTCTCCCTCTGCTCAAGAGGATCTTGGTTTCACCCACAGCTGAAGCCAAAGCCCTGCAATGGCTTTCTGCTCTGTCTCACTCACACCTCATGACTTAGGTCTCTCCTCTCACTTGCTTCCCTCTGTCCACCACCCTGGTCTTTTAATCTTTAAGCCCTCCAGGCACATTTCACCCTAAGGGCTTGGTTCTTTTCATCTGAACATTCTTTCTCCCGGATATTTGCATATTGGGATTTTGGCAAGAGCAAGATCTTAGATATCAGGATGTGGGAAGGTTCAGGTGTCATTAAGAGTGTTGGCAGCAATAAAAAGGAATGCATTTGAGTCAGTTCTAATGAGGTGGATGAACCTAGAGCCTATTATACAGAGTGAAGTAAGTCAGAAAGAAAAAAACAAATATCATATATTGACACATATATATGGAATCTAGAAGGATGGTACTGATGAATCTGTTCACAGAGCAGCAATGGAGACTCAGACACAGAGAACAGACTTATGGACAAGGGTGGGGAAGAAGAGGGAGAGGGCGAGATAAATGGAGAGAGTAGCATAGAAGCAAATACATCAACATATGTAAATAGATAGCCAATGGGAATTTGCTGTGTGACTCAGGGAACTCAAACTGGGGCTCTGTAATAACCTAGGGGGTGGGGATGGGCAGGAGGTGGGAGGGAGACTCAAGAGGGGGGTACATAGATACACCTATGGTTAATTCATGTTGATGAATGACAGAAATCAAAGCAATATTGCAAACCAATCATCAATCAATTAAAAATAAATCAAACATTTTTTAAAGAGTATTGGCAGCAAATATGTAGAAATGGGCATTGTGACTGACATGAGATCTATCAGCAAATATAATGGAGACATACTTTGTCCCCAAACATTGCTAATCGGATTGTCCATTTCAGAAGCATCCTGTGAGCATTTTAAGTATGCAGATTCCTGGGCCAGAATCTTGAAGGTTCTGATTCAGCAAATTTGGGGTAGACTTTAGGAATGCCTATGTCAAATCTCCCTGTTTTGGAAATCACTTATGTAGATAACATTGGTAAGGCTGGAGAGAGAGCAGGAAAGACTAGGACTTAGGAGAAAACACTCCAAAGAACATGAGGCGTAAAATCTGTGGAAATGACAGTGAAGGAGAAAAAAGGATGGAGCCCCTTCTTTCCCATTCTATTGTTCAGGATTGCAGGAGGTGTGCCCCATGGAAGACGGTGACAATAGAGCAGAATCGACATGGGGAAGGCAAGTTTCAGGATTTTGTAATGGGGAAAGGAAACAGGCAAAAATAAAGGGGAGTACTCTCCACAGAGCCTTCTCACCCAGGGCTCAGAGGAAGGGTAGGAAGAGTGTAAAGAGGTCTGAGGCTCTTTGCTTAAGGAGCGCATAGTTTTTGTGATGTGAAAACAGGGACGGGAGAACAGGGGTAAAGGAAATAGCAGTTTAGACAACTGTTTAGTGACAGCAGGCCAGGATCATTTATTGCTTTGGGCTGATGTAGGTGCCATGCCATGGAAGGCAGATACTTATGAGCCCGTAGGAACCGCCCCCCGCCGCCATCACCAAAGTACAAAAGGACTGTAAAATGAAACAATGGGGATGCCTTTCTGATCTCCCCCTCCTCCTATTAACAGAAGTTCTAGAGCAGGGGTTCCCCATCCTCTGGGATCTAATGCCTCATCATCTGAGGTGGAGCTGATGTAACAAAAATAGAAATAAAGTGCATGATAAATGTAATACACTTGAATTATCCTGAAACCACCACCACCACCCTGCCCTGGTCCACGGAAAAATTGTCTTTCATGAAACTGGTCCCTGGTGCCAAAAAGATGGGGGACCATTGTTCTAGAGAGAATGGAGCAACAGAGGAGGAAGATAGAAAAGAGAGATCAGTGAGGGTAGGTAAGGTATACTCCCAACACATGAAACATTTATAAGTAAGAAGCTGGTCTTTCAAACTGACACACAGTATTCAAGCTTGGTGTCCATAGGTCTAATCGGCCAGGTGTTTCTACCTTTTGAGATCTCTGATTTCTGGGAAGGGGATCCCGATTTTCTCCTTTTAGGACAGGGGTGCTTTGTTTATCTATGAATTCATCTTTTATAGAGTCACAGTCAATTCATTCTTTCTCACATGTATACCAGATCTCCTGGGAATGTCTCTCCTTTACTCATTAAGAAACAATCCACTTCCATAGAAATAAACTTATCTACAAACCAGAAATAGAGTTACAGATGTAGAAAACAAACTTATGGTTACCACGGGGTAGAGGTGCATGCGTGCTTAGTTGCTCAGTCGTGTCCAACTCTGCGACCCCGCAGACTGTAGCCCACCAGGTTCCTCCGTCCATGGGATTCTTCAGACAAGAATACTGGAGTGGGTTGCCCTTTGCTCCCCCAGGGGATCTTTCCAACCCAGGGATCGAACCCAGGTCTGCCACATTGCAGGTGGGTTCTTTACTGTCCAAGTCACCAGGGAAGCCCAAGAATACTGGAGTGGATAGTCTATCCCTTCTCCAGGGCTTCTTCCTGACCTCGGAATCAAAATAGGGTCTCTTGCCCTGCAGGCAGTTTCTTTACCAGCTGAGCTACTGGGAAGCCCAGGGATAGAGGTGGGGAGGGATAAATTGGGAGATTGGGACTGACATATAAACACTAGTGTATATGAAATGGATAACTAATAAGGACCTATTAATAGCATGGGCTTGCCAGGTGGCGCTTGTGGTAAAGAACCCTCCTGCCAATGCAGGAGACATAAGAGACATGGGTTTGATCCTTGGGTCGGGAAGATCCCCTGGAGGAGAGCACAGCAACCCACTCCAGTATTCTTGTCTGGAGAATCCCTGGACAGAGGAGCATAGTGGGCGACAGTCCATGGGGTCATAAAGCATCAGACATGACTAAAGTTACTTTGCATGTGCACACACACACATAACACAGGGAACTCATCTCAGTACTCTGTAATGACCTATATGGGGAAAGAATCTTTTAAAGAGTGGATATATGTATAACTGATTCACTTTACTGTACACCTAAAACTAACATAACATTGTAAATCACCTATCCTCCAATAAATTTTTTAAAAAAGAAACAGTCTCCATAGAAAGAACAAACTTCTTTCTATGGAGAAGCTTTGTGTGTGTGTGTGTGTGTGTGTGTGTGTGTGTGTGAAGTGGCTCAGTCGTGTCCGACTCTTTGCGACCCCGTGGATTGTAGCCCGCCAGGATCCTCTGTCCATGGGATTCTCCAGGCAAGAATACTGGAGTGGGTTGCCATTTCCTTCTCCAGGGGATCTTCCCAACCCAGGGATTGAACCCGGGTCTCCTGCATTGCAGGCAGACGCTTTATCCTCTGAGCCGCCAGGGAAGCCATGGAGAAGCTTTAGAGACTATAAATGGCTCACTTAAGTACCAAAACTAAGGATACACACAATGCCTTGGTCAATGCTCTTTCTACTCCAGCCCCTTGCCCCCATACCTGAGCAATGCTCTCTTCTGAGAAGTGATGTACCTCTTAAAAATATGAAAGATAAGTTACAGTAATTCCAGGCTGGATGATTTGGTTTGGGAGAACACCACTGGACACAGCGACCTCAGCTTCAGACAGCAGAAACCAGAACTTTGCCCCTTCCATTTCCCATGCTTATCTCTGATAGAACATCTCATTACAAAACACCAGTATACCTTCCCAGTACAGATTGTGACACAGAGTTCCCATCACAGACCCTAAAACCCAGCCACCTGGGCTTGTAAGCAGCATTAAGAGCCAAGCCATGGATTTGGGCACACCTAGAATGACTTCTACTCTGTCAGATACTCATACTGTGGAAGAGTGTTTACTGACCTGGAGAAGCATAATTAACATCTAAGGGGAAAAAAGTGAAATAGACTATGATCCCATATTTGTTAAAAGACATTCTCTCAGTGTGAAACAGAACCTAGGAATTTGCACATCAAACAATATCTGTGTTTCTGCTGCTGCTAAGTCACTTCAGTCGTGTCCGACTCTGTGCGACCTCATAGACGGCAGCTCACCAGGCTCCCCCGTCCCTGGGATTCTCCAGGCAAGAACATTGGAGTGGGTTGCTATTCCCTTCTCCAATGCATGAAAGTGAAAAGTGAAGTCGGTCAGTTGTGTCCTACTCTTAGCGACCCCATGGACTGCAGCACACCAGGCTCCTCTGTCCATAGGTAGTGGTAAATGTTCATCTTATTCTGGGTTTTTAGAATTTCTACAATGACATGTTCATTCTTTTATTCATTCGTCCAACCTTCAATGCAACAGCCGCTACACTAGATGTTGGGCACATGTTGCAGGGAGAGGGGACAAGAAATAACCAGATCCAGGCTATGGCTTCATGAAAATGAGACTTGTAATTGGGAGAAATGATTATACATGTGTAGAGAGAAAGCTCTTATTTATTTGATTATAAAATCAGTTAGATTCCAATTAATAAAAGGGAAAGCCTATGTACAAAAAGTATAGTGAAAGAAAAGGGAAGGCAAGGTGTCACTAATCCCCATATGATTATCTCCTCCCAAGGAACAACAGTCCTCAGATGCTAACTTCATTACTCATTCCCATCCTGTCCGCCTTAAAATTCATAAAATGAGGAATAGCTCAGCTGCCAGAGGAAACTGCCCCTTTATTTCCTCCAGCCAGCGGGCTCTCCATTACTGCAGTAGGGAAGATGGGGGAAATTATTTTCTTCCTGTTTCTTCTATTTAGCAAGCTCACCATTACACATGTAAAAAGATCACCGATTTAATTAAGGATATGGACTCCTAATTCTGTTTGGTGTGCGTCCCTTCTTGCCAAGCTCACAAACTCTCATGAAGAGAGAACACGTTCCTACTAGCATAGAATCTGCTTTTTCCAGGCACCAGGAACTTCCCATTAGAACCTGTCTGTACTTAATTCTGAGTCTCTTCCCCCAAAGGCTGCTGCTGGCTGAGGCTATTGCTCTTCTGAAGCCTCCTGGTCTCTAACTGATGGAATGGGTCAAATAAAGGACAAGTATTGAGGAGCATGCTGGGATTATGTCACCAGCCCACCGTCAGCAACAGGCCACGCTCAGAGTCAGCAACTGGTGCTGTCTCTCAACATACAACGTACAAAAAAGGCTCTGATTGTGTTTTAAGACACTTTATTTTCTTTCTTTTTAAACACTTGCAAAAGGGAGTACTGAGTTACCAACAATTCAAAACCCCAAATCTCTTATGGAATTGTGCGGTATTGGTGAAATGAAGAACTCATTTGGGGAGGAGAAATTTTGTTGTTGTTGTTTTTATTGAAGTAGAGTTGATTTACAATATTGCATTAATTTCTGGTATATAGCAACATGATTCCATTGTATACATATATATATATATATATTTGTGTGCATATATATACAATCTTTTTTGTATTCTTTTCCATTATGGTTTATTATGGGATATTGAATATGGTTCCCTGTGCTATACAGTAGGACCTTGTTGTTTATTTTATATATAGTAGTTGTTGTTTATTCACCAAGTTATGTCCAACTCTGCTACCTCATGGACTATACACTGCCAGGCTCCTCCGTCCATGGGACTCCCCAAGCAGTTATTCTGGAGTGGGTTGCCATTTCCTTCTCCAGGGGATCTTCCTGACCCAGGGATAGAACTCATGTCTCCTTCATTGGCAGGCAAATTCTTTACCACTGAGCCAACAGGGAAACCCCAAATATAGTAGTGTGTATCTGCTAATCACAAACTCCTAATTTATCCCTTCCCTCTACCCCTCTTTCTCCTTTGGTAACTAGGTTTCTTTTCTATATCTGTGAGTCTATTTATATTTTGTAAATAAATTCATTTGTGTCATATTTTAGATTTCACACATAAGTGATGAGAGGGGAAATTTTTTAAGTCCCAATAATTCATCTTATTTCTAGTATAAGTTTCAAGTGTTTAACACTAAGTACATCTTATGAATCATATTAAACCTTCTGTACTTGCTAGTCTCTTCAAATATCTAGATTATTAAACATGTTTTTTAATTTTATAAAATAGAAAAATTTTAATTCTAGATGAACAATAAAATGTTATTTCAAAAAGAGACTCCTTTCTCTTCTATATTCATTGGCAGGAAAATCTAACATGACATATACTCATTATGATTGAACAAAGTGGAACTTTTACATTTACTGGAAGAATCTGCTGCAATCTGATTAATTAGCAAAATACTTGTTTAGCTCCGTGTGTCCTAAACATCCCGGAACTCCCTGGTTTCCGTTAGTCTTTCTTCTGGAAACATGATTTACAACACAGTGGTTCAATAAACACAAAAGTACATCCAGTTCCAAGTGATTGGCTGTGCAATTTACTTTGGACCAAGTTGGTTCTCAGCCTAAACAGAGACTCACATCTCTCTTGCATAAAGTGTCTTTCCATACCCTCAGTAGTGCATGCTTGGTAGACTTGCTAGATGGGCACACTGCCCAAAGTACAGCCCCCACTTTTCCGAAGGCCCCAGCCTGATTCAGGAGCTCCAGGCTCCTATGCCAAGAACCAGCCCCTATGCCAAGAGTCAGCTGAAAGTGTTCAAACTAGCCAACCGTTACTCCCAGGGATGAGGAACTTGCAGCAAGGAGACTCCAGGTTGGAAGAGAAGCTGGGACAGGTGTCACTCAAAGAAAGACTAGGGGTAATGGTGACGTGAGCTTCTGCTTGGCATACCTTCCCCTCTTGGCACACAAAGGTGCCCACCTCCAGGACATGTACACTTGAGAAAGGCCTGGAATTAGCAGCATTTGGACAAGGGAGAGGGTCTCAAGATCAAGGAAAAACAGCCCATGGATTCCTGTGGTCCAGTTGGCTACAGCATCTGCCAAATCTGGTTCCCAACTTCCCCTAGGACTGTCCCTTTCCCCACCTCTAATCTTGTGGGAGTCCTCAGACAGACAGGGAATCATCAGTGAGGCTAGGAAATACTTTGTGTTTGCTCAGACCTTCACCTTAACCCCATCCCATCTCCAGTGAGACTTGACTTCCTTTAAGGCCTCAGGGCCAACATCTCACCCTCTTTCAACCAGGCTTCCTGCCTGGCTGATTCAAGACATTTCCCTTCCCACTGATGATGTGTGCAGGGTTTTTTGTTATTTCTTTTCTTTTTTTTCCTATTTTCAACATTTTGGCTTTTTTTCCTGTTTGAAATACTTGTAACAGTAAGTTTTTTGTTTTAAAACATAGATTTTATTATTATTATTCAGGTATGGTTTATTGTTGTTCAGTTGTGTCCAACTCTTTGCAACCCCATGGACTGCAGCATGCCAGGCTTCCCTGTCCTTCACCATCTCCCGGAGTTTGCTCAAACTCATGTCCATTGAGTCAGTGATGCCATCCAACCATCTCATCTTCGGTCGTCCCCTTCTCCTCCTGACTTCAATCTTTCCCACCATCAGGATCTTTTCTAATAAGTTGGCTCTTTGCATCAAGTGGCCAAAGTATTGGAGCTTCAGCTTCAGCAGCAGTCCTTCCAATGAATATTTGGGTATGGTAAGGCCAACAGATGAGAAGGCAGCTGCCACTAAAAAGAGTTTGTTACAGATCCCTGAAGAAGGGGGCACACCACGCCAAGTGGGAAGAAGGTGACCATACGAGAAAGCGCCCAGAGGTCAGGGGACAGAAACAGTGGGGGAAAGCATGAGCAAATGGCTTTATTGTGGTTTCTGTGGGAATAACAGTGAAGCAGGGTGAGCAGGGTTAGCTAGTTTGAACACCTCCAGCTGGCTCTTGGCATAGGGGCTGGTTCCTGGTTGTCTACTACCTGGCTCTGGAGCAATTAGGGCAGGTAGATAGAGGCCCAGAGTGTGAGAGCCCCTTAAAGGAGGTGGTTGAGGTATGACTGACTTGGTTGGTTTCCACAGAAAAGGCTCATTCACAGGTTAGTTTACTATTACAGGTTACTTTACTGATCTCTAAGAATTGGCTACCTCTGGAAGAAATAGTCCCTCCAGGGTCAGGGAGTCCCCAGAATGTGAAAACATCAAAAACACAGATACAGAACAGAATAATGCAATTAACACAACTTCTGAGGCACCCTTGGAATGACTCAGGCCTCCTGCTGCTATCAAATGAGCCAGGCTGTATGAGGCCCTTGCCAGTGGATATTGGAGCCTTGCTTGGCTTGCTTTGTCATGTTAAAATCCCTGGAATCTCGCTTCTTTGACCTAACTGTCTCTAGTCTTAGTCAACCCAGCAGTCCATTCTTCCTCCTCTGCAGAGTGGTCAAGAATCTAGTGACCTCTCCATGGCAGGTTCTGCTATGTTCTAGAGTTCTCATCAGATAAGTACAAGTGCCTCCTTTTTTCTCAACTTTTACACATTTTTGCCCCCAGCCTGCCTCTCCACAATCACAACCCAGACAGTACACTCTCTAACTCCTCCACCTCCTGCTTGTATCCATCCCAGGGAAACCTTCACTCCCCAGTGTGTTCCCTTCACTATTCACACTCCTCTTTCCCTGGCCTGCTCCCCACCTCAAGTAACAAACCTGTTCCTGGACACCACAGAGTGCTGGCCACACTGCTCGCACTGGTGCAGGGAGGTTGAAAGAGGATGCCTACTGGGTCCTCACCTTCTCGGTCCCATCTCGCGTGAATCATCCCCGGGTGCGGCCCAACACCATTTTAACATTTCCCATAGGATGGTGAGGCAGGAGATGGTGCACACACTTCTCCGTGGGCACCCATTACTTGATGTGAAATTATTTTATCCAGACCCGGGGGGAGAAGGATCTTTAAAGCTGTGAGGATCCCTTTCCCTGATGCCTGTTTTGAACATAACTGGTACTACAAACAGCTCTCAGTTCTCACGGCCCCAGGGATGCCCTCTGACCTAAAGACACAGACACAGCATTCAGAATTGTCTCCCCACTTGGGGTAAATCTCAAGCTCATGCAACTCAGAGACTAGGGCATGTCCCCTCTTGGCTCTTATTTTTTAATTGACATCATTATTCATGGCCCTTCATTCATCCATAAAGAATAAATCTGTTGGGTTCCTAAAAAAATTCCCCTGGGAATTTTTGATTAGCACTGAACTGAATTTATAAATTAATCCAAGGAGAACTGACATCTTTATTAACATCCTCTCCATGAACATGACATTCCCACATCCCCACTTTTTATCCCTTAACAAACTTAAATTTGTTCTGTAAATATTCGTGTATTTTTAAAGCTTTTTGCCTAGATAGTTAATGCTCTGATGCTATTTTGTGTTGTATTTTTTAGCTGTTAAAAATTAGTGTGCTGCTGCTGCTGCTGCTGCTAAGTCGCTTCAGTCGTGTCCGACTCTGTGCGACCCCATTGACGGAAGCCCACCAGGTTCCCCCGTCCCTGGGATTCTCCAGGCAAGAACACTGGAGTGGGTTGCCATTTCCTTCTCCAATGTGTGAAAGTGAAAAGTGAAAGGGAAGTCGCTCAGTCGTGTCCAACTCTTTGCGACCCCATGGACTACAGCCTACCAGGCTCCTCCATCCATGGGATTTTCCAGGCAAGAGTACTGGAGTGGGGTGCCATGAGAAATACAATTGATTTTTTTATGTGAAACATGGCAATCTCACTGAATTCTCTGAAAGGCTTTGTTGTGCACACGTGTTCAGTCATGTTCAAGTCTTTGCAACCCCGTGGACTGTAGCCCACCAGCCTCCTCTGTCCACTTTATGCTGATGGATTTTCTATGTAAAAGGTTGTATCATCTTGAAATAATGATGGTTTCATTTCTTCTCTTCCATTTCTTACCCTCCTCCTGTTTCTTGTCTTAGCAGTGGGTACGTCCTCCAGGAGAATGTGAAACTTGTTGATCTGAAGAGGAATCCATGTCTTATCCTTGGTCTTCTTGAGAATGCACCTGAAGTTTTCTTTTTTTACACATAATATTTGCTGTAGAGCAATGATTCTCAAACTGTTTGGCCTTTAGGGTCCCAACATACTCTTAAAAATTATTGAAGACCTCAAAGAACTTTTATTTATGGAGACTATCAGGATTTATCACACTAGAATGAAAAAAATGTTAAAGAATACTGAAACACAATAATATATCATTCATGATATTACGAAGTTTTATGATGACTGAGTTAATTTATGAAAAACTATTTGCAGAGTGTCTAATAAATGGTCAAATAAATAAAGATAATAATAAATCCATTATGTTAACATAAATAATATATTTTAATGAAAATAATCTCTTTCCAAAACAAAAAAATGATAATAACAAATATAGTAAGTTTACATTAAATTTTTAAAAAAAAATCTGACTTAATCAAAGATAGCTGGGTTCTCACATCTGACCCTGCACTCGATCTGTCATAATACATTATTTGGGTTGAAGTATAAAAAATTCAACCTTACACAGAAACATAGATGGAAAAGGGCAGAGCATTTTAACAGAGTTTTAAGATAATTCAGGCTATTCTTTGATATGATACCAAAACTTGACAAGTGGTAGTTTCTTAAAGGTCAGTTGAATGCAGAAATCTAAAAGTGCATCAATAAACCTTTCACACCCAGTACATTTATGAAAAAATGAGAATGAAAAAGGAAAAGATTATTACTGTTGAATATTATTGTGAAAACAGTTCTGATATCATAGACTCCCCCTGAAAGGGTCATAAGAGATCCTCAGGTTTGCAGAGAATACACTGTGACAACTGCTTCTATGGATTATTGACTTAACCTTTATCAAGTTGAAAAGGTTCTCTTATTTTATTATACTTGAAAAACAAAATCATTAGTAAGTGTTGACTGTTATGAAACGCATGGCTGAGAGACTGAGAGGGCTTTCTGTGCCCTGGAACTGACAGCTCAGCACTGGCGCACGGAGCAGTGGAAGGCGCTCAGGGCACCCATGAGGTTCCCTGGGGTTGGTCTGTCGGTTTTGAAGCTCAAGGGCTTTGGACATGAACTCAAAGGATTTAGTTTCTAGCAGGGACCATCCTGAGGAAGTGACCAGGAAAGCAAGGTCCAGGCTGGAGGCGTCATCCCTAACCACACACCTTCCAGCAGCCTGGAGGCTGCCATCGTGGAGCGCCGCAGCCCAGGGCCCCGCCTCAGTCTCTCCACTGCTGACAGACCAGCCGTCTTCCCGAAAGTGGCCACCAGGCGGATCAGGCCTCCCTCATTTCCTCAGGCTTGCACAACCAGGGAAATGACCTGTGGATGAGGACAGCCATTGGTGTCCGGTAAGTCACCCTTTGCAGATATGTAGGAGAAATAACCTGCAGGGACTCTCCCCGGGCACCAGACCAGCTGTTCTCCTCACCCCTGACCCTCCCAGGGATGGCTCAGAATAAATACAGCCATTTCTCTGCAGCAGGCAAGGACCAGCGCTCTCCTCCCCTGGGGATCAGGTGAGGAACCACTTCAAGGAGCCATTTCTTTGAAAACTCTTACTTTAAAACATAATTTTTCTGATTTCTCTTTCTCCTATATGTGGTCAGTGCTGGCAGAGTGCTGCATGGGAAATGCTTTTTGATTACGACAGGCTGCTTTAGTAAGACACAGCTTGGACTCAACTGTCCTCTTCTTCCATCAAAGCCATCTGGGTGACCTCTTAGACAGTCCTGGGTTCAGGGCTGGTGGGTTCAGAATTGAGGGCGTGAGGCTGCGAGTAAGGTCCTATTGCACTGTGTCCTAGTAGGACCACTGAGAGTCTAGTGGAGATGAACAGCCAGGCTCTCCTCGACATACAAACCCCAGGCGGAGGGGGTGCGAGGCTTGTCCGTGTCTCCCTGACCCTCTCCTTTCCTTTCAGCACAATGAAGCTCTTCACAGGCCTCATTCTCTGCTCCTTGGTGCTGGGAGTCCACAGCCAGTGGTGGTCCTTCTTTGGTGAGGCTTATGAAGGTAAGGCCGATGGAGGGGCGATGGCATCCTTGGACCTCTAGGCTTCACCCTAAACACCACTGAGGGTTGAAGCTGGGTCCTAGGTGTTCCCCTATGTGGTAGAATGTGCCAGGTGTTGGGGGAGCTTTTTTCAGAGAGTTTGAAAAGCACAGGATTTATGTCCATCAGGTACTAGACAAAGAACGAGCATCATTTCCAGCTGAAATAGCAGTTTGAGTGGAAGACACAAAACAAGTCTGAAATGGAACAAACTTTCCCTCAGACCAATTGCACGAAGTAGGGTGAAAGCGGTCCATCTGTTCTCCTCTCCTGTCTTTCCATCCCTGCTCCTCCCTCCCTCCCTTCCTCTCTTCCTTCCTTCCATTTCCTAGTTGGATAATTCAGAGACCTTCAGAACACCTTGTTGGTCCTTCCTATACTCAGTGACACCGTCCCTGCTTTAGTCTATTTCCTACCCTTTCCGAGCTGTTAAACTTACAAAAAGGTGTGTGTATGTGTGGTGTGGGGGGGCACCTAATATCATATGAAAGCCTCCACCAGGAACTCAGCCCTTTCACACAAATCAAGTGACCCACTCTCTTGCTCTGCCCAGGGCTGGGGAGTTTTCCAGGACACTAGCAGCGCTAACTGGGCCAGTTCCACGAAGACAGGGGCAGTTCTGGTCAAGCTGGGACAGTTGGTCACCGACTTACCTGCAGAAAACCTCCGTGAGGAGGCATCTTCCTCCACCAAAAGGGGAGAAAGCCGAGGCTTAGAGCATCCGAGTCCATCGCCCAGGGACTGAGTGCCCATCAGCAGGTGGCAGGACAGAGGTGGGAACCCAGCTGTGTTTGAGGCCCAGGCTCTCACAGAGTAGACTTCTCCCAGCACCACTTCCTCAAGCCGGGGGCTGAGCAATCTTGGCTGCAGTTTGGAGTCACCTGGGGAGCCATGAAAACTATTGCTGCCTGAGACCAGCCCAGAGATGGGGAGGTGATTGGCTTGGGCTGTGAGGGCTCAGGGGACTTTCAGTGTCTCCCCAGATGATTGGAAAGTGCAGCCAGGCTGAGGAAAAGACCCACTGCCTCAAGCAGCCCACATCATCAGTACCGTCCACTAGAGAGTTCTCAGGATTCCGTTCACTCACCCAACAGGCAGGGGAATCAAGTCACAGTTGATCCTTTCATGAGGCAGAAACACGTTTCTTAGGTGTCAGAGCAGAGGAGCTGTGTGTCTGCCCCTTTCTCAGAATCTGTCTCCCATGTCACCTCCTCACTCACCCACGTGCCCCGGAGCTTGTCATATACAGCTTTCTCTACAACAGTGGTTCTGGACCCAGGGCAACTTTGTGTCCTGGGGACGTTTGGGTGCATTTTCGGGTGTCACACTGGGGAATAGTTTGAGAGGTCAAGGATGCTGCTAGACATGTTATAATATCCAGGACAGCCCTGAACAGCAACAATGTACCTGGTCTCAAATTTCAGTAGAATGCTGTTGAGGAATCCTGTCCTGTAATAACTCTCTCTGTCCTTAAACATACCAGGTAGAGCCCTCATTGAGATGCAGCAGAGACGTCATCACAGGGGTCAGTCAAACAGGTCCCACAGCTGTAGCCCCTCCCCCACCCCACCCCAATGACTCTCATTCCAGTACCAGGAGCAGGCAACTGGGCATAAGGAATGGTCTTCTCACCCTAAGGCATCCGTGGTGCTATGACCACAGGCTGACACCAAGTTGGTGGAAGATGTTTCATTCCTTGATTCTTCTGTAAGCGGTATCACCGTTTTCTCTCCCCTGATAATCCTTACTCCATGTGCTTTGCTTTCCAGGGGCTAAAGACATGTGGAGAGCCTACTCTGACATGAGAGAAGCCAACTACAAGGGTGCAGACAAATACTTCCACGCCCGCGGAAACTATGACGCTGCCCAAAGGGGACCGGGGGGTGCCTGGGCTGCTAAAGTGATCAGGTGTCAGGGTCCCTGGGGATGCAGGGATGGGTGAGCAGAGCTTGGCTGCCTAGGACAACCTGGAAGGGCCAAGCCTTGGAGAACTTTCCTGTAGGCTGTGTGCCCTCCTTCTCTTACCCACCCTCCTGCTCTGTGCCCACTGTGAGGTCTGAGGAGCTGAAGAGCACAGCAAGTCTGTTGAGACCAGTGACTCTCCACCCTCCCTCTATGGGTGCTATTCACCCAACATACAGGGGACTTGCAGGGCTGAGGTGGTAGTGCCTGGGGACTGCAGGGTTGTAGCCCCTCTTTCCTTGGCTCCTCTCAGAGTCATTGATCCCTTGGAAAGAGGAGAGATGGGAGGGGTGAGGCTGTGGCTCATAGTCCTGGATTAATCCCCTCCCTGCCCTCCTCCTTTCCAGTGATGCCAGAGAAAATATTCAGAGATTCACAGACCCTCTGTTTAAGGGTACGACCAGTGGCCAGGGTCGGGAGGACTCGAGGGCCGACCAGGAGGCCAACGAATGGGGCCGGAGCGGCAAAGACCCCAACCACTTCAGACCTGCTGGCCTGCCTGACAAGTACTGAGCTGCCTCTCCCTCTGCTCAGGAGACGGGGCTGTGAGTCCCCAAGGGCAGGGACGCTGACCTAGAGAGTTCTCTGTCCTCAGAAGGCAGCAGATCTAATAAATGCTCAAGAGATGGAATACTGAGACTATGTGTCATTCTTGGTATAAGGACAGCCTGTTAGTTCCAGGACTGATGGCCAGACACCGACATGAAGGCTGAGCTTGTGCCTTCAGACGTGTGTTTGGTTCTGGACACAACCTCAGCATCATTCAGGACAGACGCCCTCTCCAGCCTTCCCTAATCAGACCCGCTCCCTCTCCAGGCCCCTCTGGTTACACGGGGCCATTTCCAGGCCCTTCTCAGTCAGGCCTTCTCACTCCCTGCAGTTGTGTCCTGTCCCCTTCACTGTCATGGGGTCTAGTCCCCTAGCCTGTCTTCGGTGCTCTCTGTGTGGGGCATGGACACAGCCCCAGGAGGACTGGATGGTGGAATCCTGCTCCAGAAACTGCCACCTTGATCTCCTGTTCATTTCTCAGCAGATCTTAGAAACCCATCTATGAACCAGCTTCTTTCTGTGCCATCCGGAACTGCCTCCAGCACTGTTTCCTGCTAGTTTATATTTTCTGGTCTTATTTGAAGCCTAAATGAAGACGTAGAGCCTCCTTGCTTGTGAATGTTTCCTCATAGCCTCTTATTTTAACTAGCTCACTTGCAGAAATATTAGTGGGTAGAGAGCAGGACAGAGAGTCTACTTCTGTAAGTGCATGTCCAGAAACCAGTTAGTGATTTATAAAGGGAAATTTTCATACAAGGTATTATTAACTGGTTGTAGGATTAACTACTAAGAGATTAAGAAATTCAGAAAGCTTCAGTTCTAATGAGGTGGATGAAACTGGGGCCTATTGTACAGAGTGAAGAAAGCCAGAAAGAAAAACACCAATACAGTATACTAACGCATATATAGGGAATTTAGAAAGATGGTAACAATAACCCTGTGTACGAGACAGCAAAAGAGACACTGATGTATAGAACAGTCTTATGGACTCTGTGGGAGAGGGAGAGGGTGGGAAGATTTGGGAGAATGGCATTGAAACATGTAAAATATCATGTATGAAACGAGTTGCCAGCCCAGGTTCGATGCACGATACTGGATGCTTGGGGCTGGTGCACTGGGATGACCCAGAGGGATGGAATGGGGAGGGAGGAGGGAGGAGGGTTCAGGATGGGGAACACATGTATACCTGTGGTGGATTCATTTTGATATTTGGCAAAACTAATACAATTATGTAAAGTTTAAAAAAAAAAAAAAAAGAAATACAGAAAGCTGAGGTTTTGATCTTGTTGGGAAGCCTGTAGCCCATGGGAAGGCTGATAAAGATTGCTGGTGTCCCAATCCAAAGCTGACAAGTAAGATGTCCCCCCTGTACCCATGAAGCTTGGTATGGAGCCGCTCAGGGGTGCAGTTGAACTCACTGGGCATGCAGCTGCGGCTTCCTGTGAACTCACCTGAAGGCAGCACACATGGGGCAGGGTTAGAAGGCCTCTGAGCTCCCTGGAAGCCAGCTGTGGAAAGGGCAGTGCTACGGACTGAATGTGTCCCCCCTCCCCAATTTCTATGTTGAAGCCCAGCTCCTAATGGAGCTGTTCAGATGAAAGAAGTAAATAAGGTTAAATGAGGTCACAAGTGTGGAAGCCTGGGCTGGAAGGATTGCTATGCTAGGCTAAGTCACTTCAGTCGTGTCCGACTCTGTGCGACCCCATAGACGGCAGCCCACCAGGCTCCCCTGTCCCTGGGATTCTCCAGGCAAGAACACTGGAGTGGGTTGCCATTTCCTTCTCCAGTGCAGGAAAGTGAAAAGTGAAAGTGAAGTCGCTCAGTCTTGTCTGACTCTTGGCGACCTCATGGATTGCAGCTTACCAGGCTCCTCCATCCATGGGATTTTCCAAGCAAGAGTACTGGAGTGGGGTGCCATTGCCTTCTCCGCTGGAAGGATTAGGATCCTTATAATGTTAGAGACGTCAGAGAGCTAGCTTTCTCTTTCTCCTGTAAAGACACAACAAGATGGTGTCCATCCACTGACCAAGAAGAGAGCTCCCACCAGGGACCAAGTTGGTTTGCAATTTGGTCTTGGACTTTCCAGCCTGCAGACGTGTGAGGAATGAAGTTCTCTGATTGAAGCCACCTAGTCTGTGGTATTAATGTATTGTTAGGGAGACAGAATGTTGCTGAACACCTTGGGAATCCAGCTGTGAGGCCACAACAATTGCCAGGAAACTTCAGTGGCTGGGAATAACATAAAAACTCCAGAGTGCCAGTGGGTGTCCTGTATGTGAGAAGAGCACTGCGGGAGCTGGATGGAAGGAAGGACACAGGACCTGGAAGAGATGGCGGTAAATCCTGCTTGTCCCTCCAGAGCCCTCTACTGACAGATTAACATCAGGCCCAGTTGGCATGGGAGAAATGTTGCCTCAAACTGGAAACAACCCAAATGCCCATCAAATGAAGAGTGGGTAAACAAACTGTGACATGTCTGTACAATGGACTTCTATTCAGCAATAAAGGGGACAGAATAAACACGACTGTTTCTCAAATTATTATATTGAGAAGAAGACTTACACAAGAGTGTATACTTTATATGAAGTTTATGAACAGGTTAAAAAAACTGATATTTAATGATAAAGAAGAGTAGTTGCCTCTGGAGGCAGAGGGGATGGCCTGGGAGGGGCTGAGAGGGAATTTCCGAAATGATGGAAACCTTCAAAATCTCTTGAGGATGTGGGTTACATAGGTGTATTGATTTGCCAAACTCGTTGACAGGTAAATTAAGACATGTGAAATTCATTGTATGTAAGTTGTACTTTTCTCTCAGTCCATTCAATCTGCTATAACAAAATATCATTAATTGAGTGCCTTATAATCAACAGAAATTTATTCCTCACAGTTCATGAGGATGTGAAGTCCAAGATCAAGGTGCTAGAAGATTGTGTCTGGTGAGACTCTACTTCCTTGTTCATAGATGGCCGTCTTATTCCTGTCTTCTCATGTGGCAGGAAGGCAAGGGAGCTCTTTGGGGTCTGTATTATGAGGGCACTAATCCCACTCATTAAGGCTCCACTCTCATAACCTAATCACCTCTCAAAGTCTCCACCTTCAAATACCATCACTTTAGGAATTAGGGTTAAACCTATGGGTTTTAGGGGCACAGAAACATTCAGTCTATAGCAACAACTTAAACATAACAATTATTAAATAGAAAATGCATCCCCAATAAATAAATATATCATATATTATAATAATTAAAAATATGGATGTATAACTAAATTAGTAAAATATATATTGTGAAACATTTAGGAATATAAAAGTAAATCTTATATGGCCTTGCCCTAAAGGGACATGTTGTCTATCTATAATCAGTGGAAAATTGCAATGAGGGAAGAGAGGGAACATCCCGTCAAAGCAGGTTAAAGGCACAGAGCAGGCAGAAGTCTTGTACTTGGGGCTTTAAGAGGGCAAGGAAAGGAAACTGCATGAAGAACTCTTTCATGAAGCATACATTCTGTAGTTGATTTTTCTGATGAAATTGGTAAAGTAATAAAGATAAGTGATCTAAATCTGTTAAATAGAGATTTATCACAGGCTTGAACTAAAAATTCACTGACTTATTTATTTACTAAATCCTTTATTCAATAATTATTTAGCAAATATTTGCTGTGTTTACTCTATGACAGGCCCTGGGTGAAGCTAGAATATTTCTTGTCAAAATTAGATATGACTCCCTTTTTGGGGGGTAGACTGAATTTTGGGCTTCCCTGGTAGCTCAGGGGTTAAAGTGTCTCCCTGTGAAGTGAGAGACCAGGGTTCGATCCCTGGGTTGGGAAGATCCCCTGGAAAAGGAAATGGCAACCCACTCCAGTACTCTTGCCTGGAAAATCCCATGGACAGAGGAGCCTGGTAGGCTACAGTCCATGGGGCTGTAAAGAGTCGGACACGACTGAGTGACTTCACTTTCGACTTCACTGAGTGACTTCACTTTCACTTTCACTTTCAGACTGAATTTTAATTCTTTTAGTTGTTTTGAGATGGAAATTGTAGGCCATTTAGGGAAAGAGTTGTCAGAAACATTTAATTTGTCCTCTTGGTTGAATGCAGTGACCAAACATATTTATACTTTTCCTGTACTGCTTTCAACCTTCTGCTTGAAGTGGATTTCTTCAAAAGTAGAAGCAGTCCTGGACCCCAGAATTGGCAAAGTTCCCCTGCAGATGGGGTGAAGGCCCCTGAATAAGGTAATCCTTCAGACACTGCACTTTGTTTAACAGGCATTGTCCCACTTAATCATTATCAGGATGATTGCTGTCTTAAGAAAATTGACCATACCGATAGGGCCAAAGTTGGTATACAAAACCACGTCTCTGTGACCTCAAAGCAGAGTCTATCCTCTGCCCTGTGATTATATCACCAACAGGCCTTGTGAGCAAAAGTCACGGAAGGGGACAACACCCATGTAAGAAGACTGTGATGACCCAGATCATTCCGAAATACAGATTGCAGTTACCCCTGTAGGCAAAGGTGAGGTGCAAAGGTGAGATGGAATAGTTGGTAGGAGAAGGTATATGTTCACAGCAACAGCAGCCATGTGACCAATTGGAAAGGATTGTCTATTGTGAGTATTTCTGTAATGTAAATGTTTAATATCTCACAGATATTTTTCTTCTTCTCTTCTATTACTTTATCATCATACAGAATATGTACTAACAGCAGTTAACTGTATAGCTTAGTGTTTAAGTTATAGGATTTCAAAAAGGGAGTATAACTCACTAGAAAAAGAATAAGCATAATATATTAGAAAAGCAAAAAGAGACTTTATCCTCTTTGTGGAAAAAGGTTGGTATGTTTCAGGTGTACATGGAATAAGTACATCATGTACGGGAAGCTTGACTTTGCTATTGTCTTTATTTGGAATTAGCTATGGGTTAGGGAGGTGGTTACTGGTACTAAGTTGACAGGGAGTGGCCTGTGATGGGTCTGAAGTTGACATGTCAGTTTGGTTAGGCTGAACAATGTTTCCCACAACTCCTTTCCCTTTATGCTTCTACTTAAAATGGGCATCAAGAGCCCGTTTGCACAAGATGCGGTGGTTGGCAAGGAAGCAGCAGTCCTACTGTGTCTATGTGTGGAAGGTCAGTGCTGGGGGACCAGGACGTTCATGAGCATTGTGGTTTCTCTCTCGGTTCATCTCGTTGGCACAAGGCAGCTGCTGGCCTACAGCTGCTCCACCTTCCCCTGACGCTCCTGCGGCTTCTCTGACTCCTGGACCAGGTGTGTGGTTAGCTCCATAGGAAGGGAGCCAACCTCTGCAGACCGGCAAGGCCGCAGGTGCTGAGAGAGACTGACACAAGTTCTGGCTGGTTCTCATGGGCTTTAGCTCATGCTCCTGAGTTCTAGCTTGTCCTGTGGGCTTCAAGCTCTAGCATCAGACAAACAGGCAACAGCTTTACAGAGACAGTCTAACCAGAACCTACAACTGTGTCAGATCAAATATATGTACATATTTACACAATGATACAGAGAATCTTCTGTAAGTACTGCTTCTCTGACTGAACCCTGGTTAATACAGAATCACTACATGGAACTACTGACACCCCCCTGGTTTCCTGAGGAAGGCTTCCTCCGCTTTTCTTCACCTCAGCTGTGTCCTCCAAAACCCTCAGAAGAGCCAACTTGGGGGCCAGCTGCCCCTGCTTCTGATGCGTAAAGAAGCCAACAGAAAAGCAAATGATGGGGTTGGCACTGCTGTTAACAGGACCATCCCTGTCCTAAAATAATGTAAGGACATGTTGAAATCCTCCTGAAACTGGTATAGCAGAAAACTTTGGATGCCAAAATGCAGGCTGCCGAGGAGGAAGACCAGCACTATGAGTAGGATGACCACGTAGAGCCTGGTCAGCTGCACCTGCTGGGACTCACAGAGGATTCTGACCAGCAGGGCCAGGCTGGAGTTAGCAAGAACCACCAATATGAACATCAGTTACCCAGCAATGATGAAATCAAATACTGGACACCAATCACAGTCAAAATCCCTAAAAGGAAGCCATAATAGTTCTCTTCCAGAAGATTCAGCAGGAGACACAGGGCCCAGGGCCGGCACATTTGAGAGCTGATGTGTGTCTTGGGCACCCGCAGTGGTACCAGATGGGGTCCAGGATGGACAAGCAGCGCTCGGGGCTAATGGTGCTGAGCAAGGTCAGGCCCTCGAGGTAGGCGAAGGTCAGCACAGTGGTGAAGCAGTTGGCGATGGAGCTGGAGACAGAGTGGAAGGAAGTGAGGAGTGCCTCCAGGAAATTGCAGTCTGGAAGGTGAGGGACAGGAAACCAGCCCCGCCTGGTTGAGGATGTAGAGGAGAAGGCTTTCCTGTGCACACAGAAGCCCAGGAGCCAGGGCACAATGGTGTTTCATGCCAGGACCAGGGCAGAGGGCAGCAAGGTCAGGGTCGGGATCTGCATGTCTAGGGTTTGATGAAGGGCCTGGTCACTTCCATTCGTTGCTGTGGTTTTGGTCCCCTAGGCTGGGATGACTGGATCCAAGCTCAGAAACCCTCCGCTGTGCCCCTGGGAACACAAACAAGACATGAGCACCTGCTGTGTGATCATTTACTCTCAAGGCCACCCTGCTAGGGTGTCACAGAGAGAACCAGAAGTTTGCAGAGATTGAGGTACTTACTGAAATCTGTATAGCCATGGAAACCTGGAACTTGGATTCAAATCCAGTTCTCTCTGAGTCAAATGCCTGGGCTCTCTCTATTATAACACGAACCCTCCACTGACATGGGGGTGTTATGGAGCCCCACCCCCACCAGAACTCACTGCCCAGAGGTTATGCCAAGTCCCCAGAATTTCCTGAAGAGGACAGGTAAATGTCTGGGATAGAATCTGAGAGCCCAGGAGAGGGCGTTGGGCCAGATCATTACTTCTGTCCTGGGCCAGAAATTTCCTCCCAGGTGCATGAAGTCAGGAGGACATAGAGATGACTGCAGGCCACCCTTATGACTAAGAGAGGCCCATCCACTGGGGAGAAAGAAGACTGTGCTTTAGGGACATGAGACGCATGCGATCTCTTGCTAGGAGAGGTGCGAGGGTGGCCAGGCCAGGTGGGTTAGCTGTGTGTGTGGCTCAGTGTGTCAGCTCCATGAAGTCAGGGGAGCTTTTTATATCCCCACAGTGTGTTCTCAATAAGTATTCATTCAGTGTGTGAATGAATGAATGAATGGAGCCCAATGAAGTTGAGGATTTGGAATAAAAGTTAGTATAGATGTACAATTAAAGGCATTAGGACACACATTTGTAACATGATGAAGATCTCATTCTTGTGGAGAGCTGTGTGTGTTTAGAATGACATTCTGCCCAAATAACTTACATTGATCACTGAGGTGCCTTCGAAGTGAGGATTCCACAAGGCTTTGCTGAGCACCTACAATCATTTCAGTGCATAATTTAGGGGTAGGATTTAGGGCTGAGCTGCATACAGTGGAGGAAGAGTAAATGAGGGATGGTCAGAGGGCCACTGAAAAGAGAAATTTCAAGTTTGGCGATGTCTGGGGGGACTGGGAAGTGGGGTGCAGGGTGTGAGCAGCAGAAACCCACTCCATTTTCTCTCCTGGGGGATCACTGGGAGAGTTTGGTTTGCTGAGTGAGTTTTTGTGCAGGATGAGTCTGTGAGTCTATGAAGGGAAGTAAAAAAGCGGCAGGGCTTGGAATGTAGAGACACTGCTGCAGAATTCACCCCGAGAAAGAGCACTAGCTCACCTCTGGGGGTGGGAGAGCTGATTGAGAGTTTATCAGGTATGGTCTCCTTTACTCCTCTGAAGAGCCCTATTGAGGTAAGAACTAGTATTGTTCCCATTTTACAGAGGATGGAATGAAGCACAATAAAGATGAGTGCTTTGCTCCTGGTCTCACACAGGGTGAATCTGAACCCAATAGGGCTCCTTAGGGTCTACAATTTTGATCAGCCCTCCAGACCCACCACTGCTGTGGTGCTGATTACATGTGGATGTGGGGAAAAGCAGAGAAGTGACTCCCAAAGTAAATCCAAGGTGGCACTCAATATTGTGGCCTATAAAAACCAAAACCAAAACTAAAAATGACTAATATAAGCAAACTCCAAAACACAGAGGTAGAGAAGCCCGTTGAACAGAGAACGCAAGATGTGAGTGGAACTCATTTAGGAACAGACAGCAGAATGCAGAAGCCCTTTCTTGCTTCACAAAGGCTCTGGAATCCAGAGGACTCACAGGGGCAGGAGACCTCTAAGCGGGAAGAGGACATGTCCTCTGCTATGGCCCAGAGAGAAATCAAGGGCAGAATCATCCGTGTTTCCCTCTCTTAGAGAAGCAAGATCCCACAGCCCTGACTGACCATGGAAGGATGTTGGGGGGAAGCCAGAACCTCTGCCACCCCTGCTTAGGGCACTTAACGGTTTGTGAATCTATTTTCTTTGGTGTGAGAGATATATATATATGTATATAGTCCAAACCGGAAGCTCTATAAGGATTAAGTCTTGCCCGTTGTTGTTCACTATTGTATTCCTGGCATCTAGCATGTTCCTTAAAGATCGTCTGTTGTCATAGCTTCATTTCATAGAGGAAGAAGCTGAGACCTAAGGGGTCAAAGGATGTTCCTGGGATGTCACTGTGAAGAACAGGCCCAACACCACCCCATCTCCTGCAGCCCTGTCCCAGGCTTTCCTACTGTTCCCTGCTCCACCATTCATTATTTGTGAGGAGCGCCCGAGAAAAATCTTCACGTAAGGATTTTCTTCAAATACGCCCCCAATACCTGTTCTCCTCTTTTGTCACACACTCTCTGGCCAACTGCTCCTTCCTTGGCCCCTTTAAGCCTTGAGGTGGAAATGTTTCACGACTGCTTGCCTTAGGGGGCTTCTCTTAAGAAGAATGCATCATTGTCACTGTCCCTAACCCTTGCCTGTCTCTGCAATTGGGCCCCTCATGCAACACTCCTCAATTATCCCAGTTTGGGCTGTTTCCTCCTGGGACTCTGCCAGATCCACAACAGAAGAAAACTTTGAAAAGCCAGGAAACAATGGAATCTGGGTACCAGCAGTCCAGCTCCAGGAAGCAATGCCTGTGTGTGACCTTGTTCCCTAAATTAACATAAGAGGCAACACTCTCTCCAAGACAGCAGATCTGAATGGTTGGAATGAAGGGGAGAGTGGGGAGATGGATCAGAAGAGAGAAAGGTCCTGGTTGACCCCATTTGGATCTCTCACCGTCGGAGCTGCCAGCACGCAGAGAGGCTAGTAGAGAGCTCCATGTCTCCTGCTTTTAGGGTCTACAATTTTGATCAGCCCTCCAGACCCACCACTGCTGTGGTGCTGATTACATGTGGATGTGGGGAAAAGCAGAGAAGTGACTCCCAAAGTAAATCCAAGGTGGCACTCAATATTGACGAAGGAAACTCCATGACTCTCAGCAGGTAGCATCGCAATGTGAAACAGAGACATGGAAACTTAGAGCAAAACCCATGACTGGCTTTGGAAATAAGACAGTTCTTGGGATACATCCTTATCTTTCTTCCATTCTTCTGGCCAGAGGGGAAGAGCTGACTTCCACCTGTGCTGAAGGGGGAGAGCCTCTCAGGGATTGAGCGATGCCAGAGGACGCATCTTTGTCCTCTAAACTGGAAGATGTGTTCAGGAGCTGGAGTGGAGACCAAGCAAGATTTTTCAAGATGCTGGACAGACTTGTGATTTCCTGTAGAGGGCTTGTGAGCCATTCAGAGACCAGAGCTGTTTGAGATGTGATCCCTCATTGAGACATTTCTCTGCATTGGCCCCACTTCCACTCACTTCATCCTGCCCACCTGGTCCACTTTCCAGTGAGTCATTGCTGTTCTGGAACTTGTCATTGACAACTACGAGCCTGGGTAGCAATGTCAATCGATGTGAACATGCAAGGTGAGGATTTATAACTAGAGGATACAGTCTATCGTAGGATGATTGAAAGTTCACCATGGCCTGACCCCATTTTTTTGTTTTCTCTATCATAGCAGTAATGCATTGTTTCAGAATGATTGAGAAATGTATGCAAAGGGGAGTCTTCCCAAATCCCACTCTCTAGAGGCCACCATTTGTTGTACTTTCCATTCTTCTTACTTCTTTCAAGTATTATTAACTTTGAATCGTTGAATTATATTGCTATTTTTAAATTTACCGATATTAACAACTGGATAATGAGGCTCCCTTTATGAAATGTGAAGAATGCAGCATACATAACACGTCTTTTTTCTTCCTTCAATTCACAATATTTGCTATTTTTTAGACAAGATAGTCTGTGTGTCCAGTCTTTTCAGTCTTATGTCCTATGACTTCAATTCATCCTGTAGCCATATTGAACTACTTATCATTTTTAAACATGTGATTTGAATTAGGAACTATTTCATACATTCAAAAAAGTTCTTCCATGCGTTCATTCAGAAAATATTTAATAAGTACTTGTTGTGTCCCAGGCATTGTTTGAAGCAGTGGATTTTTGGTGTGAAGAGCAATCAAAGTAAGATCCTGGCCTTTCGGAGCTTACACTCAAAGGCCTGGCTGAGCTCCCTCAGAATGTGAATAAAGGCTGAGAAGAGAAGAGGTGAAGGTGCAGCAAAGGGTCTTCATCTGTTAGAAGTCTGGAGGAGGAGGAGCCAACAAAAACACTGAGGAGGAACAGCTTTTGTGGACGGAAGGAGACCAAGAGAGTGTGGCGTTCCTGAATCCCAGTGGACACAGTTATTGATCAGCTGTGTCAGATGCTCTCAAGTAGTGGAGAGAACGACCTTTGGATCAGCAGAATGGAATCCTTGCCAACCTCACCAAGGTGGCTGCAGTGAAGAGTGGCCCGAAGGACCAAGTGGAGTGGGTTTAAGAGAGAATATAGCCGTGGAATGGGACTCCTGGACACCCCAGACACCGGCTAAAACATCGCCACAGTCAAGGAGAGCGTTGGGACAGGTGCATGAGCCACGAACATTGTTTAATCAATCAGCTGTGCTTCTGGATACAAAAATAAGTTTAAAAAATTATAGAAAGTAAATCCCAACTACTTCCTCTGAAAAGGAAGAATGATAAAGGCATTTAGTGCATTGAATAAAGCCTCAATAAATAGAACGAGACAGTACTGACCTAAACATAGAAAACTTGATTCTCGCAACTCAGAATTAGACACAAGTGTATATGGTAATTTAGCTTTAAAGGTTGCCTGTCAAACTAATGGGTAAAACAGGGACTAGTCAATGGATGGGATTGAGACACCTGGGTGGCCATCTTAAAATGAAATTGAAAATATACTTTCCTAATGATGTTAGGTCAAGTTCCAAATGTACTAAATATTTTTAAATAAATAATAAAATATATAATACATAGAGAACACACGGAAAAATTATTTTATAAATCAAAGCAGGGAAAGCCTCTCTAGCTATAGGACAAATTCAGAAGAAACTAAAGAAAAGACTAAAAAAAAGACAAGAATATAAAGAAAATTTTGGTAAACATGAGCAACTATAATCAAAGGGTAAATAATAAGCTGGGAAAGTGTTTGTTACTCATAAAGTTCTAATTTTTTCTATATAAAAAAGTTCTTACAAATTGATAAAAATCCAACAAACCAATACAAATATTAAAATACAAGAAATGAATTCACATTTGCTGGAAAATACAAATGGCTCTTATACAGAGGAAAAACTGTGAAACCAAACTCATAACTATAGAAATTCAAATTAAATTACACTGAATTATATTTTATTTACCAAAATTTCAAAGACCAAGAAGTTTGATAGAGGGTTGTTTGGGAGATGCTGTGGGACATTTCTGGTGGGACTGAAGATTTATAGAGCTACTGACAGAAGGCAATTTGCAACATATATAAATAAATGTAAAGAGCCACACTTTCCCCCTATAATTCCTTTTTTAGAAATTTATCATATATACATGTGTGTGTGCATATATATATGCACACACACAGAGTTAAAAGTTCATGGTCATTTGCATTAACAGAAGACTAGAAACATCCAAAATGGCCTTCAGTATTGTATAAGTTGTGGTCCATCCATACAATAGAATGCTGTGTAGCTATTTTTTTTTTTAAAAGCAACCCACGGAGGACCTCCAAGATATATTAAGTTAAAAGAGTACAAAACAATGTATATTTGTATGAAAAGGATGTATACACACACACACACACACACACACACACACACACATCTTTTTTTTTTTTTTTTTGTTTTAATCTGTATCGAGGGTACTGCCTAGAAACCCTACTTCATGCCGTTCTTTCTGTTCTCCCAGAATCATTAATCATTACCTCATATCATTGCTGGTAGAGTTGACAAATCTTGCTTGTCCTGTGTCCTCACATACCTTTGACAGAAATCCCAAGAGAGAAGTAAACATTTCCTTTGCTAATCATATTGATCACCTCTTAACAGCATAATACCGATGTGTAATCTGGTTGGGGGTGGGGGGAGATCCTTTTCCAAACAGGGATGAGAAGGGAGTAAAGTGGAGAAGAACCCATGTCCTCCCACACTTGATTCTTCAAATACAACTCTTTTCTGTTCAAATATGACTAAAAATAGAATAAGTCAATTAGGAAAAACTGCCAGAACAGAAATGTCTTGAATGACTCATTTGAAAAAAGCTGCTTGAGAATAAGGAAAATACTATTATTCAATATGCTAATTTGTTTACACAGAAGAATTGAGCAAGAGGGACATCACCAATGCACACTGGATTTAAGACCTCTCTGCCCACTAACACCAAAGCCAGGAGAGATACCAACTACTGAATTTCAGCTGGAGAAAGGACACAGGTGAGACTCTCTTCTGGGGAGTAATTCTGTTGTTTTTCTCTTTGGAGAGCCGTTTCTCCCATAATTGATAAATTTCAGTTGGGGAGAAGTGTTTTCTCCTCATTATTGGGTCTGCTGGGCAGAGCAGGACCTCAGGAAAGGGTATGAATCTACTTTACTCTTCTTTATTGGATGACAGATTGGCCATGAACAAATAAAACACTGATAGAACCAACCCTCTTAGTCTTTCTACAGATCTGGACTGAGAATTAAGGGTTTATGCTTCTTCCTAAAACCTCTTTCAAGTTTTCCTATAGTAATAATTCTAAAAAGAGTAAATGGGAATTGGGAACTAAGCTATCTTTGAAATTCAAAATCGCAAAACATATGTCTATCTTATATATCATAGTTGTGCATCTCTGACCTTCTCTTTCTTTCACATCAGCACAATGAAGCTTTTCATAGGCATTCTTTTCTGTACCTTGATCATGGGAGTCACTGGTGAAAGCTGGTATTCATTCTTCAAGGAGGCTGTGCAAGGTAAGAGCCCCAGAGGATGAAGGGCACACCCATCTGACCCCAGGATTCACTCTGAGCAGAGGCCACACACCACACACCTGTCAGATGTGGATACTCCTTTGAAAAACCACAAATGGGTGAGAGCTGGAGGGTTTCTCCTTCCATGCTGGTCTGACTCAGCACCCACCATGGGCTTCTCCAGACCCCAGGTCAAAGATGCTTTGAACCCAGCCTGTCCTTGCTGGTAGTAGGCAGCGAGTAGGACTTCCAAGGCAGCCAGGACTTCCAAGGGGTGAGCTCCTTGTTGCTGTTTAGTTGCTAAGTCATCTCCAACTCTTTTGCAACCGCATGGACTGCAGCCTGCCAGGTTCCTCTGTCCATGGGATTTCCTGGGCAAGAATATTTGTGGGGACTCATAACTCAAATTTTTCCAGTCTTGAAGTTTACCTGTGAACTTGGTACGTCCCCAAGGGTGGAATGTCCAGGGAAAGGGTGAGCTGAATAAACGTCATGCCCTACTCTGGGGAGAGAGGGTGCCTGGGAAAGAGAAGACCTGTGCTTGGAAGGAAGATCCCATCCTGTACCCAAGCAAACGGCCAGTGGTTGCAAGGCAGAGCTCATGGAAATCAATCCCTAATGCCTATCCACACAATAAAAAGAGCAAATTCCCACTGATCTGCCATGCTAGGACTGAGATAAAGCCAGGAAGCAAACCTAATCTGTCATTCTTTTATAATTATTCTTAAAGATTTATTGGTTTACTTATTTTGGCTGTGATGGGTCTTTGTTGCTGTACGGGCTTTCTCTAGCTGTGGTGAGGGGCGGGGGGCTCCTCTTTGCTGCAGTGTGCAGGTTTTCTTGTTGTGGTGGCTTCTCTTGTTGCAGAGTGCAGGCTGTAGGTGTGCAGGCTGTAGGTGTGTAGGCTGTAGGTGCGTAGGCTGTAGGTGTGTAGGCTGTAGGTGCGTAGGCTGTAGGTGCGTATGCTTTGGTAATTGTGACACAGGGGCTTAGTTGCTCTGAGGTATGTGGGAATCTTCCTGGACTAGGGATACTTGTGGGGACAATGTGTCCCCTGCATTGGCAGGCAGATTCCTAACCACTGGACCACCAGGGAAGCCCCCAACCTGCCATTCTTGATGGGAAATGAAGCTTATTGGCTACTTGTTAAAACAAGAAAATTATGTGGTCAATTGTTGCAATACTTTGATCTGCATGTATTGTTCTTAATTTTGTTTTATTTTCAGTATTTCTTCTTCAATGCTCTTCCTTTTTTTATGTACATCTGAGTTTCTGACCTGTACTATTTTCCTTCTCTCTAAAGAACATCTTTTAGCATTTCTTTCAAGGCAGGTCTATTGCCAACAAATTTCCTTAATTTTTTTGAGAAAGTCTTTCTTTCTCCTTCACTTTTAAAGTGTAACTTCACAGGGTACAGAATTTTAGGTTGGTGGTTTTTCTCTCAGCACTAAATATTTCGCTCTATTCTCTTTTGTTTGCATGAGTTCTAAGGAGAAGTCATGTAATTCTTGTCTTTGTTCTTCTATAGGTATCTTTTGTTTTCTTTTGACTTCTTTCAGAATTTTTTAAAAAAAATCATTGATTTTATGTATATGCCCAAGTGTAGATTTTTTGCAGGGGAGGTTTTGAGGGTTTCTTTTTTTCATTCTGCTTGGTGTTTTCTGAGCTTCCTGGGTCTTTGGTTCATGTCTGACATTAATTTGGGGACTTCTAGGTCATTATCATTTCAAATATTTCCTGTCTTCCTTTCTCTGTTTCTTTCCTTCTGGTTATCCCACACACATATGTTATACCTTTTGTTGTTGTCCCATGGTGCTTGTGTATTCTGTCCTGGTTTTGGCAATCTTCATTCTCTGCCCTTTGATTTTTGAGTATTCTATTGAGATATCTTCTGTCGTGGAGATTCTTTTCTCAACCATGTCTATTCTGCCAATAAGCCAACAGAATGCATTCCTTATTTCTGTTATGGTGTTTTTTTAATTAATTTTTTTTTTTACTTTACAATATTGTATTGGTTCTGCCACACATCAACATGAATCCATCACAGACGTACACATGTTCCCCATCCTGAACCCCCCTCCCACCTCCCTCCCTGTACCATCCCTCCGAGTCATCCCAGTGCACCAGCCCCAAGCATCCTGTATCGAACCTAGACTGGCGATTCATTTCATATATGATATTATACATGTTTCAGTGCCATTCTCCCAAATCATCCCACCCTCTCCCTCTCCCATAGAGTCCAAAAGACTGTTCTGTACATCTGTGTCTCTTTTGCTGTCTTGCATACAGGGTTATCATTACCATCTTTCTAAATTCCATATATATGCGTTAGTATACTGTATTGGTGTTTTTCTTTCTGGCTTACTTCACTCTGTATAATAGGCCCCAGTTTCATCCACCTCATTAGAACTGATTCAAATGTATTCTTTTTAATGGCTGAGTAATACTCCATTGTGTATATGTACCACAGCTTTCTTATCCACTCCTCTGCTGATGGACATCTAGGTTGCTTCCATGTTTTTTTCATCTCTAGCATTAGTTTTTTCTTTCTTAGCAGTTCTATCTCTCTGCTTACCTTACCCATCCATTCTTGCATGTTGACTACTTTGTCTTTTGATCCCTTAGAGTATTAATCATAGGTGTTTTAAATTCCCAGTCTGGTAATTCCAACATCCCTACCAGGCCTGGTTCCGATGCCTTCCATGGCTCTTTTAACTGTGTTGTTTGCCTTTTGGTATGCTTTGTAATTTTTTCTTAAGAGCCAGACTTGATGTACATGATAGAAGGAACTGCTCTAAATAGGCTGCCTTTAGTCATCTGGAGATTGGGGAAGCATTACTGTGTGCCATGTGCTAAGTTGCTTCAGTCGTGTCTGATTCTTTGCGACCCCATGGACTGTAGCCTGCAGGCTCCTCTGTCCATGGATTCTAATAGGCAAGAAAACTGGAGTGGGTTGCCATGCCCTCCTCCAGGGGATCTTCCCGACTCAGGGATCAAACCCCTGTCTCTTATGTCCCCTGCGTTGTCAGGTGGGTTCTTTACCACTAGCACTACCTGGGAAGCCCAGTCCTATGACGAGGTCTCAGTATTTTTTGATGAGCCCGTGGCTCTAGACTGTGAACTTCACAGGTGTTTCTGGCTTTTTCTACCCTTCAACTGGGGCAGGATGGCAGGAGTGGCTGGAGCTGGTTATTTCCTTTCCCCAGGTCACTTAGATTCTGATAATACAGAGTTTTCTGAGGGAGGCCTACTGAGAACAGAGAACTCTGGCATGTTTCAAAATGGTTTCTTTTCCTCTCCTCCTGTGAGCAGCCCAAGGGAAATTTTTTAAAATATATATTTATTTTAATTGGAGGCTAATTAATTTACAGTATTGTAGTGGTTTTGCCATACATTGACATGGATCCACTATGGGTGTACTTGTGTTCGCCATCCTGAACACCCTCCCACCTCCCTCCCTAGTCCATCCCTCAGGGTCATCCCAGTGCACCAGCCCTGAGCACTCTGTCTCATGCATTGAACCTGGACTGGAGATCCATTTCACATATAATATACTTGTTTCAATGCCATTCTCCCAAATCATCCCACCCTTGCCCTCTCCCACAGAGTACAAAAGACTGTTCTATATATCTGTGTCTCTTTTGCTGTCTCGCATATACGGTTATCATTACCATCTTTCTAGATTCCATATATATGCATTAGTATACTGTATTGGTGTTTTTCTTTCTGGCTTACTTCACTCTGTAGAATAGGCTCCAGTTTCATCCACCTCATTAGAACTGATTCAAATGTATTCTTTTTAATGGCTGAGTAATACTCCATTGTGTATATGTACCACAGCTTTCTTATCCATTCCTCTGCTGATGGACATCTAGGTTGCTTCCATGTCCTGGCTATTATGAACAATGTTGCGATGAACATTGGGGTACACGTGTCTCTTTCCCTTCTGGTTTCCTCAATGTGTATGCCCAGCAGTGGGATTGCTGGGTCATAAGGCAGTTCTATTTCCAGTTTTTTAAGTAATCTCCACACTGTTCTCCATAGTGGCTGTATTAGTTTGCATTCCCACCAACAATGTAAGAGGGTTCCCTTTTCTCCACACCCTCTCCAGCATTTATTGCTTGTAGACTTTTGGATCGCAGCCATTCTGACTGGCGTGAAATGGTTGGAAATTTTTAAACAATATTTTCTGTGAGAATCTGGTTGAGCTCTTGAAGGTAACTGTCACAATATTATGGGGCCCAATAATAGCTGGGCCCCCCAGGAGGTTTTAGTCTCAGAGTTGTCTCCACCGAACCTCCTGCAACTTGTCAGTTCTGGTTTGGGTCTTTCTACCTCCAGCACAGGTTCACTCACCGGTTTCTACTCCTGAGTTTCTGGTCCAAAAGGCCTCCCTTCTCTGTGTCGATCTGTTCGTCACTCCAGCCTTGGAAGCAATGCTATGCCCTGTGTCCTCCCCCTCTTATGGATCCAAGAAGAGTTGCTGCATTTTCAATCTGTTCAGCTTTTTAATTGTTACAATGGAGTGCTGACATTTAAGATCCTTATGCAGGACTGGAGGTGATGCTATTAATTTTGCAACTGAATTCTTTATAATTTTTGTCTTGATATTTGACAAATTCAATCTTTCTGATTTTGAACTCATGTGCTATTCTCTTTCTTTTTTACTATATTCTCTGAATACCAGGTTCTTTTAAAAAAAGATTTCCATTAAAAAATTTTTATTTATTTTTATTGAAGTATAGTCGATTTATAGTGTTTCAGGTATAAGCAAAGTGATTCAGTAGTGTGTGTGTGTGTATATATATTCCTTTTCAGATTCTTTTCCATTATAGGTTTTACAGTATATTGAATATAGTCCCCTGTGCTATATAGTGGGACTTCCCAGGTGGCTCAGTGGTAAAGAATCCACCTGCCAATGCAGGAGACACAAGAGACGCAGGTTCTATCCCTGGCTCGGGAAGATCCCCTGGAGGAGGAAGTGGCAACCCTCTCCAGTATTCTTGCCTGGGAAACCCCATGGATGGAGGAGCCTGACGGGCTACAGTTCACAGGGCTACAGTCCATAGGGTCACAAAGAGTTGGACACTACTGAACACACACACAGGTACTGCATGGTAGGTCCTTGTTGTTCACCTGTTCTATTTGAATATCAGTTTTTAAAAGTTATTTACTTATTTTGGTTGCACCAGGCCTTCACTGTTGCACGAGGGCTTTCTCTACAGCGAGCGGGGGCTACTCTTCATTGCAGAGTACAGGCTTCTCATTGTGGCAGCTTCTCTTGTTGCTGAGCACAGGCTCCAGGCACACAGACTCAGGAGCTGTGGCTTGTGGGCTCTAGAGTGTGGGCTCAGTAGTTCAGGCATGTGGTGTGTGTAGTTGCTCTGTGGCATGTGAAATCCTCCCAGACTAGAGATCAAACCCGTGTCCCCTGTGTTGGCAGGTGGACTCCAATCCCTGTACTACCAGGGAAATCCTGAATATCAGTTTTTAAAAAGAGTTTTGGGGGGCCATTGCAAAGTTTATCTGCACATAGTAAAGAATATTTTATTCCTTGCTGCTGCTGCTGCTGCTAAGTCGCTTTAGTCGTGTCCGACTCTGTGCGACCCCATGGACGGCAGCCCACCAGGCTCCCCTATCCCTGGGATTCCCCAGGCAAGAATACTGAAGTGGGTTGCCATTTCCTTCTCCAATGCATGAAAGTGAAAAGTGAAAGAGAAGTCGCTCAGTCCTGTCCAACTCTTAGCGACCCTAGACTGCAGCCTACCAGGCTCTTCCATCCCTGGGATTCTCCAGGCAAGAACACTGGAGTGGGTTGCCATTTCCAGAGCACCACAGTCCCACCCAATTCAATCGAACTGTAAAGGGCTCACCTTACAGTTACACCGGGATCTGATCCACAGTAAGGACTATGCATCTCAATCTAGGATTTCAAAGGATCACTTTGTCAAGAGTCAAAATCTGAAAAGTAGGGGAGAATTCTTATCCCCCGACTTCTCCAACATGTCCCCATGTTACTGTTGTTGTTTTGTCTCCTGCCAGGGGCTTCGGACTTGTGGAGAGCCTACTGGGACATGAGAGATGCCAATGTCCAGAATTCAGGCAGATACTTCCGCGCTCGAGGGAACTACGAGGCTGCTCAAAGGGGCCCTGGCGGTGTCTGGGCTGCAAAAATCATCAGGTAACAGGGGCTCCTGAGGGCGCTGAGTGGAGCTTGTCTGTTTCCAGAGAGTCAGGGGGCTCTGTGGCCCATCTTCCTCTTGCCCCTGCTCTTGGCACCTGCATGGCCAGCAGAGCCAGGGCAGGATATGGGTGCAGAGGTGTCTCCCCTCACTGCCAAGGAGAAAGCAAGGAGTCACTAAAGAAGCCTGATTCAGGGTATTCGAAGAACCAGTAACCAGGGCTTTGCCCAATAGGGTGTGTATTTTAGCCCTCCTTCCTGAGGATGGGCTTTTCTAGCCTCCTCTCAAACACACTGCTCTGTCTGCAAGAGGAGAAAGGAGTCAGAGGACAAAGCTGTCTCAAGCGACCCAGCTGAAATTCTCCTGTCTCCCTTCCTTCCAGCAATGTCGGGGAGTACATTCAAGGATTCTTATACCAGATTTACCTTGGAGACAGCTATGGGTTGGAGGACCGGGTGTCTAACCGGAGAGCTGAGGAATGGGGCCGGAGTGGCCAAGACCCAGATCACTTCAGACCTGCGGGCCTGCCAAAGAAATACTGATCCTGCTCCTTCTGTTCTGGAGGGACGAGGCTATGAGCCACACCACACTTCTCCAAAAACAGGGAAATAGTGTCACTGAGCTCTGTCACCCCAGGAACTGAGACAGGTACCCAGAGGTGCCCAATAAATGTTTGTGGAACTGAACATGTTGATGGAAGCTGGAGTCTTCGAGTCAGACTCTGGGGAGAAAGGCCTGCTGGCACCATATGGATGGTTAAAGCTCTGGGGAGGGCGAGCCTGTGACCGCAGGGCCCCAGGAATCCCTGGCGACCGTACCCTGCCCTGTGCTCACATGACCCCATTGAGCCCCGGGACTCTCAGAACCCCATTTCTCCTCCTGAGTAAGCCTGCGCTGGGAAAGCACTGGCCATCACGCTGGGCTCCTCAGTGGCTGGGGCCTGACCCTGGCACGCGCCTGGGCAGCCCCATCCCCACTTCTTCTGCCCCAGTCACTGTGTTGCTGCCTCAGGCCTCTCTGTGTCCTGACTCTCCACTGCCCAGCCGGTTGCATCCTGACCCACCTCACGCCAGGCCTTATCCCCAGGGATCTCTTCCCAAATCAAGAAGGCACATTTGCTTTGGGAAGACGAGTCCCATGACACCTGTCCTGGAAACTGCATCTTAGACTCCAGTTATTTCTCATCAACACCAGAGCCTACCCCTGACTCAACTGTTAACTGGTCTCAGCTCATTTAACCTAAGAAATCATTCTCAGATGAGTTTCCCTTACCTTTATCCTCACTATCTTTGGTCAAACAAAATACTACTTTCACTTCTAGAGTGAATGTCAGTTATGTGGATACACACTTCCAATGCAGTTTAAGAGAAGCCTCCTCAGAAGCACAGACTGATGGCGAGCCAAACTCTGCTGGGGTGTGCAAAGCTGAGTCATTTTCTTTCATTGTAAATGTTCTAAGTCTGTGTGCGTTATTTGATTTACCACAAAGGCTTTGCAGGTCTCAGTTGAAGAAATGAGGCTTGGAGTAAGTGATCTGGACCTTGCTTCATGTCACACCTGTAGTAGGTGAGCAGCCAGGACTGCAGGCTGGTGTGTCTAACTCCAGGAGAGCAGGGATGTGCTTTCAAGACTGAGAGTTTCAGAGGTGGGGACTCTCTCCTCCACGGATCTCCAGCGTGAGAGCCCTTGTGCCCAAGAGATGCCTGACTGGTTACAGACACACCACAGCTTGTTCTCCTCATGTGAACAGTGCCTTGCAGACTCCTTACCCTCGGTATCTGCTTTCTTAATAAATTCCCACATTGAAAACCCAGACTTCAGTTCACATTAGTTCTTACTCTTGAGCGTTTTTCTCTTCCTTTTGTCTTCAAACTTGAAAGTGTGCTCACCTGCATGTTCTGCTTCCTCACTTCTGACTCACACTAGAACCCACACCAGCCTGACCTCTGTCCCCACCGCTCAGCAAAACAGCTCTGGTCACCGCTGACCTCCATGGTGCTAACTGACAAGTTCCTTTTTCATACTAGGAAGGCTCTGAGACACGCTCAGCACAGTTGTCTTCTCCCTCCTTTCTGGTAGGTTCTCTCTTGGCTTTTGTTTACCCTCCTTTTGTTTCCCTTTAATTTCCTCTATCTCCTTAGCTGAGTCTTTTCATCTCCCCAAACCCTAAGGGTGCTTCAGACTTGGTTCTGGATTCTTACTTTTTTTTTTCACTTTTTGTGTCTATATTCTCCCCAACAAGTGTACCAAATAGTATCTATATGCTGATGGCTCTGAAAAGGATACCTCCCTGCTCAGAACCTGATTTCCCAGATCTGTGTTTATACATTCGGTTGGCCTCTAGACACCTCTGCTTGGATGGCTTCCAGAGATCTCACACTTGGTGTGTCCCAAAGGGAACTCTCATCTGCCTCCAGAACTCTTCACCCTCAGGCCTCTCCATTTCAGAAGATGACATCATTGTTCCTTCTGTTGCTCAGCCCAGAAATTGAGGCATGTCCTTGATGCTTCCCTTCCCTTTGCCCCACATCCAGTCCACTAACAAGTCCTGTGATTCAACTTCCAAAATTCATCTCTAGTCCGTCAGCCTGCTCTCATATGCATCTCCATGCTCCTGGCCACACCATTTCTCACCTGGGTTTCTGCAACAGCTGTCTATCTAGTCTCCCCATCTTCATGGCTTTCCCCTCTGCTTAAGTTGACTGTATAATTTTTCATCTAAACCAATTCACTTTCCACTGAGGAAAAGGGCCTTATTGATGACTATACATGGATGGCAGGAGTAAACTGAAACTGTCCTGGGTAAAAGAGAACATGTATTTAGCCTACCTCTCAGTCTAGTATACAAATTATATTCAGATCATGTCTCTTCCCTGCTTAAATTCTTCCATGGGTTCCCATTTCCCTCAGAATGTAATCCAGTGTGAGCTGTCCCTGGCCACCCTCCAGCATCATCTCATGCCACACCCTCCCAGGCTCCCTGTCCCTTCATCTTACCAACAAGCCAAACTTTTATTTGGCACAGGACCTTTGCATATGACATTTTCTCTGTTCAGAACACTCTTCTGCTTGGTCTTCACCTGACTGTGTGTTTCTCACCTGTGGAGCTCTCCTGAGATCACTCTTTCTTGAGAGAGGCCTTCCTGGTCACCCTGGCTGATATACTCTGGTTATTCTGTACTTTTTGCCAATTTCAATATGTGAAATTCTTTAACTAATTTTTTGGTTTATTCTTCTGACTTCTTTTGGACTTTGTTTTGGTCCACATTCATCCCTTTTATTATAAAATCAGTGAGAGAAGTGAACATTTATTTCTTGTTTATATCTGAATACCCAGTCCTTGCATATAATGGAATTTTAACAAGTGCTTATTGGAAATTAATAAATGAATACTTGAATTCATGTATTGTTTTATTAGTAAACTTTTTTCTTTCAAAGGAGGTCAGACTGGCTTTAAGAAACAGGAAGGAACTAAGAAAGAGGGAGAAGCTAAAGAAGGGACAGTAGAGTCAGGGGAAGCAGGAGGCAGGGGATCAAGCCACAAGGGATGGTGGACCCCCAGAGGAGCAGAAACCTCTATTGCTCTGCCGAAGGAAGGAAGGTGAAGCGTAGGGCTGGGGAAGCAGCATATTTGAGATGCAGGACATGGGACCTGCGGGAATTTGATTGTAGCTCCTCTTGATGTAGGTGACTGTCCCTGAGATTCGTTACACTCCAGGGTATTTACCTGTTTTTTGTCTGTTTTTAAAGCAAGTACATAGAAAACTCAAGGCTAAAGGCCTGTCTCTCCTCCTGTGTGTCATCCTTGCACCCACAGTGCCTGTCACAGTGCCTCAAACATAGTAGTTGCTTTATGAATATATGTTGAATGAATGAAGTCTGAGAAAAGGTAGGGTTCAAAAGAGGTCAGAACTGGTAGAGGGGTTTGAGAGCTGTAGAAAGTATGGATGTTGGATACAAATTTGGATGTGGAGAATGTGGTGATGAGTTACTTTGAAGTGACAGCTAAATCTGTACTGGTAACATACTAAATACCAGCCAAAATGATATAATTTCACTTCATCATAAAAATAGTCATGTATGGATGTGAGAGTTGGACCATAAAGAAAGCTGAGTGCTGAAGAATTGATGCTTTTCAACTGTGGTGTTGGAGAAGACTCTTGAGAGTCCCTTGGACTGCAAGGAGATCCAACCAGTCCATTCTGAAGGAGATCAGCCCTGGGATTTCTTTGGAAGGAATGATGCTAAAGCTGAAACTCCAGTACTTTGGCCACCTGATGCTAAGAACTGACTCATTTGAAAAGACCCTGATGCCTGGAAAGATTAATGGTGGGAGGAGAAGGGGACGACAGAGGATGAGATGGTTGGATGGTATCACCGACTCAATGGACATGGGTTTGAATAAACTCCGGTGTTGGTGACGGACAGGGAAGCCTGGTGTGCTGCAGTCCATGGGGTTGCAAAGAGTCAGACATGACTGAGTGACTGAACTGAACTGAACTGAAAAATATTTTTATCTAGTGATACTTTGCACAATCCCTCACAGATAGGAAAATTAGGAATCCTATGTGCAAGAAATTATTAGTCATTGCGGTAGCTGATGAGAAGTCTTGAAGAAGAATAAATATTTTGAATGTCTGAAGTTCTGTGTTGACTATCGAGGGGCAAATTAGCAGAGAACACTGTGAGACTAAAGAAAGGCAAAAGCACACACTGGTTCTCTGATACTGAGACCCTTAGACTGAAAGCTGTGTTACTATTTGTATACCACCAAGAAAAATGTTACCATTTAAATTCAGACAGAATGTTTTCTTATCACCATGAATTTTTACTCTATACATTTTGAAGGGGTTCTTTTGGACTTAGATTTTAATCTTACTTCACTCTTGTGTATAAACAAAAAGGAAAGTATACACAAAAACTAATCCTAAAGCAACAACAACCGTTTCATAAGTGCTTCCTAATAATTGGGGCTTCTCTTGTGGCTTAGCTGGTAAAGAATCTGCCTGCAATGGGGTAGACCTGGGTTCAGTCTTTGGGCTGAGAAGATCCCCTGGAGAAGGGAAAGGCTACCCACTCCAGTATTCTTGCCTGGAGAATTCCATGGACAGAGGACCCTGGTAGACTACAGTCCATGGGGTCGCAAAGAGTTGGACACGACTGAGCGACTAAGCACAACACAGAAATTACCTGTGGGAGTGGGGTGGGGTTGGTGTAATCTCCCTTAGTCTTGTAGGGGTAGACGAGGGAGCGATTACAGATTCTGTGGGTGGGGGGCGGTGCGAGAAGGAAAGAGACAGAGACAGGGACACAGAGAAGTATGTGGAGAGGGGCACTTGACAGGAGTTGTGCCTTTGATTGAGGGGCGCAGCCAGTCTGTGGCAATCCCTCCCTGAAGAAGCTGTAGGACTGAATCAAAAAAAAAAAACCCTCCCCTCTCTCCCCAGCTCCTGGCCAGGTTCCCTATTGTCCAAATCCAGCCAGGGCCAGAGCAAAGGGCTCAGGTGATATAGTCTGGACAGGCCAGGGTAGAAAGTGGGATGGTGAGTGAGTGACTGGTGGGGCAAACAAGAAATACCCACACAGCTGAAAAAGCTAATCTCATAACTGGAGGATTTAGGGTAATGAACTTGTGTCCAAGACTCTCTTGCAGTGTAATAGTGATGTGAGGACTGCCTGCCTAGCCTCCCCTCCTAGGTTCAAAGTCCAATGCTGACAAATGTTCCCAGTGCTGCAGTGCAATCAGAGGGCAAGGTGGGAGGACGTGGAAAAGAGTGGCTGTTGTCTGGACAGCATCGCAACTAAGGCTAACTCTTACTATGTACAGATTCAAAACACTCTGGTTCTTCAAGAGTACGTATTGTCTTAATGTACCCAGTTTACAGAGGATTCTCAATTTAGGGGACTTTTAACAACAAGTGGATTTATTTTCCAAACTCTGCTTTCCACTATGATTTTTCAAACGTTCGTCTTGATCCTTATGATCTGGGTCATTTTTATTATGTCTCTGCAGCACTGTTTCAAGCTTCAGTATTCTATCTGCTTTAATGTTTTCCACCCCTCCCCTTCTACCAACCTCTTTGTTGGCTAGATTTGTAGCTGGAGGCACTTGGAGGGTGAGGGTATAGACAGCTCTTTCTCTATTCCTCCTGTTCCAGCAATGTGGAGGTGTGCAGAGAAGGCCAGTTCTGAGGTGTCTTCCCACCACACCTCCCAGATCTTGCATTGGGAGATTCATAAGGGGGGGAAGAGCCATTTGGCCTCATTCTGGTTAGGTGTGCTTCTAACTGATGCTGATATTCTCTGTCCAGGTGAGGGTCTCCAGGAGGTGGTGGGCATGCTGGTGCTCCTGAGGTGAGTCCAGCTTCACACCACCCCTCAGCCATGGGGGCCTTCCCAGAGAGGAGCAGGTTATCCACAGTGGGTTCTGATGATGGTGCACCTCATCACCATGGGTTCTGATGAGGTGTCACCTCACCTGGCCCAGCACTGCCTTTTCTCTAACCTCACTGGTCTTTCCAGTAGATTCCAGTGGACCCCCCAGAATGACCAGGGGCCTCTTCTCTTCCTGCAGAGATGGCAGATGGGAAAAGGCTCACCCCATCTCCTTCCTAGTTACAATCCACCACTGCCTTTTTAACTCTACTGGCATGGGTGCTCCATGTTTAGAAACTTCCAGAATATTCACAGCTCCTACACACGTAGACTCTCTCAAGAACTCACCACACTGCCCTCTGCTTGGATAGGGGCATCAGAATGAGCTGGTAGTGTCCGCAGCGAGCATGCACCCGGCTGAGAGATGAACAGGCATTTTTGTTTTCTTCTTGGCACCCTGAATCAATTGCCAGAAATCGCCTGCCTCCACAAATGCTGCACTCCGCGGGGAACGGATAACTCCGCGGTCTCCCCTCCCCTCCTCGGGCATCTCCTACGCGGACCAGGGCTGGGGTGGTGGCGGGGGCGGTGTTGACTGTGGAGCCCGCGCTGCTGCCTCTTCCTCCGCTTTGGGAGCTCACGAGGTCTGGCGCTGCTTGCTGGATGCCCTCTAGGGGGTGGGGTCCTCGCAGCCACTGTCCTCAGCTGTGGGTGATGGAAACGCAGCAGCACTCAGCAGCCTGTTCTCACACCCGGCTGCCAAGGGAGCTCTTGCACAATCCTCTAGTTTCCCAGGGTCGCTTTTCGAAATCTGTGATTATGGGAAAGAAGAGCCAGGTCCTCTCTGAGAACAGGGTGTTCGGTTTACACACACATTTATTACCTATGGAGTCCTGTCAAACCACACTGTGTAAAACATGTTTGCAAAATCTCCTGTGAGTGACTCACTCGTATGTTTCCTGAAAGAACTGGGCAAATGGACCAGAACTCAGGCTGCCCAGGGTGCCTCGTTCCTGAACCATCCGACCTGGGAGGAGCCAGTGCACTGAGACCTTCCTTTACTCTCTGCAGGGTGGACTTAGACCGTCCAAAACAGTCTCATGTGGAGTCTGCAAAAACCTCACGTTACCCTTCAGTAAAGATGCCTACAGAACTCCTTCCTCCTTCTGTTCACTCTTCAACTCCCACTTCATGCTCCCCCAGCACGCGGCAGGAGCTGGGCCAGGCCCTGGGGATCTGAGACAGACAAGACCCGTGCTCTCACGTGAGGAACATTCCACTGGAGAGTTATGACTAAGCTAATCAGTATTTAAGAGAATTGAATTAAAATATATCGTACATTTATTTGTTTATGTGCCAGAACACGCAGTGTGAGCTCTGTGACCTGAGGCTAAGAATCTCAAGGCTCCATCCTCACAGAGGAGATCTGAATTTCAGCTTTGCCACTGTGACAGGTAAGGGTAATAACATGCAAACATTATCATGATGAGCTGTGCAGCGAAAAAGCAGAACATAAAATGATAGTATTATACCACCCTGTTTCCTTTATGTGTTCATATGTCTACGTCCACTTAGATAATAGACTGGAAACAAAGTTTCTGCAGAGGTGCTTCCTGCCCCTCCCCCTCTCATTCAGGCTCAGGAAATTAGTATTGCTTTTATTTTTGTCTTTATGCTTATTTTATACTGTTCAAGTTTCCTCACTGAAAATGTTCATTGGGTGAGATTCATCAAGCCTGGCTGTGTCGAGGCTTTTCCTAGGCACTGAGTATGGTGGTGAAGAAAACCAGCAACTTACTTCCTGTCCTCATGGGGGTGAGATAAGGAAAAACAGCAAATGTCCATTTACACTGTAGTTGACCTATATATTCCTTTCTCTCTACACGCACACCCAATGGCAGTAAATGCGCAAACACATATATATATATACACACATAAATAATGCACATGAATCCATAAAGATTATGATAAGATAAAAATTGATAAATGTGTCAGAGTCACAAGTAAAAATTCATGATGGAAAATAATAGGGAAAGGATGTCAGTAATTTCATGTTCCATATTCTATCTGTTAATAATCCTACTGTGACTTTTTGTTTTCCCTATGATTTCTTTTTCTCTCAGGACTGTACCTCTTTTAGGGTTAAACACTGTAGTTTTAGCAGTTGGCCTGGGAAACTACAGGCCCTACTAATCTCTGGAGAAAGAATTTTCCCCAAGATAAGAAATAGAAAATGTTCCATCTCTTCTGCAACTGCAAGAATAGCAAATGGAAGAACAAAACCTGTATCGACAAAGCTTATTTCTAACAAAGGAGTTTTTTTTGTTTAATGACAACAAAAGAGATGTCAGAGATAGTCACTATGTCCCGTGACAGCAACCCTCTAATATTTTATTTATAATGTAGATATTAATTTATGTCTTTGAAGCAAAATTCTTTTCTGATGGAAGCTGTTAGACTGGAAAAGCAGATAGCTCGTTCATGCCAAGGCAAGAGCACAGAGCCATAGAAATCCTCCCCATTGCTGTAGGATCTGTGAGCTGGGCTGCCCCCCTGGACAGCAGAGTGACACTTCACTGTGAAACTAAGCGTATGCACGCCAGCTCTGTCCCTCCTGTGATACACATGGCGTGGTGCAGGTATCATTTGTATTGATCTGACACTTAAAACATGACTGCTTGTCAGTTTATTTTTCTGGTTATTAATGACTTATGCATCTCTTTGTGAGCTTATTTCTTATTGCATGTTGTCTGTAAACTATTTTTTTTCTAACACTTCACCCATTTTTCTATTGGGGCTGCCATCTTTTCCTTACTGACTTATAGAAATTCCTTGTATTTTTGAAATATTAATCCCTTGCCATATTTTAAATATCATCTTTTCCCATTCTCTATCTACAATTATGTTCTTATTTTTGATGTAATCAAATTCACCCTTTCCTGATTTTGGGTTTGTGCCTTTGAAATTTAAGAATTTCTACGCCATCTCTCGGAGAAGGCAATGGCACCCCATTCCAGTACTCTTGCCTGGAAAATCCCATGGAGAGAGGAGCCTGGTAGGCTGCAGTCCATGGGGTCGCTAAGAGTTGGACACGACTGAGTGACTTCACTTTCTCTTTTCAGTTTCATGCCTTGGAGAAGGAAATGGCAACCCACTCCAGTGTTCTTGCCTGGAGAATCCCAGGGATGGGCGAGCCTGGTGGGCTTCCGGCTATGGGGTCGCACAGAGTCGGACACGACTGAAGTGACTTAGCATAGCATAGCATATACCATCTCTAGATCACAAATATATTCTTTGATATTTTTTATTAACTTTACAGTTTATCTTACATTTACATATTTAACACTTCTGAAGTCAACTTATGTATGTGTACTAGGCAAGGGCCTAATTTTCTAGGCAAGAATACTGGAGTGGGTTGCCATTCCGTTCTCCTGGGGATCTTCCTAATCCAGGGATCAAACCTGGGTTTCCTGCATTGCAGGCAGATTCTTTACTTCTGAGCCACCAGGGAAGCCCTATTAGGTAAGGGCCCAGCTTTATTTTTCTCTTTCCAAAACTATCAAACCATCCTATCTTCAATGATTTGTGATGTCTTCTTGAACATATATTATACATGTGGCCCTAGCTCTCACTCTCTATTCTGTCCCATTGGTCAATGTGTCTTTAGTTGAGCAAATACTATTTTTATTACTGTATTTTGCTGCTTATCTTAACACCTGGTATGGTAAGTTCCTTTTTTGAGGCTGACTTTTAATGCATCGACTTTTTCTGTATATGAATTTTAGAGTAATCATCTTCTGTTCCAGAAAAATTCAACTGAAATTTTCAGTATTACATGTGTGGATTAATCTGGGGTCAAATTAACATCCTTAATGTTAAGTCATCCCATCAGTGAGCTAGAAACTTCTCTCCATGTTTGAATCATCTTTTAAGGTGTTTGTTAGCGGTCTGACACCTTCTCCATTGCAGTTCTATGAATTACTGATGAAAGTCATTGCTAGGAATTTTATGGTTTTGCTGTTACTCTGAATAGTTTATTGTTTTGATCATGTTTTCTATTTGGGTATTTCTACTATGGAAAACCTGTTGGTTTTTGGATCAAGTGTGGGCCATCTTATTAAATTTACCTATTAATTGGAGTAGTTTGTTGATTTTGAGGTTCAGGTCTTGATGATTATAGTAATGGAAATGATGACAGTTTTTATCTCTGCCTTTCCAACCCTTATATCTCTTCTTTCTTTTTATTTTCTATGCCTTGGCCAGGGCTTCCAGAACTGTGTAGACAATAGTGGTGACAGTGGGCATTCTTTGCTCATTCCTGATTCTTCAAATGATGGGCTAAAAGTTTTTCCATTTTAAAATCTGTTAATGTTATGAAATTAATTTAATTTTATTTCATCTTAATTTTATAAAATTAAGATGGTTTCCTTTAAAATGTAATTTTCTAAAGGATTTTTCTCTCTCTTTTAAAAAATTCTTAGTGTTGATTTATTATGTTAGTTTCTGTATACAGCAGGGTATGTCAATTAGATATATATCCACTCTTTTTTACATTCTTTTCCCATATAGGTCATTGCAGAGTATTAAGAAGAGTTCCCTCTGCTATGTGGTAGGTCCTTATTTATCTATTTTATATATACTATTATGTGTTGGTCAATCTCAGTCTCCCAATTTATTCCTCCTCACCCCCTGCTTTATCCCCTGGATACTACAAGGTTTTTTCCCTACATCTGTGACTCTACCTTAAAGGATTTTTTATTTTTTTAATATAAATTTATTTATTTTAATTGGAGGCTAATTACTTTACAATATTGTATTGGTTTTGCCACACATCAACATGAATCCACCACGGATGTACACGTGTTCCCCATCCTGAACCCCCCTCCCACCTCCCTCCCTATATCATCCCTCTGGGTCATCCCAGTGCACCAGCCCTGAGCATCCTGTATCATGCATTGAACCTGGACTGGCGATTTGTTTCACATATGATGCTATACATGTTTCAATACCATTCTCCAAAATCATCCCACCCTCGCCCTCTCCCACAGAGTCCAAAAGACTGTTCTATACATCTGTGTCTCTTTTGCTGTCTCACATACAGGGTTATCCTTACCATCTTTCTAAATTCCATGTATATGCATTAGTATACTGTATTGGTGTTTTTCTTTCTGGCTTACTTCACTCTGTATAATAGGCTCCAGTTCCATCCACCTCATTAGAACTGATTCAAATGTATTCTTTTTAATGGCTGAGTAATACTCCATTGTGTATATGTACCACAGCTTTCTTATCCATTCGCCTGCTGATGGACATCTAGGTTGCTTCCATGATCTGGCTATTATAAACAGTGCTGCGATGAACATTGGGGTACATGTGTCTCTTTCAGTTCTGGTTTCCTCAGTGTGTATGCCCAGCAGTGGGATTGCTGGGTCATATGGCAGTTCTATTTCCAGTTTTTCAAGGAATCTCCACACTGTTCTCCATAGTGGCTGTACTAGTTTGCATTCTCACCAACAGTGTAAGAGGGTTCCCTTTTCTCCACACCCTTTCCAACATTTATTGCTTGTAGACTTTTGGATAGCAGCTGTTCTGACTGGCATGAAATGGTACCTTATTGTGGTACCATTTCTCTGATATGCATTTCTCTGATAATGAGTGATGTTGAGCATCTTTTCATGTGTTTGTTAGCCATTTGAATGTCTTCTTTGGAGAAATGTCTGTTTAGTTCTTTGGCCCATTTTTTGATTGGGTCTTTTATTTTTCTGGAATTGAGCTGCAGGAGTTGCTTGTATATTTTTGAGATTAGTTGTTTGTCAGTTGCTTCATTTGCTATTATTTTCTCCCATTATGAAGGCTGTCTTTTCACCTTGCTTATAGTTTCCTTTGTTGTGCAGAAGCTTTTAAGTTTAATTAGGTCCCATTTGTTTATTTTTGCTTTTATTTCCAACATTCTGGGAGGTGGGTCATAGAGGATCCTGCTATGATTTATGTCAGAGAGTGTTTTGCCTATGTTCTCCTCTAGGAGTTTTATAGTTTCTGGTCTTACATTTAGATCTTTAATCCATTTTGAGTTTATTTTTGTGTATGGTGTTAGAAAGTGGTCTAGTTTCATTCTTTTACAAGTGGTTGACCAGTTTTCCCAGCACCACTTGTTAAAGAGATTTCTTTTCTCCATTGTATATTCTTGCCTCCTTTGTCAAAGATAAGGTGTCCATATGTGCACGGATTTATCTCTGGGCTTTCTATTTTGTTCCATTGATCTATATTTCTGTCTTTGTGCTATTGCCATACTGTCTTGATAACTGTGGCTTTGTAGTAGAGCCTGAAGTCAGGCAGGTTGATTCTTCCAGTTCCATTCTTCTTTCCCAAGATAGCTTTGGCTATTTGAGGTTTTTTGTATTTCCATACAAATTGTGAAATTATTTGTTCTAGTTCTGTGAAAAATACCATTGGTAGCTTGATAGGGATTACATTGAATCTATAGATTGCTTTGGGTAGTATACTCATTTTCACTATATTGATTCTTCTGATCCATGAGCACGGTATATTTCTTCATCTATTAGTGTCTTCTTTGATTTCTTTCACCAGTGTTTTATGGTTTTCTATCTATAGGTCTTTTGTTTCTTTAGGTAGATGTATTCCTAGGTATTTTATTCTTTTAGTTGCAATGGTGAATGGAATTGTTTCCTTAATTTCTCTTTCTATTTTCTCATTATTAGTGTATAGAAATGCAAGGGATTTCTGTGTGTTGATTTTATATCCTACAACTTTACTATATTCATTGATTAGCTCTAGTAATTTTCTGGTGGCGTCTTAGGGTTTTCTATGTAGAGGATCATGTCATCTGAAAACAGTGAGAGTTTTACTTTTTCTTTTCCAATTTGGATTCCTTTTATTTCTGTTTCTGCTCTGATTACTATGGCCAAAACTTGAATAGTAGTGGTGAAAGTGGGCACCCTTGTCTTGTTCCTGACTTTAGGGGAAATGCTTTCAATTTTTCACCATTGAGGATAATGTTTGCTGTGGGTTTGTCATATATAGCTCTTATTATGTTGAGGTATGTTCCTTCTACTCCTGCTTTTTGGAGAGGTTTTTTTTTTTTATCATAAATGGATGTTGAATTTTGTCAAAGGCTTTCTCTGCATCTATTGAGATAATCATATGGTTTTTATTTTTCAATTTGTTAATGTGGTGTATTACATTTGATTGATTTGTGGATATTGAAGAATCCTTGCATCCCTGGGATAAAGCCATGATGTATGATCTTTTTAATGTGTTGTTGGATTCTGATTGCTAGAATTTTGTTAATGATTTTTGCATCTATGTTCATCAGTGATATTGGCCTGTAGTTTTCTTTTTTTGTGGCATCTTTGCCAGGTTTTGGTATTAGGGTGATGGTGGCCTCATAGAATGAGTTTGGAAGTTTACCTTCCTCTGCAATTTTCTGGACAAGTTTGAGTAGGATAGGTGTTAGGTCTTCTCTAAACTTTTGATAGAATTCAGCTTGAAGCCGTCTGGACCTGGGCTTTTGTTTGCTGGAAGATTTCTGATTACTCTTTCAATTTCCGTGCTTGTGATGGGTCTGTTAAGATTTTCTATTTCTTCCTGGTTCAGTTTTGGAAAGTTGTACTTTTCTAAGAATTTGTCCATTTCTTCCCAGTTGTCCATTTTATTGGCATATAATTGCTGATCAGATCAGATCAGTTGCTCAGTCATGTCCGACTCTTTGCGACCCCATGAATCGCAGCACGCCAGGCCTCCCTGTCCATCACCAACTCCTGGAGTTCACTCAGACTCACGTCCATCGAGTCAGTGATGCCATTCAGCCATCTCATCCTCTGTTGTCCCCTTCTCCTCTTGCTCCCAATCCCTCCCAGCATCAGAGTCTTATCAATGAGTCAACTCTTCGCATGAGGTGGCCAAAGTACTGGAGTTTCAGCTTTAGCATCATTCCTTCTAAAGAAATCTCAGGGCTGATCTCCTTCAGAATGGACTGGTTGGATGTCCTTGCAGTCCAAGGGACTCTCAAGAGTCTTCTCCAACACCACAGTTCAAAAGCATCAATTCTTCGGCGCTCAGCCTTCTTCACAGTCCAACTCTCACATCCATACATGACCACGGGAAAAACCATAGCCTTGACTAGACGAAACTTTGTTCGCAAAGTAATGTCTCTGCTTTTGAAATAATTGCTGATAGTAGTCTCTTATGATCCTTAAAGGATGTTTTTAAGAAACATAACTTCAGCTTTATCAAACCCTCCTTTTTTTGATCAATCTAGATAATATTTTTCTCCTTTAGCTAATAATGTGATGAATTACATTAATTGTAGTCATAATGTTGACCAATTCTTGCATTCCAAGAGGAAACCTCACTTGGTTATGAGGGATTTTTAATGCTCATATTTGGTTTGGTAACACTATAATCTGTTTGAATTTTTTGCACCTTTAGAGGTGAAATGGGACTATATTTTTCTTGTATTGCCCATCTCTTACTTTAGAGTCAAGTTACTCTACTTCTTTAAAATGAGGTGAACATCTCTACTCTTGATTAGTTTTCTACATCATCCTGTGTAACATACTATTAACCGTCCCCTGAGATTTTAGCAGACTCTCCTGGAGAACCACTAGGCCTTAGTAGGGGACACTGGGAAGAAGAGAGCTGTGATAGCCACTTTTGCTTATTTAATACTTAACTAACTTCCTAAAGACATCTATGTTCTTTACAACAACAACAACAAAAAGGTGCTTACTTAAAAAGTTTGAGGCTGTTCCTTCATCTAAATTAGCAAATGATGTGCCACCGTGAGTTGATTAAACGGAGATCTGAGGCTCCATATTAAGTTTACCTTTGAACCAGGAAAGAGGAATTCAGATAAATCTCACTCATGTGGGTCTGTGTGGAGAGTCTACCTCTGTGAACTGGTTTTAACCAGCTCAGAATAATGCTGCTGAAGACCTTTTATGCTGAGAGATACTAGAGTCATTGCAAAGATTTCATGTTGTGCTGTGTTGTAGCTGTTGTTGGTGTTGACTGTTGTGGCTTCTGCCAGAAGTACTGGGTGTACACGCATGAACTGTGGGTGTTGTCTTACCTGTGAGTTGCCAGCAGTTTGCTGAGAGGAGAAACGTGGTGGATCTGGTCTCTTAGATGGTTGTTTCCAGGTTTGGAGTGACTGGCGTCAGATTTGTGTGCGATTCTAGGAAGTCAGTCTTTCCTTATGACACCAGCAGTCAGTGGAGGCTGTTTTCCTACACTCTTGGACCAGGAGCAGAGTGAGGAGCCCCCCAGAGCAGAGATGACCCCCTCCTGGCAGTCACCTCAGAATCAGGGAGCTGCTGCCCTCTACCAGATAACAGAGATCCTCAGGAAGCTCAGAGCAGCTGTGCAGTATGTTTCCTTTTCTGATGTGTTGATTCCAATCCTCATGTGTCTTTTCTTTTTTTGAGGAAAAAAAAAAAAGAAGCTACATATTCAACAATGTGCTGGGCATTAATTAATAATTAATAATAATTATTAATTAAAATTTTATATAATAAAATTTTATAATTAAAAAATTTAAAATTTTATAATAAAATTTATAATAATTATTATTAATTAAAACTATTAATTATTAATTAAAAATTAATAATTTCTTCAGTGCTATTTTCTTTTAATCTCCTTGGTGTACTGTAGGATGAAGAGGAGGGAAGCCAGCCTTTCTGGTGCTAAAGCTGTGTTTTTTTCCTTTTGGTAAACTGTGAACTTCACAGGCCTGTCTATCTCTCTGTCTCTGGATGCTATCTAGTAGAATTCCAGGGTTTGGCTTTAGAGAAGCTACACGTCCTCCCCACTGCCAGTGTGAGGAGAGACTATCCTCTCTTCTGCAGCTGCAACAAATATAGGTGTTTTTTCTATATCATAAACTTTGGGACCTAGGCCACAAGTGTTATTCATGATCAGGGTTTCCTGTGGGGTTTTGTTTTTTGTTGCAAATCCTTCGTGTTCTTCTCATCTCTTAATTAGAAGAGAAAATGAAGGTCTCTTAAACCTCTCAGTAGTCTTATCAGACATGACTATTAGGGAATGGGTACCTTCTAATTTATTATATAAACCAGGTCTCTTTCAAAAATAAAACAATTTGCTAATTGTCACTCACTATTAACTATTAATCGGAGGCAACAGACACTAACAGAGACCATCTTGCAAACCAGGGCACAGCTTCACATGGAGACTCCTGGGAAATCCCTTAAGGCCTGAGGATTCTGAAATCACCATGACAGGATGGTTTTTTTTGCAGGACAAACAAGTGAAAACAGCTGACCCCCCCCTGTTGTCTATTGTTCTAAGCATGGCCCTGCAAAACTGGCTGTTCCTTCCAGTAAGACTGAGTGCCTTCAGTAACAAGGAGGAGCACTTGCAATGCCTGACTTGGTGTCTAGAAATTGTTTGCTTTGTCTCTAATGATTTTGTCAAATAAGGAATGACTGGAATGATGCCAGAGAGTGGGAAGTGGAATTCCAGTATGGAATGGCTCCAAACAGAGTCAGAGTTGCAAAAGAATGTGATCACTGGCCCATGATTTCTGCCCGGAGGAAGGTAGAAGAAGAAGAGATGTGGACATCATAGCCTGCCTCTGTGGAGTTGCCCCAGGGCACGTCCAGGGCTGATGACTACAGATGGTTGACAGCATCCCCTCTCCCCACCATGTCTACTCCTGGGACCAAGTCAGCTAAGCCAGCTCAGGGACCTAGACTACCCGAACCACAGTGCACCCAGCTTTCCCAAGGAGTATAAGTTCTGTGAGAATATTTAAATATTGCTTAGCTTTGCCTTGCATAAAAAGCAAACAGAGCAATCCTTTAGACAGTTATCCGCCCTACATGTTCACCTCATTACACCTACAGGAAATAAAATATGTCCCAGACCCAGAAAGAGGCATCACCTATTTCTGAGAGGTTCTACTCTAAGACAGGGTGTCTCAGGTGACTCAGTGGTAAAGAATCTGCCTGCAGTGCAGGAGACGTGGGTTCAATTCCTGGGTCAGGAAGATGTCCTGGAGAAGGAAATGTCCACGTGCTCCTGTACTCTTCCCTGGAAAATGCTACAGAGGAGCCTGAGGGGCTACAGCCCATGGAGTCACTAAAGAGTCGGACACAAACTTGTTGACTAAACACCAACACATCTAAGACCGTGGTTCCCAGACCACAGTGTCAGCCTCACCTGGTGTGCTTCTGCCTGGGCCAGTGCTCTTCTTTCTAATGTCCTGCTCATATTTCCCTGAGTCTTGTAACAAATTGGAAATGCTCTGCCTTCCGTCTTCTTGGGATTACTACTTGAGCACAAGTCCCAGATCCTTCCAGACTCTAATTTACCATCTCCCCTCGTCTCAGTGGGCAAGTCTCCGTGATTTGCTTGCATCTGTCTTGGAGATCACTTCCCTGTGTCTCCAATGCACAGCTCACATTCCTGCTGTCCTGTGAACACTCCAGGCAAGAATCCTGAGGTGGTGCTCCTGGGCTGGGCCTTACTTGCCCTCCTGCCGTCCTCAGGCTTCCAGCCCAGGGACCCGCCATCAGGAAGAGCAGTTCCATGTCCTCTGGATCCTCACCATCTCTGACATATTACACATGCATCATCCCTCCTCCTCTGGGAAATCCAGTGACCTTTGAAATTTCCCTTTAGGATGAAGAGGCAGAGATGGGGCAAGGAATTCCAGAGACACCATCCCTGTGAGAGCACCTGCATGAAATCTCCTCCCAAGATTATCTTCCTAAACTCACAGAATAAAGCTCAGTCCTGCTTTTCTGATTGATACAGCTATTCTCTGACATCATACACTCCAGCATTCTTGTGATATATCAGCTTTCTCTGTATCCTTCCTGAACCTTCTATCCTGATAATTTAACAGACATCTGGACTTTTCCTGTTCATTTCTATACAGGATCACAGCAGATTTCTACACTATAGTTCATCCTTCTTGGGATTATAATGACCTCCCAATAAGACCTACTGTTATGACCATCAACAGCATCTGATCATGAATACACTTGAAGCTGGAAGACTCCCTTTTCCAGTGCTGAATCCACCCCATGTGGGTGCTGGAAGTTTGATTTTCCTGAGTTTCTATCTCCTTCCTTTCCTGCTGCTGTAGCGTGAGGTCCCAGCTTCATCCTGAGCTGTTCTTGTAATGGACCCGTTCAGCTGTTCCATTTGCCCTGAATGCTCACATTCTTTACTCAACTCTCTTTTCTTAATGTTAATCTTTGGAATTTCCAGGTGATTCAGATGGTAAAGAATCCACTTGCAGTACAAGAGACCTGGGTTGGTTCGAACCCTGGGTCAAGAAGCTCCTCTGGAGAAGGCAATGGCTACCCACTCCAGTATTCTTTTTTTTTTTTTTTTTATGGCTACCCACTCCAGTATTCTTTTTTTTTTTTTTTTTTAATTTAACTTCTTTTTTTTAAAAATTTTATTTTATTTTTAAACTTTACAGTATTGTATTGGTTTTGCCATATATTGAAATGAATCTGCCACAGGCATACATGTGTTCCTCATACTGAACCCTCCTCCCTCCTACCTCCCCATACCATCCCTCTGGGTCATCCCAGTGCACCAGCCCCAAGCATCCAGTATTGTGCATCGAATCTGGACTGGTGATTTGTTGCATATATGATATTATACATATTTCAATGCCATTCTCCCAAATCATCCCACCCTCTCCCTCTCCTACAGTGTCCAAAAGACTGTTCTATACATTAGTGTCTCTTTTGCTGTCTCGTATACAGGGTTATCATTACCATCTTTCTAAATTCCATATATATGCGTTAGTGTACTGTATTGGTGTTTTTCTTTCTGGCTTACTTTACTCTGTAGAATAGGCTCCAGTTTCATCTACCTCATTAGAACTGATTCAAATGTACTCTTTTTAATGGCTGAGTAATACTCCATTGTGTATATGTACCACAGCTTTCTTATCCATTCATCTGTTGATGGACATCTAGGTTGCTTCCATGTCCTGGCTATTATAAACAGTGCTGCGATGAACACTGGGGTACACGTGTCTCTTTCAGTTCTGGTTTCCTCAGTGTGTATGCCCAGCAGTGGGATTGCTGGATCATAAGGCAGTTCTATTTCCAGTTTTTTAAGGAATCTCCATACTGTTCTCCATAGTAGCTGTACTAGTTTGCATTCCCACCAACAGTGTAAGAGGGTTCCCTTTTCTCCACACCCTCTCCAGCATTTATTACTTGTAGACTTTTGGATCGTAGCCATTCTGACTGGTGTGAAATGGTACCTCATAGTGGTTTTGATTTGCATTTCTCTGAGAATGAGTGATGTTGAGCATCTTTTCATGTGTTTGTTAGCCATCTGTATGTCTTCTTTGGAGAAATGTCTATTTAGTTCTTTGGCCCATTTTTTGATTGGGTCATTTATTTTTCTGGAATTGAGCTGTAGGAGTTGCTTGTATATTTTTGAGATTAGTTGTTTGTCAGTTGCTTCATTTGCTATTATTTTCTCCCATTCTGAAGGCTGTCTTTTCACCTTGCTTATAGTTTCCTTTGTTGTGCAGAAGCTTTTAAGTTTAATTAGGTCCCATTTGTTTATTTTTGCTTTTATTTCCAACATTCTGGGAGGTGGGTCATAGAGGATCCTGCTGTTATGTATGTCGGAGAGTGTTTTGCCTATGTTGTCCTCTAGGAGTTTTATAGTTTCTGGTCTTACATTTAGATCTTTAATCCATTTTGAGTTTATTTTTGTGTATGGTGTTAGAAAGTGGTCTAGTTTTATTCTTTTACAAGTGGTTGACCAGTTTTCCCAGCACCACTTGTTAAAGAGATTGTCTTTAATCCATTGTATATTTTTGCCTCCTTTGTCAAAGATAAGGTGTCCATATGTGCGTGGATTTATCTCTGGGCTTTCTATTTTGTTCCATTGATCTATATTTCTGTCTTTGTGTCAGTACCATACTGTCTTGATGACTGTGGCTTTGTAGTAGAGCCTGAAGTCAGGCAGGCTGATACAGTCTTCTTTCTCAAGATAGCTTTGGCTATTCAAGGTTTTTTGTATTTCCATACAAATTGTGAAATTATTTGTTCTAGCTCTGTGAAGAATACCGTTGGTAGCTTGATAGGGATTGCATAGAATCTATAAATTGCTTTGGGTAGTATACTCATTTTCACTATATTGATTCTTCCAATCCTTGAACATGGTATATTTCTCCATCTATTAGTGTCCTCTTTGATTTCTTTCACCAGTGTTTTATAGTTTTCTATCTATAGGTCTTTTGTTTCTTTAGGTAGATATATTCCTAAGTGTTTTATTCTTTTTGTTGCAATGGTGAATGGAATTGTTTCCTTAATTTCTCTTTCTGTTTTCTCATTATTAGTGTATAGGAATGCAGGGTATTTCTGTGTGTTGATTTTATATCCTGCAACTTTACTATAATCATTTATTAGTTCTAGTAATTTTCTGGTGGAGTCTTTAGGGTTTTCTATGTAGAGGATCATGTCATCTGCAAACAGTGAGAGTTTTACTTCTTTTTCAATTTGGATTCCTTGTATTTCTTTTTCTGCTCTGATTGCTGTGGCCAAAACTTCCAAAACTATGTTGAATAGTAATGGTGAAAGCGGGCACCCTTGTCTTGTTCCTGACTTTAGAGGAAATGCTTTCAATTTTTCACCATTGCCACTCCAGTATTCTTGCCTGGAGAGTCCCATGGAGAGAGGAGCCTGGTGGGTTACAGTCCATGGAGTCCCAAAGGGTTGGATACAACTGAGTACCTAAGCATACACACCCTTCACAGCAAATGTCAATACTCTACTGTGGGGGATGAAAACACGTTTGCCACTATGGTGAGACTTGAAATGGAAAGAAAAAGCCCGACCTGCTACATTCTGAAAACTGCAAATTGCACAATCTAGGAAAATTTGATGTGAGTGAAGAATAACACTGCTGTTTTGGATGCTGTGTTCTGGTCAGGAGGGATTTCCCAAACTTTCTTTCCTTCTTTCTTTTTTTTTTTTTTTTTTTGCTTCCACCCCAGTTCTCATTTGCTCCACTGGCCAGTGTCAGTATATAAAGCACCAGCCCAGTCTCCCAGGCAGGCAGCACAGGCAGCTCAGCTTCACCAGGAGCTTCAGCAGGAGGGCACGGCCAAAGGTGAGGTGCTAGAACTCTCCAACACTTTTCCTCTTCGGAGACTTTCTCTTCAGCAGCATTCTTGTACTGCAGCCCAACTCTGCTTCCTTCCTGAATCTACTGTTCTGACCATTAGAATCCACCAGATGAGAGCAGTTCAGGGCGTAGGGCTCTCCTTGTCTGTGTCTTCTGTGCAGGCAGTGATGGGGTGAGCACGCAGGCCACAGACACCTGTGCCTCGTTCACCTCATCTCGTATCACAGAGAGGCAGCATGAACACACTCCTCTTGCCTTTGGGAAACTTGCAGTGCAGCTGGGTCTCAGGGCTGATAGAGGATGACTGGACTGGAAAGTGGTTTATGCTAAAAGCCTGTTGCAATCTTTCACACAGGAAATCACTGGGATTCCAAGATTTCATATGGAAATAAGAGCTGGATCCTCTGTGTTACAACCTATTGTCCATCTATCTATCGAGATAAAATTCAGAGGGGTTTATGTTTGGAATGTAAGAGTGTATCCACATTACAACTCAGCCCCAAGACCTGTCATTCTTGATTGAGTCCACTCATCTCTCTGTTGCAGGATGAACCTTTTCACGGGCATCATTTTCTGCTTCCTGATCCTGGGCGTCAGCAGCCGGGGATGGGGGACATTCCTCAAGGAAGCTGGTCAAGGTAAGGACCAAAGGATGGGCCAGGGGAGGCTGTGTCTGCTTCCCCAGGATTGACCTGAGTAGAGGACACATCCCCACAGGGCAAAGGCCACAGGTGGGCAGAAAAGGAGCTTAGTTTCCATGGTAGCACTTCCCGAAGCTTTTCTGGCCAGCTATGCATTCTTTTGGGGGATCCCCAAGCCCGAGGTCATTTATAAGTTTGAGTCTGTACTTTCAGCTGGAGTGAGGAAGACATCTGCGCGGGGGGAGGGGGGGGGCGGGGGCGGGGCGGGGTACATGTTCCCAAAATACCAGTAATCCTCTGCTGCCCCCTCGTGGGCAACTAGAGATGGCTCATTTCAAGTTTCCTGTAGCAAAGAAGCGGGTGCAACCACTGAATACTTGTAACTAAAATACCTGATTTTTTAGTAGCTGCTCAGAACTGTCTAAGAGCTTTATTTGCAGGAATCGACTCTTTTCCCCTCTCAGGGTTTAATCCTTGAGTCCTGCAATGTAGGGACCATCACCCCTTATCAGAGAACCTGCTGCCCCAAGAGATTAAGATAGGGTCCAACATCCTCCAGCAGAGCAGGATTGAACCCAGCATCCTGAGACCTTGCTGTTAACCTTGGCCCTTCTACTGCCTCCCAGACAAGAGTACACGTGGAGGGTGAGGGGTCTGTGAACACGCGTCCTGGTCTTTATCTGAGCAGATGGCAGAGAGTGGGGTTGCTGCCTTAGGAAGGAAACCCTACAGAGTTCCCTCCCCACAGTAAATGACAGCATGAGGTTTCTTGATGATGATTCTGCTGAAGCTGAGACCTGGTGAGAATCCTATAGCAGGAGACATAGACCTCGCTAGCCAGAGCAAACTGGCCATAATTTATTTCCCAAACCTATTTGGTGTTATTATTTTTCTGTGATAATTGCTGAATAATTGTTTTAAGAGTTTGTTCTTAATTCCATCTGAATTCACACAGACCCAGATAAAAGGATCTTTTCATCTCTTAGGTCAGTGTTGTTCTAGGATGACTTGCATGAGAATTACCCATGGTCTGGGTGCTTTGTGGAATGCAGGTGCCTGGATCCACACACATGGTCCCTTCCTCGAACCACAGTCCCTGGGGCTCTCTCCAAATCTATGCATTATTGAGCACCACACTTGATTTTGTGCACAGTAAATACTGAGAACACTACCTGGTTTTGCACCCAAGGGACAAATATGTCGTGCGTTTGGAAGCACTTATTAAGCAACTCTAGACTCCAGGGTTGAGAAGGCAATGGCACCCCACTCCAGTTCTCCTGCCTGGAAAATCCCATGGATGGAGGAGCCTGGTGGGCTGCAGTCCCTGAGGTCTCTAAGAGTCGGACACGACTGAGCGACTTCACTTTCACTTTTCACTTTCATGCATTGGAGAAGGAAATGACAACCCACTCCAGTGTTCTTGCCTGGAGAATCCCAGGGACGGGGTAGCCTGGTGGGCTGCCGTCTATGGGGTCGCACAGAGTCGGACACGACTGAAGTGACTTAGCAGCAGCAGCAGCAGCAGACTCCAGGGAACTATTTAAATCTGTAACTCAGGGTGAATACCTATAGTAAAAATATCATAGTTCTCAACAAAACTACAAACTTCCCTGGTTGCTCAGATGGTAAAGCGTCTGCCTACAATCCGGGAGACCCAAGTTCGATCCCTGAGTCAGGAAGATCCCCTGGAGAAGGAAATGGCAACCCATTCCAGTACTTTTACCTGGAAAATCCCATGGATTGAGGACCCTGGTGGGCTACAGTCCATGGGGTCGCAAAGAATCGGACACGACTGAGCGACCTCACTTTTTCAACAAAACTATTTTTCTGAACACCTGATATAGCTAATACCTAAAATAAAGATAAGTTATCTCACAGAGATATTACATGAACTATGATTATAATCCATGTTATATTTTCCTCTTTTCCCTAATGAGCTAATCATTTAAACCTTTGCCATTTTATTCTATCTAGGTTGGGTTTTCTGCCCATCCTCCCTGATCTTCATCCTACTTTAGTTCCTTTATTTATTTATTTATTTTTTGCCCTACTCTTCTGAGGACCAGAGAGGTGATAGTATAGTGAGCACCGACAATGTGCTATAAACTCAACCTGTATTTCCTCAGTTCTTCTGTATAACCACCCTGAGGGAGGCATTACTCCTGCATTTTACTGGAGAGGACACTGAACTTTAGAGCTGGTGGTCCAGTTGCCCTTTTTCTGCATCTGATTACCCTGTTTCTTCAAAGCCCTCTTAGGGAGCTCACCTTTATCACCTGCTGATTTAATTCTGACGGGTGCCCATGTGCAAACATGCCCTGAGTATTCAGATGGACTCAGGCCCGAGTTAGTCCCCAGGGCTGGATTTCTCCCCTTGACCAGGCTGGGAGTATCCTATATCCACAGCCTTTCTCAGTATCGTCCTTCTTCTCAAGCTCTGGTCAGAGCCTCTCCTGCATCTTTCCAGGTGGAGGTTCATTGTATAAGCAAACATGCCTTAAAGAAAGAGCATTGACCTCTTCTTCACACACATCACACACCTCCAGAAACAAAGTTCCAACAGACTTAGAATGAAATCAAACAGAATAAGCCTTGTACCAAGTGTGATACTCACAACTTCAGATCAGGGAAGTAAGTGAGAAGTAAAGAAGTATTCATTTCAAGCTAATAAAATAATCTCCAAGGGCTTGGTCGAAGGCTGAAACCTAGAATCAGAGGGAGGAAATTATTTATTTCTCTTTCACCAAACACGATCAGATTCATCTCATCATTTTCTTTTCCTCCCAGGGGCTAAAGACATGTGGAGAGCCTACTCTGACATGAAAGAAGCCAACTACAAGGGTGCAGACAAATACTTCCACGCCCGCGGAAACTATGACGCTGCCCGAAGGGGACCGGGGGGCGCCTGGGCTGCTAAAGTGATCAGGTACCAGGGTCCCTGGGGATGCAGGGATGGGTGAGCAGAGCTTGGCTGCCTAGGACAACCTGGAAGGGCCAAGCCTTGGAGAACTTTCCTGTAGGCTGTGTGCCCTCCTCCTCTTACCCACCCTCCTGCTCTGTGCCCACTGTGAGGTCTGAGGGGCTGAAGAGCAGAGCAACTTGGTGGGACAGGCGACTCTCCACCCTCCCTCTATGGGTGCTGTTCACCCAGCACAAGGCTGAGGTGGGCTGAGCCCGGGGAGCCTCAGGGTTGTAGGCCCTCTTTCCCTGGCTCCTCTCCGAGTCATTGATCCCTTGGAAAGAGGAGAGATGGGGAGGGTGGGCCTGTGGCTCATAGTCCTGAATTAATCCCCTCCCTGCCCTCTTCCTTTCCAGTAACGCCAGAGAGACTATTCAGGGAATCACAGACCCTCTGCGTAAGGGTATGACTAGGGACCAGGTACGGGAGGACTCGAAGGCTGACCAGTTTGCCAACGAATGGGGCCGGAGTGGCAAAGACCCCAACCACTTCAGACCTGCTGGCCTGCCTGACAAGTACTGAGCTGCCTCTCCCTCTGCTCAGGAGACAGGGCTGTGAGTCCCCAAGGGCAGGGACACTGACCTAGAGAGTTCTCTGTCCTCAGAAGGAAGCAGATCTAATAAATGCTCAAGAGATGGAATACTGAGACTGTGTGTCATTCTTTGGTATAAGGACAGCCTGTTAGTTCCAGGACTGATGGCCGGACACCGACGTGAAGGCTGAGCCTGTGCCTGTGTGTTTGGTTCTGGACACAACCTCAGCATCATTCAGGACAGACGCTCTCTCCAGCCTTCCGTAATCAGACCCGCCCCTCCCCAGGCCCCTCTGGTGACACTGGGGCCATTTCCAGGCCCTTCGCTGTCAGGCCTCCTCACTCCCTGCCGTTGTGTCCTGTCCCCTTCTCTGTCCCCAGGTCTAGTCCCCTAGCCTGTCCTCGGTGCTCTCTGTGTGGGGCATGGATACAGGAGGACTGGACAGTGGAATCCTGCTCCAGAAACTGCCACCTTGTTCTCCTGTTCATTACTCAGCAGCACCTACAAGTCCAACTAAGAACCAATTTCTGTCTGTGCATCCAGAACGGCCTCCAGTGCTGCTGCCTTCCCTCTATTTCCCTTGCCTTATACAAGTTCCCGGGAACAAACATGTCAAGAAGTGGAGGAATAATCACAACATGAAAATTCAGAGCCAGGCGCCTTTGTTTGCCTTGGATATGATTCATGTCCTTGAGAGGAAGTCCTTTTCCCCTCTTGGTCCTTTCTCAACCCAGGGAAGCCAGCAGCAGTTACTTTTTATTGAGGAAAACAGTGTCTCCTATGGAAGGAAGTTGGGTCTGTTAGAGCACAGGAATTATGAGTGACTCTGTGAATCATAACAATGCTAAATATGTTAACACATACATACACATAAATAATGCACATGAATTATAGAGATTATGATAAAATAGAAATTTATAAATGTATCAGAACCACAAGCAGAAATTCATAATGCAAAATAAAAGCGTGTATTATGAATAAAGTCATCATGGATTCAGTAATCTTCATGTTCCATATTCCATCTGTTGTTGCTGTTGTTCAGTCACTCAGTCATGTTGACTCTTAGGGACCCCATGGACTGCAGCATGCCAAGTTTCCCTGTCCTTCACTATCGCTTGGAGTTTGTGCAAATTCGTGTCCATTGAGTCTGTGATGCCATTCAACCATCTCATCCTCTGTGGCCCCCTTGTCCTCCTGCCCTCAGTCTTTCCCAGCGTCAGGGTCTTTTCCAGTGAGTCAGCTGTTCACAGCAGGTGGCCAAAGTATGGAGCTTCAGCATCAGTCTTTCCAATGAATATTCAGGGTTGGTTTCCTTTAGGATTGAATGGTTTGTTCTCCTTCCATCAAAGGATTGATGAAAGGAGTTTGATCTGCTGTCCAAAGGACATTCCATTTTCTGTCTGTAAGTATTCCATATTCCATCGGTTAATAATCCTATTTTGACCTTTTCTGTTCCATATGATTTCTTTTTCTCTCAGGGCTGCACCTCTTTCAGGGTTGAACAGTGTGTTTCTAGCACTTAGCCTTGAAGACTATAGGCCCTACTAATCTCTGGAGAAAGAAGTTTCCTCAAGATAAGAAATAGAAATGTCCCATGTCTCCTGCAGCTGCAAGAATAGCAGATAGAACAAAAGCTGTATCTACAAAAGTTATTTCTAACTAGGGAGGTTTTATCTTTTTATAACAACACCAACAACCGTGAGACCAACCCTGCAATAAAATATTTAGTTTTCTTAAGACATTAATCTGTGGACTTGAAGCAAAATTATTTTTTGATGGAAGATATTAGACTGGAAAAGGCTTCATGGGTTTGATCCCTGGGTCAGGAAGATCCCCTTGAGAAGGAAATGGCAACCCGCTCTAGGATTCTTTCCTGGGAAATCCCGTGGACAGAGGAGCCTGGTGAGCTACAGTCCATGGGATGTTAAAGAGTCACACACAACTGAGCGACTAAATGGCAACAACAGCAATGACATTAGACTGGAAAAACAGAGAGCTGGATCATGCCAAGGCAAGGGCACGGAAGTGGGCTGGGCTGCACTCCTGGACAGTAGAGTGACTCTTCACTGTGAAACTCAGAGAGGCCACACCAGCACTGCCCCTCCCTTATACACATGGCATGATGCCGGCGTCATTTTTTTCTGGTCTAATGCATACAATGTAACTGCTTATCTGCATTTTTCTGGTTGCTAATGATTTGTGCATCTCTTTGTAAGCTTGTTACTTATTGTGTGTTGTCTGTAAACTATTTTTTCTATCCCTCCACCCATTTTTCTATTGCGGTTGTTGTCTTTTCCTTAATGACTCATATACTCCTTGTATCCCTTGCCATATTTTAGACATTGTTTTTTCCTGTTCTCTATCTGAAAATAAATTTTTAATTTTCACAAAATTCGCCATTTTCTGCCTTATGTTTTGTGCTTTTGAAGTTTTATTTAAGAATTTTCCTCCATCTCTGGGTCACAAATATATATACGTGGATACTCTTTTGTATGAACTTTATAGTTTTACCCTCACATTTACATATTTAACACTTCTATAATAGAGTTGATATTTATATGTAAATTAGGTAAAGATCCAGTTTTTTCTCTTTCCAAAGCTAATAACCAAACCATCCTGTCTTCCATGGTTTGTGATGTCTCCTTAATCACATACTAACATCCTACACATGTGGCCCTAACTCCGTGCTCTCTGTTAAGTTCCATTGGTCAGAATGGGAATATCCTTTATATTTGATGTAATGTATCATCATTACATCAAAGTTTGACAGCACATTGTACCAATGTTCACAGTCCCAGCAAATCTTCACCAGGCTGTTTCACTTGGGCTGGTGCAACTGACTCCAGTCTTCTGCTGGGTTTTGTACCAAGAGACCTTGGTTCTCCTGTCACTCAGATTTGTATCATCTCCTTTGCCTCATACCGTGTTAATCAGCACTAGTACTGAAGGTATTATACATTTCCTCCCATGTAAAATCTTATCGACATTAATATAAATTGAGTGACTCTACTGTGGTTCTTTTACAAGTTTGAGGAGTTGGTAGAACACCGTGGTTACCTAACATCTTACAGTGATAAAGTAAATAGTAGATATTCCATCTGTTGTCACCCTTTTCATGCCATTTAAAAAGTTTATTTATTTATTTTTGACTGTGCTGGGTCTCCAAGGCTGCTCTCAGGCTTTCTCTAGTTGCAGCAAGTCGGGGCTCCTCTTCTTTGCCAAGCTTAGGCTTCTCACTGCAGTGGCTTCTTTTGTGGCAGAGCACAGGCTTTAGGCTCTCAGACTTCAGTAGTTGTGGTGCAAGGGCTTAGTTGCTCCAAGGCATGTGGACTCTTTCTGGACAAGGGATCAACCTGGGTTGCCTGCTTTGGCAGGCGGACTTCCAACCACTGTACCATCAGGGTGGTGCATTTTAAATTAACCAAGACCTAGACAGTCTTCTCTTGATGGATGTCTAATTTCAGCCTTTCAATTGTGAGGCTAACTTCTTCCCAATGGTGATACTTTGCAGACTGTATTATTGGAAATAATACTGTCCTAGATTACTGTAAAAAATTTGAACTATGTATCAACACAATAACTGTCACATATCTTCTGCAATGCAAGAAAGGGAAAACGGCCACTAAAGAATATTCTATTTAGGTTTTTTCAGAACACCTTCCTCAAGTTCTGTTTTCTAATTCATAATTTCAAGAATAAAAACATTCAATTCCTTGAACATTTAATCACATTAATAATTTAAAAATAACTGGGCTCTTAAGATGCAGAAATTTTCAAGGATTTGTAATCAGTCCTTATGAAAGGGTCTCAATAATAATTTTTTTTCAGAATTTTTCTCTTGAATTGTAAATAAAAATTTTTAAATGTAACTCCTGCCCCAGGGAATACCTGAATTTGATTATACTTCTAATATATATTTTATGTTGTGTGAAAATTATGTTTATTATTTTTCTATACTATAAATTAACACAAGATTCCAAAATTTTAAAACCTCCAAAAATTTAAAAGCTCTAAAAAAAGAAAATTGCTCTATTAGACAGTGTTCTTCAGAGTAACAGAACCAATGGGGTGTGCACGTGTGTTGTATGTATATATTTATTATATGATGATTTGTTTTATATATGTAGACTCATTATACACACACACACATATTTGTTATGAAGATTTGGCTCATATGATTATGGAGGTTAAGTTTCAATTCTGCCATTTGCAAGCTGGAGACCCAGGAAAGTTGGAGCTGTAATTCTAGACCAAGTCTGAAGACCTGAGGATCTGAGAGCCAATAGCATAAATCCCATTCCAAGGGCAAGAGAAGACGGATGGAAAAGACTGTGTTACTCTTGACAAACCCCACAATAAATTATTTGGCACATTTTGCTGTAGTCCTTGAGAATCCTTGTGATTTTATGGGACAGATGATCATGTTTTTTTACAAGTGAGTTGAGAGGAAGGAATATGTGAGAATTAGCTGGTAAGTGGAAGGATCAATGAATTCATTACATATCACAGTGGTTCTTTGGTCGGATTCTCTTCATCTATACTTGGAGGGATATAATTTATCTAGCAAGTGGATATGGTTTAAAATCTCTACAGGTCAGGTTATTTTGGTATATTTTTCCCTTCCATCTCTGATACTGAAAAAAAAATAGTTTGAAACATCTATTTACAGGTGAGTATAAGAAGAGTGAAGGATTTTCTAGCTGTCCCCAAATTTGGGACAAGTTGTTCCCATTTTCCAAGTAACTTAGCTAATTAGATTCAATGTATCATCACACTGATTTAACAAATATCATACCTGCAATTATAACAGTGTTGGTAGTAATCATAATCAACATAAAAGTGCAAAAATATTTACAATATATTTTAAAATTAATTTATTTATTTTACTTTACAATATTGTATTGGTTTTGTCATACACCAACATGAATCCGCCATGGGTGTACATGTGTTCCCCATCCTGAACCCCACTCCCACCTCCCTCCCTATACCATCCCTCTGGGTCATCCCAGTGCACCAGCCCTGAGCACCCTGTATCATGCTCAAACCTATATCAAATGTATCAAATCAAACAAATGTGGCGATCCGTTTCACATATGATATTTTACATGTTTCAGTGCCATTCTCCCATATCATCCCACCCTCACCCTCTCCCACAGAGTCCAAAAGACTGTTCAATACATCTGTGTCTCTTTTGCTGTCTTGCATACAGAGTTATCATTACCTTCTTTCTAAATTCCATATATATGTGTTAGTATACTGTAATGGTGTTTTTCTTTCTGGCTTACTTCACTTTGTAGAATAGGCTCCAGTTTCATCCACCTCATTAGAACTGATTCAAATGTATTCTTTTTAATGGCTGAGTAATACTCCATTGCATATATGTACCACAGCTTTCTTATCCATTCATCTGCTGATGGACATCTAGGTTGCTTCCATGTCCTGGCTATTATAAACAGTGCTGCGATGAACATTGGGGTACACGTGTGTCTTTCAATTCTGGTTTCCTCACTGTGTATGCCCAGCAGTGGGATTGCTGGGTCATGTGGCAATTCTATTTCCAGTTTTTTAAGGACTCTCCACAGGGTTTTCCATAGTGGCTGTACTAGTTTGCATTCCCACCAACAGTGTAAGAGTGTTCCCCCTTCTCCACCCCCTCTCCAGCATTTATTGCTTGTAGACTTTAGGATAGCAGCCATTCTGATTGGCATGAAATGGTACCTCGTAGTGCTTTTGATTTGCATTTCTCTGATAATGAGTGATGTTGAGCATCTTTTCATGTGTTTGTTAGCCATCTGTATGTCTTCTTTGGAGAAATGTCTGTTTAGTTCTTTAGCCTACTTTTTTGTACGGGTCTTTTATTTTTCTGGAATTGAGCTGCAGGAGTTGCTTGTATATTTTTGAGATTAATTCTTTGTCTGTTGCTTCATTTGCTATTATTTTCTTCCATTCTGAAGGCTGTCTTTTCACCTTGCTTATAGTTTCCTTTGTTGTGCAGAAGCTTTTAATTTTAATTAGGTCCCATTTGTTTATTTTTGCTTTTATTTCCAATATTCTGGGAGGTAGGTCATAGAGGATCCTGTTGTGGTTTATGTCGGAGACTGTTTTGGCTATATTTTCCTCTAGGAGTTTAATAGTTTCTGGTCTTACATTTAGATCTTTAATCCATTTTGAGTTTATTTTTGTGTATGGTGTTAGAAAGTGTCCTCAGATCAGATCAGTCACTCAGTCATGTCCGACTCTTTGCGACCCCATGAATCACAGCACACCAGGCCTCCCTGTCCATCACCAACTCCTGGAGTTCACTCAGACTCACGTCCATCGACTCCGTGATGCCATCCAGCCATCTCATCCTCTGTCGTCCCCTTCTCCTCCTGCCCCCAATCACTCCCAGCATCAGAGTCTTTTCCAATGAGTCAACTCTTCGCATGAGGTGGCCCAAGTACTGGAGTTTCAGCTTTAGCATCATTGCTTCCAAAGAAATCCCAGGGCTGATCTCCTTCAGAATGGACTGGCTGGATCTCCTTGCAGTCCAAGGGACTCTCAAGGGTCTTCTCCAACACCACAGTTCAGAAGCATCAATTCTTCGGTGCTCAGCCTTCTTCACAGTCCAACTCTCACATCCATACATGACCACTGGAAAAACCATAGCCTTGACTAGACAGACCTTTTTTGGCAAAGTAATGTCTCTGCTTTTGAATATGCTATCTAGGTTGGTCATAACTTTCCTTCCAAGGAGTAAGCGTCTTTTAATTTAATGGCTGTAGTCACCATCTGTAGTGATTTAGGAGCCCAGAAAATAAAGTCTGACACTGTTTCCACTGTTTCCCCTGTTTCCCCATCTATTTCCCATGAAGTGGTGGGACTGGATGCCATGATCTTAGTTTTCTGAATGTTGAGCTTTAGGCCAACTTTTTCACTCTCCACTTTCACTTTCATCAAGAGGCTTTTGAGTTCCTCTTCACTTTCTGCCATAAGGGTGGTGTCATCTGCATATCTGAGGTTATTGATATTTCTCCTGGCAATCTTGATTCCAGTTTGTGTTTCTTCCAGGCCAGTGTTTCTCATGATGTACTCTGCATATAAGTTAAATAAACAGGGTGAGAATATACAGCCTTGACAAACTCCTTTTCCTCTTTGGAACCAGTCTGTTGTTCCATTTCTTTTACAAATGATTGATGAGTTTTCCCAGCACTGCTTGCTAAAGAGATTGTCTTTTCTCCATTGTATATTCTTGCCTCCTTTGTTGAAGATAAGGTGTCCATGGATGCGTGTATTTATCTCTGGGCTTTCTATTTTGTTCCACTGATCTATATTTCTGTCTTTGTGCCAGTACCATACTGTCTTGATGACTGTGGCTTCGTAGTAGAGCCTGAAATCAGGCAGGTTGATTCCTCCAGTTCCATTCTTCTTTCTCAAGATTGCTTTGGCTATTTGAAGTTTTTCGTATTTCCATACAAATTGTGAAATTATTTATTCTAGTTCTCTGAAAAATACCGTTGGTAGCTTGATAGGGATTGCATTGAATCTATAGATTGCTTTGGGTAGTAGACTCATTTTCACTATATTGAGTCTTCTGATCCACAAACACGGTATATTTCTCCATCTATTTGCGTCCTCTTTGATTTCTTTCACCAGTAACTATATATAGTTTTATAGTTTTCTATATATAGGTCTTTTGTTTCCTTAGGGAGATTTATTCCTAAGTATTTTATTCTTTCATTGCAATAGTGAATGGAATTGTTTTCTTAATTTCTCTTTCTGTTTTCTCATCATTAGTGTATAGGATTGCAAGGAATATCTCTGTGTTAATTTTACATCCTGCAACTTTACTATATTCATTGATTAGCTCTAATAATTTTCTGGTGTTTTCTATGTAGAGGATCATGTCATCTGCAAACAGTGAGAGTTTTACTTCTTCTTTTCCAATCTGGATTTGTTTTGTTTCTTTTTCTGCTCTGATTGCTGTGGCCAAAACTTCCAAAACTATGTTGAATAGCAGTGGTGAGAGTGGGCACCCTTGTCTTGTTCCTGACTTTAGGGCAAATGCTTTCAATTTTTCTCCATTGAGGATAATGTTTGCTGTGGGTTTGTCATAAATAGCTTTTATTATGTTGAGATATGTTCCTTATATTCCTGCTGCTGGAGGGGTTTTTTTTTTTATCATAAATGGATGTTGAATTTTGTCAAAGGCTTTCTCTGCATCTATTGAGATAATCATATGGTTTTTATTTTTCAATTTGTTAATGTGATGTATTACATTGATTGATTTGCGAATATTGAAGAATCCTTTCATCCCTGGGATAAAGTCCACTTGCTCGTGATGTACGATCTTTTTAATGTGTTGTTGGATTCTGATTGCTAGAATTTTGTTAAGGATTTTTGCATCTATGTTCATCAGTGATATTGGCCTGTAGTTTTCTTTTCTTGTGGCATCTTTGTCTGGTGTTGGTATGAGGGTGATGGTGGCCTCATAGAATGAGTTTGGAAGTTCACCTTCCTCTGCAATTTTCTGGACAAGTTTGACCAGGATAGGTGTTAGGTCTTCTCTAAATTTTTGGTAGAATTCAGCTGTGAAGCCATCTGGACCTGGGCTTTTGTTTGCTGGAAGATTTCTGATTACTCTTTCAATTTCCGTGCTTGTGATGGGTCTGTTAAGATTTTGTATTTCTTCCTGGTTCAGTTTTGGAAAGTTGTACTTTTCTAAGAACTTTCCATTTCTTCCCAGTTGTCCATTTTATTGGCATATAATTGCTGACAGTAGTCTCTTATGATCCTTAAAGGATTTTTTAAAAGAAACATAACTTCAGCATTATCAAACCCTCCTTTTTTGATCAATCAAGATAATATTATTTTTCTCCTTTAGCTAATAATGTGATGAATTACATTAATTGTAGTCATAATGTTGACCAATTCTTGCATTCCAAGAGGAAACCTCACTCGGTTATGAGGGATTTTTAATGCTCTCTTTGGTTTGGTAATACTATGCTCTGTTTGAATTGTTTGCACCTTTAGAGGTGAAATGGGACTATTGTTTTCCTGTATTACCCATCTCTTACTTTAGAATCAAGTTAGTCTACTTCTTTAAAATGAGCTGTACATCTCTACTCTTGATTAGTTTTCTACATCATCCTGTGTAACATACTATTAACTGTCCCCTGAGATTTTAGCAGACTCTCCTGGAGAACCACTAGGCCTTAGTAGGGGACACTGGGGAGAAGAGAGCTGTGATAGCCACTTTTGCTTATTTAATACTTAACTAACTTCCTAAAGACATCTATGTTCTTTACAACAACAACAACAAAAAGGTGCTTACTTAAAAAGTTTGAGGCTGTTCCTTCATCTAAATTAGCAAATGATGTGCCACCGTGAGTTGATTAAACGGAGATCTGAGGCTCCATATTAAGTTTACCTTTGAACCAGGAAAGAGGAATTCAGATAAATCTCACTCACTTGGGTCTGTGTGGAGAGTCTACCTCTGTGAACTGGTTTAACAAGTTCAGAATAATGCTGCTGAAGGCCTTTTATGCTGAGAGATACTAGAGTCATTGCAAAGATTTCATGTTGTGCTGTGTTGTAGCTGTTGTTGGTGTTGACTGTTGTGGCTTCTGCCAGAAGTACTGGGTGTACACGCATGAACTGTGGGTGTTGTCCTCCGTGTGAGTTGCCAGCAGTTTGCTGAGAGGAGAAACGTGGTGGATCTGGTCTCTTAGATGGTTGTTTCCAGGTTTGGAGTGACTGGCGTCAGATTTGTGTGCGATTCTAGGAAGTCGGTCTTTCCTTATGACACCAGCAGTCAGTGGAGGCTGTTTTCCTACACTCTTGGACGAGGGGCAGAGTGAGGAGCCCCCCAGAGCAGAGATGACCCCCTCCTAGCAGGTCACCTCAGAATCATGGAGCTGCTTCCCTCTACCAGATAACAGAGATCCTCAGGAAGCTCAGAGCAGCTGTGCAGTACGTTTCCTTTTCTGATGTGTCAATTCCAACCCTCACGTGTCTTTTCTTTTTTTGAGGGGAAAAAAAAAAAAGAAGCTACATATTCAACAATGTGCAGGGCATTAATAATTTCTTGAGTGCTATTTTCTTTTAATCTCCTTGGTGTACTGTAGGATGAAGAGGAGGGAAGCCAGCCTTTCTGGTGCTAAAGCTGTGTTTCTTTTCCTTTTGGTAAACTGTGAACTTCAGAGGCCTGTCTATCTCTCTGTCTCTGGATGCTATCTAGTAGAATTCCAGGGTTTGGCTTTAGAGAAGGTACACGTCCTCCCCACTGCCAGTGTGAGGAGAGACTATCCTCTCTTCTGCAGCTGCAACAAATATAGCTGTTGTTTCTATATCATAAACCTTGGGACCTAGGCCACAAGTGTTATTCACGATCAGGTTATCCTGTGGGGTTTTGTTTTTTGTTGCAAAGCTTTGGTGTTCTTCTCATCTCTTAATTAGAACAGAAAATGAAGTTCTCTTAAACCACTTAGTAGTCTTATCACACATGGCTATTAGGGGAGGGGTACCTTCTAATTTATTATATAAACCAGGTCTTTTTCAAAAATAAAACAATTTGCTAATTGTCACTCACTATTAACTATTAATCGGAGGCAACAGACACTAACAGAGACCATCTTGCAAACCAGGACACAGCTTCACATGGAGACTCCTGGGAAATCCCTTAAGGCCTGAGGATTCTGAAATCACCATGACAGGATGGTTTTCTTTGCGGGACAAACAAGTGAAAAGAGCTGACCCCCCCTGTTGTCTATTGTTCTAAGCATGGCCCTGCAAGACTGGCTGTTCCTTCCAGTAAGACTGAGTGCCTTCAGTAACAAGGAAGAGCACTTGCAATGCCTGACTTGGTGTCTAGAAATTGTTTGCTTTGTCTCTAATAATTTTATCAGATAAGGAATGACTGGAATGATGCCAGAGAGTGGGAAGTGGAATTCCAGTATGGAATGGCTCCAAACACAGTCAGAGTTGCAAAAGAATGTGATCACTGGCCCATGATTTCTGCCCCGAGGAAGGTAGGAGAAGAAGAGATGTGGACATCATAGCCCGCCTCTGTGGAGTTGCCCCAGGGCACGTCCAGGGCTGATGACTACAGATGGTTGACAGCATCCCCTCTCCCCACCATGTCTACTCCTGGGACCAAGTCAGCTAAGCCAGCTCAGGGACCTAGACTACCCGAACCACAGTGCACCCAGCTTTCCCAAGGAGTATAAGTTCTGTTGTGAATATTTAAATATTGCTAAGCTTTGCCTTGCATAAAAAGCAAACAGAGCAATCCTTTAGACAGTTATCCGCCCTACATGTTCACCTACATGTTCACCTACAGGAAATAAAATATGTCTCAGACCCAGAAAGAGGCATCATCCTATTTCTGAGAGGCTCTACTCTAAAACAGGGTGTCTCAGGTGGCTCAGTGGTAAAGAATCCGCCTGCAATCCAGGAGATGTGGGTTCGATCCCTGAGTCAGGAAGATCCCTTGGAAAAGGAAATGTCCACGCACTCCAGTCCCTGGAAAATCCCACAGACAGAGGAGCCTGAGGGGCTACAGCCCATGGAGTCACTAAAGAGTCGGACACAAACTTGTTGACTAAACACCAACAATACATCTAAGACCGTGGTTCCCAGACCACAGTGTCAGCCTCACCTGGTGTGCTTCCTCCTGGGCCAGCGCTCTTCTTTCTAACGTCCTGCTCATATTTCCCTGAGTCTTGTAACAAATTGGAAATGCTTCGCCCTCCTTCTTCTTGGGATTACTACTTGAGCACAAGTCCCAGATCCTTCCAGACTCTAATTTACCATCTCCCCTCGTCTCAGTGGGCAAGTCTCTGTGATTTGCTTGCATCTGTCTTGGAGATCACTTCCCTGTGTCTCCAATGCACAGCGCACATTCCTGCTCTCCTGTGAACACTCCAGGCAAGAATCCTGAGGTGGTGCTCCTGGGCTGGGCCTTATTTGCCCTCCTGCCGTCCTCAGGCTTCCAGCCCAGGGACCCGCCATCAGGAAGAGCAGTTCCATGTCCTCTGGATCCTCACCATCTCTGACATATTACACATGCATCATCCCTCCTCCTCTGGGAAATCCAGTGACCTTTGAAATTTCCCTTTAGGATGAAGAGGCAGAGATGGGGCAAGGAGTTCCAGAGACGCCATCCCTGTGAGAGCACCTGCATGAAATCTCATCCCAAGATTATCTTCCTGAACTCACAGAATAAAGCTCAGTCCTGCTTTTCTGATTGATACAGCTATTCTCTGACATCATACACTCCAGCATTCTTGTCATAAATCAGCTTTCTCTGTATCCTTCCTGAACCTTCTATCCTGATAATTTAACAGACATCTGGACTTTTCCTGTTCATTTCTATACAGGATCACAGCAGATTTCTACACTATAGTTCATCCTTCTTGGGATTATAATGACCTCCCAATAAGACCTACTGTTATGACCATCAACAGCATCTGATCATGAATACACTTGAAGCTGGAAGACTCCCTTTTCCAGTGCTGAATCCACCCCATGTGGGTGCTGGAAGTTTGATTTTCCTGAGTTTCTATCTCCTTCCTTTCCTGCTGCTGTAGCGTGAGGTCCCAGCTTCATCCTGAGCTGTTCTTGTAATGGACCCGTTCAGCTGTTCCATTTGCCCTGTATGCTCACATTCTTTACTCAACTCTCTTTTCTTAATGTTAATCTTTGGAATTTCCAGGTGATTCAGATGGTAAAGAATCCACTTGCAGTACAAGAGACCCGGTTGGTTCGAACCCTGGGTCAAGAAGCTCCTCTGGAGAAGGCAATGGCTATCCACTCCAGTATTCTTGCCTGGAGAGTCCCATGGAGAGAGGAGCCTGGTGGGTTACAGTCCATGGGGTCCCAAAGAGTTGGATACAACTGAGTACCTAAGCACACACATCCTTCACAGCAAATGTCAATACACTACTGTGGGGGATGAAAACACGTTTGCCACTGGAGTGAGACTTGAAATGGAAAGAAAAGGTACAACCTGCTACATTCTGAAAACTGCAAATTGCACAATCTAGGAAAATTCGATGTGAGTGAAGAATAACACTGCTGTTTTGAATGCTGTGTTCTGGTCAGGAGGGATTTCCCAAAATTTCTTTCCTTATTTCTTTTTTTTGCTTCCACCCCATTTCTGATTTGCTCCAGTGGCCAGTGTCAGTATATAAAGCACCGGCCCCGTCTCCCAGGCAGGCAGCACAGGCAGCTCAGCTTCACCAGGAGCCTCAGCAGGAGGGCACGGCCACAGGTGAGGAGCTAGAACTCTCCAACACTTTTCCTCTTCGGAGACTTTCTCTTCAGCAGCATTCTTGTGCTGCAGCCCAGCTCTCTGCTTCCTTCCTGAATCTACTGTTCTGACCATTAGAATCCACCAGATTGAGCACTTCAGGGAGTAGGGCTCTCCTTGTCTGTGTCTTCTGTGCAGGCAGCGATGGGGTGAGCACACGGGCCACAGACACCTGTGCCTTGTTCACCTCCTCTCATATCACAGAGAGGCAGCATGAACACACTCCTCTTGCCTTTGGGAAACTTGCAGTGCAGCTGGGTCTCAGGGCTGATAGAGGATGACTGGACTGGAAAGTGGTTTATGCTAAAAGCCTGTTGCAATCCTTCCCACAGGAAATCATTGGGATTCCAAGATTTCATATGGAAATAAGAGCTGGATCCTCTGTGTTACAACCTATCGTCTGTCTACTGAGATAAAATTCAGAGGGGTTTATGCTTGGAATGTAAGAGTGTATCCACATTACAACTCAGCCCTAAGACCTGTAGTTCTTGGTTGAGTCCACTCATCTCTCTGTTGCAGGATGAACCTTTCCACGGGCATCATTTTCTGCTTCCTGATCCTGGGCGTCAGCAGCCAGGGATGGGGGACATTCCTCAAGGAAGCTGGTCAAGGTAAGGACCAAAGGATGGGCCAGGGGAGGCTGTGTCTGCTTCCCCAGGATTGACCTGAGTAGAGAACACATCCCCACAGGGCAAAGGCCACAGGTGGGCAGAAAAGGAGCTTAGATTTCATGGTAGCACTTCCCGAGGCTTTTCTGGCCAGCTTTGGACTCTGTTGGGGGATCCCCAAGCCAGAGGTCATATAAAGTTTGAGTCTGTACTTTCAGCTGGAGTGAGGAAGACATCTGGGGTGGGGTGGGGTACATGTTCCCAAAATACCAGTAAGCCTCTGCTGCCCTCTCGTGGGCAACTAGAGATGGCTCATTTCCAAGTCTCCTGTGCAAAGAAGTGGGTGCAACCGCTGAATACTTGTAACTAAAATACCTGATTTTTTAGCAGCAGCAGCAGCAGGACTGTCTAAGAGCTTTATGTGCAGGAATCGACTCGTTTTCCCCCTCAGGGTTTAATCCTTGAGTCCTGCAGCGTAGGGACCATTACCCCTTATCAGAGAACCTGCTGCCCCAAGAGATTAAGATAGGGTCCAACATCCCCCAGCAGAGCAGGATTGAACCCAGCATCCTGAGACCTTGCTGTTAACCTTGGCCCTTCTACTGCCTCCCAGACAAGAGTACACGTGGAGGGTGAGGGGTCTGTGAACACGTGTCCTGGTCTTTATCTGAGCAGATGGCAGAGAGTGGGGGTTGCTTCCTTTGGAAGGAAACCCGATAGAGTTCCCCTCCGCACAGTAAATGGCAGCATGAGTTTCCTTGATGATGGTTCTGCTGAGGCTGAGACCTGGCGAGAATCCTATAGCAGGAGACATAGACCTCACTAGCCAGAGCAAATCTGTCGTAATTTATTTCCCAAACCTATTTGGTGTTATTATTTTTCTGTGATAATTGCTGAATAATTGTTTTAAGAGTTTGTTCTTAATTCCATCTGAATTCACACAGACCCAGATAAAAGGATCTTTTCATCTCTTAGCTCAGTGCTGTTCAAGGGGCACTCTAGGATGACTTGCATGAGAATCACCCGTGGTCTGGGGGGCTTTGTGGAATGCAGGTGCCTGGATCCACACATGGTCCCTTTCGTGAATCACAGGGGCTCTCTGCAAATCCGTGCGTTATTGAGCACCCCACTTGATTTTGTGCACAGTAAATACTGAGAATGCTACCTGGTTTTGCACCCAAGGGACAAATATGTCGTGCATTTGGAAGCACTTATTCAGCAACTCTAGACTCCAGGGCAGAGAAGGCAATGGCACCCCACTCCAGTACTCTTGCCTGGAAAATCCCATGGATGGAGGAGCCTGGTGGGCTGCAGTCCATGAGGTCGCTAAGAGTCGGACACGACTGAGCGACCTCACTTTGACTTTTCTCTTTCATGCATTGGAGAAGGAAATGGCAACCCACTCCAGTGTTCTTGCCTGGAGAATCCCAGGGACAGGGCAGCCTGGTGGGCTGCCGTCTATGGGGTCACACAGAGTCGGACAGGACTGAAGCGACTTAGCAGCAGCAGCAGCAGCAGCAGCAGACTCCAGGGAACTATTTAAATCTGTAACTCAGGGTGAATACCTATAGTAAGAATATCATAGTCCTCAACAAAACTAGGAACATCCCTGGTGGCTCAGACGGTAAAGTGTCTGTCTACAATTAGGGAGACCCACGTTCGATCCCTTGGTCGAGAAGATCCCCTGGAGAAGGAAATGGCAATTCACTACAGTACTTTTACCTGGAAAATCCCGTGGATGGAGGAGCCTGGTGGGCTACAGTCCATGGGGTCTCAAAGAATTGGACACGGAGAGCGACTTCACTTTTTCAACAAAACTATTTTTCTGAACACCTGATATAGCTAACACTTAAAGATAAGTTATCTCACAGAGATATTACATGAACTATGATTATAATCCATGTTATATTTTCCTCTTTTCTCTAATGAGCTAATCTTTTAAACCTTTGCCATTTTATCCTATCTAGGTTGGGTTTTCTGCCCATCCTCCCTGATCTTCATCCTGCTTTAGTTCCTTTATTTATTTATTTTTTGCCTTATTCTTCTGAGGACCAGAGAGGTGATAGTATAGTGAGCACCTACAATGTTCTATAAACTCAACCAGTATTTCCTCAGTTCTTCTGCATAACCACCCTAGGGAGGCATTACTCCTGCATTTTACTGGAGAGGACACTGAACTTTAGAGCTGATGGGTCAGTTGCCCTTTTTCTGCATCTGATTACCCTGTTTCTTCAAAGCCCTCTTAGGGAGCTCACCTTTATCACCTGCTGATTTAATTCTGACAGGTGCCCATGTGCAAACATGCCCTGAGTATTCAGATGGACTCAGGCCCGAGTTAGTCCCCAGGGCTGGATTTCTCCCCTTGACCAGGCTGGGAGTATCCTATATCCACAGCCTTTCTCAGTATCGTCCTTCTTCTCAAGCTCTGGTCAGAGCCTCTCCTGCATCTTTCCAGGTGGAGGTTCATTGTATAAGCAAACATCCCTTAAAGAAAGAGCATTAACCTCTTCTTCACACACATCACACACCTCCAGAAACAAAGTTCCAACAGACTTAGAATGAAATCAAACAGAATAAACCTTGTACCAAGTGTGATACTCACAACTTCAGATCAGGGAAGTAAGTGAGAAGTAAAGAAGTATTCATTTCAAGCCAATAAAATAATCTCCAAGGGCTTGGTCGAAGGCTGAAACCTAAAATCAGTGGGAGGAAATGATTTACTTCTCTTTCACCAAAACATGATCACATTCATCTCATCATTTTCTTTTCCTTCCAGGGGCTAAAGACATGTGGAAAGCCTACTCTGACATGAAAGAAGCCAACTACAAGGGTGCAGACAAATACTTCCACGCCCGCGGAAACTATGACGCTGCCCAAAGGGGACCGGGGGGCGCCTGGGCTGCTAAAGTGATCAGGTACCAGGGTCCCTGGGGATGCAGGGATGGGTGAGCAGAGCTTGGCTGCCTAGGACAACCTGGAGGGGCCAAGCCTTGGAGAACTTTCCTGTAGTCTGTGTGCCCTCCTCCTCTTACCCACCCTCCTGCTCTGTGCCCACTGTGAGGTCTGAAGGGTGAAGAGCAGAGCAACTTGGTGGGACAGGCGACTCTCCACCCTTCCCCTATGGGTGCTGTTCACCCAGCACAGGGCTGAGGTGTTCTGAGCCCACGGAGCCTCAGGGTTGTTGTCCCTCTTTCCCTGGCTCCTCTCCGAGTCATTGATCCCTTGGAAAGAGGAGAGATGGGGAGGGTGGGCCTGTGGCTCATAGTCCTGAATTAATCCCCTCCCTGCCCTCTTCCTTTCCAGTAACGCCAGAGAGACTATTCAGGGAATCACAGACCCTCTGCTTAAGGGTATGACCAGGGACCAGGTACGGGAGGACTCGAAGGCTGACCAGTTTGCCAACGAATGGGGCCGGAGCGGCAAAGACCCCAACCACTTCAGACCTGCTGGCCTGCCTGACAAGTACTGAGCTGCCTCTCTCTCTTCTCAGGAGAAGGGGCTTTGAGTCCCCAAGGGCAGGGACACTGACTAGAGAGTTCTCTGTCCTCAGAAGGAAGCAGATCTAATAAATGCTCAAGAGATAGAATACTGAGACTGTGTGTCATTCTTGGTATAAGGACAGCCTGTTAGTTCCAGGACTGATGGCCGGACACTGACGTGAAGGCTGAGCCTGTGCCTGTGTGTTTGGTTCTGGACACAACCTCAGCATCATTCAGGACAGACGCCCTCTCCAGCCTTCCCTAATCAGACCCGCTCCCTCCCCAGGCCCCTCTGGTGACACTGGGGCCATTTCCAGGCCCTTCGCTGTCAGGCCTCCTCACTCCCTGCCGTTGTGTCCTGTCCCCTTCTCTGTCCCCAGGTCTAGTCCCCTAGCCTGTCCTCGGTGCTCTCTGTGTGGAGCATGGACACAGGAGGACTGGATGGTGGAATCCCGCTCCAGAAACTGTCACCTTGATCTCCTGTTCATTACTCAGTAGCACCTACAAGTCCAACCAAGAACCAATTTCTGTCTGTGCATCCAGAACCGCCTCCAGTGCTGCTCCCTTCCCTCTATTTCCCTTGCCTTATACAAGTTCCCGGGAACAAACATGTCAAGAAGTGGAGGAATAATGGCAACATGAAAATTCAGAGCAGGGGGCCTTTGTTTGCCTTGGATATGATTCATGTCCTTGAGAGGAAGTCCTTTTCCCCTCTTGGTCCTTTCTCAACCCAGGGAAGCCAGCTGCAGTTACTTTTTATTGAGGAAAACAGTGTCTCTTATGGAAGGGAGTTGGGTCTGTTGGAGCACAGGAATTATGAGTGACTCTGTGTATCATAACAATGCTAAATATGTTAACACATACATACACATAAATAATGCACATGAATTATAGAGATTATGATAAAATAAAAATTTATAAATGTATCAGAACCACAAGCAGAAATTCATAATGCAAAATAAAAGGGTGTATTATGAATAAAGTCATAATGGATTCAGTAATCTTCGTGTTCCATATTCCGTCTGTTGTTGCTGTTGTTCAGTCACTCAGTCATGTTGACTCTTAGGGACCCCATGGACTGCAGCATGCCAAGTTTCCCTGTCCTTCACTATCACTTGGAGTTTGCGCAAACTCATGTCCATTGAGTCTGTGATGCCATTCAACCATCTCATCCTCTGTGGCCCCCTTGTCCTCCTGCCCTCAGTCCTTCCCAGCATCAGGGTCTTTTCCAGTGAGTCAGCTGTTTGCAGCAGGTGGCTAAAGAATGGAGCTTCAGCATCAGTCTTTTTTTTTTTTTTTAATTTTATTTTATTTTTAAACTTTACATAACTGTATTAGTTTTGCCAAATATCAAAATGAATCTGCCACAGGTATACATGTGTTCCCCATCCTGAACCCTCCTCCCTCCTCCCTCCCCATTCCATCCCTCTGGGTCATCCCAGTGCACCAGCCCCAAGCATCCAGTATCATGCATCGAACCTGGACTGGCGACTCGTTTCATACATGATATTTTACATGTTTCAATGCCATTCTCCCAAATCTTCCCACCCTCTCCCTCTCCCACAGAGTCCATAAGACTGTTCTATACATCAGTGTCTCTTTTGCTGTCTCGTACACAGGGTTATTGTTACCATCTTTCTAAATTCCATATATATGCGTTAGTATACTGTATTGGTGTTTTTCTTTCTGGCTTACTTCACTCTGTATAATAGGTTCCAGTTTCATCCACCTCATTAGAACTGATTCAAATGTATTCTTTTTAATGGCTGAATAATACTCCATTGTGTATATGTACCACAGCTTGCTTATCCATTCATCTGCTGATGGACATCTAGGTTGCTTCCATGTCCTGGCTATTATAAACAGTGCTGCGATGAACATTGGGGTACATGTGTCTCTTTCCCTTCTGGTTTCCTCAGTGTGTATGCCCAGCAGTGGGATTGCTGGATCATAAGGCAGGTCTATTTCCAGTTTTTTAAGGAATCTCCACACTGTTCTCCATAGTGGCTGTACTAGTTTGCATTCCCACCAACAGTGTAAGAGGGTTCCCTTTTCTCCACACCCTCTCCAGCATTTATTACTTGTAGACTTTTAGATCGCAGCCATTCTGACTGGTGTGAAATGGTACCTCATAGTGGTTTTGATTTGCATTTCTCTGATAATGAGTGATGTTGAGCATCTTTTCATGTGTTTGTTAGCCATCTGTATGTCTTCTTTGGAGAAATGTCTATTTAGTTCTTTGGCCCATTTTTTGATTGGGTCATTTATTTTTCTGGAGTTGAGCTGTAGGAGTTGCTTGTATATTCTCGAGATTAGTTGTTTGTCAGTTGCTTCATTTGCTATTATCTTCTCCCATTCTGAAGGCTGTCTTTTCACCTTGCTAATAGTTTCCTTTGATGTGCAGAAGCTTTTAAGGTTAATTAGGTCCCATTTGTTTATTTTTGCTTTTATTTCCAATATTCTGGGAGGTGGGTCATAGAGGATCCTGCTGTGATGTATGTCAGAGAGTGTTTTGCCTATGTTCTCCTCTAGGAGTTTTATAGTTTCTGGTCTTACGTTTAGATCTTTAATCCATTTTGAGTTTATTTTTGTGTATGGTGTTAGAAAGTGTTCTAGTTTCATTCTTTTACAAGTGGTTGACCAGAGTTCCCAGCACCACTTGTTAAAGAGATTGTCTTTAATCCATTGTATATTCTTGCCTCCTTTGTCAAAGATAAGGTGTCCATATGTGCATGGATTTATCTCTGGGCTTTCTATTTTGTTCCATTGATCTATATTTCTGTCTTTGTGCCAGTACCATACTGTCTTGATAACTGTGGCTTTGTAGTAGAGCCTGAAGTCAGGTAGGTTGATTCCTCCAGTTCCATTCTTCTTTCTCAAGATTGCTTTGGCTATTCGACGTTTTTTGTTTTTCCATACAAATTGTGAAATTATTTGTTCTAGCTCTGTGAAGAATGCTGTTGGTAGCTTGATAGGGATTGCATTGAATCTATAGATTGCTTTGGGTAGTATACTCATTTTCACTATATTGATTCTTCCAATCCATGAACATGGTATATTTCTCCATCTGTTAGTGTCCTCTTTGATTTCTTTCACCAGTGTTTTATAGTTTTCTATATATAGGTCTTTAGATTCTTTAGGTAGATATATTCCTAAGTATTTTATTCTTTCCATTGCAATGGTGAATGGAATTGTTTCCTTAATTTCTCTTTCTGTTTTCTCGTTATTAGTGTATAGGAATGCAAGGGATTTCTGTGTGTTGATTTTATATCCTGCAACTTTACTATAGTCATTGATTAGTTCTAGTAATTTTCTGGTGGAGTCTTTAGGGTTTTCTATGTAGAGGATCATGTCATCTGCAAACAGTGAGAGCTTTACTTCTTCTTTTCCAATTTGGATTCCTTTTATTTCTTTTTCTGTTCTGATTGCTGTGGCCAAAACTTCCAAAACTATGTTGAATAGTAATGGTGAAAGTGGGCACCCTTGTCTTGTTCCTGACTTTAGAGGAAATGCTTTCAATTTTTCACCATTGAGGATAATGTTTGCTGTGGGTTTGTCATATATAGCTTTTATTATGTTGAGGTATGTTCCTTCTATTCCTGCTTTCTGGAGAGTTTTTATCATAAATGGATGTTGAATTTTGTCAAAGGCTTTCTCTGCATCTATTGAGATAATCATATGGTTTTTATTTTTCAATTTGTTAATGTGGTGTATTACATTGATTGATTTGTGGATATTGAAGAATCCTTGCATCCCTGGGATAAAGCCCACTTGGTCATGGTGTATGATCTTTTTAATGTGTTGTTGGATTCTGATTGCTAGAATTTTGTTAAGGATTTTTGCATCTATATTCATCAGTGATATTGGCCTGTAGTTTTCTTTTTTTGTGGGATCTTTGTCAGGTTTTGGTATCAGGGTGATGGTGGCCTCATAGAATGAGTTTGGAAGTTTACCATCCTCTGCAATTTTCTGGAAGAGTTTGAGCAGGATAGGTGTTAGCTCTCCTCTAAATTTTTGGTAGAATTCAGCTGTGAAGCTGTCTGGACCTGGGCTTTTGTTTGCCGGAAGATTTTTTATTACAGTTTCAATTTCCGTGCTTGTGATGGGTCTGTTAAGATTTTCTATTTCTTCCTGGTCGAGTTTTGGAAAGTTGTACTTTTCTAAGAATTTGTCCATTTCTTCCTCGTTGTCCATTTTATTGGCATATAATTGTTGATAGTAGTCTCTTATGATCCTTTGTATTTCTGTGTTGTCTGTTGTGATCTCTCCATTTTCATTTCTAATTTTATTGATTTGATTTTTCTCCCTTTGTTTCTTGATGAGCCTGGCTAATGGTTTGTCAATTTTATTTATCCTTTCAAAAAACCAGCTTTTGGTTTTGTTGATTTTTGCTATGGTCTCTTTTGTTTCTTTTGCATTTATTTCTGCTCTAATTTTTAAGATTTCTTTCCTTCTACTAACCCTGGGGTTCTTCATTTCTTCCTTTTCTAGTTGCTTTAGGTGTAGAGTTAGGTTATTTATTTGATTTTTTTCTTGTTTCTTGAGGTGTGCCTGTATTGCTATGAACTTTCCCCTTAGGACTGCTTTTACCGTGTCCCACAGGTTTTGGGTTGTTGTGTTTTCATTTTCATTCGTTTCTATGCAAATTCTGATTTCTTTTTTGATTTCTTCTGTGATTTGTTGGTTATTCAGCAGCATGTTGTTCAGCCTCCATATGTTGGATTTTTTAATAGTTTTTCTCCTGTAATTGAGATCTAATCTTACTGCATTGTGGTCAGAAAAGAGGCTTGGAATGATTTCTATTTTTTTGAATTTACCAAGGCTAGCTTTATGGCCCAGGATGTGATCTATCCTGGAGAAGGTTCCATGTGCGCTTGAGAAGAAGGTGAAATTCATTGTTTTGGGATGAAATGTCCTATAGATATCAATTAGGTCTAACTGGTCTATTGTATCGTTTAAAGTTTGTGTTTCCTTGTTAATTTTCTGTTTAGTTGATCTATCCATAGGTGTGAGTGGGGTATTAAAGTCTCCCACTATTATTGTGTTATTGTTAATTTCTTCTTTCATACTTGTTAGCATTTGTCTTACATATTGCGGTGCTCCCGTGTTGGGTGCATATATATTTATAATTGTTATATCTTCTTCTTGGATTGATCCTTTGATCATTATGTAGTGACCATCTTTGTCTCTTTTCACAGTCTTTGTTTTAAAGTCTATTTTATCTGATATGAGTATTGCTACTCCTGCTTTCTTTTGGTCCCTATTTGCATGGAAAATCTTTTTCCAGCCCTTCACTTTCAGTCTGTATGTGTCCCCTGTTTTGAGGTGGGTCTCTTGTAGACAACATATGTAGGGGTCTTGTTTTTGTATCCATTCAGCCAGTCTTTGTCTTTTGGTTGGGGCATTCAACCCATTTACGTTTAAGGTAATTACTGATAAGTATGACCCCGTTGCCATTTACTTTATTGTTTTGGGTCGAATTTATACACCATTTTTGTGTTTCCTGTCTAGAGAATATCCTTTAGTATTTGTTGGAGAGCTGGTTTGGTGGTGCTGAATTCTCTCAGCTTTTGCTTGTCTGAAAAGCTTTTGATTTCTCCTTCATACTTGAATGAGATCCTTGCTGGGTACAATAATCTGGGCTGTAGGTTATTTTCTTTCATCATTTTAAGTATGTCTTGCCATTCCCTCCTGGCTTGAAGAGTTTCTATTGAAAGATCAGCTGTTATCCTTATGGGTATTCCCTTGTGTGTTATTTGTTGTTTTTCCCTTGCTGCTTTTAATATTTGTTCTTTGTGTTTGATCTTTGTTAATTTGATTAATATGTGTCTTGGGGTGTTTCGCCTTGGGTTTATCCTGTTTGGGACTCTCTGGGTTTCTTGGACTTGGGTGATTATTTCCTTCCCCATTTTAGGGAAGTTTTCAACTATTATCTCCTCAAGTATTTTCTCATGGTCTTTCTTTTTGTCTTCTTCTTCTGGGACCCCTATGATTCGAATGTTGTAGCGTTTAATATTGTCCTGGAGGTCTCTGAGATTGTCCTCATTTCTTTTAATTCGTTTTTCTTTTGTCCTCTCTGATTCATTTATTTCTACCATTCTATCTTCTAATTCACTAATCCTATCTTCTGCCTCTGTTATTCTACTATTTGTTGCCTCCAGAGTGTTTTTAATTTCACTTATTGCATTATTCATTATATATTGACTCTTTTTTATTTCTTCTAAGTCCTTGTTAAACCTTTCTTGCATCTTCTCAATCCTTGCCTCCAGGCTATTTATCTGTGATTACATTTTAATTTCAAGATTTTGGATCAATTTCACTATCATTATTTGGAATTCTTTATCAGGTAGATTCCCTATCTCTTCCTCTTTTGTTTGGTTTGGTGGGCATTTATCCTGTTCTTTTATCTGCTGGCTATTCCTCTGTCTCTTCATCTTGTTTAAATTGCTGAGTTTGGGGTGTCCTTTCTGTATTCTGGCAGTTTGTGGAGTTCTCTTTATTGTGGTGTTTCCTCGCTGTGTGTGGGTTTGTACAGGTGGCTTGTCAAGGTTTCCTGGTTAGGGAAGCTTGTGTCGATGTTCTGGTGGGTGGAGCTGTATTTCTTCTCTCTCCTTTCGAAGAGTTGGGCTGCTTTTCTGGGTGCCTGATGTCCTCTGCCGGCATTCAGAAGTTGTTTTGTGGAATTTACTCGACGTTTAAATGCTCTTTTGATGAATTTGTGGGGGAGAAAGTGTTCTCCCCGTCCTACTCCTCCGCCATCTTGGCTCCTCCTCCAGCATCAGTCTTTCCAATGAATATTCAGGGTTGGTTTCCTTTAGGATTGAATGGTTTGTTCTCCTTCCATCAAAGGATTGATTAAAGGAGTTTGATCTGCTGTCCAAAGGACATTCCATTTTCTGTCTGTAAGTATTCCATATTCCATCGGTTAATAATCCTATTTTGACCTTTTCTGTTCCATATGATTTCTTTTTCTCTCAGGGCTGCACCTCTTTCAGGGTTGAACAGTGTGTTTCTAGCACTTAGCCTTGAAGACTATAGGCCCTACTAATCTCTGGAGAAAGAAGTTTCCTCAAGATAAGAAATAGAAATGTCCCGTGTCTCCTGCAGCTGCAAGAATAGCAGAGAGAACAACAGCTGTATCTACAAAAGTTATTTCTAACTAGGGAGGTTTTCTTTTTTTATAACAACACCAACAAAAGAGATAGCAGAGATTGTCACTATGTCCTGTGAGACCAACCCTGCAATAAAATATTTAGTTTTCTTAAGACATTAATCTGTGGACTTGAAGCAAAATTATTTTTTGATGGAAGTTATTAGACTGGAAAAGGCTTCCTAAGTAACTCGGTGGTAAAGAACCTGCCTGCCAATGCAGGAGACATGGGTTTGATCCCTGGGTCAGGAAGATCCCCTTGAGAAGGAAATGGCAACCTGCTCTAGGATTCTTTACTGGGAAATCCCGTGGACAGAGGAGCCTGGTGAGCTACAGTCCATGAGATTGTGAAAGAGTCATACACGGACTGAGAGACTAAATGGCAACAACAGCAATGACATTAGACTAGAAAAACAGAGAGCTGGATCATGCCAAGGCAAGGGCACGGAAGTGGGCTGGGCTGCACTCCTGGACAGTAGAGTGACTCTTCACTGTGAAACTCAGAGAGGCCACACCAGCACTGCCCCTCCCTTAAACACATGGCATGATGCCGGCGTCATTTTTTTCTGGTCTAATGCATACAGTGTAACTGCTTATCTGCATTTTTCTGGTTGCTAATGATTTGTGCATCTCTTTGTAAGCTTGTTACTTATAGTGTGTTGTCTGTAAACTATTTTTTCTATCCCTCCACCCATTTTTCTATTGTGGTTGTTGTCTTTTCCTTAATGACTCATATACTCCTTGTATCCCTTGCCATATTTTAGACATTGTTTTTTCCCGTTCTCTATCTGAAAATAAATTTTTAATTTTCACAAAATTCGCCATTTTCTGCCTTATGTCTTGTGCTTTTGAAGTTTTATTTAAGAATTTTCCTCCATCTCTGGGTCACAAATATATATATACGTGGGTACTCTTTTCTACGAACTTTATAGTTTTACCCTCACATTTACATATTTAACACTTCTATAATAGAGTTGATATTTATATGTAAATTAGGTAAAGATCCAGTTTTTTCTCTTTCCAAAGCTAATAACCAAACCATCCTGTCTTCCATGGTTTGTGATGTCTCCTTAATCACATACTAACATCTTACACATGTGGCCCTAACTCCGTGCTCTCTGTTAAGTTCCATTGGTCAGAATGGGAATATCCTTTATATTTGATGTAATATATCATCATTACATCAAAGTCTGACAGCACATTGTACCAATGTTCACAGTCCCAGCAAATCTTCACCAGGCTGTTTCACTTGGGCTGGTGCAACTGACTACTGGAACCACAGTGAACCCAACTTTCCCAAGGAGTGTAAGTTCTGTTGAGAATATTTAAATATTGCTTGGCTTTGTCTTGGTTAAAAACCAGAGTGATCTGTTAGTCAGTTATCTGCCCTACATGTTTGTCTCATTACACCTACAGGAAATAAAATATGTCCCAGACCCAGAAAGAGGGATCATCCTGTTTCTGAGAGGTTCTACTCTAAGACAGGGCTTCTCAGGTGGCTCATTGGTAGAGAATCCACCTGCAATGCAGGAGACGTAGGTTTGATCCCCGGGTCAGGAAGATCCCCTGGAGAAGGAAATCTCCACGTGCTCCAGTACTCTTCCCTGGAATATCCCACACACAGAGGAGCCTGAGGGGCTACTGCCCATGGAGTCACTAAAGAGTCAGACACGAACTTGGTGACTAAACACCAACAATACATCTAAGACCGTGGTTCCCAGACCACAGTGTCAGCCTCACCTGGTGTGCTTCCTCCTGGGCCAGCGCTCTTCTTTCTAACGTTCTGCTCATATTTCCCTGAGTCTTGTAACAAATTGGAAATACTTTGCCCTCCTTCTTCTCGGGATTACTATTTGAGCACAAGTCCCATATCCTTCCAGACTCTAATTTACCATCTCCCCTCGTCTCAGTTGGCAAGTCTCCGTGATTTGCTTGCATCTGTCTTGGAGATCACTTCCCTGTGTCTCTGATACACTGCTCACATTCCTGCTGTCCTGTGAACACTCCAGGCAAGAATCCTGAGGTGGTGCTCCTGGGCTGGGCCTTACTTGCCCTCCTGCCGTCCTCAGGCTTCCAACCCAGGGACCCACCGTCAGGTAGAGCAGTTCCATGTCCTCTAGGTCCCCACCATCTCTGACATATTACACACGCATCATCTCTCCTCCTCTGGGAAATCCAGTGACCTTTGAAATTTCCCTTTAGAATGAAGAGGTAGAGATGGGGCATGGAGTTCATCAGAGACGCCATCCCTGAGAGAGCACCTGCCTGATATTTCCTCCCAAGATTATCTTCCTGAACTCACAGAATAAAGCTCAGTCCTGCTTTTCTGATTGATACAGCTATTCTCTGACATCATACACTCCAGCATTCTTGTCATAAATCAGCTTTCTCTGTATCCTTCCTGAACCTTCTATCCTGATAACTTAACATACATTTGGACTTTTCCTGTTCATTTTTATGGTGTCATTTCTATACAGGATCACAGCAGATCTCTACACTATAGTTCATCCTCCTCGAGATTATAAAGACCTCTCAATAAGACCTACTGTTATGACCATCAACAGCATCTGACCATGAATACACTTGAAGCTGGAAGACTCCCTTTTCCAGTGCTGAATCCACCCCATGTGGGTGCTGGAAGTTTGATTTTCCTGAGTTTCTATCTCCTTCCTTTCCTGCTGCTGTAGCGTGAGGTCCCAGCTTCATCCTGAGCTGTTCTTGTAATGGACCCGTTCAGCTGTTCCATTTGCCCTGTATGCTCATATTCTTTACTCAACTCTCTTTTTCTAATGTTAATCTTTGGAATTCCCAGGTGACTCAGATGGTAAAGAATCCACTTGCAGTACAAGAGATCTGGGTTGTTTTGATCCCTGGGTCAAGAAGCTCCCCTGGAGAAGGCAATGACTACCCACTCCAGTATTCTTGCCTGGGGAGTCCCATGGAGAGAGGGGCCTGATGAGTTACAGTCCATGGGGTCCCAAAGAGTGGGATACAACTGAGTACCTAAGCATACACATGCTTCACAGCAAATGTCAATACTCTACTGTGGGGGATGAAAACACGTTTGCCACTGGAGTGAGAGTTGAAATGGAAAGAAAAGGTCCAATATGCTACATTCTGAACTGCAAATTGTACAAGCTAGGAAAACTCGATGTGAGTGAAGAATAACACTGTTGTTTTGTACTGGGGTCCAGCCCTGGTTGGATCCAGGGATTCCCTTGGGAGGACGGCGTCGGTGACTGAGAGAAATAGAGAAAAAGATAAGGAGAGAATTTTGCAGCTAAGAAAATAGAGGAGAGAAAAGAGGCTGATATTCCTTGTTTTATGCAGAAAGCCAATAAAGCCCCAGCACGGGACTTGCTCTGTTCACGTAGGCCACAGGCACCCTCTTGAATAGCTGAAGGTGCCCCACCTTAGGCTCCTTCTTGAGTGGGTCTTAGAAGCCCAGGCAGGAAAGTGAACACAGAGGGCCCCTGCGCTCCAGGGAATCAGCCTGAAAAGGAAAAGGAAAGAGAAAGAATGACATGGGGAGACCAAGCTTTGGTGAGCAAGGCCTGTAGCTTTATTTTCAAAGGGAGCTTATATACCTTAAGTTGTGCATAGAGGATAATAGGGGGTGTAAAATCACATAAAGTCAGCAGTCTTTGATCCTTATAGAGACCAAGCTTTCTCTTCTGCAAACTTATCCTATAGAAATGGTTTAGGTAATTTACATCATCTTCTGGCCAGAAGGCCTATTAACATTTTATGACTCTGATAAAAGTTTGTCAACCATAAGACTTATTTTCCCTAAGAGTAATTATTTTAAGGTTTGGTGCCATCCTCTGAAGGTGTTAGATAAAGTTGTATTCCTATAGGGCAGAGGAGCAATGGCTTTATAAGGAAAGAATTTATTACCTTAAGGGTCTAAAGTTGTTAGCACCAAGGCCACTACTTATTTTTTCTATATACCAACTATATTAATTAATACACTTCCAAGGATACAATACAGAGGATGTGGAAACTTGGCAGCAAGCATTGGCTCAACAATGAAATCTTCTACTAGTTCTATTCTAGCAATTTCTAACTCTCCGAGAGGCTCTATACTATTTGAATATCTTAAGCTTCCCGTGCCTCTCGCAGTTGGGAGGCTTTAAGCAATCATATGCGTAGCTGTAGGAGTCCAGGTAAACCTGTCAGGCAAGTTAAAGAGCCATCTGAGGGGTTTGGATTGAAACACTCCTATTATGCCCAGGAGGCTAATTAACTAGAGCTCCAAGTTGATTTCCTTCAGAGAAAGGTGATCAGGGATAGCCCCCCGTTAATGTCAGAGGAGTTGGTAAAAGTCGTAAAATAGTAAAACAGACAGATTCTGGTTTTGGGGTAGACGCTCAGGCAGATTCGGGGAGGGGGGCCTCAGGTCCTGACTTGCCTTTGCATATGAGGCCTCTCCACATGACCTTTGTCATGGGTGGGAACTCCCATGCTGGCTCCCGGAAGTTTTGGATACTGTGTTCTAGTCAGGAGGAATTTCCCAAAATTTCTTTCCTTCTTTCTTTTCTTTTTTTTTTTTTTTTTTTTTTGCTTCCACCCCATTTCTCATTTGCTCCACTGGCCAGTGTCAGTACATAAAGCACCAGCCCCGTCTCCCAGGCAGACACCACAGGCAGCTCAGCTTCAACAGGAGCCTCAGCAGGAGGGCACGGCCACAGGTGAGGTGCTAGAACTCTCCAACACTTTTCTTCTTCGGAGACTTTCTCTTCAGCAGCATTCTTGTACTGCAGCCCAATTCTGCTTCCTTCCTGAATCTACTGTTCTGACCATTAGAATCCAGCAGATGAGAGCAGTTGAGGGAATAGGGCTCTTCTTGTCTGTGTCTTCTGTGCAGGCAGCGATGGGGTGAGCACGCAGGCCACAGACACCTGTGCCTCGTTCACCTCATCTCGTATCACAGAGAGGCAGCATGAACATACTCCTCTTGCCTTTGGGAAACTTGCAGTGCAGCTGGGTCTCAGGGCTGATAGAGGATGACTGGACTGGAAAGTGGTTTATGCTAAAAGCCTGTTGCAATCTTTCACACAGGAAATCACTGTGATTCCAAGATTTCATATGGAAATGAGAACTGGATCCTCTGTGTTACAGCCTATCGTCCATCTATCTATCGAGATAAAATTCAGAGGGATTTATGTTTGGAATGTAATAGTGTATCCACATTACAACTCATCCCCAAGACCTGTCATTTTTGGTTAGGTCCACTCATCTCTCTGTTGCAGGATGAACCTTTCCACGGGCATCATTTTCTGCTTCCTGATCCTGGGCGTCAGCAGCCGGGGATGGGGGACATTCCTCAAGGAAGCTGGTCAAGGTAAGGACCAAAGGATGGGCCAGGAGAGACTGTGTCTGCTTCCCCAAGATTGACCTGAGCAGAGGACACATCCCCACAGGGCAAAGGCCACAGGTGGGCTGAAAAGGAGCTTAGTTTCCATGGTAGCACTTCCCGCAGCTTTTCTGGCCAGCTTTGCACTCTTTTAGGGGATCCTCAAGCCCGAGGTCATATAAAGTATGGGCCCCAACTTTCAGCTGGAGTGAGGAAGACATCTGGGGGGCGGGGTGCATGTTCCCAAAATACCAGTAAGGCTCTGCTGTCCCCTCGTGGGCAACTAGAGATGGCTCATTTCCAAGTCTCCTGTAACAAAGAAGTGGGTGCAACCGCTGAATACTTATAACTAAAACACCTGATTTTTTAGTAGCTGCTCAGGACTGTCTAAGAGCTTTATGTGCAGGAATCGACTCTTTTTCCCCCTCAGGGTTTAATCCTTGAGTCCTGCAATGTAGGGACCATTATCCCTTATCAGAGAACCTGCTGCCCCAAGAGATTAAGATAGGGTCCAACATCTTCCAGCAGAGCAGGATTGAACCCAGCATCCTGAGACCTTGCTGTCAACCTCGGCCCTTCTACTGCCTCCCAGACAAGAGTACACGTGGAGGGTGAGGGGTCTGTGAACACGTGTCCTGGTCTTTATCTGAGCAGATGGCAGAGAGTGGGGGTTGCTGCCTTTGGCATGAAGCCCGATAGAGTTCCCCTCCCCACAGTAAATGGCAGCATGAGTTTCCTTGATGATGGTTCTGCTGAGGCTGAGACCTGGAGAGAATCCTATAGCAGAAGACATAGACCTCACTAGCCAGAGCAAACTGGCTGTAATTTATTTCCCAAACCTATTTGGTGTTATTATTTTTCTGTGATAATTACTGAATAATTGTTTTAAGAGTTTGTTCCTTATTCTATCTAAATTCACACAGGCCCAGATAAAAGTATCTTTTCATCTCTTAGGTCAGTGTTGTTCAAGGATGACTTGCATGAGAATCACCTGTGGTCTGGGGTGGGGGCTTTGTGGAATGCAGGTGCCTGGAACCACACACGATCCCTTCCCTGAACCACAGTCCCTGGGGCTCTCTGCAAATCTGTCCATTACTGAGCACCCCACTTGATTTTGTGCACATACTGACAACACTACCTGGTTTTGCACCCAAAGGACAAATATGTCGTGCATTTGGAAACACTTATTAAGGAACTCTAGACTCCAGGGAACTGCTTTAAATCTGTAACTCAGGGTGAATAGCTATAGTAAAAATATCATAGTCCTCAACAAAACTACAAACTTACCTGGTTGCTCAGATGGTAAAGCGTCTGCCTACAATCCAGGAGACCCAAGTTCGATCCCTGGGTTGGGAAGATCCCCTGGAGAAGGAAATGGCAACCCATTCCAGTACTTTTACCTGGAAAATCCCATGGATTGAGGACCCTGGTGGGCTACAGTCCATGAGGTCACAATCTGACATGACTGACTTCACTTTTTTAACAAACAATTTTTCTGAACACCTGAAATAGCTAATACCTAAATAGAAGATAAGTTATCTCACAGAGATATTACATGAACTATGATTATAATCCATGTTATATTTTCCTCTTTTCTCTAATGAGCTAATCTTTTAAACCTTTGCCATTTTATCCTATCTAGGTTGGGTTTTCTGCCCATCCTCCCTGATCTTCATCCTACTTTAGTTCCTTTATTTATTTATTTTTTGCCCTACCCTTCTGAGGACCAGAGAGGTGATAGTATAGTGAGCACCTACAATGTTCTATAAACTCAACCAGTATTTCCTCAGTTCTTCTGCATAACCACCCTAGGGAGGCATTACTCCTGCATTTTACTGGAGAGGACACTGAACTTTAGAGCTGGTGGTCCAGTTGCCCTTTTTCTGCATCTGATTACCCTGTTTCTTCAAAGCCCTCTTAGGGAGCTCACCTTTATCACCTGCTGATTTAATTCTGACGGGTGCCCATGTGCAAACATGCCCTGAGTATTCAGATGGACTCAGGCCCGAGTTAGTCCCCAGGGCTGGATTTCTCCCCTTGACCAGGCTGGGAGTATCCTATATCCACAGCCTTTCTCAGTATCGTCCTTCTTCTCAAGCTCTGGTCAGAGCCTCTCCTGCATCTTTCCAGGTGGAGGTTCATTGTATAAGCAAACATCCCTTAAAGAAAGAGCATTAACCTCTTCTTCACACACATCACACACCTCCAGAAACAAAGTTCCAACAGACTTAGAATGAAATCAAACAGAATAAACCTTGTACCAAGTGTGATACTCACAACTTCAGATCAGGGAAGTAAGTGAGAAGTAAAGAAGTATTCATTTCAAGCCAATAAAATAATCTCCAAGGGCTTGGTCGAAGGCTGAAACCTAAAATCAGTGGGAGGAAATGATTTATTTCTCTTTCACCAAAACATGATCACATTCATCTCATCATTTTCTTTTCCTTCCAGGGGCTAAAGACATGTGGAAAGCCTACTCTGACATGAAAGAAGCCAACTACAAGGGTGCAGACAAATACTTCCACGCCCGCGGAAACTATGACGCTGCCCAAAGGGGACCGGGGGGCGCCTGGGCTGCTAAAGTGATCAGGTACCAGGGTCCCTGGGGATGCAGGGATGGGTGAGCAGAGCTTGGCTGCCTAGGACAACCTGGAGGGGCCAAGCCTTGGAGAACTTTCCTGTAGTCTGTGTGCCCTCCTCCTCTTACCCACCCTCCTGCTCTGTGCCCACTGTGAGGTCTGAAGGGTGAAGAGCAGAGCAACTTGGTGGGACAGGCGACTCTCCACCCTCCCTCTATGGGTGCTGTTCACCCAGCACAGGGCTGAGGTGGGCTGAGCCCAGGAAGCCTCAGGGTTGTAGCTACTCTTTCCCTGGCTCCTCTCCGAGTCATTGATCCCTTGGAAAGAGGAGAGATGGGGAGGGTGGGGCTGTGGTTTATAGTCCTGGATTAATCCCCTCCCTGCCCTCTTCCTTTCCAGTAACGCCAGAGAGACTATTCAGGGAATCACAGACCCTCTGCGTAAGGGTATGACTAGGGACCAGGTACGGGAGGACTCGAAGGCTGACCAGTTTGCCAACGAATGGGGCCGGAGCGGCAAAGACCCCAACCACTTCAGACCTGCTGGCCTGCCTGACAAGTACTGAGCTGCCTCTCTCTCTGCTCTTGGGATGGAGAAATGAGTCCCCAAGGGCAGGGACACTGACCTAGAGAGTTCTCTGTCCTCAGAAGGAAGCAGATCTAATAAATGCTTAAGAGATGGAATACTGAGACTGTGTGTCATTCTTTGGTATAAGGACAGCCTGTTAGTTCCAAGGGGTGATGGCCGGACACCGACGTGAAGGCTGAGCCTGTGCCTGTGTGTTTGGTTCTGGACACAATCTCAGCATCATTCAGGACAGACGCCCTCTCCAGCCTTCCCTAATCAGACCCGCTCCCTCCCCAGGCCCCTCTGGTGACACTGGGGCCATTTCCAGGCCCTTCGCTGTCAGGCCTCCTCACTCCCTGCCGTTGTGTCCTGTCCCCTTCTCTGTCCCCAGGTCTAGTCCCCTAGCCTGTCCTCGGTGCTCTCTGTGTGGGGCATGGACACAGGAGGACTGGACGGTGGAATCCTGCTCCAGAAACTGCCACCTTGATCTCCTGTTCATTACTCAGCAGCACCTACAAGTCCAACCAAGAACCAATTTCTGTCTGTGCATCCAGTACCGCCTCCAGTGCTGCTCCCTTCCCTCTATTTTCCTTGCCTTATACAAGTTCCCAGGAACAAACATGTCAAGAAATGGAGGAATAATGGCAACATGAAAATTCAGAGCCAGGCGCCTTTGTTTGCATTGGATATGATTCATGTCCTTGAGAGGAAGTCGTTCCCCCTCCTGGTCCTTTCTCAACCCAGGGAAGCCAGCTGCAGTTACTTTTTATTGAGGAAAATAGTGTCTCTTATGGAAGGGAGTTGGGTCTGTTGGAGCACAGGAATTATGAGTGACTCTGTGAATCATAACAATGCTAAATATGTTAACACATACATACACATAAATAATGCACATGAATTATAGAGATTATGATAAAATAAAAATTTATAAATGTATCAGAACCACAAGCAGAAATTCATAATGCAAAATAAAAGGGTGTATTATGAATAAAGTCATAATGGATTCAGTAATCTTCGTGTTCCATATTCCATCTGTTGTTGCTGTTGTTCAGTCACTCAGTCATGTTGACTCTTAGGGACCCCATGGACTGCAGCATGCCAAGTTTCCCTGTCCTTCACTATCACTTGGAGTTTGTTCAAACTCGTGTCCATTGAGTCTGTGATGCCATTCAACCATCTCATCCTCTGTGGCCCCCTTGTCCTCCTGCCCTCAGTCCTTCCCAGCATCAGGGTCTTTTCCAGTGAGTCAGCTGTTTGCAGCAGGTGGCTAAAGAATGGAGCTTCAGCATCAGTCTTTCCAATGAATATTCAGGGTTGGTTTCCTTTAGGATTGAATGGTTTGTTCTCCTTCCATCAAAGGATTGATTAAAGGAGTTTGATCTGCTGTCCAAAGGACATTCCATTTTCTGTCTGTAAGTATTCCATATTCCATCGGTTAATAATCCTATTTTGACCTTTTCTGTTCCATATGATTTCTTTTTCTCTCAGGGCTGCACCTCTTTCAGGGTTGAACAGTGTGTTTCTAGCACTTAGCCTTGAAGACTATAGGCCCTACTAATCTCTGGAGAAAGAAGTTTCCTCAAGATAAGAAATAGAAATGTCCCGTGTCTCCTGCAGCTGCAAGAATAGCAGAGAGAACAACAGCTGTATCTACAAAAGTTATTTCTAACTAGGGAGGTTTTCTTTTTTTATAACAACACCAACAAAAGAGATAGCAGAGATTGTCACTATGTCCTGTGAGACCAACCCTGCAATAAAATATTTAGTTTTCTTAAGACATTAATCTGTGGACTTGAAGCAAAATTATTTTTTGATAGAATATATTAGACTGGAAAAGGCTTCATGGGTTTGATCCCTGGGTCAGCAAGATCCCCTTGAGAAGGAAATGGCAACCCGCTCTAGGATTCTTTCCTGGGAAATCCCGTGGACAGAGGAGCCTGGTGAGCTACAGTCCATGGGATGTTAAAGAGTCACACACAACTGAGCGACTAAATGGCAACAAGAGCAATGACATTAGATTGGAAAAACAGAGAGCTGGATCATGCCAAGGCAAGGGCACGGAAGTGGGCTGGGCTGCACTCCTGGACAGTAGAGTGACTCTTCACTGTGAAACTCAGAGAGGCCACACCAGCACTGCCCCTCCCTTATACACATGGCATGATGCAGGCATCATTTTTTCTGGTCTAATGCATACAACGTGACTGCTTATTTGCATTTTTCTGGTTGCTAATGATTTGTGCATCTCTTTGTAAGCTTGTTACTTATTGTGTGTTGTCTGTAAACTATTTTTTCTATCCCTCCACCCATTTTTCTATTGCGGTTGTTGTCTTTTCCTTAATGACTCATATACTCCTTGTATCCCTTGCCATATTTTAGACATTGTCTTTTCCCGTTCTTGATCTGAAAATAAATTCCTAATTTTCACAAAATTCGCCATTTTCTGCCTTATGTTTTGTGCTTTTGAAGTTTTATTTAAGAATTTTCCTCCATCTCTAGGTCACAAATATATATACGTGGATACTCTTTTGTATGAACTTTATAGTTTTACCCTCACATTTACATATTTAACACTTCTATAATAGAGTTGATATTTATATGTAAATTAGGTAAAGATCCAGTTTTTTCTCTTTCCAAAGCTAATAACCAAACCATCCTGTCTTCCATGGTTTGTGATGTCTCCTTAATCACATACTAACATCCTACACATGTGGCCCTAACTCCGTGCTCTCTGTTAAGTTCCATTGGTCAGAATGGGAATATCCTTTATATTTAATGTAATGTATCATCATTACATCAAAGTCTGACAGCACATTGTACCAATGTTCACAGTCCCAGCAAATCTTCACCAGGCTGTTTCACTTGGGCTGGTGCAACTGACTCCAGTCTTCTGCTGGGTTTTGTGCCAAGAGACCTTGGTTCTCCTGTCACTCAGATTTGTATCATCTCCTTTGCCTCATACCGTGTTAATCAGCACTAGTACTGAAGGTATTATACATTTCCTCCCATGTAAAATCTTATCGACATTAATATAAATTGAGTGACTCTACTGTGGTTCTTTTACAAGTTTGAGGAGTTGGTAGAACACCGTGGTTACCTAACATCTTACAGTGATAAAGTAAATAGTAGATATTCCATCTGTTGTCACCCTTTTCATGCCATTTAAAAAGTTTATTTATTTATTTTTGACTGTGCTGGGTCTCCAAGGCTGCTCTCAGGCTTTCTCTAGTTGCAGCAAGTGGGGGCTCCTCTTCTTTGCCAAGCTTAGGCTTCTCACTGCAGTGGCTTCTTTTGTGGCAGAGCACAGGCTTTAGGCTCTCAGACTTCAGTAGTTGTGGTGCAAGGGCTTAGTTGCCCCAAGGCATGTGGACTCTTTCTGGACAAGGGATCAACCTGGGTTGCCTGCTTTGGCAGGCGGACTTCCAACCACTGTACCATCAGGGTGGTGCATTTTATTTTATTTTTTTTTAATTTTATTTTATTTTTAAACTTTACATAACTGTATTAGTTTTGCCAAATATCAAAATGAATCTGCCACAGGTATACATGTGTCTAGACAGTCTTCTCTTGATGGATGTCTAATTCAGCCTTTCAATTGTGAGGCTAACTTCTTCCCAATGGTGATACTTTGCAGACTGTATTATTGGAAATAATACTGTCCTAGATTACTGTAAAAAATTTGAACTATGTATCAACACAATAACTGTCACATATCTTCTGCAATGCAAGAAAGGGAAAACGGCCACTAAAGAATATTCTATTTAGGTTTTTTCAGAACACCTTCCTCAAGTTCTGTTTTCTAATTCATAATTTCAAGAGTAAAAACATTCAATTCCTTGAACATTTAATCACATTAATAATTTAAAAATAACTGGGCTCTTAAGATGCAGAAATTTTCAAGGATTTGTAATCAGTCCTTATGAAAGGGTCTCAATAATAATTTTTTTCAGAATTTTTTCTTTTGAATTGTAAATAAAGTTATTAAATGTAACTCTTTCTAATATATATTTTATATTGTGTGTAAATTATGTTTATTATTTTTTCTATACTATAAATTAACACAAGATTCCAAAATTTTAAAAGCTCCAAAAATTTAAAAGCTCTAAAAAAAGGAAAATCACTGTATTAGACAATGTTCTTCAGAGTAACAGAACCAATGGGGTGTGCATGTGTGTTGTATGTATATATTTATTATATGATGATTTGTTTTATATATGTAGATTTGTTTAAACACACACACACACACACACACACACATATATTTGTTATGAAGATTTGGCTCATATGGTTATGGAGGTTAAGTTTCAATTCTACCATTTGCAAGCTGGAGACCCAGGAAAGTTGATGCTGTAATTCTAGACCAAGTCTGAAGACCTGAGGATCTGAGAGCCAATAGCATAAATCCCAACCCAAGGACAAGAGAAGACTGCGTTACTCTTGACAAACCCCACAATAAATTATTTGGCACATTTTGCTATAGTCCTTGAGAATCCTTGTGATTTTATGGGACAGATGATCATGTTTTTTACAAGTGAGTTGGGAGGAAGGAATATGTGAGAATTAGCTGGTAAGTGGAAGGATCAATGAATTCATTACATAACACAATGGTTCCTTGGTTGGATTCTCTTCATCTATAGTTGGAGGGATATAATTTATCTAGCAAGTGGATATGGTTTAAAATCTCTACAGGTCAGGTTATTTTGGTATATTTTTCCCTTCCATCTCTGATATTGAAAAACAATAGTTTGAAACATCTATTTACAGGCGAGTATAAGAAGAGTGAAGAATTTTCTAGCTGTCTCCAAATTTGGGACAGTAGTTCCCATTTTCCAAGTAACTTAACTAATTAGAATCAATGTATCATCACACTGATTTAACAAATATCATTACCTGCAATTATAACAATGTTGGTAATAATCATAATCAACATAAAAGTGCAACAGTATATTTACAATATATTTTAAAATTTATTTATTTTTTTTACTTTACAATATTGTATTGGTTTTGCCATACATCAACATGAATCCGCCACGGGTGTACGTATGTTCCTCATCCTGAATCCCCCACCCACCTCCCTCCCCACACCATCCCTCTGGGTCATCCCAGTGCACCAGCCCCGGGCACCCTGTATCATGCATCAAACCTATATCAAATGTATCAAATCAAACAAATGTGGTGATTCGTTTCACATATGATATTTTACATGTTTCAATGCCATTCTCCCATATCATCCCACCCTCGCCCTCTCCCACAGAGTCCAAAAGACTGTTCAATACATCTGTGTCTCTTTTGCTGTCTTGCATACAGAATTATTGTTACCATCTTTCTAAATTCCATATATATGCGTTAGTATACTGTATTGGTGTTTTTCTTTCTGGCTTACTTCACTCTGTATAATAGGCGCCAGTTTCATCCACCTCATTAGAACTGATTCAAATGTATTCTTTTCAATGGCTGAGTAATACTCCATTGTGTACATGTACCACAGCTTTCTTATCCATTCATCTGCTGATGGACATCTAGGTTGCTTCCATGTCTTCGCTATTATAAATAGTGCTGCAATGAACATTGGGGTACATGTGTCTCTTTCAATTCTGGTTTCCTTGGTGTATATGCCCAGCAGTGGGATTGCTGGATCATAAGGCAGTTCTATTTCCAGTTTTTTAAGGAATCTCCACACTGTTCTCTATAGTGGCTGTACTAGTTTGCATTCCCACCAACAGTGTAAGAGGGCTCCCTTTTCTCTACACCCTCTCCAGCATTTATTGCTTGTAGACTTTCGGATAGCAGCCATTCTGACCGGTGTGAAATGGTCCCTCATTGTGGTTTTGATTTGCATTTCTCTGATAATGAGTGATGTTGAGCATCTTTTCATGTGTTTGTTAGCTATCTGTATGTCTTCTTTGGAGAAATGTCTGTTTAGTTCTTTGGCCCGTTTTTTGATTGGGTTGTTTATTTTTCTGGGATTGAGCTGTAGGAGTTACTTGTATATTTTTGAGATTAATTCTTTGTCTGTTGCTTTGTTTGCTATTATTTTCTCCCATCTTGAAGTCTGTCTTTTCACCTTGCTTATAGTTTCCTTTGTTGTGCAGAAGCTTTTAATTTTAATTAGGTCCCATCTGTTTATTTTTGCTTTGATTTCCAATATTCTGGGTGGTGGATCATAGAAGATTCTGCTGTGGTTTATGTCGGAGAGTGTTTTGCCCTTATTTTCCCCTAGGAGTTTAATAGTTTCTGGTCTTACATTTAGATCTTTAATCCATCTTGAGTTTTTTTTTTTTTTTTTTTTTGTATATGGTGTTAGAAAGTGCTCTAGTTTCATTCTTTTACAAGTGGTTGACCAGTTTTCCCAGCACCACTTGTTAAAGAGATTGTCTTTTCTCCATTGTATATTCTTGCCTCCTTTGTCGAAGATAAGGTGTCCATAGGTGTGTGAATTTATCTCTGGGCTTTCTATTTTGTTCCACTGATCTATATTTCTGTCTTTGTGCCAGTACCATACTGTCTTGATAACTGTGGCTTTGTAGTAGAGCCTGAAGTCAGGCAGGTTGATTCTTCCAGTTCCATTCCTCTTTCTCAAGATTGCTTTGGCTATTTGAAGTTTTTTGTATTTCCATACAAATTGTGAAATTATTTATTCTAGTTCTCTGAAAAATACCGTTGGTAGCTTGATAGGGATTGCATTGAATCTATAGATTGCTTTGGGTAGTATACTCATTTTCACTATATTGATTCTTCCGATCCATTAACATGGTATATTTCTCCATCTATTTGCATCCTCTTTGATTTCTTTCACCAGTGTTTTATAGTTTTCTATCTATAGGTCTTTTGTTTCTTTAGGTAGATATATTCCTAAGTATTTTATTCTTTTCATTGAAATGGTGAATGGAATTGTTTCCTTAATTTCTCTTTCTGTTTTCTCATTGTTAGTGTATAGGAATGCAAGGGATTTCTGTGTGTTGATTTTATATCCTGCAACTTTACTATATTTGTTGATTAGCTCTAGTAATTTTCTGGTGGAGTCTTTAGGGTTTTCTATGTAGAGGATCATGTCATCTGCAAACAGTGAGAGTTTTACTTCTTCTTTTCCAATCTGGATTCCTTTTATTTCTTTTTCTGCTCTGACTGCTGTGGCCAAAACTTGAATAGTAGTGGTGAGAGTGGGCACCCTTGTCTTGTTCCTGAGTTTAGGGGAAATACTTTATATTATTCACCATTGAGGATAATGTTTGCTGAGGGTTTGTCATATATAGCTTTTATTATGTTGAGATATGTTCCTTCAATTCCTGCTTCCTGGAGGGTTTTTTTTTTTTATCATAAATGGATGTTGAATTTTGTCAAAGGCCTTCTCTGCATCTATTGAGATAATCATATGGTTTTTATTTTTCAATTTGTTAATGTGGTGTATTACATTGATTGTGGATATTGAAGAATCCTTGCATCCCTGGGATAAAGCCCACTTGGTCATGATGTATGATCTTTTTAATGTGTTGTTGGATTCTGTTTGCTAGAATTTTGTTAATGATTTTTGCATCTATGTTCATCAGTGATATTGGCCTGTAGTTTTCTTTTTTTGTGGCATCTTTGTCAGGTTTTGGTATTTAGGGTGATAGTGGCCTCATAGAATGAGTTTGGAAGTTTACCTTCCTCTGAAATTTTCTAGAAGAGTTTGAGTAGGATAGGTGTTAGGTCTTCTCTAAATTTTTATTAAAAGTCAGCTGTGAAGCCATTTGGTCCTGGGGTTTTGTTTGTTCGAAGATTTCTGATTACAGTTTCAAATGCAGGCTTACCTCAAGAAACAAGAAAAAAGTCAAATAAGTAACTTAACTCTACACCTAAAGCAACTTGAAAAGGAAGAAATTGTGAACCCCAGGGTTAGTTGAAGGAAAGAAATCTTAAAAATTAGGGCAGAAATAAATGCAAAAGAAACAAAAGAGAACATAGCAATAATCAACAAAACCAAAAGCTGGTTCTTTGAAAAGATAAATAAAATTGACAAACCATTAGCCAGACTCATCAAGAAACAAAAGGAGAAAAATCAAATCAACAAAATTAGAAATGAAAATGGAGAGATCACAACAGACAACACAGAAATACAAAGGATCATGAGACTATTATCAGCAACCATATGCAAATAAAACGGACAACTTGGAAGAAATGGACAAATTTTTAGAAAAGTACAACTTTCCAAAACTGAACCAGTAAGAAATAGAAAATCTTAACAGATCCATCACAAGCATGGAAATTGAAACTGTAATCAGAAATATTTACACTATTTTTAAGAGTTTATGAAGTCTTTGTACTTTCAGTTTCAAGGCTGGTTCAACCCTGGGCCAGCCTCACTGAATTAGGTTTAAATTACCTTATTTGTTGAAGACTTTCTTTGCTATGTTAATGATCTCAGTATGGGACTTTTGAGTAACATGGGAATTCATTAAAAAGTTAAAACAGCGAAAAATGCCAACTATATTTATTTTCACCTAACAATGATTTTTTTTGTTGCAAAATCATTGCATTTTAATAACAATTCAGGTTAAATAACTGAAATGGATTTACTAATGAATTAGGATATAAGCAGAGTTACAAGAATTGGTTTCCAACCTTCATTCAGCTGTCTTTTACCTGTATTTATCTTTGGTTTTTCTGATTTAACACTTCAGTTAAAATAGCATTACATAAAATTAATTTTCATTTTGCATATAAATTAACTTTTTCAAAAGCATAAATATAGTCCATTGGAAATGATGAATCAATTAGAGGGTGATCAAAAATTTACAGATAAAGTTTCTCTCAAATATTGGTCAATATGAATTTATAAAATTTTATGTAACCATGATTTAAGTAGAAACAAACATAACCATTACAATAAGGATTTTCCAGATATTTTGCTGCTTTTCACTAATCTTTCATATCCTGGGGCTTGTAAATTCTTCTGGTTTCAAGTGATGAAAGATAGAGTTTAGAAGTTACTATTGGCTTTAAGAAAACATCCTGTTCTTTACTTTTACATCCTTGCATTATTAGCACTAGCGATTTAACATTGGTGGAGTGGGTAGCCATTCCCCTTTCCAGGGAATCTTCCCAATAAAGGGATTGAATCTGGGTCTACTGCATTGCAGGGAGATTCTTTACCATCTGAGCCACCAGGGAAGCCCTGATAAGTAGAATAATGGCACCTAAAGGTAATTCTTGTTCAATCTTTAGAATCTATGAGTACACTTGTCCCTTGGTATTTGAAGGGGGTCGGGTCCAGGACCCTCGTATAAAATAGCATAGTTGTTTTTGTTGTCATCTGACTCTTTTGTGACCCCCATTGACTGTAGCCTACCAGGCTCTCTGTTCATGGGGTTTCTCAGTCAAGAATACTGGAGTGGGTTGCCATTTTCTTCTCCAGGGGATCTTTCCCACCCCGGAATCGAACCTGTGTCTCTTTTGTCTCCTGCATTGGCAGGCAGATTCTCTACTGCTGAGCCTACAGGGAAGCTACCATATATAAAATGGCTTGCTGCTGCTGCTGATGCTAAGTCGCTTCAGTCATGTCTGACTCTGTGCAACCCCATAGACGGCAGCCCACCAGGCTCCCCCATCCCTGGGATTCTCCAAGCAAGAACACTGGAGTGGGTTGCCATTTCCTTCTCCAATGTTTGCCTAAAAAACCTGTGCACATCCTCTTGAAGCTTTACATCATGTCTAAATTACCTATAAAAGCTAATAATGTAAATGGTATTCAAATAGTTGCCAGCATGTGGTAAGTTTAAATTTTGCTTTTGGTAATTTCTGGAATTTAATTATTTTTAGATACTTTTGATTGATGGTGGGTTGAATCAGTAGGTATGGAACCCATGGATGTGGAGGGTCACCTGTATGCTACTTTAGACGCAAAAGGGATTTTACAGAAGTAACTCAGGATGTAGACTTTGTGTTGGTGACATTATTGTGGATTATTTGCCTGGACTCAGTCCAGGGCAATGAGTCCTTAAAAATGAAGAACCTTTTCCAGCTGAGTCAGAGAGGAGATGGAAAAGGAAGGAGCAGAGATCTGACACATCAGAGAAAGGCTTGCCCCTTCCCTGTTGTTAGCTTTAAGGTGGAGGAAGAGGGGGCCGTGAGTCAAGGACTGCAGTACCTTCTAGAAACTGGGACTGGTCCTTGGCTGATAGCTGGCAGCAGCAGCATACTAGGACCTTGGTCCTAAACTTCAAGAAAAACCCAAAATAAGAAGGAAATGGATTTTCCTCTAGGGCCCCTAAATAGGAATGTAGTCTGCAGATGTTAGTTCGGTGAGACCTGTATTGGACTTCTGAGCTGCAGAACTCTAAGATAGTCAATTTGTACTTTTTTAGGTGCTAATTTTGTTATGGCATTAATAGGACACAAATGTAGTAGCTTTCAAAACCCCATCTTAATTAATGTCTGAGTATGAATACAGAGCAGAAAATTATGTGAATGCTTCATTCCTGATGATTCTGTTCTACTTTTGCGGGACTGAACCCAGACTCTCGGCAGTGAAAGTGCAGAGTCCTAACCATTGGACTACCAGGAAATGTCCCCTCCTACCTTCTTGTGATCTGTAAACAATTGTCTACTGCTCTACCTTTTGACAGACAATATTCTTTCTTTTTGGATATTGTTCTTTTATAATATGCTGAATCCATTTTGAAGACAGTATTTTCTCTTAGTTCCCTGACCAGGGATTGAACCCTTGTCCCCTGCTTTGGGAGCACAGAGTTTTAACCACTGGATTGCTCAGAAAGTCTCTTAGGTTCTCTTTTTAGATGCTTGTCCCCATTGTACCTGTATATATATACATATAATTATATATATATTTTAAAAACTAGTGATGTAGTTGGGGAAAGACACTTAATCTCAGTGAACCTCAGTTTTCTCCTCTGTAAAATGGAGATAAAAACATCAGCTTCTTAGGAATTCCCTGGCAGTCCAGTAGTTAGGACTCCATGCTTTCACTGTCAAGAGTTCAATCCCTGGTTGTGGAACCAAAAGCCCTCAAGCTGAGGTGGTGCATGGCCAAAAAAGAAAAGAAAAGAAAAATCTGCTTCTCAAGGTTGTTAAGAGGGTTAAATGTACATACTTAATTACATGTACAACACAAGTTTATGTTACTCCTCTTCCCTGTTTTTGTATTATTATTATTTACAGTATTTGGCTGTTAGGGATGCTTCCCATCATCTTTTAAATTCTTAAAACACTCAGAAGATTCACTTTTAGTTACATGTAGTTGCATGACTTAGACTATTTCTGTTAATCCTACTTTAACTAAAAAAAAGAAAAAGGAAAAGCACAAACCATATTCCCCATTCCACAGATGAGAAACTAAGATCAGAGAGGTTACTTGTTACTAAAAAAGTGATAGAGTCAGGCTTAAAATTCAGGTTTTCTGACTCTAGTTCAGTATTTTTCTTTAATTCATTCAGTTCTGTGTGTGAGACGGTCCAATTAAGGTTCAGACCATGTTATTTTCTTGATGTCTGACTTGTCTGCTCTGGACCTTGACTATAATACTTTGCATCATATGAGGTGCAAAACTTTTTCATTTCTTCTTACACATTTTTGATTTTATGGTCTTCAAGCATGCCTTACTCCATATTGTGTCCAAGAGTTGGAAAAGCCATTCTTAGCAAGCAACCTTTCAAGGTTTCCTGTGCAATAAGGACACAATTTTGTTGACTGCATCTCTCAAAACTTCCTTTACCTTTTTATTCCTTAGACTATAAATGAAGGGGTTCAGGAGAGGAGTCACCATTATGGTGAGGACAGCAGTCACTTTATCAAATTGCAGGGAATGACTCTGGCTGGGTCTCACATACATGAAGATGTTGCTCCCGTAGGCAATAGAAACGACAGTGATGTGAGAAGCACAGGTGGAAAAGGCTTTCTGACGCCCTTGGGCTGAGGGGATGCGCAGGATGGTAGAGATGATGTAGGTGTAGGATATGGTGGTGATCAGCAGTGAGGTCAGGAGGATGAGAGAAGACAAGAGGAAGCTTATCATCTCAAGGAAATGAGTGTCTATGCAGGCCACCTGCAGCAGAGGGGCGATGTCACAGAAGAAGTGATTAATCTCCTTATGGCAGAAGGGCAGCCTGGACAGCAGAATAACCGGGCAGAGCACGGACAGGAAGGCCCCCACCCAGCAGCCCAGAACCAGCAGGAGACATGCCCTGCTGTTCATGATGATGGTGTAGCGCAGGGGGTTACAGATGGCCACATAGCGGTCAAAGGACATCACCACCAGCAGGATGAACTCCACGGTCCCCAGGAAGAAGAAGAAGTATGTTTGGCTGATGCAGCCTGCAAGAGATATGGTCTTCCTGTCCTTGAGGAGAAAGGATAACAATTTTGGGGTAACTGAGCTAGTGAATAAAATGTCCAAAAATGACAAATTACTGAGGAAGAAGTACATTGGGGTTTGGAGGCGATTATCAGCCCATATTAGGGAAATGATGACTCCATTTCCAGTTAGAGTGAGCATGTAAGTAAACAAGAGGGCCACGAAGAGGAAAATCTGAAGCTTCTGGAGAGCAGGGAAGGCAGTCAGGATAAATTCGGTCACTGCGGTCTGATTCTGCACATTCATTGAGTGCAGTGCAAGGTGGGCAACAAGCCTCTGAAAAAAAAATAACTGAATATAAAGATGAAAGTCAGAATAAATAGGCTTTAAACTCCCAATAGCATCGAGAAGATGCAGTAGAAAGAGCTCTGAATGGAGAGTAAAGAGTTATTTGTTTCCATCCTGTCTCTGACCCTAGTAAATGTAGGATCTTGGGTAAATGACACCCGTTCTCCAAACAGTCTTCCCATATTTAAAATTTTTGGTTGATGGAAACTATCTTCATAGTTCTCTAAAGCTTGGTGACTTTTTTATTCTTTTTTATACAATGCTTCTTTTCTACTTCCCTCTTTCTGACCTACTATTTTCCAAGCTAAGTTCTGAGCATAAGAGGAGAAACCTACTTGAGAATCCAGTCAATCAACTTGGAAAACGGAGAAAACGGAAAGTTAATAAAGCCGAATTAGTTTCCTTGAGGTTTTTTTTTTTCAACTTTTCAGGTATTGCTTAAATCAAAGAGCAGAGAAATGAAAATTATACAGTCACATGAGAGGGAACGTATATTTGTTTCTGTTGATACTTAAATTTGTTATTGGTATTATGTGTTGAGTTAATATAATATCAGGTTGGACACATATTATTTTAATTTAGTAGTAATTGAATTCTCCATAAAGTTCTGCGGCATTTATTTATTTAATTTTTTTGGCCTTGCTTCGAGCCTTGCAATATCTTAGTTCCTCAACCAGGGACTGAACCCTGGCAGTGAGAGCACCGGGTCCTGGACTGCTGGGGAATTCCCCATGGTTTTTATTTTTAAAAATTTGCTATAATCATATATGTTTTAAAATAGCTACACTGTTATGGAACTAATAATATATGTATCATATGTATGTATAATATACAAGGTCAATAATATATGTATCATAATTTGTGAAACCAGTTTTATATATTTTGAAAAACATCTTTGGGCAAATGGTCCATGTTCTTCTCTTTTGTTCTTTGCAATGTTATGTCTATGGTACATGGAGAATAGACTTTACCCTCCCATTCTCCAAATGACTCTAAACAGGTTTCTGCAAATAAGACTTCCATACCATATATTCTTTTCAGCCACTGGACGATCACATTATTAATAGTAGTTCAAAAATGGCCACAGAGAGCCTTCCCTGATGGTCCAGTGGTCTGGGAACTAAGATCCCACATGGCTTCACATTGCAGCCAAAAAATAAAAAATAAATATAAAGGATGCATATAGTGTTTGAAGCATTCAGCTTAATCTCTGGATACTGCTCAAATTTGCTGAATATCTATTGCATGCCTATAGAATGCCCTCAACCCACTGTAATATTTTGTGAATAATCTTTTAGTTTCAAGTTAAAAGAAGAAAATTATGAACCCTGAGCTGGGTTATTTCTAAGCTTAGAGCCCACCTGGTTCCTCTTTAAAGGAAAGCATCTTCCTCAGGCTCTAGTTGGGATACGTAACTCCTAGCTGCTGTCTTTGCTTTAAAGACATGCTTTTCTGAGCAAATTTCCATCTGAAAATTTGGCTGTGACTTTTTCTGCTCCTTCATTTGCTTCTTCATTTCTGTTCAATACTTATTTATTGTACAAATCAAACAATCTGTATTATTTTAATAGTAAGAGTTTAGTACTTACCTTCCCTGTTTTAAATTATGAAACATTGGTTTTGTAGAATTATTTGACATTTCTGAGTAAGTAAATTCCTTTACAAAATGCATAATAGCTTCCACCCATTTAAGAGTAAAAAAAAATTACTACACATTTAAAAAAAAAAAATAAAGTGCACAATAAATGTAAAAAAAAAAGAGTAAATTTTGAACATAATTGGATCTGAACAACTTGACTTGCTGGTGAATTTGTAGGAGAGCTCTTTTTATGTTCTTTTTAATCCTTGGCCCTACATCTATAAATCAGTATTGATCACCTACATATTCCTTTCCAGTCTAAATACATCTTTTACTTCCAGTGAGGGTAAGCATCTTTTCTATTCAAGCGACTATTCTTTGGGCACAAACAGCACTCATATTTTATTAAATAAAAAGATCAGAATTCATGCACTCCCCCCACGCAAAAAGTTGCAGCTGCTCAGCAAAGGTAAACTCAGGAGCCTGCATTTTCATGTATCAAATATAGATTGCATTATAACTGTACCCTCCTGGTGAGTGTCATCTTTTCTTTTGCTGATAATGTGGCATCCATGTAGTTCTATTAATAAATAACTGATTGCTAAAATGTTAAAGCTAGGCATGAGAGTGGAACCCAAACACCAAGGTGCCTAACTGATCTTTCAGGGTTTAGAGACAGGGTCTCAGGAAGTAAAAAATCTAGTATGAAAGAGAACAGTTTACAATTGCAAGATACATTATTCCATTTCTCTCATAATCTTCCAAATTGTTTCAAGGCAATTTGTTTCATTTTCATGTTATCAAAGTTCTCCGAAGAGTCTCACCTACTGAAATAAGGTCTTGATACCAGCAGGAACTCTTTCCATCACAAATATTCTAATATTCACTCCTACCCTACTGCTCCTGCACCCAGATAATAAACCTCTCAGCTGTTTACTACTGCAAGAAAGTCATAATCGTATCTGGGTGAAAAAGTATTAATGTTATTGAGGTTTGTGTGTGTGTGTGCATGTTAGTCGCTCAGTTGAGTCTGACTCTTTGCTACCCCACGGACTGTAGCCCGCCAGGCTTCACTGTCCATGGGGATTCTCCAGGCAAGATTACTGGAGTGTATTGCCGTTCCCTTCTACAGAGGATCTTCCTGACTCAGGGATCAAGCCCTGGTCTCCTTCAATGCAGGTAGATTCTTTACCATTTGAGCTATAGGGAAGTCGTTCATATTGAGGTTTAGTCTAATAATAACATAGAGCACACTTTATAGAGAAGTAGAAACATTTATAACCTTCCCTTTGTTTAGCCCTCCACATCTCCATCAGTGAACTGGAGACTGACAGGTATCTTAACAGAATACTGTAGGTATTCACGAAGCTACATCTCATCTCTTCTATTTATTCTTCCATTTATCTAGTAAACCGTCCCACCTCCTCTATAATATCCTCTATTTTTCTTCTAGGCTATATAGTCTTTGATGGCCCTGATAGGAACATAATTTCCCTCTGATATTGTAAAATTTGAGTAATCTGATATCTTCAAAGCATTATGCCATTTTTTAACAATAAAAATATGTGATGTTTGAACTCAGAGTTGCTCTTTGCCACGGTTGTCACAGGATCATATACCTTTGGAAAAAAATGGCATTGGGAACTTTCTATTTTGCCTTATTTAGGTAAAATACACTTCTCTGAGAAAAATTAAAAATGCTCTCCTCTGTAGAGTCTCTCAAATTTATGATAGTGAAAAAAACCCCCGTTTGTGTTAGCCTTTTCTATTACAAATGGTCTGTATTAGATCTCAGGATCCTATCATGTCCAGGACGAAAGGTTCTGGACCATGACAACCTGTGTATCACAATTTAATTATAACCTTGGCAAACGTAGGCTTTCTTTTTCTGGTCATTTTCCTCACTATCATTTTTTCTGTGGATCCTGAAAATTTGCATAAAATTGCACATTTCAAGAATTTGGCTGTAGGAAAAAGATGGAGAGTATAGCAGGTCTTGGAATCAGAGAACCTGTGTTGTATTTCTTGTTTGGCCATTTAGAAGGTCAGGATGTTTAAAAAGACTCTAAAGCAGCCTGGGTCTTGTCTTCCTCATCTCTAAAATGAGGATGGCTGTCATGTCCGATTGATGGTCCTAACCTTGATGTTCAATATGTCTTTAAGAACATAGGGCTGAGGAAGGATGAAGAGAGAAGGACTAAGATGTGGAGATGGGTAGATCTGAGATGCTATCAGGAAAATGTGAAAAAGTTCAATTGCAATTGAGGTTCATTAAACACATGAATTTACATAGTTATAGTAAAGGTATTACATTTGACTTTGCCATCACTAATTTTTTTGGCAGGGCAGTAATTGGACTTTAACTTACAAAATACACATGCAAACCCATGTATTAAGACTCAGACTGTGTAAAATATAAATATGGATACATGCAAAATAAAATGTACTTACATTATACTGATTGTAGAACAGCTTATTCAAATATGTTAAGAACCTCAAAACTGTGGTATTTTCTTCTCAAGCCTTCCATCCATTATTCTTTACATTTTTTTATTACTTCAACTTTGAATTCCATATAAGTTTCTCTCAGTCTTATTCTGAGACTCTTTTCCATATAATGTACATTTCTTTCTTCAAAATCACACCCAACGGTTATTCAGTTTTTGCTGAAGTACTTCATCCACCTCCATTGAATGAAAATCTGTCCCTCTATAACCTCTGATGATTTTTCTCAGTTTTTTATTATTCCCAGGAAAAAAGTCTAAGTTTTGACTAATACTAAATTCCAAGTGTTATTTTATTATTTAATCATCTATTTTACACATTTGGTGAATCTTAATCCAGAATATTTTCCTGAGTTTCAAGCAGTATGTTGTCTGGATCACATTTTTGCCAACAAAGCAGAATGGTGAGTTTATTGATAAAGTCAGACCCAGTGCATTAAGAATAAGTTCTCTGACTTCCAGTTTTTATCTCTGACAAAAAGACTCAAAGACTTTCTGACTGAAATCTTCCTAAATCTTAGATTTTTTTCCTCACTTGTAGGGGTGTAATTTCCTGTCTACTCAATTAATTTTTATATCTTCAGTGGCTCCATCCAGAAACGTGGAACTCTTCAAAACCACAGACTCAGGTTAGAAGAGAACTAAAGGGCATATGAGATAGTCTGGTGCTAAAATATTCTGTACTGTCTCTGTTGTCTAGTGATGTGAAACTATTTTTAAAGGCATATCATTTCACGTCAATGATCTTGATCATCAAAAAACTCATATTTTCGTTTGAACTGTCTAAAAACTTCCTTCATTTTGTTTAGTCACTCCTGTTCATTCATCAGGCATATGGTGACTTGATTTTAGACATATCTACTTTATTTTCTTTCCCCTGGAAATAATATTAGTTTCTGGATATTGAAGTGGTTCCAGTATAAAAGATTTTACAGTCATATTTAGAGATTTGGTCTAGAATGGCTCTTGGGATTCTGGGATTAAAAAAAAAGTTAATTATTATTATTACAATCCTGGGATGTTAGAACTGAAGTTACTAATCACAGTTAGAAAGTTAAGGTCTCCTGAGTGACTCTCTTGGGTGTTTATTTAAAGTAAAACTTAGAGATATGCTTAAAGCCTTAATGAACTAAAAACTTGGAACACTTACGTAAGAAATGTTCACAATATGTTGAAAACATATTAAGATGCTTTTCAAACTGAGATTATTTATATGCTATGTGTCTATATACATATTTTTAGAAAGTATTTTATTGAGATGTGATCTAGATACAACAGGCACTTTTATGAATATAATTTGTTGATTTTTGACAAATTTATAGTCACATAGCCACCGCCACCATCACAGCAGTGGCTTAAAATATCTATTTTACCTCAAATATTTCATGTGGCCTTTTGCAGGTCAATGTGGTCACGTCCCTACCTCAGCACCTGACAACCACTGATGTGTTTTCTCTAAGTGTAATTTTGATTTTTTTCAGCTTTTTGAACATAAACTCAACCTGCAGAATACAGTTTTCAGGTAACCTGGGCTCCGGGCTTAATCTGAGTGTTTTGGGCGCCAGTAGTTCCTTCATCACACAGTTTCCTTATTTGTTCACCAGAAAACGGACACCTGAGTTATTTTTAATTTTTGTTTATTATGAATTAAGCTTCTATGAACATTTGAGTTCTCGCTTCTATATGAATATTTGTTTTCCTTTCTTTTGGACTCGTTCCTAGGAGTTTAATTACCAAGTCACATGGTAAATATGTTTAACGCTGTAAGAAGCTGTCAAGGTGTTTTCCAGAGTTGTTCTGTTATTTTCCTTGGTATCAGCCACTGTGAGAGTCCCATAATTCCACGCCATTGCAAATACTCGGTCTTTTCAGTTGGTTCTTTTTTAAGTGCATAGATGGTAGGATCACCTAATTTATCTTCATTTTTCATCTTTGTTGAGGTATATTTGACAGTAAATTGGACATGTTTACAGGGTACAATGTGATGATTTAGCACACACATCTTCTGTGAAATGAATATCACAGTTGGGTTATTGAACAGATCCTTCCCCTCACATAGTTATGATTTTTTTGTGTGTGAGATCTTAAAGTCTACCATCTTACCGTGTATCAAGCACACAGTACAGTATTATTAACTACTGTCACGATGATCTATGAATGCCCGGAGGTTATTCATCTTATAACGGAAAGTTTATGCCTTTTGACCAGTGTCTTCTCATCTCCCCATCTCCCAGACACTAGTAACCACCATTCTACTCTCTTGTTTTTATGAACTTGATTTATTTTTATTCCATGTAGTAAGTGAGATCATACGGTTTTTCTCTTTCTTTTTCTGGCTAATTTCACTTAGCATAATGTCCTCTAGTTTCATCCCCGCTATGTCAAAAGTCAGGATTTTCTTCCTTGAAATTTTGAATAAATAATAAACAATATTATCTATCATATATCATCTATCTCATCTTCTTTATCCATTCATCCATAAGTGGACACTTATGTTGTTTACATATCTTGGCTAGTGAATATGAAATTACAGCTATCTCTTTGAAATACCGATTTTGCCCTCTGAATATATACTCAGGAATTGAATGACTGGATCTTATGATTATTCTATTAAAAAATTTGAGGAACCTCCATATTATGTTGTATAGTACCTATATCAATTTACATTCCTACCAACAATACACAAGGGTTCCCTTTTTTCCTCATGCTTGTCAGCATTTGTTATCTGTTGTCTTTCTTAATGACAGCCATCCTAAGAGGTGTTAGGTGTTATTTCACTGTGGCTTTGACTTGCTTTCCCTGTTGGTTAGTGATGTCAAGCAACTTCTCATGTACTTGTTGGTTATTTGTATGCCTTCCTTAGCTATTTAAGTAAAGCAAGAAGTGTCACTTATCATCCAGTTCTACAAGGATTAAGTCACTAGCCACCTTCTACTATAATATATGCTGGATTGTACATAGCCAAAATCATGTATATACTGGACTCTACCCCTACCTCTTTGAAGCAGTTTCAGTCCTTGGTCATTATCACTTTAAAGTATTGCACTTACCTTTTTTTTCCTTCTATCATCTCTCTTTATGAATTTCTAATTACATGTCTGCCAGTTATCTATTTATACTTCTCAGCTATTTTCTTGGGCTCCAAAATCACTGCAGATGGTGACTGCAGCCATGAAATTAAAAGACACTTGCTCCTTGGAAGAAAAGCTATGACCAATCTGCTGCTGCTGCTGCTGCTAAGTCGCTTCAGTCGTGTCCGACTCTGTGCGACCCCATAGACGGCAGCCCACCAGTGCCCCCCGTCCCTGGGATTCTCCAAGCAAGAACACTGGAGTGGGTTGCCGTTTCCTTCTCCAATGCATGAAAGTGAAAAGTGAAAGTGAAGTCGCTTAGTCGTGTCCGACTCTTAGCAACCCCATGGACTGCAGCCTACCAAGCTCCTCTGTCCATGGGATTTTCCGGGCAACCTAGACAGCATATTAAAAAGCAAAGACATTACTTGGCCAACAAAGGTCCATCTAGTCAAAGCTATGGTTTTTCCAGTAGTCAGGTATGGATGTGAGAGTTGAACCATAAAGGAAGCTGAGAGCTGAAGAATTGATGCTTTTGAACTGGTGTTGGAGAAGACTCTTAAGAGTCCCTTGGACTGCAAGGAGATCCAACCAGTCAATCCTAAAGGAAATCAATCCTGAATATTCATTGGAAGGACTGATGCTGAAGCTGAAACTCCAATACTTTGGCCACGTGATGCAAAGAACTGACTCAATGGAAAAGAACTTGATATTGGAAAGATTGAAGGTGGGAGGAGAAGGGGATGACAGAGGATGAGATGGTTGGATGGCATCAGCGACTCAATGGACATGAGTTTGAGTAAGCTCCGGGAGTTGGTGATGGACAGGGAAGCCTGGTGTGCTGCAGTCCAGGGGGTCGAAAAGAGTTGGACACGGCTGAGCAGCTGAACTGAACTGGGCTCCATCTCTACCTGTTATCATCTGATCTGTGATAATGGATCAGGATCATAAAGAATTTTTCCTTTATGGCAACTTGATGTGGAGACATATGGTGTATCTAGGTGAAACTGACAATCTTGAACCCCCTAGGTCACTCTCAGCCTTCCTTATAAGAGTGAATAGCTTTCACTGTGGTGTTTGAGGAAACCTCATGCACCCCATGTTCACGGTTCATAGTAGCATTATTTACAGTTGCCAAGATATGGAATCACCCTAAGTGCCCATCAACAGATGGAAGATGTGATATGCACACATGCACACACACACACACACACACACACACATTGGAATACTACTCAGCCTTAAAAAAGAAATAAATTTTATCATTTGCAACACCATGGAGGAACCTGGAGGACATTATGCTAAGTAAGATATGTCAGACAGAGACAAATATTGTATGATTTCACTTATGTGTGAAATCTAAAAAGTACAACAAAGTGAATTTAAGAAAAAAGCAATATATTCATAGATATAGAAATCAATCTAGTGGTTACCAGTGGGGAGAGGGATTGGGAGAGAAGGAATATTGGGGTAGAGAATTCAGAAGTACAAATTATTATATACAAAATGAATAAGCTATGAGAATATATTGTACAACACAAGAAATATAGCCAATATTTTATAAAAAAATAAGTTAACTATAAGCTGTAAAAATTGTGAATCACTATGTTGTATACATGGAACTCATTGTACATCAGGTGTACTTCAATAAAAAATTTAAAAAGTCAAAGAATACTTAATTTAGTTATGAATTTGAAAATGGAACCTGAGGGAGGTGTTCAGAGAAAAACTAAATTTAGTATATTGTGTATATAATCAGGAGATTGAATGTATTAAACTCACACACACACAAAATCAAAGCCCACCAGAAAATATACACTAAGTTTCTTCCAGAGTGAAACTGAAAAGTGAAAGCTGCTTAGCTGTGTCCGACTCTCTGTGATTCCACGGCCTGTAGCCTGTCAGGCTCCTCTGTCCATGGGGATTCTTCAGGCAAGAATACTGAAGTGGGTAGCCGTTCTCTTCCCCAGGGGATCTTCCCAACCCAAGGATCGAACCCAGGTCTCCTGCATTGCAGGCAGATTCTTTATAGTCTTCCTTCCAGAATACCATTTCTGTTCTCAACTTGGGAACTCATGCTGACCATGCACAGCTTGAAGTGGGTCTGTTCTCAGGTTCCAGCTGCTTCTACCCCCAAGAACTCACTCCAAACCACCAAGATTCATGGTGCTGGGATAAAAGGATTCAGCCATGTGACCTAAAGGGCTTCCCTGGTGGCTCAAACAGTAAAGCGTCTACCTGCAATGCGGGAGACCTGGATTCAATCTCTGGGTGGGGAGGATCCCCTGGGGAAGGAAATGGCAACCCACTCCAGTACTCTTGCCTGGAAAATTCCATGGACAGAGGAGCCTGGTAGGCTACAGTCCATGGGGTTGCAAAGAGTTGGACACGACTGAGAAACTTCACTTCACTTTGTGCTCCAAAGGCCAAGTTTTGGGGATCTGTTCTATTTTGTCAACTCAGGTCAGACCAAAGCATGGAGCAGTTAATGCCACAGCTTCAGTTAACTTTTTTTGTTTTGGTCATGTTGCATGGCATGTAGGATCTTAGTTCCTAGAGCAGGGATAGAATCCATATGCCCTGCAGTAGAAGCACAGAATGTTAACCACTGGACAACCAGGGAAGTCCTCCAGGCAGTCTTGTTAAATTACTCTAATTTAGGAAGACAACATTAAGCAGATATTACAGCCCTTTGCAGCAACTGGCCTTCCCCCAGCCAAAGAAAAGTTAGAAATTGCCTTCTAAGTTAACCCACCACCACCTCGGCGTCCAAGGCACAGATGAATTTGGGCCAGGTGATCATAGGTGGTGCCTGACAAGAGTGGTGACAGGGTCCAAGAAGGGTGTCCAGAAACGGGGTCCTGGGAGAGCAGCCTGGTAGGTCTGTTACTGAGTCCAAGCTCACTCTGTCAGCTGGTGGCACAACAGTCCAGTAAGTCAGGAGATGAGGTGTTGAGGAAAGGCATACGACTTTGTTTGGAAAGCCAGCTGACCAAGAAGATAGGTGACTAGTGTCTCAAATTAGCCACCTTACTGGGGTCTGGATGCCAGTTTCTTTTATTGAACCCAGAGCAGGAGGAGGTGAGGAAGTAAAGTAAAAAGACTATTAATCTTGCAAATATCTCCTGGAATGGCCAGCTTTGAGGCAAGCGTTGGGGGTGAGCTGTTAATTTCTTCTCTCTTGCAGCCACCTACAGGTGGACAGGGTCCTGAGCAAAGGCGCTTTGGTTTAACCTTCAGGCAGAGAGGTAGCGTTCCTCAGGGCAGGCCATTACATATGGACAGTATCCTTTTGATAAACAAAACCAACGGGAAGCAAAGGTTAAAGTAAAACCAAAAAAACCCTACCTGCAGTCAGATTTTGTTCTTGGCTATAGCAGGTCCGGTGAGGTCCAGTGATTCTGAGAGCCCTTTCCAGAGGTGGTGGATTAGCTCAAGTGGTTGCAGTCTGTGATGGAGTGCGGGGGACCTGAATGAGAATCCCAGTAAGGTGACTTAAATCACCTACATACGACAGTCCTTCTGGGTCTTCGTTTACATTTGACCAATTATCTTGTTTCTTTCGTCACACCTGACTGCTCTGTGAACCTTCCTCAAAATATATGAGCAACTTTTCTCTAAGATGGATCTCACTGCAGAGGCCTGTGGGTTCCTGTCTATACTTATTATGGGGTGGGGCCCCTTCTCTTTTTGACCCGCAAAAAGGCTTCCTGAGCATGTGCAGCTGGGGAAGTCTTCCTTGACCTCTGGGGGCAGACATCTTATCTCTTTACGTTAACTGAGCTCAGCTTTTGCCACTAGCTTGTCCTTGGACTGTCTGCTGCTGCTGCTGCTGCTCCTGCTAAGTCGCTTCAGTCGTGTCCGACTCTGTGCGACCCCATAGACGGCAGCCCACCAGGCTCCCCCGTCCCTGGAATTCTCCAGGCAAGAACACTGGAGTGGGTTGCCATTTTCTTCTCCAGTGCATGAAAGTGAAAAGGGAAAGTGAAGTCGCTCAGTCTTGTCTGACTTAGCGACCCCATGGACTGCAGCCTAGCATGCTCCTCCGTCCATGGGATTTTCCAGGCAAGAGTACTGGAGTGGGGTGCCATTGCCTTCTCCGTTGGACTGTCTGGGTGAGGACAAAGTTTGAATTTTACTCCACTTGACAAACACCAGGTGTCTGGCCCAGAGGCCCATCTGTCTGCTACCTCATTCCCATTGTTGGAGCTGAGATTCTATCTTCTTCATGTCCTCTTTGACAACACAAAGTTTGCTTTCCAGTCAGTTTACCTTAAGGGTACAAATGAAGACCTGGGAGCCCACTGGTGGTGGGGCCTGCAGGCACTGTGGATAGGACACCTGAACCCACAGGTGCTTCAGTTTGCAGCTCTCTGCAGAAAAGTGGCTTCCAAGCATGGATGTCTCCTGCCTGTGCCCTTGTTGTGGATGAGGTCGCCAGCCTGGTGCAGGAAGGACAGAATTGCTCTTGGAAAGGCTAAGCATTTGTAACTGAAGCTCTTCTGCCCAGTATACATGGCTCTGAAGTTCTCTATCTCTGGGAGGATGTCTGCCTTCAGTTCCAGCATCATGCGGCCCAGTGACTGCTTATCCAGGTACAGGAGCAGGTCTCTGAGGAAGAGGATGGGTGGCCGGCAGGGAGGAGCCTGGTTGCTCCAGGTGGGCAGGCGGAGTAGGTGGGGCCCCCTGCTCAGTGCATCTTCTGGAGCACGGGTCTGCAGGGCAGGGAGCGGAGACCATAGAAGTCAGAGTCATGTGTGCCCAGAGGGCCTAGTGCTTAGCTAAACTTTGGACACACCCCAAATAAATGCCTTGGTATAGTTCACTGACTCCTTTGAGAATTTTTGTGATTTGATTGGGATATATGCTCACAGTTCTTCTTACTGAAAAATCTGTTACAGCTGAGTCTGGAGGAAAGAATGCGTAAGAATTAGCTGATAAATGGATAGATGAGTTCCTTACATAACATAGTGGTTCTCTGGTAAGATGGCCTTTATTCATAGTTGCCTGTGTTTGCATACTCAGTCCTGTTGGACACTTTGAGACCCCATGGACTAGCCTTCCAGGCTCCTCTCACATCTGGTCCATGGAATTCTCCAGGCAAGAATAATGGAGTGGGTTGTTACTTCCTTTTCCAGGGGATCTTCCTGATCCAGGGATGGAACTAGCCTCTCTTGCATCTCCTGCGTTGGCAGGTGGGTTCTTTACCACTAATGCCACCTGGGAAGCCCCTCTCCATAGTTAAAGGGATATAGATTTTCTAGCAGGTGGATACTGTCTAAAATGTCTACAAGTTAGTTTCGTATATTTTCTGCCTCCATTTCCCATATTGAAAAACAGTAGTTTGAAGCATTTAGCCACAGGTGAGTATAGGAAGAGGGAAGAATTTTCTAGTTGTCTTAAAATTTGGGACAAGCAGTTTCATTTTTCAAGTTAATCTAATTAGAATCACTTTAGAAATAAATATCATTACTTGGTATTATAAGTATTGATCTTAAGAATAATATCAAGCAGCATAAAAAAACAGTATATTTATATGATTTCTCAGAGCTTATGAAGTCTTCGTGTGCTTTCAATTTCAAGACTGGTCCAACTGAAGACTCGCTCTATTTGGGTACCTACATCATATTTAAATGACCTCATTTGTTCAGGATTTTCTTTTTTGTTTAAATGATACCAGAATGGGTTTTTGGAATTAATGGAATTAATGAAAAGTTAAAATAGCACAAAGGGCCAACTATAGTTATCTTTACTGGACAATAATTTAAATAAAAGCAAACAATTAAAATAGGAACTTCCCAATAATTTTGCTGCTTTTCAGTCTTTGTTCATCCTCTAGGGCTTGTAAATTCTTCTGGTTGCAAGTGATAAAAGACAGTTTAAGGTTCAGTATTTGCTTAAAAAAAAAAAGCATACTGTGTCCTCTTGTTTACTCTTACATTCTGCATCATTACTACTAGCAATTTAACATTGGTAAGCAGAATAATGGCACCTAAAGGTATCCTTGTCCTGTGAATATAATATACCCATGAACTGTGAATACACTCATCCCTTTGGTATCCGAAGGGGATTAGGTCCAGGATCCCCATACTAAAATTTCTTGATGCTCTAGACCATTATATAAAATGGCATAGTAAGGGCTTCCCTGATAGCTCAGTTGGAAAGAATCTGCCTGCAATACAGGAGGCCCTGGTTTGATTCCTGGGTTGGGAAGATCTGCTGGAGAAGGGATAAGCTACCCACTCCAGTATTCTTGGGCTCCCTCTGTGGCTCAGCTGGTAAAGAAATCCACCTGCAAAGCAGAAGACCTGGGTTTGATACCTGGGTTGGAAAGATCCCCTAGAGAAGGGAACAGCTACCCACTCCAGTATTCTGGCCTGGAAAATTCCACAAACTGTATAGTCCATGGGAATCAAAAAGAGTTGGACACGGCTGAGCAACTTTCAGTTTTTTTTTTATTTGCTTCTAAACCTGTGCACCAGAGAAGGCAATGGCACCCCACTACAGTACTCTTGCCTGGAGAATCCCAGAAACAGGGGAGCCTGGTGGGCTGCCATCTATGGGGTCGCATAGAGTCGGACATGACTGAAGCGACTTAGCAGCAGCAGCAGCAAACCTGTGCACAATACTCTTGAAGCTTTGCATCATTTCTAAATTACCTATAAAACCTAATAATGTAAATGTTATGCAAATAGTTGTCAGCGTGAGGCAAATTTAAATTTTGCTTTATGGGAATTTCTGGAATTTAATTTTTCCAATGCTTTTGATTGACAGTTGGTTGAATCAGTGGATGTGGAACTCAAGGATGTGGAGGGTCAGCTTTATACTACTTTAGTTGCAAAAGGGACTTTACAGAAGTAACTCAGGATGTGGACCTTGAATTGGTGATGTTATTGTGGATTATTTGCTTGGGCTCAGTCTAATCAAATGAGTCCTTAAAAAGGAAGAACTTTTTCCAGCTGAGTCAGAGAGGAGATGGAATAAGAAGGAGCAGAGATCTGACACATCAGAGAGAGCCTTGCCACTCTGTTGTTGGCTTTGAAGGTGGAGGAAGTGGGGGAATGAGCCAAGGACTGCAGTACCTTCTAGAAACTGGAACTAGTCCTTGGCTGATAGCCAGCAACATAATAGGGCCTTGGTCCTAAACTTCAAGGAAATGAATTCTGTCAGCAACCCAAATGAGAAGAAAATGAATTTTCCCCTAAAGCCCCTAGAAAGGAATACTCCTTGTGGATGTTAGCTGGGTGAGATCTGTATTAGACTGTTGACCTACAGAATATAAGATAATGAATCTGTATTGTTTTAAGCTACTAATTTTGTTATGGTAGCTTAGGACACTAAGATACTAATGTTTAAAATTCCATCTTAATTAGTGTTTGACTATGAGTATGGATCAGAAAATTATATGAATGCTTCATTCCTGGTGATCTTTTTTACCTTCTTTTGATCTTTACACATTTGTCCACTGCTCCACCTTTTGATGGACAACATTCTTTTATAATATTCTGAATCCATTCTGAAGACAGCACTTTCTCTATCTGCTCTCCCATGATGGATTTCCTGCTAATTCTTAAGGTCTTCATCTTTGTCTATGAAGCTAGATGACCCAGGACCACACTGGTAGTGGCCTGTTTTGTCTTCTGATGCCTCTTGTTTTCTCCCTGTTCCTAAGCTCTCTTTTGGATGCTTGTACCCATTGCACCTGCTCAGTTATTGTGTGGACAGAGGACAGTTTACCTCTTGCCAACCCCTTCCTCTTACAAATAAGTGAATCAGGCGAGGACATCATGAACCTCAATTAGACCAATTTGATCCTCTTTTCAGAACTTTTGATTTAGAACTCAGATAATTTAAAGTAAATGTTGATATAAATAATGTATGGGGCTTCCCAGGTGGCTCAGTGGTAAAGAATCCGCCTGCCAATGGAGGTGATGCAGGTTTGATCCCTGGGTGGGAAAGTCCCCTGGAGAAGGAAATGGCAACCCACTCCAATATTCTGGCCTGAGAATCCCATGGACAGAGGAGCCTGTGGGTTAAAGTCTATGGGGTTGCACAGAGTCAGACATGACTTAGTGAGTAAAAAACAACAGCTGCTGCTGCTGCCGCTAAGTCGCTTCAGTCGTGTCCGACTCTGTGCGACCCCATAGACGGCAGCCCACCAGGCTCCCCCGTCCCTGGGATTCTCCAGGCAAGAACACTGGAGTGGGTTGCCATTTCCTTCTCCAATGCATGAAAGTGAAAAGTGAAAGTGAAGTCGCTCAGTCATGTCTGATTCTTAGCGACCCCACGAACTGCAGCCCACCAGGCTCCTCCGTCCATAGGATTTTCCAGGCAAGAGTACTGGAGTGGGGTGCCATTGCCTTATATCTCAAATGTTTGAATGTACCCTATATATATATATATATATAGTTATATATTTGTTGAATATATTTATGATTGAAATATACATATATTTGTGAACGATTGAAGCAGCCATTACTTTCTATGTGCAGAGAGAAATGGAAGTAAATAGTCTGCAGAGAAAGAAACATGAATCAGGAATGTACTAGTTTGCTGTGATGCCATAACAAATTACCACAGACTTGGTGGCTTAAAACAGCACTAATGTGTTCTGTTACAGTTCTGGAGGACAGAAATCCAAAGTCAGTTCCACTGGGCCTAAACCTGGTTTTCAGTTATGCCATACCAGAGGCTTTAGGGGAGAAAGAATTCATTTCCTGGCTTTTTTTCAGCTTTTGAAGGTGCATTCCTTGACTTATGGCTCCTTCTTCCATCTTCAAAGCCATCAGCACAGCATCTTCAAATCTCTGCTTCCACGATCACATTACCTTCTTTTGTGTGGTAAAATCTCCTCTCTGCTCTCTCATATAATGATGCTTGTGATTACAGCTAGTACCCATCTGGGCAATCCAGTATCCTCTCCCTATTTCAAGTTCTTATTCACTTTTACAAAGTGCAAAGTCCCTTTTACTTATGTGCTCTGTGTGTTACATTTGCAGGTATCAGGTATTAGGGGTTCTTCAGGGTTCATCATTCATTCAGCCTACCACAAGATATTTGGGAAAAAATCCGATAATACAGAGATTAATTAAGCCCCCCCATCCCTGCCCCCAAGCTGGAGAGAAATTTAAAGGAAAGAGAGTATCTGCCTTGTGTTTTTTAAAGGATTTCTAGATCCTGATTCTAGCTCCTTTGCAGACCTTGCTATGTTTTACCTCCTAGGGTTTTATTAGGTATTCTTATTGTAATAAATACCCATTTTACTTAAGTTCACTTGGTTACTTTTCCCCATTTGTTTTCCCCCAACCAGGTGAAATCTAAGATATTAATTCCTCTATAGATATGACCACATTGGCCAGTTGCCACAGACGATCAGTCTAGACTGTCAGTTACTGCCCCTGAGTAATTGGTTTTCCTTTCAGTCCATCGTGTCTCAAAATCTGTTCTCACTCATCCTGATAACTTCTTGGTCTGCAGGTTTTCTAGATAATGAGCACTGGCAGGGAATGCTCTTATTTCAGAAAAAGTGGATAACTTCCATGTTAACTTGTTTCCTGTCTTAACTTTCTTCCCATTTAATATTTCATGATATAAGGAAGTGCTGAAGTAGCCTGGAGTTCACATATATCTGCACATACATAGTCAAAACCAGTGATGTAGTTTGGGGCAAGATGCTTAGTGAACTTCAGTTTTTTCATCTGTAAAATGGAGATAAAAATATCTGATTTTCAAGGTTGTTAAGAGGATTAAATGATATATATATATAAATATATATACATTTAAGTGCACTGTACAACACTGAGATATGTTATTCTTCTTCCTTATTTTTTTGTTGTTTTTCACAATTATTATCTGCAGTATTTGGCTGAGAGGGATGAAGCCAATAGTCTTGTGAATGATGAAATGCCCAGTTATGAGTTCACTTTTGATTACATGTGGTTTTATGTCTTATACTATTTCAGTTAAGCTTATTTTAACAAAAAGGAAAAGCACAAGCTGTATTCTCCACTTTACAGAAGGAAATAAAGGTCAGAGAGGCTGTGTCACCTGCTTAAAAAAACACGTTAGCATCAGGCTTAAAATTCAGGTTTTGTGACCTTGGTTAGTATTTTGATATTCTGTGTGTGAGACAGTCCAGTAAGAGTTCAGAGCATGTTTATTTTTCTCTGTGGCTGAATTATCTCCTTTAGACCTTGATTTGTATCCAATGTGGCAGGAAGTTTTTCATTTCTTCTTACACATCTTTGATTCTATGGTCTTCAAGAATACTTTACTCCACATTGTGTCCAAGATTTTAAAGTGTCATTTTGCCTTTTTTTAAAAAAATATTTATTTATTTATTAGGCGTTAGGCATGTAGGATCTTTAGTTACAGCATGTGGGATCTAGTTCTCTGACCAGAGATCCAACCTGGGCCCCCTGCATTGGGAGCACAGAGTTTTAGCCACTGGACCACCAGGCAAGTCCTGAAAGTGTCATTTTTAGGAAACAAACTTTCAAGGTTTCCTGTGCAATGAGGATATAATTTTGTTGACTGCATCTCTCAAAACATCTTTTACAGTTTCATTCCTTAGACTATAAATGAAGGGGTTCAAGAGAGGGGTAACCATTATAGTGAAGACAGCAGTCACTTTGTCAAATTGCAGGGAATGACTCTGGTTGGGTCTCACATACATGAAGATGTTGCTCCCGTAGGCAATAGAAACGACAGTGATGTGAGAAGCGCAGGTGGAAAAGGCTTTCTGACGCCCTTGGGCCGAGGGGATGCGCAGGATGGTAGAGATGATGTAGGTGTAGGATATGGTGGTGATCAGCAGTGAGGTCAGGAGGATGAGAGAAGACAAGAGGAAGCTTATCATCTCAAGGAAATGAGTGTCTATGCAGGCCACCTGCAGCAGAGGGGCGATGTCACAGAAGAAGTGATTAATCTCCTTATGGCAGAAGGGCAGCCTGGACAGCAGAATAACTGGGCAGAGCACGGACAGGAAGGCCCCCACCCAGCAGCCCAGAACCAGCAGGAGACACACCCTGCTGTTCATGATGATGGTGTAGCGCAGGGGTTTACAGATGGCCACATAGCGGTCAAAGGACATCACCACCAGCAGGATGAACTCCACGGTCCCCAGGAAGAAGAAGAAGTATGTTTGGCTGATGCAGCCTGCAAGAGATATGGTCTTCCTGTCCTTGAGGAGAAAGGATAACAGTTTTGGGTAACTGAGCTAGTGTATGAAATATCCAGCAGTGACAAATTACTGAGGAAGAAGTACATTGGGGTTTGGAGGCGATTATCAGCCCATATTAGGGAAATGATGACACCATTTCCAGTTAGAGTGAGCATGTAAGTAAACAAGAGGACCACGAAGAGGAAAATCTGAAGCTTCTGGAGAGCAGGGAAGGCAGTCAGGATAAATTCGGTCACTGTGGTCTGATTCTGCACATCCATTGAGTGCAGAGCAAGGTGGGCAGCATGTCTCTGAAAAAATAATAAAATATAAAGATGAAATTCAACTTAAACTTTCAACTGTCAATATCATTGCTAAGATGCAGTAGAAGAAGATCTGACTGCAGAGTCGAGGGTGATTTGTTTTCCTTCTCTCTGTAACCCTATTAAAGGGAGGACCTTGGATCAATGCCTTGAGTTCCCTAAACTCAGTATTCTCATAGTAGAAATTTTGGTTGAATAGAATTATCTTTGTGATTTCATAAAAATCTAGTCTTCATGACTTTATTCTTTTTTTTTAATACAAATCTTCCGTTTTTCATTTTCATTATTCCTAATGCTATTTTCCCAGCTAAATTCTGTGCCTCCTTAACTGAGAATCCAACCAATCAACTTGAAAAATGGAAAAAGGAAATGTTAATAAAACTGAGTTGCTTTTTTTCAAAGTTATTTCAATGTTTCAGGCATTGTTTAAATCAAAGAGCAGAGACAAAGAAAACTAGACAGTCAATGAAAGGGGACTTGTTTCTGTCTCTCCTTGCTTTCATTATCAATATTTTGTTGGGTATCAAGTTGTACCCAATTTACTTTGCTGTAATAGTAGTTGATCTCTCCATCAGGCTGCATAGGTTTTCTTTGTTTTTATTTTCTATAATGATATAAATTTTTATGTTTACACTGTTATACAACAAGTAGGTCAATGGTCTGTGTTTCATAAGTTGCAAGTGATTTCATATATTTTGAAAAATTGTTTTTGGGAAAATGGTCAATGTGGTTCTTTTTTGTTCCCTGCAATGTTGTATCCATGGCAGCATCCAGAAGAATAACAAAATTTCCCCTCCCATTTCCCAACTGATTCTTTTTTTTTAAATTAAAATTCATTTATTCATTTTTTGGCTGCGTGGGGTCCTGGTTACTTTGTGGATTTTTCTCTACTCGCAGCGAGTGGGGGCTGCTCTCTAGTGTGGTGTGTGGTGACTTCTCTTGTTGTGGAGCACAGGCTCTGAGGTGTGTGGGCTTCAGCAATTGTGCTGCAGGGGCTCATTGCTCTGCAGCGAGATCTGCGTTGATCCGCAGTTCGATCCCTGTCAGGGATTGAACCCACGTCTCCTGCATTGGCAGGTGGGTTCTTTACCACTGAGCCAGCAGGGAAGCTCCCTTGCCTCCAATTGATTCTTACAGGATCTCTCACTCATCTCTTATATTCTTTTCAGCCATTTGAAGATCATGTTTGTTATTAATAGTAGTTCAAGTACGGATACAGATGGTATTTGAATCACTCACTTTTATCTCTGGAGACTGCTCAACTTTGTTGAATACCTACTGTATAGAATGCAGCTGCCTGCTGTCATTTGTTGTATAATTTTGTGACTATTCCTTAAGTATCAAGTTAAAACAAGATATTCATGAATGCTGGACTGGATTCTTTCTGGGTTTGGAGCCCACCTGGTTCCTCTTTAAAGGAGGTCAGGTTCCTTGGACTCTATCTGGGATAAGTAACTTCTAGTAACTGCCTTTTGACTTAAAGACAGTTTTTTTTTTTTTTTTGTGAACAAATTTCATTGACTTTGTGGTCCTGTAGGAATCTCTTTATTTCTATTCAACTCTCATTTATCCCACACATCTATGCATCCTTCTTATTTTAATAGCAAGAGTTGTGTCTTCACCTTCTCTGTTCTAGCCAGGAAATATTGGTTTCTTAGAATTTTTAACTTTTCAGGTTGGTGAATAAACTCCTTTACAAATGCACACTTGTTTCTGTTCATCTCAGATTAATTTTTGAATGTAGTAGGATTTGAACAACTTGACTTGCTATTGAACTAATAGGAGAGCTCATTTACTTTCTCTTAATCCTGGGCTCCAATTTCCAGATCTATAAAAAAGAGTATTGATCATCTACATTTTCCTTCCAGTCTAAATAACATCTTTTGTTTTCCATAAAGGCAGTCACAGTCTCTATTTAAGCCCCATTCTTTGGGTACAAGCCCCATTCATTTTTGTATTCAATAAATAAACAGCGTAGTGGAGCTCCCTGCTTAAGCATGAGGGTGCAGCTATTCAAGATTAAACTCAGGACTGCATTTTCATGTACCAAATACAGATTTTACCATAATCTGTACCTTCCTGATGTGTGTCACCTTTTCTCTAGTTTTAAGTGTGGGATCCTTGTAGTTCTAGAAAACTGATTGCTGCCACATTAATGCTGGATGTGGGGAAGGGACCCAAAACCAATGAGTCTGATAGATCGGACCTTTCAGGGTTTAGAGGCAGGGAGCATCACAAGAAGGTAACAGCCTAGGATAAGAGAGAGCAGTTTACAATTGCAAAGTCCATTATTCCATTTCTTCGAATAACCTTCCAAATTATTATAAGGCAGTTTGTTTCACCTTCTTTTAGGCTATCAGAAGTCTTCAAAGGGTCTCACCCATTGATGCAGGGTCTTGGTACCAGAAGGAACTCTCTCTACCACAAAATATTCTAATATTCACTCCTCCCCTACTGCTCCTGCACCCAGATAATAAACTTCCAAACTATTTACTAAAGCAAGAAATAGTTTCTGGGTGAACCAGTGTCCCATCACTTCATGGAAAATAAATGGGGAAACAGTGGAAACAGTGTCAGAGTTTATTTTTTGGGGCTCCAAAATCACTGCAGATGGTGATTGCAGGCATGAAATTAAAAGACACTTACTCCTTGGAAGGAAAGTTATGACCAACCTAGATGGCATATTGAAAAGCAGAGATATTACTTTGCCAACAAAGGTCCATCTAGTCAAGGCTATGGTTTTCCCAGTGGTCATGTATGGATGTGAGAGTTGGACTGTGAAGAAGGCTGAGTGCCGAAGAATTGATGCTTTTGAACTGTGGTGTTGGAGAAGACTCTTGAGAGTCCCTTGGATTGCAAGGAGATCCAACCAGTCCATCCTAAAGGAGATCAGTCCTGGGTGTTCATTGGAAGGACTGATGCTGAAGCTGAAACTCCAATACTTTGGCCACCCCATGTGAAGAGTTGACTCATTGGAAAAGACTCTGATGCTGGGAGGAATTGGACGCAGGAGGAGAAGGGGACGACAGAGGATGAGATGGCTGGATGGCATCACCAACTCGATGGATGTGAGTTTGAGTGAACTCTGGGAGTTGGTGATGGACAGGGAGGCCTGGCGTGCTGCAGTTCATGGGGTCGCAAAGAGTCGGACACGACTGAGTGACTGAACTGAACTGAACTGAACCAGTGTTAATGTTATTGAGGTTTAGTACAGTAGTAGAATTGAGCACACTTTGTAGAGTAGACATGCTTTGATAGTACCTTTAATTTGTAGGTCACCATCTTCATCACCAACAACACTGGATACTGATAAGTATCATAACAGAATACTGTGGGTTCTCATGAAGCTTCCTCTCATCTATTCTACTGTTTCTTCCATTTATCTATTTCACCACTGCCATAATGTTTTCCAATTGCCTATATAGTCTTTGATGACCCTGATATGAGCTTGAATTCCCTTTTATTGTAAAATGTGAATAACTTGGTATCTTTAAAGCATTATGCCATTCTTCAACAATAAAAATATGAGATGTTCAAATACAGAGTTGATATTTGCCATGATTGCCATAGGATTACATAACTATGGAAAAACAGATCTTTATATTCTGTTGTATTTTGGTCAAATAAACTTCTATGAGAAGAACTAAAGATATAGCATTGCTCTCATTTTTGGAGTCTCTCAAGTTCACGATAGTGAAGAAAACCTGGGTTTGTGTTAGCTTTGTCCCGATGATCTCTCTGCCCTCAGGACCCCATCGTGTCCAGGAGGAAAGGTTCTGGACCATGACAACCTTTGTATAGCAATTTAGTTACAACCTTGCCAAATGAAGATTTTCTTTTGGGGACCATTTTTCTCATTACCATTTCTGTGGATTGTTGCAAAACTGCATAAAATTGCACATTTCAAGAATCCAATTCAGTCAGGAACTTGTGGAACGATGGAAAGAGCCTAGTAGGTATCAAAATTGGAGAACCTGTGTTATAGTTTTTATTTGGCCATGGAGGGCTTTGAGATCTTTCATAAGACTCTTTCATAAACTACCTGAGTTTTATTTTCCTCCTCTCTAGAATGAGTTATAGTCCTAATGGCAGATTGATAGTCCTAACACAGGAGATATCGCAGCAATTTATACATACTTTGTGTTCAACAGATATTTAAGAAGACAGTGATGGGGAAGGATGACAGAAAAGGACTAAGATGTGTGTAGGGGGGATGGGGAGATCTGTGCTGCTATCAGGAAAATATGAAAAAGTTTAGTTGTAGCTGAGGGACATTAAACACATGAATTTACATAATTATGGGAAAGCTATCACCTTTGGCTTCTGTCATAAGTAATTTTTTTTGCAAAGCAGTAATTGGAATTTAACTCATAAAATATACATATAAACAAATTTACTAAGACCTAGATGCTTAAAATACAAATATGGATAAATGCATAATAAAATATACTTACATCTTCCTGAATGTAGAACTTGTGGCATTTTCTTCATTCAATTATCAGAAATTTTGTTTTTCTTCTTATGCCTTCCATCCATTATCCTTTAAATTTTTTTTATTGCTTTGATTTTGAATTTCATATAAATCCCTTTGTCTTACTCTGAAACTCTTCCCCATATCGTACACATCCCTTTTCTCAAAAACACACCAAATGGTTATTCAGTTTTTGCTAAAGTACATCATCTGCTTCATTTGAATAAAAAAGTGTCCTTTTATAAGCTCTGATTACTTTCTTCAGTTTTTTTTAATTGTTATAGAAAAGTCTAAGTTTTGACTTGTACTAAGTCAAAGCATTACGTTATCACTTAATCTTTTTTAATACACATATTTGGTATCACATTTTTGCCAAAATGGCAAAATGATGACTTTGATGATGACTCAGAAAGTTAGACCCAGTGAATTAAGAGCAGGTCTTCTGACTTCTGGTTTATACTTCTGACAAAAAGACTGGAAGTCTTTCTTCCCAAATCTCCCAAATTTCAGATCTTGTTTTTCAATATAGAAAGGTAATAACCCGACAATTTGGTTAATTTCTGTACCTTCTGTGGATCTATTCAGAAACTTGGAACTATTCAAAACCACAGACTGTCAGGTTAGAAGAGAACTAAAGGGCGTATGAGACAGTCTGGTGCTACAACCTCCTGCCCTGCCTCTGTCGTCTAGTGATGTGAAGCTCTCTGTTTCCTCTATTTCTCATTCTGCTTTACTGGTTTTGGTTGTTAGAAGAAACTTATATTTGCATTCACTGAACTACCTTTCTAAATTTTCATCACTTTGTTTAGTCACTCCTGTTCATTCAGCTGGCATATTGCAACTTGATTTTGGACATATCCACCTTATTTGCTTTCTTTAGGAAATGATGTTGTTTTGTGATTTGTAAAGTGATTACAACTAGAACTGTGATATTTAAAGATTTTTTAAAATTTACCATTAGAGGTTTGGTTTAGAATGGCTCTTGGGATTCTGGCATTAAAAAAGGTTAATTATTATTATCGCAGTCTTGGGATATTAGAACTGAAGTTACTAATCACAGAAAGTTAAAGTCTCTTGAGAGACTGTCTTGGGTGCTTATTTTATTTATCTAAAGAAAAGCTTAGACATCTGATTTAAATTTTCAGTGAACTAGATACTTGGAAAACTTAAAAAATATAATGTGTTTAATAAGTTTTAAGATGCTTGTCAAAATGAGATTACTTTTGAGAAGGTGTATGTACATATTTAAAAATTTATTGAGATAAGATTTATAGACAGTCAACATGTTTAAGTATATAATTTGTTGAACTTTGACAAATGTACACAGTTACATAGCCACCATTACCAGTACAACATTGGTTTAACATTACCTTAAACATTTTTTGTGACCTTTTGCAAGTAAATGCTTTTCCCTCCATACCTCAGCACCTGACAACCACTGATGTTTTCTGTCAGCATAATTTGAATTTTCTAGAATATTATATAAATGCAATCTTATATTGTTTATGAACCATGTATCTTGATAAGATGTTAATATCCAAAACATAGGAGGAACTTATGTATTGCAATAGCAAGTACATATATATTTGCTAAATAAATATTATTTATATATGTATTATTTGCTAAATAAATAATATAACTATATATATGTATTTGCTATTGCAATATATAAGTTCCTCTTGAGTTTTGGATGTTAACATCTTATTAAGATACATGGTTCATAAATATTTCTCCTGTTGCATAGATGGATTTTCACTTTGTTGATTGATGGTCCTCCCATGGGCTTTTTGGGTTGTTGTCTTCAGTTCAGTTCAGTTCAGTTCAGTCGCTCAGTCGCGTCCGACTCTTTGTGACCCCATGAATCGCAGCACGCCAGGCCTCCCTGTCCATCACCAACTCCCAGAGTTCACCCAGACTCACGTCCATCGAGTCAGTGATGCCATCCAGCCATCTCATCCTCTGTCGTCCCCTCCTCCTCCTGCCCCCAATCCCTCCCAGTTGTTGTCTTAGCAATTGTTAACTGTCATTGTGTTGGTGGGAGTGTCATTTAGCATGCTAATGAATTATAATGACCATATGATGAAGGTCAAGATCAAAACTTCCACCAGCTTGGGCCTAGTTAGTTCTAACCATTGTTTTCCTCTTTGCAGCTTCCTCTTGAAATTTAGATAAGAATAGTTGGTTTCCACTTGAGGGAAGGACCAGGTGTATAATTCTGGGATGATAGCCTTGGCAACGACTTGTGTTGGGCTTCTAACTTCAGAACTATAAGATAAAAAATTTGTATTCTTTTGAACTGCTAATTTTGTTATGGAAGTATTTGGACGCTAAGTAACTTTCAAAATTCTTCTTAATGAATGTCTGATTATGAGTACAGAGCAGAAAATTATGTGGATGCTTCATTCCTGGTGATATTGTTTTACTTTCTTTTGATCTTTAAACATTTGTCCACTGGTTTATTTTTTGATGGCCTATGTTATTTTATAACATATTATAGTATTTGAATCCATTCTGAAGATAGCACTTTCTCTGCTTGCTCTCCCATGAGGGTTTCCTGCCAATTCTTAAGGTCTTCATCTTGTCTACGAAGTTAGATGACCCATGACCAAACTGGTAGTGACCTATTTTGATCTTCGAGATGCCTCTTGTTTTCTCCCTGTTCCCAAGCTCCCTTTTTAGATGCTTGTCCCCATTGCACCTGCTCAGTGGCTGTGTGGACAGAGGGCAATTTACCTCTTGCCATACCCTTCCTCTTACAAAAAGAGAACTGGGGAAGACATCATCTCAGTTCAGTGAGACCAATCAGACCATTCACTTCAGTGAACCATTCAAGGAATTTGGATTTAGAATACAGGTAATTTAAAATACATATCCTAAAATAAAATAGAGAATTCCTTGGCGGTCCAGTGGTTAAGATTCGGCACTTTCATTGTTGTGGGCCCAGGTTCAATCCCTGGTCCAGAAAGTAAGATCCTGCAAGTTGTGCAGCACAGTAAAAAAAAAAAAATCCATGTAAATTGTATATATCTCAATATATTTAAATGTATTCAGTATACATGCATATATATTGAATATACCTATGATGGATTTTTTTTAGCCATGCCATACAGCATGAGGGATCTTAGTTGCCTGACCAGGGATCAAACCCGTGCCCACTGCAGTGGAAGTATGGGGTCCTAACCACTGGACTACCAGGGAATTCCCTGAAATATATATTTGCAAATGACTGAAGCAGCCATTATCTTCCATATGCACAGAGAAAGGGAAATAAATAGTCTGCAGAGAGAGAAGCATGAAACTGGTAGGTACTAGTTTGCTGTGATGCCACAGCGAATTACTACACGGTGGCTTCAACAACACTAATGCGTTCTGTTACAGCTCTGGAGACAGAAATCCAAAGTCAGTTTCACTGGGCCTAAACCTGGGCATTGGCTGGGCCATGCCAAGGGCTCTATGGGAGAAAGAATCCTTTGCTTTGCTTTTTCAGCTTTGAGATGTACATTCCTTGGCCTGTGGCTCTTTCCTCCATCTTCAAAGCTAGCAGCACAGCAACTTCAAATCTCTGCCTCTGTGATCACATTGCCTTCTTTTGTGTGGTAAAATCTCCCCTCTCCTTTCTCATAAAATGACACTTGCCATGACAGTTAGTACCCACCTGTGTAATTCAAGACCATCGCCCTATCTCAAGATCTTTAATTTGAATCCCTCCTGCAGAATCCCTTTGCCATATACATTTTATATGTTACTTAGATTCACAGGATCAGCGATTAGGTCTGGGTATCTTTCAGGGCCGTCATTCAGCCTGCTACAAGATATTTGGAAAAAAACACTAACATAGAGACCAAATGACCCCTGAGAAAGCTAGAGAGAGATCAGAGATTCTGAGGGAAGTGGGTGTCTGCCTGGCATTTTTAAGGAGTTCTAGCTACTAATATTACCCCACTCCAGTACTCTTGCCTGGAAAATCCCATGGACGGAGGAGCCTGGTAGGCTGGAGTCCATGGGGTCGCGAAGAGTCGGACATGACTGAGCGACTTCACTTTCATTTTTTCACTTTCATGCATTGGAGAAGGAAATGGCAACCCACTCCAGTGTTCTTGCCTGGAGAATCCCAGGGACAGCGGAGTCTGGTGGTCTGCTGTCTATGGGGTCGCACAGAGTCGGACATGACTGAAGTGACTTAGCAGCAGCAGTTACTAATTGTCCTTAGCAGGTCTTGTGGTTTCTTACCTTCTGAGGTTTTATGTGGTATTCTTGATTATTATTATGATAAATACCAATGTTACTTAAGCTAGCTTGATTACTTTTCTGCTTTTATTTTCCCCAACCAAATGCATCCTAGAACATTTATTCTTCTATAGATGATGACCACTTTGGCCAGTTGCCGCAGACGATCAGTCTGGACTCATTGTCCATTACTGCCTCTGAATAACTGGTTTTCCTTTCAACACATTGCCTCTCACAGTCTGTTCTCACTCATCTGATACTCCCTGGTCTACAGGTTTTCTAGATAATTAGAACTGGTGGGGAATGCTCTTATCTCAGAAAACATAGATAACTTCTCATGTTAACTCTGTTTCCCTTAAGTTTCTTCCCATTCCACACTTCATGACACAGTGACATGCTTGAGTAGGCTAGAGTTCACATATATCTGCACACACACACATATATATATATAAATGTATATTCAAAACTAGTGATGTAAGATGCTTAATCTCAATGAATTCCAAGTTTTCTCAGCTGTAAAATGGGAAAAATGTCACATTCTCAAGGTTAAGAGGACTAAATGAGATGTATATATGTACATATTGGACCATACTGTACAAACACTGGGATATGTTATTCCTTTTCTTAGTTTGTTGTTGTTATTATTATCTACAGTATCTGGCTGTTAGGGATGGAGCTAATCATCTTGAATAGTCTGCAAAGACCTGTAAAAAGTACTTATTTTTAATTGCATGTGGTTTCATTTCTTAGACCATCGTGGTTGAGCCTACATAACAGAAAGAAAAAGAAGACCCACAGACTATATTCCCCACTTTACAGATAATATATTAGGTTCATATAGGCTAAATGTCACCTGATAAAAAAGTGATAGAGAGGGCTTAAAATCTCTGACTTCAGTGTTTTTCGTTAATCCATGAAATTCTGTGTGTGAGAGGGTCCAGTAATAGAGTTCAGAGCATGTTATTTCCTCTGTGGCTGAACTGCCCCCTCTGGACTCTGACCACAATACTTTGCAGCTGGTGTGGCACATAGTTCTTCCATCTCTTTGCACACATCTTCGATTTTATGGTCTTCAAGCATGCTTTACTCCACATTGTGTCTAAGACGTGAAAATGCCATTCTTAGCAAACAAACTTTCAAGGATTCCTGTGGAATTATGTTTCAAGCTTTCCTGGGCAATAAGGATATAATTTTGTTGACTGCATCTCTCAAAACTGCCTTTACCTTTTCGTTCCTTAGACTATAAATAAAGGGGTTCAGAAGAGGGATCATCATTGTGGTGAGGACAGCTGTCACTTTGTCAAATTCCAGGGAATGACTCTGGCTGGGTCTCACATACATGAAGATGTTGCTCCCGTAGGCAATAGAAACGACAGTGATGTGAGAAGCACAGGTGGAAAAGGCTTTCTGACGCCCTTGGGCCGAGGGGATGCGCAGGGTGGTAGAGATGATGTAGGTGTAGGATACGGTGGTGATCAGCAGTGAGGTCAGGAGGATGAGAGAAGACAAGAGGAAGTTTATCATCTCAATAAAATGAGTGTCTATGCAGGCCACCTGCAGCAGAGGGGCGATGTCACAGAAGAAGTGATTAATCTCCTTATGGCAGAAGGGCAGCCTGGACACCACAATAGTTGGGCAGAGCACGGACAGGAAGGCCCCCACCCAGCAGCCCAGAACCAGCAGGAGACACGCCCTGCTGTTCATGATGATGGTGTAGCGCAGGGGGTTACAGATGGCCACATAGCGGTCAAAGGACATCACCACCAGCAGGATGAACTCCACGGTCCCCAGGAAGAAGAAGAAGTATGTTTGGCTGATGCAGCCTGCAAAAGATATGATTTTCCTGTTTTCTAGGAGACAGACTAACAGTTTTGGGGTAACTGATGTAGTATATAAAATGTCCAAAAAGGCTAAGTTACTGAGGAAGAAGTACATTGGAGTTTGGAGGCGATAATCAGCCCATATTAGCGAAATGATGACACCATTTCCAGTTAGAGTGAGCAAGTAAGTAAACAAGAGGATCATGAAGAGGAAAATCTGAAGTTTCTGGAGAGCAGGGAAGGCAGTCAGGATAAATTCAGTTACTGTGGTCTGATTCTGCACATCCATTGAGTGCGGTGCAAGGTGGGCAGCATGTCTCTGAGAAAATAATAAAGTAAAAAGATCAAATTCAACTTAAACTTTCAACTGTCAATATCATTGATAAGACTTCCCTGGTGGCTCAGTGGTGTAGGAGCCACAGAAGACACGGTTTGATCCCTGGGTTGGGAAGATCCCCTGGAGAAGGGCATGGCAACACACTCTGGTATTCTTGCCTGGAGAATCCCCTGAACAGAGGAGCCTGGTGGGCTACAGTCCATGGGGTCGCAAAGAGTCAGACACAACTGAAGTGACTTAGCATGCACGAAAATTCATAAAATGCAGTAGAAAAACATCTGAATAGAATTGAGTGATTTATTTTCATTCTGCTTCTTACCCTTATAAGTGTAGCATCTTAGATAAATTACATGACTTCTTCTAAGCTCAGTATTCTCACATTTAAAATTTTTCTTTGTATTAAGTTGTCTTCATGGTTCCATAAAGCTCTAGTCTTAATGATTTTGTTGTTTTTTATACAACAGTCCTTCCCTTTTCTATTTCACTCCTCCTAAGCTTATATTTTCTTAGCTAAGTTCTGTGCCTTTAAAGAGAAATCTACTTCGCTGAGATTTCAGTCAGTTTGGAAAATGGAGAGAATGTTAATAAAAGTGGAGTTATTTTTCTCAAAGTTATTTCAAATTTTCAGGTGTTATCTAAATCAAAGAGCAGAAAAATTGAAACTAACCAGGAGAGTCAAATGAAAGGAAATCTGCAACGTCTGTCCTCACTTTTGATATTGATATTGAGTATCTGATGGTACCCAAGTTTTTTTGATAGAATAGTAGCTGAGTTCTCCATCAAGGTGTATAATTTTCTTTGTTTTTTTTCTATAATGATAGAAAGTTTTATGTCTACAGTCTTATAGAACAAGGAGGTCAGTTATACATATTCCATTATTTGCAAAACATTATATATATTTTGAAACATGTTTTCTTGAAAATGATCAATGCGTGTCTTTTTATTCTTTGCAATTCTATATCTATGGCAGCATCCAGTAGAGTAGCTTTCACCTCTCATTTCCCAGCTAATTCTTGTAGGTTCTCTCGGAGAGGACTCTGATACCTTATATTCTTCTCAGCCATTTGCAGATCAGGTTATTAATAGTAGTGGGAAAAGTGGATGCAGATGGATGGTGTTTGAAGCCCTCAACTTAATCTTTGGATACTGTTCTGCTTTGCTGAGCATTTATAGCATGTCTGTAAAATACAGTTGACCCACTCCTTTGGTGTATAATTTAGTGGCTAATCCTTTAGTTTTAAGCTAAAGCAAAGCAAATATAAACCAGTGCTGGGTACTTTATAGTGGCTCAGTAGTAAAAGAATCCACCTGCCAATGAAAGAGACGCCAGAGACACGGATTCCATCTCTGGGTCGGGAAGATCCCCTGGAGGAGGAAATGGCAACCCACTCCAGTATTCTTGCCTGGGAAATCTATGGACAGATGAGCCTGATGGGCTACAGTCCAGGAGGTTGCAATGAGTCCGACACGACTGAAGTTACGGGGCATGCACTCACGCATAGATGACTGTGCAATAGATATACTTACATCATATTGATTGTAGAGCAGGTGGGATTTTCTTCACTCAAATATGTTAAGAACCATGAACTTTGGCTATTCCTACTGCTTTCTGTCCATTTTCTTTAAATTCTCTTACTGCTTCTATTTGAATTCCATGTAACTCTTAGTTTTACTCTGAAACTCTTTCCTGTATAACACATCCTCTTTTACAAAACCACATCAAATGGTTTTTCAGTTTTTGCTGAAGTTCTTCATCTTCTTCACTTGAATGAAAAACAGAAACAAACCAATAAAACATAACCTGTCTTTTGATAAACTCTGATTACTTTTCCCAATTCTTTTTCTTATTCCTGCAGAAAAAAATCTGTCTCGACTTACACTAAGATTAATTCCAAGTGGTATATTATCATTTAATCTTATATTTTATACATTCAGTGAACCTTAATTTTAGACTGTTTCTCTAGGTTTTAAGTAGTATGTATTTTGGATCACATTTTTCCAAAAAAAAAAAAAAAAAAAAAAAAGAAAAAGCCAGAATGGTGAGTTTGGTGATGACTCAAGAAATCAAACCCAATGAATTAAGAGCAGATCCTCCAACTTCTAGTTTAGATTTATGGCAAGAAGACTGAGAGCCTTTCTGACTGAAATCTTTCCAAGTTTCAGGTCCTTTTTTTTCACTTATAGACATGTAAGTTTATGTTTGTTCTGATAATTTCTGTCTTCTGTTCATCCATTCAGAAACTTGGAGCTATTCAGAATGATTAACTATCAGATTAGATGAGAACTAAAGGGCATATGAGATAGTCTGGTGCTAAAATAATCTGTAATGTCTCTGTTGTCTAATCACGTGAAACTCACTGTTTCTTAAAGGATCTCATTCTACTTTACTGGTCCTGATTGTTAGAAAATTTCATATTTGTATTGACTGAACTATCTCTCTGAAGTTTCATCTTTTATTTTTGTCACTCCTGTTCATTCTTTACCTGTATTGTAACTTGACTTCAGACATATCTACTTAATTTATTTTCTCCTGGAAGTAATACTACCTTGTGCATATTAATGTGGTTACGACTGGATAAATGTGATATTTAATGATTCTTTAATTCACTTTTGAAAGTTTGCTTTAGAATGGCTCTTGGGATTCTAGCATAAAAAAGTTTAATTATAAGTAGTGCAGTCCCAGGATGTTAGAAGTGAAGTAACTAGTCACAGAAAGTTAAGGTCCCCTGGGAGACTCTCCTGGGTGTTTATTTTATTTATTTGGTGGATGAACCTAGAATCTATTATACAGAGTAAAGCGAGTCAGAAAGAGAAAGATAAATATCATATTCTAATGCATATGTACAGAATCTAGAAAAATGGTACTGAAGAATTTATTTACAGGACAGCGATGGAGAAGCAGACATAGAGAATAGACTTATGGTCATGGGGAGATGGGAGGAGAGGGTGATATATATGAAAAGAGTAACATGGAAACTCACATTACCATATGTAAAATAGCCAACAGGAATTTACTGTATGGCTCAGGAAACTCAAACAGGAGCTCTGTATCAATCTAGAGGGATGGGATGTGGCAAGAGATGGGAGGGAGTTTCAGAAGGGAGGGAATATATGTGTGCCTATGGCTGATTCATGTTGAGGTTTGACAGAAAAATAACAAAATTCTGTAAAGCAATCATCCTTCAATAAAAAAAATAAATAATAAAAAAAAAAAGAAAAACTTATAGCTCTGTTTAAAGCCTCTGGAAACTAAAAATTTGGATAAATTAAATTAAAAAAACATTCATCATATATTAAAATAAACTGTTTTTCAAACTGAAACTATTTACATAAATATATGTCTATGTACATATTTAAAAAAACCTGTAGATCGACTATACTTCAATACAAAACAATATCCATTGGGGAAAATATTTTATTGAGCTATTATTTATAGACAATAGATAAACTTAAACATATAACTTTTTGAGTTTTGACAAATGTATGCATTCATGTAGCCACCACCACCAGTATATCAATGGTGTGAGGTATTTAACATTTTTTTGAAGTAAATTGCTGTCCTCTCCCCTCCTTATCCCCTGACAACCATGGATTTGCTTTCTGTCAGTGTAAGTTTGAATTTCTAGGCTAATGTATACATTCTGTATTACAACATATAGCTTTGATTTGTTCCACTTAATCTGATACTTTGAAATTAATTTGAGTGTTTCAGGCATGAGTAGTTTCTTCCTTTGTGGTATTTGAAGATTTATCTCCCCTACAGATTGTGTAGCTATATGAGCTTATATATTCACCACATGATAGACACCTGAATTGTCTTCAATTATTAGTTATTATGAATAAAGCTTCTCTGAACATTTGAGTTCAAGCTTATGGTGAATATTTGTTTTCATTTCTCTTGGACATGTTCCTAGGAGTAGAATTACTCTATTGTTTGGTAAGCATATGTTTAACTGTACCAGAAGCTGACAAAAGTGTTTTCCAGAGTTGATGTATTGTTTTCCTTGCTACTATCCATGCGTGTGAGTACCATAGTTCCACATCCTTGCTAATACTTGGTGTTGTAAATCTTTATTTTTAGCCATTAGATCATATATAGTGGAATCATCTAATTAATTTTTGCTTTAGCTTTATTGAGGAATACTTGACAAAATTGTATATAAAGTATGCTATGTGATGATATGACATACGTGTATTTGTGAAAAGACCATCAAAGAGGTTAAGTATTAACACATCCTTCACCTTGTGTGTGTGCTTTATCGCTTCAGTTGTGTCTGACTCTGTGTGACCCCAAGAACCATAGCCCACCAGTCTCCTCTGCCCATGGGATTCTCCAGGCAAGAATACTGGAGTGGGTTGCCATGCCCTCCTTCAGGGCATCTTCTGACCCAGGGATCGAATCCATGTCTCTTAAGCCTCCTGCGTTGGCAGGCGGGTTCTTTACCACTAGTGCCACCTGGGAAGATACCTCCTTCACCTTACCTCAGTTCTGTTCAGTTGCTCAGTTGTGTCCGACTCTTTGTGACCCCATGAATCGCAGCACGCCAGCCCTCCCTGTCCATAACCAACTCCCGGAGTTCACCCAAACTCATGTCCATCGAGTTGGTGATGCCATCCAGCCATGTCATCCTCTGTCATTCCCTTCTCCTCCTGCCCCCAATCCCTCCCAGCATCAGGGTCTTTTCCAATGAGTCAACTCTTTGCAGGAGGTGACCAAAGTATTGGAGTTTCAGCTTTAGCATCAGTCCTTCCAATGAACACCCAGGACAGATCTCCTTTAGAATGGACTGGTTGGATCTCCTTGCAGTCCAAGGGACTCTCAAGAGTCTTCTCCAACACCACAGTTCAAAAGCATCAATTCTTCAGGCTCAGTTTTCTTGACAGTCCAACTCTCACATCCATACATGACCACTATTATTATTATTTTTTTTTTTGGCAAGAGTGCTTAATATCTCCCTTCTTAGTAAATTTCAAGCATGCAATACAGTGTTATTAACTATAGTCACCATGCTGTACATTAGATAACTAGAGCTTATTTGTCTTGTAACTGAAGGTTTCTAGCCTTTGACCAGCATCTCTCCATCTCCCTTTTTCCCTCAGGTACTGTTTACCACCATTCTACTCTTTGCTTACATGAGCTAGATTTTTAAAATTCTGTATAAAACTGAGATCATGCAGTTTTTTTATTTTTCTCTTTCTGGCAAATTTCACTTAGCACTTAGTATGTCCTCTGGTTTCATCTATGTTGTAGCAAATGTCAAGATTTTCTTTTTTAAGGGTGAATAAATGATATACCATTGCATACACGTATGTTTCATCTTCTTTCTCTGTTCATTCATCATTGGACTCTTGGCTGTTTCCTTATCTTTACTATTTTGAATACTGATACCATGGATATGGGAGTCCAGATATCTCTTCGAGATGCTGATTTCACTTCCATAGGGTATATACCCAGGAGTGGAATTGCTAATCTTATGATTGTTCTATTTTTATTTTTTTTCAGGATACTTCACATTGTTTTCTATAGTACGTGCATCCATTTACATTCTCACCACCAATGCACAAAGCTTCCCTTTTTTCCACATCCTTGTCAAGGTACTGTATGCTGTGATTCTCAAATGATATTAGTGACTTCAGCAGGGCACACTTAGGCAGACTAAATCTTTATAAAGTCCTGTGATGTCACATAGAGGTAATTTGGACCATGAAATCACCGGAGGCTATCTTCAGGTGTATTCTTCCATTTATTTTTATTTTTGGCTGTGCTGGGTCCTTGCTGCTGTGCTTGGGTTTTCTCAGTTGCAGCAAGCAGGGGCTACTTTCTAGTTGCTGTGTGCCAGACTTCTGGTTGCAGTGGCTTCTCTTGTTGCAGAGCATGTACTGTAGGGTGCACGAGCTCAGTAGTTGTAGTGCATGGGCTTAGTTACTCCATCTTCCCAGACAAGGGATTGATCTCATGTCTCCTGCTTTGGCAGGTGGATTCTTAACCACTGAACCACCAGGGAAGTCCCTTTAGATTCTCTCTTGGTGTGCTGCTTTGCACATTGAACTCCAGTATATCAGATTGTGCTTCATAAATAATCACAAAAAATACCATACTTTCAAAAGTTTACTGAATTGCCACTTGAGGTAGAACTATGCATATCATGATAATCATTCTTTGTTGATTAATTTTATATTAATTTCAATTCTACTTTGTAGCTACAATTTATTAATATTAGATATGGGGTCTAGAGTACTAGATTAATTACTGTATTCTTTAGTAGCTCAGCTGGTAAAGAATCCGCCTGCAATGCAGGAGGCTCTGGTTTGATTCCTGGGTCAGGAAGATCTGCTGGAGAAGGGATAGGCTACCCACTCCGGTATTCTTGGGCTTCCCTGATGGCTCAGCTGGTAAAGAATCTGCCTGCAATGTGTGACATCTGGGTTCGATCCCTGGGTTGGGAAGATCCCCTGGAGAAGGGAACAGCTACCCACTCCAGTATTCTGGCCTGGAGAATTCCACAGACTGTATAATCCATGGGGTCCCAAAGGATTGGACACAACTGAGCAAGTTTCACTTTTAGTTACTATGGTCATTTCAGAACTTCATTGCTAACTTCAGTTGGAGATAGTCTGAAAATAGTAAAGGTTGCAATCAGTTTTGTTTGTCTTAATACATTTCCCTCAGGATTAATTTTCAAACTTAAAGGGAAAAAAAGAATTCTTTAGAGTGTTTAACTATAATAATAAGGCAGAAAATAATTGGGATTTTAAAAGAAAGTTTTAGGTATTTTTTTTCCTTCTTCTAAAATGGACATCAACTTTAAGAATATGACCTGAGTTTAAGAAATTGAATACAATAATTTCCTATTTATATACCAAATACCAAATATGGGATTCACTTCTTAGGTTCCAGTACATTAGTACAGAGATAACTTTAGTCTCTTCAGAAAAATTCCCATTCCAATATTTTAAAATTAATACATATGCATTCCAGGCATAGAAAATGTAGAACAGTAGAGTGTTTAAAAATGTCACCTAAAGCATCACTCAAATTACTCAGCATTGATTATTTGGAATATTTTCTTTCAACCTTTAAGAAATTTTCATGTGAGATAACTATGAATGAATAAAAGAGTTTTGAAACTTCCTATTCTAACTATTTAGTTTCATATTTACTCAGAGGCTTTCTCTAGTGAAAGCGTAAGCACCTTCCTCTTTCCATTTGAACATAGCCCCTCCTCCAGGCTTCCACTATATAAACTAAATGGGATGTAAGTCTTCTTAAAGTGAGGAAGACCTTCCTGGACATTTTAAAATGCATGAGTGAAATTAGATACTGCTACATGAATCCAATTATTACCAGGATGTCAAAACCATAAATAGGAAAAAAAAAAACAAAACACAACTGTCACCATAAATAAAGAGCCTCTTGATGGGGGTGAAAGAGAAGAGTGAAAAAGCTGGCTTAAAACTCAACATTCAAAAAGCAAAGATCATGAAATCTGGTCCTATCACTTTATGTCAAACAGATGGGGAAGAAGTAGAAACAGTGGCAGTATTTTATTTTCTTGGGCTCCAAAATCATTGTGGATGGTGTCTGCAGCTACCAAATTAAAAGATATTAGCTCCTTGGAAGAAAAGGTATGACAGACCTAGACAGTGTATTACAAAGCAGAGACATTACTTTGATGACAAAGGTCCATGTAGTCAAAGCTATTGTTTTTTTCAGTAGTCATATATGGATGTGGACCATAAAGAAGGCTGAGAGCCAAAAAATTGATGCTTTTGAACTGTGGTGCTTGGGAAGACTCTTGAGAGTCCCTTGGTCTGCAAGGAGATCAAACCAGTCAATCCTAAAGGAAATCTACCCTGCATATTCATTGGAAGGACTGATGCTGAAGCTGAAGCTCCAATATTTTGGCAACCTGATGTGAAGAGCTGACTCATTGGAAAAGACCTTGATGCTGGGAAAGACTGAAGGCAGGAGGAGAAGGGGGTGACAGAGGATGAGATGGTTGGATGGTGTCACTGACTCAATGGACATGGGTTTGAGCAAACTCTGGGAGATGGTGAAGGACAGGGAAGCCTGGTGTGCTGCAGTCCATGGGGTCGCAAAGAGTTGGACAAGACTTAGTGACTGAACAACAACAAATAAATAATTTCAACTCAGGCTTTTAGTGTATAGGATAGAAGCTCGTGTTTAGAGAACTGATCTCTAAGAAATTTGGGGGTAATTGTCTAACAGCTCTCTTAGAACAATGATGAAATGCTGAAAATATGGAGGGAAACATAGAAAGAAAAGACATTTTAAAATGATTGATTTTATAACTGGCAAGACCTTAGATAACTTAATATTTCCAATTATCACAAAATTGCATGAGAAAATCTAGTAAATGGGAGGCGTTTAGTAAATTTGTAATGAATTCCACCAGATCTCTTTGGGTGTAGAGTGCAAGCAAAACATAATAGGATTTAAAAAGTGGACAGTTCCAAAGCAGAAATAAAAATCTAAATAGGATTTGAGGAAGAAGTAATAAAAATTGGGCTTTTCTGATGATAGAGTATTCAGTACAGCACGAATTTATCTTCAGTTCCTCATTAGATCTATTATCTCTTCATACCAGATGGGTTAAAAGTGTTCTGGTAACTGGTGCTCTCATGGACCTTTGGCATCAAACTCATAAGCAGATAATGACTCTGCTCACCTCTGTTTACATGCTCTGCATGAACAGTACCTAAATGGATTCTTTAAGCAGGGGATTTAATAACATAGGTATTATTGATAACTGAGAGAATAAAACTAATTTTATGTGTAAATAAAACCCAGTTTTATATTCCTTTTATTGAGGTACGCAAATACATAATTAATACAATCTGCATATTATGATGCCTTAATGGCCTATAGCCAATAGTCTGTGATGGCCTATATGGAAAAAGAATAAAAGAGTGGATATGTGTACATGTGACTTCCCTCATGGCTCTGTGGTAAAGAATCCTCCTGACAATGCAGGAGAGGAGGGTTTCTTTCCTTGGTCTGATAGATCCCTTGGAGGAGGGCATGGCAACCTACTCCAGTACTCTTGCCTGGAAAATCCCATGGACAAGGGATCCTGGCGGGCTACAGTCTGTGGGGCTGTAAAGAGTTGGACAGGACTGAGCGACTAAACAAAAACAATATGTATACATATAACAAAGTCATTTTGCTGTACACCTGAAACTAACACATTGTAAATCAACTCTACTCCACTAAAAATGAAAAAAATACTGCCAGGCACACATCTATAGTTGAAAAATTGGGTTTATTATTCACTGCCTATGAGAAAGAACTCACACTTTGGAGAATGTAGAATGTCTCAGTGAAACAATGAACCTAAGGAAGTGGGGGCTTGTTCTGGATTGGGTATTATCAGAAAGATGTGGCAATTCTAGGATTGGGTAGCTCAGTAAATCCTTTCTGCAATGAGGGTAGACAGAGTGAGATGTAATTGGTATGTAAAAGATGTAATTGGTAAAGAGGTAGCAGTCATTCCATTTGGCAACAAAGGAGGAGGTTTAGTATTTTGTGCTGCACAGTGACCTTGTGCGAAATAGATGTTTTGTCAACTTTTGTCCAACAAGTGAAAAGCATCATGATATATAAGCATTGTATCAGTTTGCAGTATCACTGAGACCTATTTGTGAACGTCAGATGAGTTCTGGGTCAGGGATTGATTTTTTTCTTAAATGTTATTATTCATATAATCCTCCTGACAGTGGCAGTGTGAGGCTCCCTTCTGTAGGACAAATCTGCTTCGATTCATAAGATTACATTTATTTGTTGAGCCCCTTTGGGCTTCTTATCTTCTAAGATACTCAGCAACAGGGTCAGAACTTCCAGCATCTCAGGGCTGATGAAAGCTTCCTTTTCTATCTCAACAATCTCTCCATGTGAAATCAATGTTACTTTTATGAAAATCATCTCATTTTGTAGCCACAAGTGCCCGGTAAGATAAACAGAGCAGAGGTTCTTGCCTCCATTTTACAGATGAGCAAGTGGCAGCTTAAAGAAGTAACTTACTGAAGTCCAATGGAAAAAAAAAAAAGTATTGTGTTTAAAAAAAAAAAAAAAGAAATTAGTGCCTGAACAAATGTTAGACATCAGCTCTTAGAACTCAGAGTCTGGAATGTTTCTGCCTTTCTACATTAATTTATGCAAAATACTTCAAGGACTAGGGAGCCAAAGAGTCCTTATTTATTCCTGGTTTTCCAAAGCAAGATCGTAACGCTTGACTCTTGGTGATGTGTGATGCTTTCTCATCCTGCCTATAGATTGCGAGACTTCGGTCACGATTCTGTGTCATTCTTCACGCAGAGCAAAGTGACATATAGAGGAAGCACGTCTTAGATGTCCTGAAACTGCTGAGTGTCATGTTCCTTTGGAATGTGGTAGAACTATCCTGCTAACTGACTCTCTCAAGACTTCCTTTACCTTTTCGTTCCTCAAGCTGTAAATGAAGGGGTTCAGAAGAGGAGTCACTATGGTAATGAGGACAGTGGCTATCTTGTCAAATTCCAGGGAGTGGTTCTGATTGGGTCTCACATACACAAAGATATTGCTCCCGTAGGCAATGGAGACGACAGTGATGTGAGAAGCACAGGTGGAAAAGGCTTTCTGACGCCCTTGGGCCGAGGGGATGCGCAGGATGGTAGAGATGATGTAGGTATAGGACACAGTGGTGAGCACCAGCGAGGTCAGGAGGATGAGAGAAGACAAGAGGAAGCTTGTCATCTCAATAAAATGAGTGTCTATGCAGGCCGCCTGCAGTAAAGGGGCGATGTCGCAGAAGAAGTGACTAATTTCTGCAGAACAGTATGGCAGTCTGGACACCACAATAGTTGGGCAGAGCACGGACAGGAAGGCCCCCACCCAGCAGCCCAGAACCAGCAGGAGACACGCCCTGCTGTTCATGATGATGGTGTAGCGCAGGGGGTTACAGATGGCCACATAGCGGTCAAAGGACATCACCACCAGCAGGATGAACTCCACGGTCCCCAGGAAGAAGTAGAAATATGTTTGGCTGATGCAGCCTGCAAAAGATATGGTTTTCTCCTCCTCTAAGAGGCAAGCTAGTAACTTTGGAGTAATAGTAGTTGTGAATAAAGTGTCCAAAAATGACAGATTACTGAGGAAGAAGTACATTGGTGTTTGGAGGCGATTATCGGTCCATATTAAGGAAATGATGACAATGTTTCCTGTTATGGTGAGCATGTAAACTAGCAGGAGAATGACAAAAAGCAATGTCTGAAGCCCCTGGACAGCAGGAAAAGAGATAAGCGTAAATTCAGTGATGGTGGTCTGGTTTCTTGTGGCCATTTCTGTGTGGAAGGAGAAGAAACAAAGGAGATTAGAACAGTTTAAGATGTCTTCCAAATGTTTTATGATTTTGCTAGATGTAAAAGAGAATGTTCAAGAAGGGGTGGGTTCTAGTCCTGTCTGGGACTCAATTATGTGGCTCTGGGGAAATCACTTGGCCTCAGTTTTCATCTATGTAATTGATGGGCTAGGGAAAAAAGCCCCGCAAAATAGCAACTCTGTGAATTCTTTAAACTTTAACTCTGATTTTTATTTGATATATTTCTTTTCTACTTATTTCCTTCCTTAAACCCAAATTTATTCAAACCAGCTGAAATATATAATTAAATGGAAATCACTCAACTTATTTTGATCATATAATTTAAGAATAAAAAAATAGGGACTTCCCTGGTGGTCCAGTGGCTGAGACTCCCTTGCTCCCATTGGAGGGGGTCCAGGTTCATCTCTGTTCAGGGAACTAGATCCTACATGTCACAACTAAAACCTGGCACAATATATTGTTGCTGTTTAGTTGCTATGTCATGTCCAACTCTTTTGTGACCCCCACGAACTGTAGCCTGGCAGGCTCCTCTGTTCATGTTCATGGAATTTCCCAGGCAAGAATACTGGAGTGGATTGCCATTTCCTTGTCCAGGGGATCTTCCTGACCCAGGGATCAAACCCAAGTCTCCTGCATTGGCAGGCAGATTTTTTTTTTTTTTTTTTTACTGACTGAGCCACCAGGGAAGCCCTTCCATGAGTAATAAAAATGTGAAAATATTAATATGAAGTCGAGATGTGAAAACTCAGATTTGTACTGCATCTGCCTGACTTCTGTCTACAATAAAATTTTTGATAAAGACCCTAAAGCTATTTGGCCTTGTAAGTCATGTTTCTTCCAGCATATGCTTCTACCACACAATAAATGGAAGAATAACACACACATTTGTATACCCTGTGGGTAATTCAAAACTGACCCCATAATTCTTGGCACGTGTTTTGTATATTTAGACATAGAAAGAACCTTAACTTTTCAGAATTGTATTTGTTTGATTCCTTCTCAATGCTGTATGATGCACTATTTTCTTGCTCTGATTTTATTGGAAAGCTTCACAGTCCAGGGGCTACTTGTCCAAACCTGTCATATCTTCCTCTCCAAAAAGTCAAACTATCTATGCTTCAGTTCAGTTCAGTTCAGTCGCTCAGTCGTGTCCGACTCTTTGCGACCCCATGAATCACAGCACCCCAGGCCTCCCTGTCCATCACCAACTCCCGGAGTTCACCCAGACTCACGTCCATCGAGTCACTGATGCCATCCAGCCATCTCATCCTCTGTCGTCCCCTTCTCCTCCTGCCCCCAATCCCTCCCAGCATCAGAGTCTTTTCCAATGAGTCAACTCTTCGCATGAGGTGGCCAAAGTACTGGAGTTTCAGCTTTAGCATCATTCCTTTCAAAGAAATCCCAGGGCTGATCTCCTTCAGAATGGACTGGTTGGATGTCCTTGCAGTCTAAGGGACTCTCAAGAGTCTTCTCCAACACCACAGTTCAAAAGCATCAATTCTTCGGCGCTTAGCTTTCTTCACAGTCCAACTTGCACATCCATACATGACTACTGGAAAAACCATAGCCTTGACTAGATGGACCTTTGTTGGCAAAGTAATGTCTCTGCTTTTCAATATGCTAGAATCCTTCATTTGTGGAAAACACTCAAGTTGCTTATTTATGTATCTTGTTTCATATTTGATCATCTCTAACTCTTAGACATTCTTTATTAACTTGAGGTAAAACCTTTTCCCCCAGGAACTTTCACCAGTTGGTCTCAGTACTGTATAATCAGTGTTATACAGATGAAGTCACTCTTCTCAAAAGGCCTTCATTTCTATTTTTAGGTTTTAGGTAATAGCCGTGATTTTTGTTGTTGTTTAGTCGCTAGGTTGTGTCTGACTCTTTGCGACCCCATGGACTGTAGCCCACAAGACTCCTCTGTCCAAGGGAGTTCTCAGGCAAAAATACTGGAGTGGGTTGCAATTTCCTTCTCCAGGGATCAAACCCTCATCTCCTGCAGTACAGGTGGATTCTTTGCCACTGAGCCACCAAGGGTAGCTGTGGTACTACTTAACATACACTGAGTTCCTGGTCATTATATGCTAAGTGCTTTAAAAATTTAGATGCTATTAAAAAAGAATGTGAGAAGGGAGTGGCAGGGGATGAGATGGTTAGATAGCATCACTTGACTCAATAGACATGAACTTGAGCAAACTCTGGGAGACAGTGGAGGACAGAGGAGCCTGTGTGCTGCAATCCTTGGGTTTGCAAGGAGTTGGACCTGACTGAACAACAACAGCAACAAAACAAAAAGTGTATCGCCTACTTAGATACAAAAATTCTTGTTGATTTTTAGGTTGGCAGTGTTTGTTTCCACATCATCTTTTGTTTTGATCTGGTAATTTCTGATAGGTGACTATTAAATCATCCTTATAATTGATGTTGAATGTGTCATATTTTTCTTGCATTTTGTCAGTAGCTGTTTTAATCTGTTTCTAGGTTTTGCTATTTTATACATGTATGTTTGGCAACCTTTTGAAGTAGGGAGTAGATACTGTGATTTACATTTTGCACATGAAAAACTTGAAATTTATAGAATTTAAGGGGGAGAGAGGCAGGAGGGGGGTTCAGGATTGGGAACACGTGTACACCCATGGGGGATTCATGTTGATGCATGGCAAAACCAATACAATATTGTAATTAGCCTCAAATTAAAATAAATAAATTAAAAAAAATTTTTCCTGTCACATAGCTAGTGTGTGACAAAGCCAGATTCAGTTCCAGTTCTATCTGATCCAAAAATGCATTCTTTAGTAAAAGTCACAATCTGGATTCTTATTCCCACTTTTGTAGAGAGGGAAAAGAGGTCAGAGAGGCCCTAGTTATGGTCTAAATGATATGTTACATAAGCCTGGATCAAGACTCACTTCCCTAGTTTAGTTAATGCAAAAATGTTACTCTCATTGCTGTGTTCCATATTTAGGAATGTTGTTTTTACTGTTGTAGCCTCGCATTCTGGGAAACAAACTCACTCAGATGGACCATGCAGATAGTGGAGTGCAGTTTATTACACCAGCGAGCTCAAGGCAGAGTGTCCTCTTAGTCAAGAACCCCTACCAGTTCTATGAAAACCTTATATACCCTGAGTGTACGTGCCCAAACCCACCTCCCCAAATTCCCTGAAAGCAGTCTGAACAAAGGAAAAGAAAGATACAATCAAAGTTAACCCGTGATTCATATGCCTTAAGCCTAAGTAGTTAACAGCGGACAATTATCAATAGGCCTGTTTTCAACTCCAATAAGCATAATAGAATGTATGATTCTATTCGGTTACAGATAATCAGGGTATTCTTTTAGGCAATGGAGAGTCTCTTCCTTCCTGGGGCCTGGTTTTCTAGTTGGTAGGTCGTTTCCATGGATACTGGGCATAGAGCTCAAAGTCCACAGTCCGGCCCAAGGTGGACTCCTGCTTTCAAGATGGAGCCTGCTTTATCTGTTTCCTCTTTCATTACTACTTTGAATAATTGAGTAACTGGAACATTTAAGATTCAGAAAAGTCTTAGCATTGGAAAGGATATTTAGGATGAGGTAGTTCTACCAAAGCAACCTCTGGTGGCTCAGATGATAAAGAATCTGCCTGCAATGAAGGAGACCTGGGTTCAATCCCTGGATCAAGAAGATGTCTTGTAGAAGGAAATGGCCACCCACTTCAGTTCTTACCCAGAGAACTCCATGGACAGGGGAGCCTGGTGGGCAGTAGTCCATGGGGTTACAAAAAGTTGGACATGACTGAGCACACACACACAGTTCTACCAAGAGCTAAATATAAACATTCTTTTCAACTATTTTTCTAGCCTGAGACCTACTGTGGATTGCCTATTACATCTTTGTTAAACTCTGTCACAAAATCCATCATTACTTTGACTTGAAATCTGCTTACCAGTTGTTTTCATGTGTTTATTCTGAAACTCTGAATCCTTTATAAGATAAATGGAACTTTGAACTTTTTTTTCTTGCATCTAAGATGTGATGTGTCCTTTTCTCTATGAAAATAGGCCATGAATAAGCTGTGATATTTGAAACTCTTGCTTGCTCTTAAGAATTTAATTGAGAATGACTCTTGGGAATATGAGGTAAAAGAGGTTAATTACTATTATGATAATCAAAGGCTTTTAACCCTGAAAATTAATCACAACTACAAATTTAGTTGGAGATGCCAAATACACATGTTGAGGCCTCTAGGGGAATTACACCATGTTTTTGCTTTATTCAGTTAATAAAACTTTGGTGGCCTGCTTTAGAGTTTCAGAGAAACTGAAACACAGAAAACTTTTGAGGGAGTCCCCTAGTGGCTTAGTGGTTAGGATTCCAAATTTTCACTGCCATGGCCTGGATTCAGTCCCTTGTCAGGGAACTGAGATCCCACAAGCCACACAGAGATGTTAAAAAAAAAATTTTTTTTTTAAAACTTTCCATTTTGTATTGGGGTAATCCCGAATTAACAATGTTGTGATAGTTTTAAGTGAACAGGAAAAGGCCTCAGCCACACATATGCTAAGTCACTTCAGTCGTGTCTGAATCTGTGTGGCCCCACAGACGGCAGCCCACCAGGCTCCCCAGTCCCCGGGACTCTCCAGGCAAGAACACTGGAGTGGGCTGCCACCTCCTTCTCCAGTGCATGAAAGCGAAAAGTGAAAGCGAAGTCACTCAGTCATGTCCGACTCTTAGTGACCCCATGGACTGCAGCCTACCAGGCTCCTCTGTCCATGGGATTTTCCAGGCAAGAGTACTGGAGTGGGGTGCCATCTTCTCAGACACACATATACATGTATCCATTTTCCCCCAAACTCCCCTCCCATCCAGGCTGCCACATAACTGTTGAGCAGAGTTCTTTGTGCTATACAGGAGGTCCTTGTTGGTCATCCACTTTATACAGCAGTGTGTACATGTCCATCCCCAAATCCCTAACTGTCCCTTCCCCTCATCCTTCCCATTGGCAACCATAAGTTTGCTCTCTAAATCTATGAGTCTCTTTCTGTTTGGTAAGTTCATTTGTGTCATTTCTTTTTAGATTCTACTTAAAAGGACTTCCCTGGTGGGTCAGATGGTAAAGCGTCTATCTACAATGTGGGAGACGTGGGTTTGATCCCTGGGTCGGGAAGATTCCCTGGAGAAGGAAATGGCAACCCACTCCAGTACTCTTGCCTAGAAAATCCCATGGATGGAGAAGCCTGGTGCAGGATACTGCCCATGGGGTCGCAAAGAGTCAGACATGACTGAGCGACTTCACTTCTTCAAGTTCATTTGTGTCATTTCTTTTTAGATTCTACTTAAAAGGGATGATATATGGTATTTCTCCATCTCTGTCTGGCTTATTTCACTCAGTACGACAGTCTCTGGGTCCATCCATGTTGCTGCAAATGGCATTATTTCATTCTCTTTAAAGGCTGAGTAATTTATGATGTTCTCAAATAATTGACAAAATTATGCCAGATTTTCCTTTCTCAGGAATGCGGCAATAATGGTACTTCCAATGCTCTGAAAATGAAAATGATAAGTCTGCCCTTCTTTCTCTGTTAAAATGGAAGAAAACTTTTTGTTCTTGCTAAGACCTGTAAAGGGTGACTTTGTCTTCATTTATTATTTTTGACTATGCTTATATATTCAGTCATGTCTAATTCTTTGTGACCTCATGGACTGTAGCCCTACAGGTTTTCTTGTTCATGGAATATTCCAGGCAAGGATGCTTGAGTGTGTTATCATTTCCTACTCCAGGGGATCTTCCCAATCCAGGGATTGAACATGTGTCTCTTGCATCTCCTGCATTAACAGGCTGATTCTTTACCACTGAGTCACCTGTGAAGCATCTTTGTGTATACCTCATCCTTAAATTAACCCACTCCAGTGTTCTTGCCTGGAGAATCCCAGGGACAGGGGAGCCTGTGTGCTGCCGTCTCTGGGGTTCGCACAGAGTCGGACACGACTGAAGTGACTTAGCAGCAGCAGCAGCAGCAGCATCCTTAAATTAGCCTAAAAATCCTTAGGTTGTGACTTGAAGTAAGTTTAGGCGCCATTAAGTGAGCACAGGCATTTTCTAGATTGATCAAATGTAATCTCTAAAAGTGGGTAGAAACCCTCCAAAGAGGCCAGGCTTGGAATAGAGAGGTGCCACGTGGCATTACTCTCAGCCAGTGGACTCTTGCATGTGTGTGTGTGTGTGTGTGTGTGTATTGTATCTCTTGTCTACTCCATTTAGCTCACATCAAAAGATTAGTTTCTGGGATTCATCCATTTCCCTCTATCAAAGCCTAGACACTTTGACATTTCTACCTATTAAAAGTCAGAAATTGTTGGATTAGTTTAAAAAAATCCAACTACGTTTTAATTACTGGAGACACATCTAAAATAGAAATTGTGATTGAAAAATAAAGGGAAAGAAAAGGGATACACAAGGCAACACAAACCAACTTTGGTAGATCGCATTATTGTTCTCAGCCCTGTTGCACCCCTTTTCTTTATAAGATGATTGCATGTCTCCACTTACACATCCCATTCTCACACTGGCCTTGTGACATGCTTTAGACAATGGCAGCTGAATGGACCTGCAGCGCTCAAGGCTTGAGCTAAAGTTTGAGCTATTGCTCTGTTCCCTCTGTCACAGAGTGGCATGTCCCAGGTAGGGGCTGCTGCTTTCTCCTGAATCCAGAATAAGGACATATGTGGGGCAGAGACAAAGCACATAGGGAGCCAGTAACATGCAGTGTGGTCGAGCAACACGTCTGCTTTCTTTCTTTGTCTATCTTTTGGCTGCACTGTGTGGCATGTGGGATCTTACTCCCCAGTTGAAAATGGAACCCATGCCCCTGAAATTGGAAGCTTGGAGCCTTAACCACTGGACCACCAGAGAAGTCTCTAAATCTTCTTATTTTTTGTTAGCCAATGAAATCTGGGGGATTGTTTATTAATGTATCATAACATAATCAAATTGACTCCTATGCTATTGAAAAGCAACTGCCAACTTAGAGGCCAAGCCCCCCAAAAAAATTCATCAAAAAAATGAAATAAAGATATTAATATTTTCAAATAAAAAGTAACCTTAACATGTTTATTGTCAACACATCTGCATAAAAAAACTACAGATTATTATTAACATCGAAGAATAGAAATTTAGATATGCAGAAAGAAATTAAGAACAACATATAAATTAAATATATGAGCAATGTGAATTAATTTAGACTTTATAAAATAATTATAGTGGTTTCATAAAGTTTTAAATATATTTATAATAAAAACTCATCATCATAATAATGTGAAATGGAATTAAGGACATACATATGTCAATATGTGATGATATTACATATAAATATATTTGATTTTCTAATTAAAAATCTAAATTTTCAGATTGGATACAAATCCCAACTGTACACAGCTACAAGAGACCTTAAATATGAGGCACAGGCTTGTTGAAAGTGAAAGAACTGAAAAAGATATATAATGCAAACTCTAAGAAAAAAAGCAAGCGTAGCTATATTAATGTTAAACTAGATGTTATGACAAGAAGTTACTAGAGCTATACTGGAATATTCTGAAATATAAGAATTCTAGATCTGTACCTACCAAAACTATGACATCAGAATATACAAAGCAAATTCTGACAGTGCTTGTAGGAGAAATAGACAAATTCATATTTGTAGATGGAAGTTTAATAATACTTAAGAGATAAGATGGCTTCTTAAGCAATAGAAAGCAGACAAAACAAACAGTAACAATAAATAAGATTTGAATAATACAATTAATAGTTTGATTCAACTAATATATAGGATATTTCAACCAAGAGTGACAAGATAAAGAGCAGCTTTACATAATGATAAAGGGGTCAAACCTAAAGAATACATAACAATTGTTATTGTGTATGTGCCTATCTACAACAGCAGAGTGTCAAAATATGTGAGGCAGAAACCAATATGACTGCAAGGAGATATAGATAAGTTGACTATTATAGTTGAAGAATTAAAAAATCCTGTATGAGAAATGAAGAAATCCAACAAGCCAGGAAAAAGCATATAGTTGAACTCAATAGCAGCACTAATCAACCAGGTATAATTTACATCTACAGACGATTTCAACCCCAAACAGAAAAATATACATTCTTCTGAGGCTCACATAGAACTTTCTTCAAGATAGACTACATTCTGGACCATAAAACACACCTTAACAAGTTTAAATGATCAGAAATTCTACACGTTTTCCCCATACAGTGCATTATCTTGGTTTACTGTATATGAGTTTATTAGTGAAAACCATAAACTTTTTAATTATGTTTAATTCAAAACATTTTCTAAGGAAGAAATTAAAGGCATCTGGTTTACAGCCTAGAAAGAAAAAAACAACTCAAATAAATATTGTGAAATATTGCATATGTTCTGGTCACACGGGAAAAAGCAGGATGTTTAGATAAGTCTGTAAAGGTATAATCTCCTAATCTAGATATTCTAAGTTTTATCCTTTGATCACCAGAGCCCAAATATTGGGACTGTATTAGTTTTCCCTTTGATCAGTCTTCTTCATTAAATTGCATTTTGATTTAATATTGGCCTTTTATAAGCCAAATTAAAATTAAAGTTCTTCCTCATTTATTACAAAGTTGTTGTAATGATTTTTACCATACTGTTCAATGTTTCCTGTGAAGATTTCTATTAAAAAAAAATCTCTTTTGAGTAAAATAAATAAGAGGAAAGACTTTGTCACACTAAAAGAATTGAGTGTGTTTTTGTTTCTGATATAACTATACAGTATTTCAAGATTTTGTTTTCTTTTTGCTTAGATTCAGGGAACTGAATTTCTAAAGGATAGAAATTGAGTAAATCACAGGAATCATATTAAACTTTAAGTTGAAAATATTTGCTACTTCTTACTTTTATACTTATTTTACCTTTTATTAGTCTTGTGTGTAAATATATTTAGTAATCTAAATGTATATAATATCATATATATATATATATATATACATATATATATACACACACACACACAATCTTTGTTGTTCAGTCAATAAGTTGTGACCGACTGTTTTCAACCCCATGAACTGCAGCACACCAGGCTTCCCTGTCCTTCACAATCTCCCAGAGTTTGCTCAGTCTCATGTCCATTGAATTGGTGATGCCATCCAACCATCTCATTCTCTGTCATCCCCTTTCCCTCCTGCCTTCAATCTTTCCCAGCATCAGGGTCTTTTCCAATGAGTTGGCTCTTTGCATCAGATGGCCAAAGGATTGGAGCTTCATCTTCACCATCAGTCCTTCCAATGAATATTCAGGACTGATTTTCTTTAGGATTGATCTCCTTGCTGTCCAAGGGACTCTTCTCAAGAGTCTTCTCCAGCACCACAGTTCAAAAGCATAAATTCTTTGGCATTCAGCCTTCTTTATGGTCCGGGACAGTATCCTGTGGGGTCACTGCTCTTTTCTCCTGGGTCCTGGTGCACAAGGTTCTGTTGCGCCCTCCAAGTGTCTATTTCCCAGTTCTGTGTAAGTTCTAGCAGCTCTATGGTGGGGGTTAATGGTGACCTCCTCCAAAAGAGCTTATGCCATACCCATATCTGCTGCTCCCAGAGCCCCTGTCCCTGCAGCAGACCACCGCTGACCTGTACCTCCACAGGGACGCTCAAACACAGTCTGTATCAGTCTCTCTGGGGTCACTGGGTCCTGGTGCGCACAAGGTTTGTTTGAACCCTCTGAGCGTCTCTGGTGGGAATGGGGCTTGATTCTAAATGCGAATTCGCCCCTCCTACCATCTTGCTGAGGCTTCTCCTTTGCCCTTGGACATGGGGTATCTCCTCACAGCCGCTCCAGTTGCCTACTGTCTTACTGGGGTTTCTTTGACCTTGGACGTGGGGTATCTCCTCTTGGCTGCTTCAGTGCCGTGAAGCTGCTGAAGAATTGATGCTTTTGAACTGTGGTGTTGGAGAAGACTCTTGAGAGTCCCTTGGACTGCAAGGAGATCCAACCAGTCCATCCTAAAGGAAATCAGTCCTGAATATTCTTTGGAAGGACTGATGTTGAAGCTGAAACTCCAGTACTTTGGCCACCTGATGCAAAGAGCTGACTCATTTGAAAAGACCCTGATGCTGGGAAAGATTGAAGGTGGGAGGAGAAGGGGATGACAGAGGATGAGATGGTTGAATGGCATCACTGACTCAATGGACATGAGTTTGAGTAAACTCCGGGAGTTGGTGATGGAAAGGGAGGCCTGGTGTGCTGCAGTTCATGGGGTTGCAAAGAGTTGGACATGACTGAGTGACTGAACTGAACTGAATTGAACTTCTTTATGGTCCAACTCTCACATCCATAAATGACTACTGGAAAAACCACTTTACCTCCTTTCGAATTATTTTTAAAGACTCAGGACATAAACACAAGCAAGCACATATGATTATGAATACATAAATAAATCTTAATATGGGTGGGATGCAGGATGAGAGGGAGATCCAAGAGGGAGGGGATACATGTAAACATACAGCTGATTCACTTTGTACAGCCGAAATCAATACAATATGGTAAAACAACTATACCCCAATAAATTTTTTAAAAACATTTTCATTATGAAGATATTTTTCTTCTTAAGAGTTTCATCAATGAGTTTTTTACTTCCTTGTTCCTCAGACTATATATCAGGGGATTCAACATGGGAATCACATTGGTATAAAATACTGAGGACACTTTCTCCTGGGTGAGTGAACTGCTGGAAGCAGGTTTGAGATACATGGACATGAGAGATCCATAAAATACAAGGACAGCTGTCAAGTGGGAGCTGCAGGTGCTGAAGGCTTTGGACCGACCTTCTTTAGAATGGATGCGGGAGATGCTGGAGAGGATAAAAGCATATGAAGTGATGATGGTCATGCTGGTGGCTACCATGTTAAATCCTCCGATGACAAAAATCAAAAGCTCATCAATATAAGTGCTGGAACAGGAGAGTTTAATGAGAGGAACGATGTCACAGAAATAATGTTTAATGATGTTTGATTCGCAGAAAGTCAGCCTTAACATAAAGCCACCATGCATCATAGCATCAGTAAAACCTACTGAGAAGACAGCAGCCACCAGCAGAGAACAGACCCTGGGGGACATGATGACACTGTAGAACAGGGGGCTGCAGATGGCGATGTAGCGGTCATAGGCCATTGCTGCCAGCATGTAGCACTCAGAAATGATGAAAATACAGAAGAAAAACAGCTGGGTCATACATCCAGAATAGGATATAGCTTTATCTCTGCCTAAAAACCCTGCCAGCATTTTGGGGGTAATGACAGAAGAATAGCAGAAATCTATAAAAGACAAACTACTAAGGAAATAGTACATGGGCTTGTGGAGTTGAGAACTCAACCTGATTATCAAGATCATGCCGAGGTTTCCCACTGCCGTGACTACATAAATCCCTAAGAAGAGGCAGAAGAGAGGCAGCTGAAGCTCTGGTTGGTCAGTTAATCCTGCAAAAAGAAACTCAGTCACTGTGGATTGATTTCTTACACCCATTCTCCCCTGAGAACTCTGTGGAGATAAGGAGAAAGAGTCAAATTAGACAGGCAGTCCCAGTCCCTCTCCAGTTCTTTACAATCCAGATATTCTCTCTGTGAAAACACTGAACCCCGGTTTTCTTACCCTTTGGCACTAAGCCTGTGCTTTTACTGATGGGTAGAGACCCATCAAAAGTCAGGTCCCAGATAAAACAGAGTAAGTATCCTCTCCCTGTAGATTTTGTGTGCTCAGTAGCTTCAGTTGTGTCTGACCCCATGCGACCCCATGGACGGTAGCCTCCCATGCTCCTCTGTCCATGTGATTTTGCCAACAAGAACACTGGAGTGGGTTGCCATGCTCTCCTCCAGGGGATCTTCCTGACCCAAGGATCAAACCTGCATCTCCTGCATTGCAGGCGGGTTCTATACCTGCTGAATCACTGTGAAAGCCCCCATAGATTTTAGGAACCATATATAAATTTTCACATCCTCTTACTGTCTCAAATTCTTTTAGCAAAGTATAAAACACTTAACTTCAGCATTAAAAATAAGTCTAATGCTAAAGAACATTGGAGAGTTTTTCTAAAGCAAATCAGTTGAAAAGGCACATAAAGAAGAGCTGTGTGCTTAGAAAATACTTCTGCTAATAACATAGTGGCCTAGGGCCAAAACTGCCTCCAGGATTTCCTATAGAGAAGGTATTTATTGTTAAAATTAATTATAATGCCCACATCAAGTTTTTCAAAGGTGTTCAAGAGTATTAATTCCAGGGTGTACATGAAATAGGTATGTTAGGATCATACTGGTTTCAGACATGCAGAATTACATAAAGTTAAACACGTTTTGTAACTAAGACTATTTCCGATTCTCCGGGACAGCTCTACAACAAACAATTTTTTCCAAACTAAATTGATGATAGAATCCCCCTTCCACTTTAAAACAATCATATTGTAGCTCCAGTGTGGCTCAGAACATGTTTCAGAAAACTGTATTTTCATTTCTGCTATTTTATTGTAATCTAATCACAAGCAATTTCCAGGTAGGAAGCATTTTCTTCTAATACTTCAGTAAAGCTCGATGATGGTGGAAAGGCAGCACTCCCATGAATATTTCTGCCTTGTGAACCTCTGTCAGTCCTCTGAGCTAAGCCTACCTGTATCACCAAGGCTACTGAGCAAGACAATGCACTTCTGCTACTGCTGCCACCTGGGGATTTCAGTTTTCATTGGAGGCTTTTAAGTAGTGCTTCCTGTCTTTCACTCACACTTCCCCCAGAAGGAGGCAAAGAGGGCACTCGACTTGGAGATGCCTGTCCTGGGGTCAACAAAGTCCTTATCTCTGAAAAATCAGACCAGTTTCCTTTTGGTGTTGGGCTGCTCACAGTCTGCAGTCTTCTATCTACCTAGAGCTTATACAGGGCAATGCTCAGACCTCTGGTCTATCATCTTCTCAACCTGCCAGGCACAGATCTACTTTTCTCCCTGGCTCTTAAAGAAACTCTTGTGCCTCTTACCTCCATCCATTCCTGCCATATTAGGACAGAGCACACTTCCTTTGGTCACATGCATCCCCAAATCTGTTTAAAACAAAAGGAGCTTCCTAAAACTGAACAGCTGTCCTCTGAGCAAGGTGGCCAGATTTTACAGAACATGTGACTTTTGCATTTGCTCTTCTTTTCCTGTCCTGAGGGATGGAGACAGGGGAACCGTGTGCAGAAGAGAGATTGTCCAGTTGCCCTGAGTCTGTTGCTAAAACACCCATGAGTCCTCCTTTCCCTTCTACTCTTGCCAACTAACACACAGGTGTAGTCTAGTCCTAGAGACCACACACAGAAATAGAAAATAGAATGTTCAAGAAGACCCAATACTCAGCTTTTTGCCTATAAGGTCTTTTCAAGCATGCCTTCAGAATGCCCTGAGTGTCACAAACTCACTAACCTCTCTCCTCATGTGTCTAATTCTCCCACATGCCCTCTGATTTTTACTGGGCTCTCGATCACAGTGAAATATCTGCCATTCTGCCCACGTTCCTTGTTCTGTTGAAGGCCTCTGCACCTGTCTTCCCTCTACTCAAGCCAGCTCACTTCTCTGTCCTGTCTTTGCCCTTTCCCAAACATTTCTGTGCTGTGGGTCCTTATTACTCAACATGGAACATCACTAACACCACTGGGGATTTGTTGCACTGTCTCAGGTCCTAAGCTATACCAATTGAGTCGGGATCTGCATTTTAGCAAGATCCCCACGTGATGTGTGTGCACATTAAAGTTGGAGAGGTGCTAGTCTAGGTTTCTGTCTCCTAGAACTGGAACCATTTCTCTTTGTTCATATTTTCTCCCCAGAACCTCTCTCTGCTTCTTTTCTGTGCCAGAAAGCATTATAGGATCATTTAAAGCCCATCCTTGAAAACATCCTCTCAAGAAGGGCCTTTTGGATGGAGGATAGAGCTGCACCATTTTACATTTTGGTGTTTTTCCACCTTTACATAGTCTCAGAGATTCCATGGGAGTGTAATACGCATTCCAATGGCTTATTACAACACATAGAATTGCGATGTTTTGTTTATAGGAAGAATTTTTATACAGATTACATCTTAATCCACATAAAAATGAATAATGCTAACCAGTATTGACTTTATTTAACCATTACTAAGCAGTAGATTCTACTAGGCCTGGGTTAAAGTTTTTTATGTTGTATGTTTGACCCTCTTTGGAATGATCTACTACACTGATTCAGGCCTTATGTAAATTTTGGATTCAAAAGCGATTTAACAATTTCTTTTTTTTCAGTTTAGCAACTCAAAAGGTAAGTTTATAAACATTTCCATGTACCATACAGTGCTATTAAGACATGACAATTGATAGTATTTTTTCAAAGGTAAAGTCTAGATCAGCATTGCTTAATAGAAAGATAATGCAGTCACAAGGGTGATTTATTAATATAATGTCCTAGAAGCCCCCCTCTTTTTTTTTTTTTTACAAAGCAAAAGCAAATAGCTAAAGTCAATTTACTACTATATTTAATTTAGTATATACAAAAAATTACATTTAACGTAATGATATAAAAATTCTTATGAGGTATTTAATACTTTTTGTATAAATTTTTGAAATTTATAATGTGGCTCAGATGCTAAGGAATCTGCCTGCAATGCAGCAGACCTGGGTTTGATTCCTGAGTGGGCAAGATCCCCTGGAGATGGGAATGGCAACTCACTCCAGCATTCTTGCCTGGAGAATTCTATGGACAGAGGAGCCTGGTAGGCTCCATGGGGTCGCAAGGTCCATGAATGACTAACACTGATTGACTTAACAATACACTTCAAATCACACTACATTTCAAATGCTCAGTGGCCACATGCAGCTAGTGGCTATAGCATTGGACAGCTCAGGTCTAGAATATAATTTAAAAAAATTGGATTTGATTTTCAAAAATTGCCCCCCTTTAAAGAAAGAAACCATTAACACAGAGTGGCAGAAAGAACACTGAATCATGAGTCAAATATGTTTTGTTTCAATACTAACTCTAACACAGTGTAACGTTTGACTCAGCAGAGAATCTCTGAGTTTTATGTTTTAATCTATAAAAAATAATAAATACTTATAAATATGGCCATGCAAATTAAATAAGACATTTTTTGCATTGTCTATTGTGTGTAAAAATATTTCTAGTATTGTAATTCGTACTTTAGAGGCTGATGACTTCATAGGTTAATTCACTAGGCTACTCAGATAAGGAATCTAAGTCTGAGATAGGTGTCCACAGGCTCTTCTCTCCCCTTCCTGTGTCTTGGTGGCCTGAACCTTCAGCTTGTGGGAAAATCAGGAGTTAATTTAAAACCTGTTTATTTTAATACCTATACAACATGAGCATTGTAATTGTGAAACTCACCTTTCTCCTTGTTCTTATCACTTTAAGAATAAAAATGAGTTAGTTGTACCTTTTCATCTTGGCATGAAGAAGAAGCAGATCTAAGTGAGTGTGACTTCTGTTCTCAGTTCAATTATTTTATGCCTAGAGATATAAAAAACAAGCGTCCCCCAAGGGATTCTGATCTCTGGGGTTTAGTGGCTGGTATATTTGTAGGAATATATCCTATCATATTCTTTTTACATAAGGAAACCTAGCCATGTAATATCACATTTCCAGAACATTGTAATTAGTGTAGCTCAAAATCAGAAATATATTTACAGCACGTAATGAAGAAATAGAATGTATGAGGAAAGGAATGTAATACTCTCATAAGAAGTATTTTAAACTGTAGTGATAGATTTCCACTCATATTTTTTAAAGACATGGATAAAATTTTAATTTAAAAGGTATAAGAATAATTCAAATATTACATAAATTAGTGGCCACAGGACTGGAAAAGGTCAGTTTTCTTTCCAATCCCAAAGAAAGGCAATGCCGAAGAATGCTCAAACTACTGCACAATTGCACTCATCTCACACGCTAGTAAAGTAATGCTCAAAATTCTCCAAGCCAGGCTTCAGCAATATGTAAACCGTGAACTTCCTGATGTTCAAGCTGGTTTTAGAAAAGGCAGAGGAACCAGAGATCAAATTGCCAACATCCGCTGGATCATGGAAAAAGCAAGAGAGTTCCAGAAAAGCATCTATTTCTGCTTTATTGACTATGCCAAAGCCTTTGACTGTGTGGATCACAATAAACTGTGGAAAACTCTGAAAGAGATGGAAATACCAGACCACCTGATCCTCCTCTTGAGAAATTTGTATGCAGGTCAGGAAGCAACAGTTAGAACTCGACATGGAACAACAGAGTGGTTCCAAATAGGAAAAGGAGTATGTCAAGGCTGTATATTGTCACCCTGTTTATTTAACTTATATGCAGAGTACATCATGAGAAACACTGGACTGGAAGAAACACAAGCTGGAATCAAGATTGCCGGGAGAAATATCAATAACCTCAGGTATGCAGATGACACCACCCTTATGGTAGAAAGTGAAGAGGAACTCAAAAGCCTCTTGATGAAAGTGAAAGTGGAGAGTGAAAAAGTTGGCTTAAAGCTCAACGTTCAGAAAACGAAGATCATGGCATCCTGTCCCACCACTTCATGGGAAATAGATGGGGAAACAGTGGAAAGAGTGTCAGACTTTATTTTTCTGGGCTCCAAAATCACTGCAGATGGTGACTGCAGCCATGAAATTAAAAGACGCTTACTCCTTGGAAGGAAAGTTATGACCAACCTAGATAGCATATTCAAAAGCAGAGACATTACTTTGCCAACAAAGGTTCGTCTAGTCAAGGCTATGGTTTTTCCTGTGGTCATGTATGGAAGTGAGAGTTGGACTGTGAGGAAGACTGAGAGCCAAAGAATTGATGCTTTTGAACTGTGGTGTTGGAGAAGACTCTTGAGAGTCCCTTGGACTGCAAGGAGATCCAACCAGTCCATTCTGAAGGACATCAGCCCTGGGATTTCTTTGGAAGGAATGATGCTAAAGCTGAAACTCCAGTACTTTGGCCACCTCATGCGAAGAGTTGACTCATTGGAAAAGACTCTGATGCTGGTAGGGATTGGGGGCAGGAGGAGAAGGGGACGACAGAGGATGAGAGGGCTGGATGTCATCACTGACTTGATGGACTGGAGTCTGGGTGAACTCCGGGAGTTGGTGATGGACAGGGAGGCCTGGCGTGCTGCGATTCATGGGGTCACAAAGAGTCAGACACGACTGAGAGACTGATCTGATCTGATCTAATTCCTACTCCAAGATATTTGAAGCTACTTTTTTTTTTCTTAAAATTCTTTTATTCGGAGGAGGAGCCAAGATGGCGGAGGAGTAGGACGGGGAGAACACTTTCTCCCCCACAAATTCATCAAAAGAGCATTTAAACGTCGAGTAAATTCCACAAAACAACTTCTGAATGCCGGCAGAGGACATCAGGCACCCAGAAAAGCAGCCCAACTCTTCGAAAGGAGGTAGGAAAAAATATAAAAGACAAAAAAAGAGACAAAAGAGGGAGGGACGGAGTTTCGTCCCGGGAAGGGAGTCTTAAAAAGAGAGAAGTTTCCAAACACCAGGAAACCCTCTCACTGCCGAATCTGTGCCGAGCTTTGGAAGCACAGAGGGCAACATAAAAGGGAGGGGAAAAAAAAATAAACAATTAAAAATCGCGGATTGTGAGCCCTAGGGTAACTCCCCCAGCGGAGAAGCAGCGCAGACGCCAGCACACGGCATTAGCAAGCGGGGGCTGGGCAGGGAAGCGCAGCGCGGGCTGTGTCCCTTAGAGTAAGAATCCGCCCGAATGTCCTGAGCGCTATCTGAGCGAAATAATTTGGGCTAGCAAACCAGACTGTGGGATATCTACCACGCGAAAAGCCAGCCCTAACCTAAGACACCGCCAGGCCCGCGCACGGAACAAAGGACTGAGCAGAGATAGCCGGCTGCAGACCTTCCCCCTCCGGTGACAGGCAGCCAGAGCTGGAAGGGGGCAATCGCAGCCCCAGAGAGACACTATCTATAAAACTGTAAGCAGGCTTCTTTGCTAACTAAAACTTCTTGGGGGTCTGGACGGTCAACATCTGCCTGAGAAGGTGCGCCTGTTTTACACCCAGATAACCGAGTGGCGGGGAGGCGATAAGTCGCAGCATTGGCGCCCGCCAAACACATCACCTGAGCTGCTCGGATCTGGGAAGAGCACAAAACGCAGGCCCAACCGAGTCTGCGCCTCTGAGGACTACCCGAGTGCCTGAACCTGAGCAGCTTGGACCTGGGAGCTCAGCCCAGGGCTGGCCTCTGATTGTTCCCGGCGGAACAACCTAGAGCCCGAGCAGTGTGGGCACGGAGGCTACACACGCCGTGAGCGGGGGCAGACCCAGTGTGGCTGAGGCACTGCGAGAGCACGCCAGTGTTACCTGTTTGCAGCATCCCTCCCTCCCTCCCCATAGCGCGGCTGAACAAGTGAGCCTAAATTAAAAAAAAAAAAAAAAAAAAAAAATAGTGTCCTCAACCATCCCCTTTGTGTCAGGGCGGGAACCAGACACTGAAGAGACCAGCAAACAGAAGAAGCTGTAACAGAGGGAAACGCCTTGGAAGCTACAGGCCATAGATTAAAACCCTGTGGTTACTACGGATTACATAGGAAGGGGCCTATAGATCTTGAGAAATATAAGTCGGACTAAGGAACTGCCAAAAATGAACTGAACCCACAATACTCACAACAAAACCAGAGAAAGACCTAGATATATTTTTACTATTTTTACGATCAATCTTTCTTTCTTTTTTTTTTAATTAAAAAAGAAAAAAAATTTTTTAAGTCCTCTATTGTCCTTTAATTTTCACTTTTATAACTATTACTTTGCAAAAAAAAAAAAAAAAAAAAAAGACCCTATTTTTTTTTTTTTTCTTCTTCAGCAAACTTCATATATATATTTTATAATTTTTTGACCGTGGGTTTTTTTTTTTTTTCTTTTTTCTTTTTCTTCTTTTCTTTAACATTGTATTTTTGAAATTCCAAACTGTACTCTAGATTTTTAATTTTAGCCTTTTGATATATGCTATCAATTTTGTACCTATAGTTTTTTTCATAATTTCTGTAACTTTTTTTTCCCTCTGTTTCTTTCTCTTCTTCTTTTATATAACATCATATATCTGCAATTCCAAACTCTACTCAAGATTTTTAATTTATGCTTTTTGGTATTTGATATCAATTTTGTACCTGTATTTTCTTTATAATTTTTGCGACATTGTTTTTGTTGGTTTGTTTGTTTTCTCTCTTTATTTTTCTTCTTCTTTTTTTTTTTTTTTTTAACATTGTATTTTTGAAATTCCAAACTCTACTCTAGATTTTTAATTTTTGCTTTTTGGTATTAGTTATCAATTTTGTACCTGTAGTTTCTTTATTACTTTCACGACCTTGTTTGTTTTTCTTTGTTCGTTTTTTCTCTCTTTCTTTTCCTTCTTCTTTTCATTAACATCGCATTTTTGAAATTCCAAACTCTACTCTAGATTTCTAATTTTTGTTTTTATGTATTTGTTACCAATTTTGTACCTTTAAGAACCCAATCTCCAGGACCCATTTTTCACTAGTGTACGAGATTACTGGCTTGACTGCTCTTTCTCCCTTTGGACTCTCCATTTTCTCCACCAGGTCACCTGTATCTCCTCCCTAACCCCTCTCTACTCTACCCAACTCTGTGAATTTCTGTGTGTTCCAGACGGTGGAGAACACTTAAGGAACTGATTACTGGCTGGATCTGTCTCCCTCCTTTTCATTTCCCCCTTTTATCCTTCTGGCCACCTCTGTCTCCTGCCTCCTTCTTCTCTTCCCTGTATAACTCCGTGAACATCTCTGAGCGGTCCAGTTGTGGAGTGCACATAAGGAAGTGACTACTGGATAGCCCACTCTCTCCACTATTGATTCCACCTCATCTCATTTGGGTCACCTCTAACTCCCTCCTCCCACTTCTCTTCTCCATGTAACGCTGTGAACCTCTCTGAGTGACCCTCACAGTAGAGAAACTTTTCATCTTTAACGTAGATGTTTTATCAGTGGTGCTGTATAGAAGGAGAAGTTTTGAAACTACTGTAAAATTAAGACCGATAACTGGAAGTAGGAGGCTTAAGTCCAAACCCTGACTCCAGGGAACTCCTGACTCCAAGGAACATTAATTGACAGGAGCTCATCAAACGCCTCCATACCGACACTGAAACCAAGCACCACACAAGGGCCAACAAGTTCCAGGGAAAGACATAACAAGCAAATTCTCCAGCAACAAAGGAACACAGCCCTGAGCTTCAAGATACAGGCTGCCCAAAGTCACCCCAAAACCATAGACATCTCATAACTCATTACTGGACATTTCATTACACTCCAGAGAGAAGAAATACAGTTCCATCCACCAGAACATCGACACAAGCTTCCCTAACCAGGAAACCCTGACAAGCCACCTGTACAAACCCACACACAGCGAGGAAACGCCACAATAAAGAGAACTCCACAAACTGCCAGAATACAGAAAGGACACCCCAAACTCAGCAATTTAAACAAGATGAAGAGACAGAGGAATAGCCAGCAGATAAAGGAACAGGATAAATGCCCACCAAACCAAACAAAAGAGGAAGAGATAGGGAATCTACCTGATAAAGAATTCCGAATAATGATAGTGAAATTGATCCAAAATCTTGAAATTAAAATGGAATCACAGATAAATAGCCTGGAGGCAAGGATTGAGAAGATGCAAGAAAGGTTTAACAAGGACTTAGAAGAAATAAAAACGAGTCAATATATAATGAATAATGCAATAAGTGAAATTAAAAACACTCTGGAGGCAACAAATAGTAGAATAACAGAGGCAGAAGATAGGATTAGTGAATTAGAAGATAGAATGGTAGAAATAAATGAATCAGAGAGGATAAAAGAAAAACGAATTAAAAGAAATGAGGACAATCTCAGAGACCTCCAGGACAATATTAAACGCTACAACATTCGAATCATAGGGATCCCAGAAGAAGAAGACAAAAAGAAAGACCATGAGAAAATACTTGAGGAGATAATAGTTGAAAACTTCCCTAAAATGGGGAAGGAAATAATCACCCAAGTCCAAGAAACCCAGAGAGTCCCAAACAGGATAAACCCAAGGCGAAACACCCCAAGACACATAGTAATCAAATTAACAAAGATCAAACACAAAGAACAAATATTAAAAGCAGCAAGGGAAAAACAACAAATAACACACAAGGGAATTCCCATAAGGATAACAGCTGATCTTTCAATAGAAACTCTTCAAGCCAGGAGGGAATGGCAAGACATACTTAAAATGATGAAAGAAAATAACCTACAGCCCAGATTATTGTACCCAGCAAGGATCTCATTCAAGTATGAAGGAGAAATCAAAAGCTTTTCAGACAAGCAAAAGCTGAGAGAATTCTGCACCACCAAACCAGCTCTCCAACAAATACTAAAGGATATTCTCTAGACAGGAAACACAAAAATTGTGTATAAATTCGAACCCAGAACAATAAAGTAAATGGCAACGGGGTCATACTTATCAGTAATTACCTTAAACGTAAATGGGTTGAATGCCCCAACCAAAAGACAAAGACTGGCTGAATGGATACAAAAACAAGACCCCTGCATATGTTGTCTACAAGAGACCCACCTCAAAACAGGGGACACATACAGACTGAAAGTGAAGGGCTGGAAAAAGATTTTCCATGCAAATAGGGACCAAAAGAAAGCAGGAGTAGCAATACTCATATCAGATAAAATAGACTTTAAAACAAAGACTGTGAAAAGAGACAAAGATGGTCACTACATAATGATCAAAGGATCAATCCAAGAAGAAGATATAACAATTATAAATATATATGCACCCAACACGGGAGCACCGCAGTATGTAAGACAAATGCTAACAAGTATGAAAGAAGAAATTAACAATAATACAATAATAGTGGGAGACTTTAATACCCCACTCACACCTATGGATAGATCAACTAAACAGAAAATTAACAAGGAAACACAAACTTTAAATGATACAATAGACCAGTTAGACCTGATTGATATCTATAGGACATTCATCCCAAAACAATGAATTTCACCTTCTTCTCAAGTGCACATGGAACCTTCTCCAGGATAGATCACATCCTGGGCCATAAAGCTAGCCTTGGTAAATTCAAAAAAATAGAAATCATTCCAAGCATCTTTTCTGACCACAATGCAGTAAGATTAGATCTCAATTACAGGAGAAAAACTATTAAAAAATCCAACATATGGAGGCTGAACAACACACTGCTGAATAACCAACAAATCACAGAAGAAATCAAAAAAGAAATCAAAATTTGCATAGAAACGAATGAAAATGAAAACACAACAACCCAAAACCTGTGGGACACGGTAAAAGCAGTCCTAAGGGGAAAGTTCATAGCAATACAGGCACACCTCAAGAAACAAGAAAAAAGTCAAATAAATAACCTAACTCTACACCTAAAGCAACTAGAAAGGGAAGAAATGAAGAACCCCAGGGTTAGTAGAAGGAAAGAAATCTTAAAACTTAGAGCAGAAATAAATGCAAAAGAAACAAAAGAGACCATAGCAAAAATCAACAAAACCAAAAGCTGGTTCTTTGAAAGGATAAATAAAATTGACAAACCATTAGCCAGACTCATCAAGAAACAAAGGGAGAAAAATCAAATCAATAAAATTAGAAATGAAAATGGAGAGATCACAACAAACAACACAGAAATACAAAGGATCATAAGAGACTACTATCAACAATTATATGCCAATAAAATGGACAACGAGGAAGAAATGGACAAATTCTTAGAAAAGTACAACTTTCCAAAACTTGATCAGGAAGAAATAGAAAATCTTAACAGACCCATCACAAGCACGGAAATTGAAACTGTAATCAAAAATCTTCCAGCAAACAAAAGCCCAGGTCCAGACGGCTTCACACCTGAATTCTACCAAAAATTTAGAGAAGAGCTAACACCTATCCTGCTCAAACTCTTCCAGAAAATTGCAGAGGATGGTAAACTTCCAAACTCATTCTATGAGGCCACCATCACCCTAATACCAAAACCTGACAAAGATCCCACAAAAAAAGAAAACTACAGGCCAATATCACTGATGAACATAGATGCAAAAATCCTTAACAAAATTCTAGCAATCAGAATCCAACAACACATTAAAAAGATCATACACCATGACCAAGTGGGCTTTATCCCAGGGATGCAAGGATTCTTCAATATCCGCAAATCAATCAATGTAATACACCACATTAACAAATTGAAAAATAAAAACCATATGATTATCTCAATAGATGCAGAGAAAGCCTTTGACAAAATTCAACATCCATTTATGATCAAAACTCTCCAGAAAGCAGGAATAGAAGGAACATACCTCAACATAATCAAAGCTATATATGACAAACCCACAGCAAACATTATCCTCAATGGCGAAAAATTGAAAGCATTTCCTCTAAAGTCAGGAACAAGACAAGGGTGCCCACTTTCACCATTACTATTCAACATAGTTTTGGAAGTTTTGGCCACAGCAATCAGAGCAGAAAAAGAAATAAAAGGAATCCAAATTGGAAAAGAAGAAGTAAAGCTCTCACTGGTTGCAGATGACATGATCCTCTACATAGAAAACCCTAAAGACTCCACCAGAAAATTACTAGAACTAATCAATGACTATAGTAAAGTTGCAGGATATAAAATCAACACACAGAAATCCCTTGCATTCCTATACACTAATAATGAGAAAACAGAAAGAGAAATTAAGGAAACAATTCCATTCACCATTGCAACGGAAAGAATAAAATACTTAGGAATATATCTACCTAAAGATTCTAAAGACCTATATATAGAAAACTATAAAACACTGGTGAAAGAAATCAAAGAGGACACTAACAGATGGAGAAATATACCATGTTCATGGATTGGAAGAATTAATATAGTGAAAATGAGTATACTAGCCAAAGCCATCTATAGATTCAATGCAATCCCTATCAAGCTACCAACAGCATTCTTCACAGAGCTAGAACAAATAATTTCACAATTTGTATGGAAAAACAAAAAACCTCGAATAGCCAAAGCGATCTTGAGAAAGAAGAATGGAACTGGAGGAATCAACCTACCTGACTTCAGGCTCTACTACAAAGCCACAGTTATCAAGACAGTATGGTACTGGCACAAAGACAGAAATATAGATCAATGGAACAAAATAGAAAGCCCAGAGATAAATCCACGCACATATGGACACCTTATCTTTGACAAAGGAGGCAAGAATATACAATGGATTAAAGACAATCTCTTTAACAAGTGGTGCTGGGAACTCTGGTCAACCACTTGTAAAAGAATGAAACTAGAACACTTTCTAACACCATACACAAAAATAAACTCAAAATGGATTAAAGATCTAAACGTAAGACCAGAAACTATAAAACTCCTAGAGGAGAACATAGGCAAAACACTCTCTGACATACATCACAGCAGGATCCTCTATGACCCACCTCCCAGAATATTGGAAATAAAAGCAAAAATAAACAAATGGGACCTAATTAACCTTAAAAGCTTCTGCACATCAAAGGAAACTATTAGCAAGGTGAAAAGACAGCCTTCAGAATGGGAGAAGATAATAGCAAATGAAGCAACTGACAAACAACTAATCTCAAGAATATACAAGCAACTCCTACAGCTCAACTCCAGAAAAATAAATGACCCAATCAAAAAATGGGCCAAAGAACTAAATACACATTTCTCCAAAGAAGACATCCAGATGGCTAACAAACACATGAAAAGATGCTCAACATCACTCATTATCAGAGAAATGCAATCAAAACCACTATGAGGTACCATTTCACGCCAGTCAGAATGGCTGCGATCCAAAAGTCTACAAGTAATAAATGCTGGAGAGGGTGTGGAGAAAAGGGAACCCTCTTACACTGTTGGTGGGAATGCAAACTAGTACAGCCACTATGGAGAACAGTGTGGAGATTCCTTAAAAAACTGGAAATAGACCTGCCTTATGATCCAGCAATCCCACTGCTGGGCATACACACTGAGAAAACCAGAAGGGAAAGAGACACGAGTACCCCAATGTTCATCGCAGCACTGTTTATAATAGCCAGGACATGGAAGCAACCTAGATGTCCATCAGCAGATGAATGGATAAGAAAGCTGTGGTACATATACACAATGGAGTATTATTCAGCCATTAAAAAGAATACATCTGAATCAGTTCTAATGAGGTGGATGAAACTGGAGCCTATTATACAGAGTGAGGTAAGCCAGAAAGAAAAACACCAATACAGTATACTAACGCATATATATGGAATTTAGAAAGATGGTAACAATAACCCTGTGTACGAGACAGCAAAAGAGACACTGATGTATAGAACAGTCTTATGGACTCTGTGGGAGAGGGAGAGGGTGGGAAGATTTGGGAGAATGGCATTGAAACATGTAAAATATCATGTATGAAATGAGTTGCCAGTCCAGGTTCGATGCACGATACTGGATGCTTGGGGCTGGTGCACTGGGACGACCCAGAGGGATGGAATGGGGAGGGAGGAGGGAGGAGGGTTCAGGATGGGGAACACATGTATACCTGTGGCGGATTCATTTTGATATTTGGCAAATCTAATACAGTTATGTAAAGTTTAAAAATAAAATAAAATTAAAAAAAAAAAAAAACTAAAAAAAAAAAAAAAAAAAAAAATTCTTTTATTCAAGTATAGTGGACTTACAGTACTGTATTAGGTTCAAGTGTACTGTAGTTATTTAGTTATTATATGTATATACAAATATATTCTTTTTCAGATTCGTTTCAATTGTAAGTTATTTCATAATATTGAATATAGTTCCCTGTGCTATCCAGTAGTTCCTTGTTGTTTATATGTAGTAGGGAGTGAAGTGAAGTCGTCAGTCGTGTCCGACTCTTTGCGACCCTGTGGACTGTAGCCTACCACGTTCCTCCATCCATGGGATTTCCCAGGCAAGAATACTGGAGTGGGTTGCCATTTCCTTCTTCAGAGGATCGTCCCAACCCAGGGATCAAACCTGGGTCTCCTGCATTGTAGGCAGATGCTTTACAATCTGCGCCACCAGAGAAGTCGTATGTAGTAGTAGGTATCTGTTAATCTCAAGCTTTTAATTTTTCCCTCCCTCTCCTTTGGTAACCATAAGCTGTTTTCTATGTCTGTTTTGTAAATAGGTTCACTTGTACCACATTTTTTAGATTCAAGATATAAGTCATATTATATGATACTTATCTTTCTCTATCTGACTTACTTCACTTTGATTGATAATCTCTAGGTCCATTCATGTTGCTGCAAATGGCATTATTTCATTTTTTATGGCTGAGTAATATTCCATCGTATATGTGTACCACTACTTCTTTCTCCATTCATCTGTTAATGGACATTTAGGTTGCTTCCATGTCTTGGCTACTGTAAATAGTGCTGCTATAAATATTGAGGTGTATGTATCTTTTTGAAGTATGATTTTCTCTGAATATATGTCCAGGAGTGGGACTGCTGGGTCATATTGTAACTCTATTTTTAGTGATTTTAGGGAACCTTCATACTGTTCTCCATATTGGCTGTACGAATTTACATTCCTACCAACAGTGTAAAAGGTAGAATTTCTATTCTTAATACATAGTTCATAAATAAGATAAACAAAACTACAAAAATGGTAATGCATGGAACATCTGAGAAAAGAATAAAGAAACACCACTATCAATATGAATGTCATGGAAGAATTTTTAAGACAAAAAAATAGCTATCTTCAATAATTTTAAAAGTGCATGTTAAAATCAGACTTTTATAAAATTCAATTGAAAATGATGCAAAGATTGATAATTATTATTGGCAAAAATATGGTGAGATTGAACATCTCACACACATCAATTGGAATACATTTTCTGAAAATAAATAACAAATAAATATAAACAATAAATATATAACATATATATAACAAACATTCAGTAAAATGTTCATATAAGAATATGTATCTCACATATATAAATTGGAATAAATTTTTTGAAAATAAACATATAACAAGCATTCAGTAAAATTTTCATATCTGAGAGTTCTAAAACATCTACAAATTTGAGGATTTTATGAAGTAATACTTTGCCTTATTGATATGCATAAAATATTGTCCAATACACAGATGACCTCAAAAATCTTTAACAAGGACAATGATACCAAAAGCAATTGGTTGGGAACAATAAAGTCAGATTGAGGAGCAGCAGGTTTGTGGTAGTTGGCTGAACTCTTACTTTCTCAGTGAACACTCACATTGATTTATTTTATGCATTTAAATCTTTGATCTGTATGGTAATTAAGAAACATTATAAAATAGGGTAAGAGAAAGATAGGAAAACAGATAACTGGAGACAAATAATTGCAAATTAAATTTTTGAATTATGGTGCCATGATATGGTGATGCAGAAAAATCTTTCAAGCCAGAGGGAAAGCAGTTCATTTATCCTACAGGGATGGTTTACTCAAGCCATTGCCCTTCCATGCTCTGGTTCTTGGTGTGGTCTCCAGTGACATATGACTTTGGAGAGCACCGGGCAGGTTTGCCTGCCCCATACCTGGAATTTGCCTCCTGTTGTGCCAGTAATCCCTCTGCACTAAAATTAGCCAAGTTCCATTCCCTAAAGCCCTCTCAAGGGCTCAGCAGAATCTTTACACTCAAATATTTTGACCCATATTTATAAATCTGTATTTGCTATTGGCATATCTTAAATGGGAAGCTGCAGGTAAGTGAACCACTGCTATTTCATGTGTTCTTTGGCTTTTTCTCATCCATTTGGAGATGTAGATCCTGAAATTTCCATTGAAAGGATATAATGAACAGCATGGTCTAGTCTGTGCTACTAACTAACCTTGAGAATTTAGCAAGTCATTTTTCTTCTCTGAGCCTCAACTCTGCTGGAGTGACTTTGCATTAAAGTCTAAGACCATTTTTCATGCTGTGGTCACTCTACTTTTAGGATGAGAAATAAGATTTAAAATTAGACTATTTCCTTTTTTTTGGTAGGTTTTATTATTTTTTTAGTTGGAATATAATTGCTTTACAAGGTTGTATTAGTTTCTACTGTATAACAAAGTGAATCAGCTATATGAATACACATATTCCCTCCTTCTTGGAGTTTCACTTAAATGGAGTGAGTAAACAAGAGGTTTAAACATCTATAATTCCACTGACCAAAGAGAATTCACAAATTTTAAATGTTTACTTAAATAGGGTGTTCAAATGGCACAGCTAAGCAGTAGTAATGCCTTTTTGATTTCCTTATTCCCCTGCTTGTAAACTCTATCTAAAACAGGAACTTCTTAACCTGACATTTACCTAAAGCTGAAGTTATGATCCGAGTCTTCTGTCTACTTTTCCTATGTTCTCCCTTACCACTATTTCTATTTCAAGAAAGACATTCTGACTCTATCCAGACATTCCCTCTACTGTCGCATCTCTGTGTATTTTTTCTTTCTTTTTTTTTTTTTTGTGGTTTTTCCATTTACCATCTTTGTATTTGACAACATTATATAAATCTTTAGACTAGATTTTTGTTTTAAAAATATTTATTTATTTTGGCTGCATTGGGTCTTAGTTGCAGCATGGGAACCCTTAGTTGTGGCAAGTGGGATCTACTTCCCTGATCAGGGGTCCCCTGCATTGGGCGCAAGGAGTCTTAGCCACTGGACTACAGAGGAAGTCCTAGAGTAGATTTTCCAAAATTATTTCTCTAGTTAGCTTCTTACAAAAATATAAAAAGCCAAACAAAAACAGTTACACAGTTATTATACAAAATGTATTCTATAAAAATATGGAACGCTTCATGAATTTGCATGTCATCCTTGTTCAAGGCCCATTTTAGTTCCAATTTTAGTATATGTGCTGCCAAAGCGAGCACTCTGTATTTTCTTAATGTTTCTTCCCTCAGAAATGCATTATTTCTATCCCTCCCTGTTTCTGAGTTAAGAATACTTTCTAAATTTCAAGATACAGCTACTATTTATTTACATTCAAGATACTGTTATCTAGTATTCTTCTAGGCATTAGGCTAAAAGCCTTCTATACATTGTCTAATTTCATGCTTAAATCAACCCTCCAGGGGAAGTGTTGCTGTCCTCATTTTGCAATATTGAAAACTGTGATCTAGGACCATTGCCCACACCATACAGACTAGATTCAGAACAATTCAGATTTTTTAACCAGGAGATCACAGTTTATGAGTCCAAAATCCAAGGTATACTGGTGATGCTGGGAACATGCTTTCCTCTCTATCCAAGCTGGTTTTTATAGTGTTGGCAAAAGTTATGGCTATTGAGCACCATAGGTATCTGGAAGTAGAGATCCTAAAATGAATGAAATAGACTTCTCTCCTGGAGGTCTCACAGTTACTCATTCCTTCAAGGAGAAGGAATTTTTTCTCCTCCCAATAGCACTATATCTATAACGTTTTAGAGACAGGTATCACATTTTAAATTTATTTAAACTTTTTATTTTGTTCTTAATTTACAAAATGATTTTCTTATCTTTCCATCTAAAATAAGATACAAGAAGGTAGAGATATTACGTATTACTTCTTCACTATTTTTGTAGTTGCTAGTACTCTTTGTTTACATAAAATATTCTGAGAATAAATGATCACTGAATTGGAGTGAATGGAAAATTCACAAATGTATGCCTAGTGGTGGTTTGGTGGTTTAGTCGCTCGGTTGTGCTTGACTCTTGTGACCCCATGGACTGTAGCCTGCCAGTCTCCTCTGTCCAGGAGATTTCCCAGGCAAGAAGACTGGAGTGGGTTGCCATTTCCTTCTCCAGGGGATCTTCCTGACCCAGGAATGGAACCCAGTTCCCCTGTATTGCATGTATGCCTAGAATTATACTTAAAAATACCTAAAAATGTATGCTGAAGAACAATCCACTATGTCAGTTAAAAATCTAATATTTACATTTATAATGCTAGATATAAGATATATTACAGTGAATTTCCCATTTAGAAACGTTTCAGGTATGACAAACGAGAGTAAACTCTTCCCTATCTTAGGCTCATCGGCAACAGAATCTGCTTAGAATCATACAAAGGCTGGGAAAAAGTCATACCTATATGGCAACCGACTCCGTACTCTTGCCTGGAAAATCCCATGTATGGAGAAGCCTGGTAGGCTGCAGTCCATGGGGTCACTAGGAGTCGGACACAACTGAGCAACTTCACTTTCACTTTTCACTTTCATGCATTGGAGAAGGAAATGGCAACCCACTCCAGTGTTCTTGCCTGGAGAATTCCAGGGATGGGGGAGCCTGGTGGGCTGCCGTCTATGGGGTCGCACAGAGTCGGACATGACTGAAGCGACTTAACAGCAGCATATATTAATTTACATATTATGCTTAAAATATCTCAGTGAGGCAAACTGGGTATATTGTCATCATCTTCATTTTACTGCCAGGAAAATTAAAGTTGAGAGAGGTTAAGTAACTTTCTCCAGATCACATGTCCTAGTGCAAAACTAGTTAAGTTAAACGTGAATTGATAAGTGACCATTCTGTTATGGGATGTGAAGAGATGCATTCCAGGTGTCTTGTAAATGGCTAGCTTTTTTTAGTATCTTTTAAAATGCTTAAATATATGAAACATCTCTTTTATTTCCAAGGTTTTCAAATGTTGAGGCAGCTCTGTATTTTGATAGTGATTTTAAAACTTAAATCAGTATTTGTGATCTTCTCTTGAAACTTTTCATATGTATAAGAAATTACACTTTAGATAAGTACCCTGAGATTAATATTGATAATCACAGTCTGTTCTAGTCACCCTTCTATTTGTTTCCCCAGGGGACTATCATTTCTCTGGGTTTCCCAGAGACACATGATAGAAAGCTTTTCTTCCACATGTTTTCTAATCAGATGTAAGAAAAGCAGTAGGTCATTATCTTTATAATGTGCAGAACAGTGGTTTTTTTTTTTAACTTTTGATTTTGTATATAGAGTGTGTCAATTAACAATGTTGTGATATTTTCAAGTGAAAAGCAAAGGGGCTCAGTTGGACATGTACATGTATCCATTCTCCCCCAAACTGCCATCCCATCCAGGTTGCCACATAACACTGAGCAGAGTTCCGTGTGCTATACAGCAAGACACTGTTGTGTGTACACTTAAACAGCAGTGTGTACATGCCCATCACAAGCTCCTTGACGCTCCCTTCCCCCATCCTTCCCCTCTAGTAAGCTTAAGTTCGTTCTCTTAAGTCTGTGAGTCTGAGGAACAGTGTTTTCTATTTTGTCCCTTGCCCATGATTTAACATCCTTCTAGGATGAAAATCCTAAAGCAGGAAATATATGTCCAAGTTAGAGCTAACTCAAAAGGAAACGGAATATTTTCCCAGGGATATGATGGGAACTTGTACTCTTTTTTTTTGGGGATATAAATGAGCAATCTGTCACACCATGGAAACTCTAAATATCTGCCATGGGAATTTATCAGGTTTCCTACATAAATGCCACATATAATTATAAACTATAGAATATTTTGCATACATTATGGCTACTTTATATCACAGATGTGGCAAGTGAGGTTTAGAGAATTTCTGAAGATTGTTATTGTTTATACAGTTAGTTACTGAAAGAATAAAAATTCACTCCCAGTTTGGCAATATTGCCTCTACTCCCAGTTTTTAATTTTTGAGGACTGATGATTTGTGATTCTCATGAACTATAAATACCAGTGCTATGCTGTGTTTACAGAGAAGGCAATGGCACCCCACTCCAGTACTCTTGCTTGGAAAATCCCATGGACGGAGGAGCCTGGTAGGCTGCAATCCATGGGGTCGCTAAGAGTCAGACACGACTCAGCGACTTCACTTTTACCTTTCACTTTCATGCATTGGAGAAGGAAATGGCAACCCACTCCAGTGTTCTTGCCTGGAGAATCCCAGGGACGGGGGAGCCTGGTGGGCTGCCGTCTATGGGGTCGCACAGAGTCGGACACAGCTGAAGCGACTTAGCAGCAGCAGCATGCTGTGTTTTATGGTCTTGGTGTTTGATTATACCAGTACTTGATGTTCAAATGCTGGGTGTCCCGTAGAGCCACTTACAACCTTCTTCTTGTACTAAGTGATAGTGGCGAAAACTCCATTCCCCAGGGAAGCCAGAAGATACTGTCCTGGAGAAGCTTGTGGAGCCCACAGTGAACATGCCCATTTTCCTCAGCAGGCTCACTTGCCAGGCCACACCAAGCAGATGACCGCAGCAAACCATTCCCAGGTGACAGGTTTTGTCCTCCTGGGGCTCTGTCAGGTATGGGAGCTCCGGCTTTTCTTCTTTATCATCTTCTCAGTTGTGTATCTTATAACTGTGACTGGAAATCTCCTGATTGTGGCCGTAGTGACCTCTGACCCACGCCTGCACACAACCATGTACTTTCTCTTAGGCAATCTTTCTTTCCTGGATTTTTGCTACTCGTCCATCACGGCACCGAGGATGCTGGCTGACTTGCTCTCGCGGAAGCCTGTCATTTCCTTTGGTGGCTGCCTGACTCAGCTCTTCTTCTTCCACTTCATTGGAGGCATCAAGATCTTCCTGCTGACGGTCATGGCATATGACCGCTATGTTGCCATTTCCCAGCCCCTGCGCTATATGCTTATCATGAATCGGACAGTCTGTGGGCTCCTCGTGGCGGCCTCCTGGGTGGGGGGCTTCATCCACTCCATTGCACAGGTTGGACTGACTGTCCAGCTGCCATTCTGTGGGCCTGACAAGCTGGACAACTTTTACTGTGATGTGCCCCAGCTTATCAAGTTGGCCTGCACAGACACCTTTGTCTTAGAGCTTCTGATGGTGTCTAACAATGGTCTGGTGACCTTGATGTGTTTTCTGGTGCTCTTGGGATCCTACACAGCACTGCTAGTCATGCTCCGAAGCCACTCGAGGGAGGGCCGTAGCAAAGCCCTGTCCACCTGTGCCTCCCATATTGCCGTGGTCACCTTAATCTTTGTGCCTTGTGTCTATATCTATGCACGGCCATTTCGGACATTCCCCATGGACAAGGTGGTCTCTGTGCTGTACACAATGGTCACTCCCATGCTGAATCCTGCCATCTATACCCTGAGAAACAAAGAAGTGATCATGGCCATGAAGAAGCTGTGGAGGAGGCAAAAGGACCTTCTGGGTCCCCTGGAGCACTGACCTCCAGATGAGCAGAAGCAGGGAGCTGAGAATCTGAGCTATGCTTCAGTAGCAACCTGCCCGAGAAGACCCATGAAGTAGCCAGAGCTACGAGTACATCTACTGCTTCTTTACTGCTTTAACCTCAGCTAAGTTCTGCTGACCTGAACTTTTAACAAAGCTAGACAATGGAATCGAGGGCTTCCTTGGTGGTAAAGAATCTGCCTGCCAATGCAGGAGACATGGGTTAGATCCCTCATCTGTGAAGATACCGCATGCTATGGTGCAACTAAGCCCATGCACCACAATTATTGAGCCTGTGCTCCAGAGCCTTGGAGCTACAACTACTCAGCACACGTGCCACAACTATGGAAGCCCGAGTACCAACAAGAGAAGCCACTGCAAACAGAAGCCCATGCTCCACAACGAGAGAATAATCCCCATTCTCCACAACTAGAGAAAAGCCTGTGTGGCAACGGAGACCCAGCACAGCCAAAAACAAACAAACAAATAAATAAAAATTTTTAAAAAAGGAAGTGGAATTGAGAACTTCTCCCAAGTTTCCCCTAGAGAAAAAGCCTCCAGAGCTATTCAGAAATTATGTTTAGCTCCGATGGCACTTTCCCTTACGATGTTGGCCCTGCTGAGAACGTTCAAACTGCGGTATGCATGGAGGTGGTGCATCTGTGTTTTCTTTTCTGATTTTGCTTCTCGGACACAAAATACATTTGAGGAGCTCAAAATGATTCTAAACTTCCAGGAGACAGGAGGGATCTGTAGGTTAAAATAAATGTCAGAAGTCAAATCATGATTTCAGGAGGCTAATTGAATTTAATGTTGATGAAGAGAAAAGGAATCATCTTGGGCAAAGTTCTTTCTTCCTCACAGTTTCTTAAAGTCATCGTCACCTCCATCATTAAGTAGTATCTGTTAAGAGCTTACTGCGTGCCAGGCATTGCACCAAGTAATGTAGTTTTATTGTTTACTTTCATTCATTCAACATTCTTATAAGGTTGGTACCTTCTGCATTTCAAAAGTGAATCATTTGCAGGCTAGAGACATAAAATAATTTACTTAAAGCCCCAGAGCTCGTTTCTGAAATGTTTCTGTTTATTTAACTTTTGAGTCCAAGTTCTTGATAATATCTAAGACTCTCAGATATGAGAGCATATGAATGGCAACCACTCTAGTATTCTTGCCTGGAGAATCCCATGGACAGAGGAGCCTGGTGGGCTACAGTCCATGGGGTCACAGAGAGTCGGACACGACTGAGTGAAAATATCTGAAACCCAGGAAAGAATGCAAAATTGGGATATAAAGTGGGAAGAGAGATTATCCTCTGGTTGCTAAATAAAGAGTGGTATAAAATAATACATAAGCACCCCTACTAGCTCTACTTCAAATTAAGAAGGTGTGGAGAAATTATTATGGCCTTCTCCTTCATCATCTCTGTTTCCCCCCAGTACCCTATCTCCCTGATCCAGGTTCCCGCATTTCCTGTCACCAAGGTAATCAGTTGGCTTCTCATCTATGTCAGAAGACCTGTGAATTTTTAAACTCACTTCCATATCTAAGAATCAATTTGAAAACAAAGCAAAGCAATGCTTGTTTAACTTCTTGAATGTATTTAATCCATCAGTGATACTCTCCATGGATGTGGGATGAGATGAGGATGACATGTGTCTGTGATCTTAGCATTAAGTCATTATCCGTTGCTTAGTAAGTAAATTAATTAAATTAACTGACAGATTAACTTACTAAGTTGATTAAATTAAATTAGTAAGTAAATTACTGTAAGTGTAGTTCCCCTCCACAATAATAGGCAAACAGGGCCTAGATCATGGGTCAGACTTGAAAGAGGAAAGGCAAAGGATTAGAAAAAAGGAAGCTGGGATATTGTAAGAGAAGACATGACAACATAGAGCAAACAAACTCTTATAGAGCATGTATTTCAATGGAAAGAGAATTTCAGAATCAGGAGATGTTAAGTCAGAGTCCTCTTTCAATGCACCTTAATTTAGTAGCAAAAATCTAATTCTCTTTTTACTATATTCTGAACTTGTAGCAAACTTTAATTATACAAGTTATATGTGCAAATAGATTGTAGCTTCTCAACAATCAATGTAATTTTCCTAAAAGTGTCCTCTAGCCAATAGTAGGGAAAAATAGCTAAAATTTAGGCAAGTTTATTACACTTACTTTTATGTATAAAGTCAAATAATTCCTTAAAAGAAGTGGTCTTTTTTTTTTTTTTTTTCCAGAAAATAATTCAGTCCTTTAGAATTGTGGCCTCTCCTTCTTTCCAATTTTGTCCCTTAAAAAAAAATTCTTTATTTATGGCTGTGCTGGTTCTTCACTGCTGCATGGGCTATTCTCTAGTTGCAGTGCGCAGGCTTCTCATGGCGTGGCTTCTCTTATTGCGGAGCACAGGCTGCAGGGCATGCAGGCTTTAATAGTTGCTGTGCTCAGGCTCTAGAGCATGGGCTCAGTAGCTGTGGTGCATGGGTTTATTTACTCCACCACTGTGGGAGCTTCCCAGACCAGGGATCCTACCCGTGTCTCTTGCATTGGCAGGTGGATTCTTTACCACTTAGCCGCCGGGGAAGCCCTTTCATTTTGTAAAGTGACATCAAAGTGCACAAAGGAGGAGTGTAGTTTACTTGATCCCATGGTGATGAAGCGAGACAGGCCTCGCATGCACACGTTGTCCTCTGCTACAGAGTGGCTGAACCTGGACTGCTTTCTGTGTCCTCTGCTACAGAGTGGCTGAACCTGGACTGCTTTCTGGGCTTGTGACTGGACACCGGAATAACTCCACGTCTGAATGTTCTGCTGACCCTGATGCTGAAGTCTGTGACTAACAGGCTGACATTTGGTTTCTCTGTTCCGTCAGGCTGGGTGATGCTCCCATTGGAGCTTAGTCTCACCTAATCCCTGGTTTGGGTCATAGATCCCATTGAGTCTGTTGCTCTTTTTCCACCCATTCCTAGGCCAAGTTTTTCACCCCACAGAGCTTAATCATGTGACCCCTGGCCACTGTGAACCCCGGACACATTCACTTGCTGTCAGCTCAGACCCCAACTGAATCCCTCCTCGGCAGAATATGGGATCTTGGGGTCCATCCATTATCAGAAGGAAATTGAGGGTGCTTGAAAAGCTATATTGCCAGCCCATCCTTTGCTTTACTACCCTGGTTCTCTCAGATGACTTTAATGTGACCACATACCAGCTTGGTTTGTGGACAGCCTGTGGGACCAGCTCATTCAATGCCCTAAACGTGAGCAGGAAGAGGGCTTCTGCTCTTGGCATTCCCCTTAGTCTGTTCTCAGAGGCAATGCAGTGAAGGAATATGGAGACACCCCTCTGACCCTCTGCCTCCTCTACCTATGTATTCTTTTGTTTCCTTTCAATATTTTGCTCTTTCTCTTTCTGACCAGGACCTTCATAGGTGAAACTCTATATTCTGGTAAGTAATCAGGCCTAGATCCCAGTGTGTCAAAGAGACATTAAATAAAAACAGAAAATCCTTTTCACTCTGCCAAACTCAAGTTTCATGACTATTATCTTGATAAAAGATCAAAAGAATCAAAACTAATAGGTGTCTTCTTTGTTTCTGTGTTTTCTCTGTGTATCTATCTATGAGTCTTGTTGGGAAACCTTTGGATTAGAAAGATTAATGAAACCATGATTAAGGAGGGAATCTAAATGCTTCAGCTTATTGTTCATAGACTATTTTCCCTTTGCACTACTGATGGGTTCTTCTTTTTGTGAGTAGAATGGCAGAAGTTCTGGAAGAGTACAGAGATAATATGGGAAGCAAATGACTTACTCAGTGTTAGCATGTCTATTGGCATATGCTAAGAGTTCAGGTAGAATTTACTTGCATTGGCTTCCCAGGTAGTGCCAGTGGTAAGGAACCCGCCTGCAAATACAGGAGACATAAATGACCTGGGTTTGATCCCTGGGTTGGGCAGATCCCCTGTAGGAGGGCATGGCACCCCACTCTCATATTCTTGCCTGGCCAGAGGAGACTGGTGGGCTACAGTCCGTAGGGATGCAAAGAGTCGAACATGACTGAAGCGATTTAGCACACAATGACTTGCACTTAAATTTAGGAGGCTGAGAAAACTAAAGATATTTTAATAATGTATGAAACGAGTTGCCAGTCCAGGTTCGATGCACGATACTGGATGCTTGGGGCTGGTGCACTGGGATGACCCAGAGGGATGGAATGGGGAGGGAGGAGGGAGGAGGGTTCAGGATGGGGAACACATGTATACCTGTGGCGGATTCATTTTGATATTTGGCAAAATTAATACAATTATGTAAAGTTTAAAAATAAAATAAAATTAAAAAACAAACAAACAAACAAAAAACAGTGTTTTGAAGATACTTGACAGATGTGGTATGTCTATCATTTCTTTCTTCTAGGAGGGGAGTGTTGGGGGATGTATTTTCTAGCATTAGCTGAAATAATTAGTATAGCACAATTGGGAAAGCAATAAGCAGCATGTTGACACCCTCCTCTTACTGTTCCTACAAAAATCCTCAATAACCCTTGTTCCCATAATAGATTGTTATGGCTGAAGTTGCCCAAAGGGTTGTGATAGTATTTGGAACTTAGAACAGTGAGTTGTTCTCGAAACAGACTAAATGTCTATGCCATTCAGCATATTCAACTTAAGAGCCTGCCATGTCCAGAGTGCCTGCTGGTTTTTCAGATGAGTTGCCTGAGACAAGGAGAATATTTCTGGTCTTTCCTGTAATATGCAGGAGTCTTCCCACAATGTCTACTTACACATATTTATACATAGTGTCAGACATGACATAAATTTGTCTCTTATCTATTTCTTTCTATTTGTCTATCATGTATTTTTATCTATCAATGTTCTTACCAAAATATGATGCTAACAATGATGCTTGCAATCATAATGTGTTAGTAAAGGTGTGTTTGAATAGACCTCAGATGTAATTGAGGTTCTTTCAGAGTCATACAGAGTCATAGATTGCTAGAGCTGAAAGGATATTAAAAATTATCTAATCTATGGTTCTAGAGATAGGCTTAAGTGCTCCATAAACAATTTGAAATTATATACTAGGTTTTATGTCTGTATAAATTATTTGGAGTGAAGAGGGTATATAGATTTAAAAAGAGATTCTCAAACAGATGCATAATTCCTCCAAATAGTAAAAACCATCTGATTCAGTTCTTTTATTTTACACATGAGGAAAATAAGGAAAATGAGAAAATCATTTGTTCAAGTGCACTGAGCAAGTAAGTTGGAACAATAGGAACACTGATCTTCTTTCTGGTTCTATACTCCCACCCCCTGCCCCCACCACCTCAAATTGCACTTCCTAAAAATAGTAAGAACAGAGCTTCATTGATTGGCTCCTACTTATCTTTCCATTCTCAGGCCTTCCTTCTCTTTGCCCCAAGTCTATCATGTTGTGTATCTTTCATTTTCCTGAATATGCTTGGAGCACCTCTGGGACTGTGTACCTGCAGAAGTGTTATAGGGACCACCCAACACCCCTCTTAACCTGGCGTACTTCTCTGTGATCTAAGGTGAGATAACACCTCAGGAAGTGTTCACTGTCCCTTTCCCTCTGTGTTAAGTGCCCTTCTCTTCTTTTTCCCATAGAATCCTTGCCTTTCACATTGTAATGCTTAGAACTGCTGTGGTTTCCTTTTACTACCCTGGTTCTACTATAGACTGCAAGATCTGTGGGCAGGAAGAGTATTTATCAACTCTCTTCTAAATTACATGTGTACTGTTCATTTCTCTCAACCGCCATTGTCAAGTCTAAAGTATTACCTAGCCCATCTGTTGTGGTTACCTAGTTAATTCTTGAAAATCCACGTTTGCCTCCCTCTAATCAATGGCTCCCACAATGCAGATTGATCTTTTAAAATATGATGTGAGCAGTCCCTTGTTTAAAACTCTTCAAAGGTTTTACATGTCTTTTAAAAAGAAAGAAAGATGCCTATAAATTTTATTGATAAGATCTTGTCTGCACTGACCTCAACCCACCTCCCCAGTTCCACTCCTTTACAATATTTGTTTCTCTCAGCCACTTCTTTCTTTGCAAATACTGCTCACTTTCTCTGAATGCTCCTCTATTAATTTTTCCTGGTTAACCCCTTCTCGATCTCAGGCCTCAGTTTAAAGATCACTTCCTCAGAGATGTGGTGTTCTTTGATCTTTAATCCAAATTATTTGTCTTTATTACTCTCTTACAAAACTCAGCCCTTTTCTCAAAAGCATTCTTCACAACTTACAACTACATATTGACTTATGCATTTAAGATTTTTTTTTGTCAACCACCCCGATGATACTATAAATTCTACCACAGTGAAGCTATGTCTTCCTTGTTTTCTACAGTATCCCCCAAGGCTTCGTGCAGAGCCTAGATCAGGGAGCAGCAGCAGAGGTGGTTCTGGTGCAGCAGTGAGGAGTCGTTTAGTCTCAGCTTTGTGCACAGCCTGACCCTAGCCTTGCCCAGTCATGTGGGCAAGTGTGTCTTTAAAAATGTGTGCCCTAGACATCTCCCTTGGCTCACCCTAGTCCTATCCCTACCTAGTTTAGTGCCTAAAACATATTATTTAATAATATTTCTTAAATACATGGTTATCCCCATATTTGGAGTCTATTAGGTAGAATTTGACTTGGGAATTAGAAATAGCTAAATATTTCTTGAGAGTCCCCTGGACAGCAAGGAGATCAAACCAGTCAATCCAAAGGAAATCAACCCTGAATATTCACTGGAAGTACTGATGCTGAAGCTGAAGCTCCAGTCCGTTGGCCACCTGATACGAAGAGCTGACTCACTGGAAAAGACCCTGATGCTGGGAAAGATTGAAGGCAGGAGGAAAAGGGGATGACAGAGGGTGAGATGGTTGGATGGCATCACTGACTCGATGGACATGAATTTGAGCAAGCTCTGGGATATGGTGAAGGACAGGGAAGCCTTGTGTGCTGTGGTCCATGGGATCAGAAAGAGTCAGACATAATTGAGTGACTGAACAACAACAATAAATAGTTTTTTGGTCTCAGCATTTTTCCTATGTGAGATTGTTTCAGGAGCTGCTAGTCACATAAAGAGTATAACACAAGAGAATCAAACAGCTAATAAACATTTGTTATGACAGCCAGAATTTGATTTTCTGATACGGGGATCCTGGGTAATCTTATTTGTCATATCCAGTCTAGATGCAAGGCCTCAGAAGGTATCTTACTCCCCTCTAAGCTGCAAATCTGAATCTCCATATTTTAGCATTTCTGTTTGGCTTTATGACCTACCATCTTGAAGCAGTAATAGGTGTGCTTAAGCACACACGTGTGCAGAAAAAGAGGAGCAGTCTCTGTGAATGGAGGCTACATGTTTAAGCACCTCAAAAGAAACATGTCATCACCAGAAGTTTGAAACTTGACCAAATGGATCAGTTTTCTTTGTGTGAAGATTCAAGGGAGGAAAGCAAAGGCTGATCTCCACATTGCATGTTTATGAAGACCTATTTCATTATCTGAGAAACGTACAAGGTATTGCCTCTGTGACCTGAACTTCAATTATTTGCCCACTCTAGTAGGAATATTTCCTTTTACACGTGACCCTCATGGTGTTTCGCAGCCATGGGTCAGTTCCACCTGAGGGCATCTCTCAGGGCTCACTTCACCTTCTCATTGCAGAGGCTGAAGATGAATGGTTTCAGGAGGGGCATGATGATATAGTTCAGAACCGAGGCCCCTTTGTTGAACAGCATGGACTGAGTCTCTGGCAGATGGATGTCGAGAAAAATGGAGCTGCTGTAAGAGATGATCACCACTGTAAGGTGTGAAGCACAAATGAAGAACGCTTTCTTTCACTCAGCAGTTGTTCCTGAGAACGGTGGAAAGAATGCAGGTATAGGGAACTGAGGTCAGTGCCAGCGAGCCCAGCAACACTGACATGGATAGCACGAAAGCCAGCAGCCCCAGTAGGCAAATGTCTCCACAGGAGAGCCTCAGGAAGGGCCCAAGGTGACAAGAGAAGTGGACAATACCACTGGGGCCACAGAGTGGTAGGCTGACCATGAGGACGGAGTGGCAAAGGACACAGGGAAACCCAGCTAGCCAGGAGGCCAAGTTGGGAACCGACATGACCACTCATCAGGGTCTCATAGCAGAATGGGTCTACAGATTGCCAGGAAACGATCCAGAGACATGACAGCTGAGAGGAAGAAGTCGGTGGTGCCTAGGAGGAAGTAGAGGTAGGACTGGATGATGCAGCTGGCGAATGAGATGGAGCGGTCCCCTGGGAGGATGACAAGCATCTTGGGAACCACAACAGACATGAGCAGCAGCTCCAGGAAGGACAGGTTCCACAGGAAGGAGGACACCTGTGTGTGCAGGCCTTGGTCCATCCAGCTGAATCCAGTGATGAGTGGGTTGCCTGTGGTAGTTACAATGTAGACCACCAGTGGCCTTAAGAAAATAGGAACTGCAGAATATTGCTTTTGGGGAAGCCCAGGGGGACAAACTCTGCTACCTGAGTCCAGTTTTTAGGGCTCATTTCCAGTCATCCGCAGGGTAAATGGAACAGAAATTCATAACTGGTCCACAGCTACCAATCCTTCAATCAATCAATGACATAATATCGCATGCCTAGCAATTTCTTATATTCTGACACTTAATCTGTATTTCTGCCTGTGGGTTACTTACAAAAAGAGAAACAGATTGTGATAGCAACCAGAATACCAGTAATAACACAGATGATATTGAGCACCAATCACTTATTAGGAAATTTACAGCCAGTATCTCCTCTCTCATCTGCCCTTAAAGACAGGTAGTGCTGTGCTCATCTTGCAGATAAGGAAAGGATGACTGAGGTTTAAGGAACTCTTTTATGATCACTCAGAGTCAGAGGCACGATTTCATGCCAAGTCTCTGGCTCCAGTACACATACTACTGGACCTATTTCACTGAAGCTGGGGATAACATGAGTACTGTGGGTTTAGGGGAATCCAGAAGAGTAGAGGGGTCAGAGAACACCTTACAGAATAAATGCACCTTGAACAAAATCTTATTGGTATTAAGAACTCTTCTTTTAGTGTTTGCAGTCCTTCTGTGTCCTGGCTTAATATAAAAATAATAGAATAAAAGTTTGGGTTTTCAGTGTCTTTACAGATTTTTTTTCTTAATCAGCCAGAGAGCCACATTGGATTGGGCTGTTCAGAGCCCCTATCCTGTCATAAGGTTTTTTTTTTAAACCAAGACTTCCCTCTTTAGGTTAGAAATCATCCCTCTTCCTAACCTAAAGAGAGAAGTCTTGGTTAAAAAAAAAATCAACAACAATGACAAAAAATGTTGGCTCAGTGGTAAAGAATCCATCTGTCAGTGCAGGAGATCTAAGAGATGTAGGTTCAACCCCTGGGTCAGGAAGATACCCCAGAGAAGGAAATGGCAACCCAGTCCAGTATTCTTGCCTGGAGAATTCCATGGACAGAGGAGCCTGGTGGGCTACAGGCCACGGGGTTGCAAAGAGTTGGACATGACTGAGTGACTGAGCATGCACTTGTGCATGCTTCAATAAAGCTGGAAAAACAAGTCTACTTTTTTTAGCCCAAGGACAGGAAAAGGGCAGCCAAGTGAGATAGAAAATTTTAGTACAATAACCACCATACCATAGACCAACCCCAGGGAAAACCTGTAGCTCCCCCTCCATGACAGCAAAGTTCAAATAAAAATCCATAGACTGCCTCCCTCACAGGATATAATGATTGCCCCAATACTTTCTCTGGTGGTAGAATCAGAGAATGCTATGTAGAGTCAGGGCTTTGACTCTTGCTGGGTGACAAGAGCTCCCTACGTGGTGTGAGCGGAGGCCATTGAGGGAGCCTGAACTTCCATCAATACCCGTCAGTAATGAGAGAGTCCTTGTCCTCCATGAGGTCATGTCAGAGGAGGACTTAAGGGGAATCAAGCCTCTTATCATTGTCCGCTTGCAATGACTGACACCCTATTGCCTGTTGGCTCAGATGGTAAAGCATTTGCCTGCAATTCAGGAGACCCAGGTTCAACCCCTGGGTAGGGAAGATACCCTGAATAAGGGAATGACAACCCACTCCAGCATTCTTGCATGGATAATCCCATGAACAGTGGAGCCTGGCAGGCTACAGTCCATGGGGTTGCAAAAAGTTGGACATGACTGAGTGACTAATCCACACACCCTTGCCTGTCAGATGAGACCATGAGGGGAAGCAAAATAACAACCCTCACTCAGCAGTGAGAGGACTTGTTCCTCCAGGCAGAGCAATATCAAAGAAAAGTAGCTAAACAAAAGGTTTAAATAAAATCTAAAGTCTCATAATATAATTTGCAAAGTGCCCAGGTTTCAAAAAAAAATCACTTTTTATATGAAGAATAAAGAAGATCTCAAATTCAGTGCAAAAAGGACAAGAAATACATGTTACATGACAGAGATGTTAGAATTATTTGACAAAGATTTCAAAGCAGCCATTGTAGAAATTCTTCACTGAGCAATTACAAGCACGTGAAACAAATTTTTAAAAAAGAAAACCTCAGCCAAAAAATAGAAGATACAATGTTATACTGTGTATGCTTCTATTAAATAATATAACATAAATCTTGAAATGATAAATTTATAGAAAAGGAGAACCTGGTCGGTCATGGTTGCCAAAGGTTTAGAGAAGAATAGGATAGAAAGAAAGTGGGTGTGGCTTTGAAAGGAAAAATGGGTGTGATGGTTGGATGGCATCACTGACTCAATGGGCATGAGTTTGAGTAAACTTTGGGAGTTGGTGATGGACAGGGAGGCCTGGTGTGCTGCAGTCCATGGGGTCGCAAAGAGTCGGACACGACTGAACAACTGAGGAGGGAAAAAGTGGGTGTCGAAGGGAACATGAAGAAGCCTTGTGGCAATGGTAGAAACAGTCAGTATTTTGACTGAATCAATATCAATGACATAGCTGTGATATTTAAAAAAAATTAGCAGCAGTCATCTGTATAAAATTAGTATCTGATAACTTGCTTTATTTTGCTTAAAAATTATAATATAACCTCAGTTATACATTTAATTTTGAAAACATATTAGTTAATATTTCTGGGTGATTGTAGCTTGTTAGCTTAGTGTCACATAATCCTGCCAATTAAAAATCCACTTAGTTAAAATACATCTTTATGTTTTATGCATCTTTATGGTATAGTATAAATTTTTTATTACCACTGATTTTGACAAGTTAGAACATATTGGGGTTGAGATACTTAAAAAGGAGTCAAGAATGAATAAAACTGAATGTATAATTTTTATGAATATTTCCACTATTTTCTGAATTTTTCTTCTGCTTGTAGTAACACTACAGTTTATCCAAACATCTAGGCTACTATTTTTTGGTCTTCTATCATCTTTGTGAGAAGTCCTGATGAATCTTTCCTTGGAATATATCTCAGTGAGAGGGTGACCATTTGAGAGTTACACCTGAATTAGGCTAACCTGATGGTTATGGAGAGAGAAGAAAGAAAGGGAATGAGAATTTTGCTGTGTAAGTACAAGCTCAGAATTGCTCTATATTAATTCCATGTTTGCTTGAATGATTTTTCAACTCTAGTGTAGAACCCTGGCATATAATTCTTCTTGCAATGTGATTTGATATACTATAAAATTAGAGGAAGTATTTCTGTCTATTGTATTGCCTAAAAAAGATTTTTTAACTTTCCATAGAAAACACATTTTAATAAAGTCCCAAGTTCTTTATCATTGCTGAGGTCAAGGAATGTCTACCTTGTGGGATAGAGTTCAACTTTGGCTTGAGGAATTTTTGGTCCCCTAGTAATTGTGAAGGGTCTGAGAAAAATGATTGGGACTCATTTTAGTGAAGATTGGGTTTAAGAGATTATTCTAAGTATAATACTCACAATTTGGGGAATTTCCCAAGTATTCTTCTACCCTCTGTTCTTTTTCTCTTTACTTTCTCTTATTTAGTTTACTTAACCCCATGGCTTTAATCTCTATGGAAACAATCCTCAAACCTTCTCATGTTCTGACCTTTCTTCTTACTTTTAGCCTTTGTTGTTCAGCCACTAAGTCATATCAGACTCTTTACCACCCCATGGACTGCAGCACACCAGGCTTCCCTGTGTTGAACTATCTCCCAGAGTTTGCTCAAACTCATGTCCATTGAGTCGATGATGCCATCCAACAAAGTGCTTTAGCTTTAGTTAGGCATTTGCCCAATTGTACACTTTTACTTGGATGTCCCCTGGTGGCTCAGCTGGTAAAGAATCCGCCTGCAATGCGGGAGACCTGAGTTCTATCCCTGGGTTGGGAAGATCCCCTGGAGAAGGGAAAGGCTACCCACTCCAGTATTCTGGCCCAGAGAATTGCATGGACATGTTAGTCCATCTGAAAGAGATGGGAATACCAGACCACCTGACCTGCCCTTTGAGAAATCTGTATACAGGTCAGGAAACAACAGTTAGAACTGGACATGGAACAACAGACTGGTTCCAAATAGGAAAAAGAGTACGTCAAGGCTGTATATTGTCACTGTGCTTATTTAATGTATATGCAGAGTACATCACAAAAAACCCTGGGCTGGATGAAGCACAAGCTGGAATCAAGATTGCAGGGAGAAATATCAATAACCTCAGATACGCAGATGACACCACCCTTATGGCAGAATGTGAAGAAGAACTAAAGAGCCTCTTGATGAAAGTGAAAGAGGAGAGTGAAAAAGTTGGGTTAAAACTCAACATTCAGAAAACTAAGATCATGGCATCTGGTCCCATCACATCATGGCAAATATATGGAGAAACAGTGGAAACACTGACAGATTTTATTTTCTTGGGCTCCAATGTCACTGCAGATGGTGACTACAGCCATGAAATAAAAAGATGCTTACTCCTTGGAAGGAAAGTTATGACCAACCTAGACAGCATATTGAAAAGCAAAGACATTACTTTGCCAACAAAGGTCAATATAGTCAAAGGCTATGGTTTTTCCAGTAGTCATGTATGGATGTGAGAGTTGGACTATAAAGAGAGCTGAGCACCAAAGAATTGATGCTTTTGAACTGTGGTGTTGTAGAAGACTCTTGAGAGTCCCTTGGACTGCAAAGGAGATCCAACCAGTCCATCCTAAAGGCAATCAGTCCTGGGTGTTCATTGGAAGGACTGATGTTGAAGCTGAAACTCCAATATTTTGGCCACTTGATCTGAAGAGCTGACTCATTTGAAAAGACCCTGATGTTGGGAAAGATTGAAGGCCGGAGGAAAAGGGGATGACAGAGGATGAGATGGTTGGATGTCATCACCGACTCAATGGACACGAGTTTGAGTAAACTCTGGGAGTTGGTGATGGACAGGGAGGCCTGGTGTGATGATTCATGGGGTCGAAAAGATTCGGACATGACTGAGCAACTGAACTGAACTGACTGACAGTTTTAATAGCTTCCTGTTGCAGACCTGCCTCCAGTCTTCCTTACTCTACTCTGTTCCTGCCAGTGCCCACGTTATTACTTTCTAAGTCGGCATTTTGATTATTTCAAACCTGTGTCAAAAAAGAAATGATTTTGAATGGTTCCTAATGATCTCCCTAATGAGCTGACCTTGATTTGAGCATTTGGAAGCTTCCTGTGTTGATCCAAAACTGCCTTCTGATCTGAGTCTATGCTGCAGACTTCTGAGAAGAGGCACTGGGGCCTCTGTAAGAGCCATGGAAGCCGTCTGTGTGACATTCAGGGAGGACAGAAACTTGTATTTTCTCTGAGTTCAGTAACATTGATCTACAAGGCTTATAGATGGCCACTAAGACTTTACCCATGACCTTCACTACCTCACTGGTGTTTGTCCAGTCCTACACTCAGGCCTACGAGGAAAATCACTGATACTATATAAGCCTTTGCCCATGGGGCAGTACTTCTGTAGTGGTATCCAGTCTTGGTCCCCAGGGAAATGAGGAAAGGGGTTCTCATTCATTCACTTTTATTAAATGAATATTTATATAATACCTACTGTATATGTGTGGTTTTACTCTAAGTTGCTACAAAAACAGTACTGAACAAAACAGACAAAATCTCTGCCCTTATGGAACTTAGGTTCAAATGCATGTGAATGTATGTGTTTGTGCTGTGAGAAGACACACCAAATAAACAAATAAGTGACTAGTGTTTCTTAAGAGCTGTGGATGCAGGAAAAGTCACTGCTTTTCCACTTGAGGATGTGCTCCATTTGGCAACAAACCAAAATGTATGCAAAATGGGTTACTTCCAATACACACTGTTATTCTAGTGAACTCCTCTTAAATGCAGAGTGGGTAATTTTTCTTTCTTACAAATCATATCTCTGGGGAAAACACAATGAAAACCTAAGACTTCTTAATCAGGTCCCTAGGATTTCCCAATTCACAATAACCCCTGGGTCATATTAGCAGGTGGCTCCCTGGGCACCAGCAGATGCTATTTCCACCCCCTGGACTGGAGAGGACACTCTGGCAGAGCCAGCATCAGAAATCATGACCTGTAACTCATGTCACCTTAGAGCCTGGTGTACTGAGGTCTGTGCTCTGACTCTCTCAGTCCAAAACGCACTCAAAACAAAAACAACAGCAAAGAAGACGAATCCCTGTTCTGGGCTGTTCATCTCTAAAATTCATCAGAACCACTTGAGAATAAGGAAGCAGAGTTAGCAAGTCCCAACACTGAAGTTTCTGTGCAGAAGGGTGAGTGTTGAATCTTATCTGTCCAGTTACTCATCTTCCAAACCTCATCTGTGGAAGCCAAGGATCCCCTGAAATGACAGCTTTCCTTCTGCTGAGATGACCACTGATCATTGGGTCTGGTAAGCTGTCAGAGCAGAAGTAGAGCAGAGATGCTGTTGTCATGAGGCTAAGGGTCACTGAATCTTACCCTGTAGAACTTGCCCGTTAGTGTTTTTAATACACATCTTTAAAAATTCCCTCAGCCTTTATACAAAGAAGAAGAAGAAAAAAAAAGACACAGAGGGGTGGGCTGGGGTTCATTCTCACATTCTGGGTCTCAGCCTCATTAGAGTGGGACTGGGTGGAGAGAGCAGGGTACTCATTTTAATGTTACCCTCTGTCCTGTTCCCACAGGTATGTCCTAGGGAAGAATGGCCCCAGGGAACGAATCTTCAGTGACTGAGTTTATCCTGCTGGGTTTAACACAGCAGCCAGGACTCCAGCTGCCTCTCTTTTTCATTTTCTTAGCAGTTTATGCGGTCACTGTGGTGGGGAACGTTGGCTTGATTATTCTTATTGGTCTGAACCCTCACCTGCACACTCCCATGTACTACTTTCTCTTCAACCTTTCCTTCATTGATCTCTGCAACTCCTCTGTCATTATCCCTAAAATGCTGATGAGTTTTGTAAGCCAGAACATCATCTCTTATGCAGAGTGCATGACTCAGCTCTGCTTCTTCTCCTTCTTTGTTATTGATGAGTGCTTTATTTTGACATCAATGGCCTATGACCGATACGTGGCCATCTGTAAGCCCCTGCTGTACAAGTTCTCCATGTCCCATCAGGTCTGCCTCATGCTGACAGTGGGTGTATATGCGATGGGGCTTGGGGGTGCCATGGCCCACACTGGGTGCATGCTGCGACTCTCCTTCTGCGATGGAAACATCATCAATCACTACATGTGTGACATCCCTCCTCTCCTCCAGCTCTCCTGCACAAGCACCTCCATCAATGAGCTGGTGGTTTTCATCGTGGTGGGTGTCAATGTCATAGTGCCCAGTGTCACCGTCTCCGTTTCTTACACCTTGATCCTCTCCAACATCCTCCACATCCGTTCTGCAGAGGGCAGGTCCAAAGCCTTCAGTACCTGCAGCTCCCACATAATTGCGGTTTCTCTTTTCTTTGGATCAGCAACATTCATGTATCTCAAGCCTTTTCCTGCTGGGTCTCTGGATGAAGATAAAGTGTCCACAGTCTTTTACACCATTGTGGGGCCAATGGTGAATCCTTTCATCTACAGTCTGAGGAATAAAGATGTCCAAGTTGCACTGAGTAAGACTATTAGGAAAAGGGTGTTCTGAATAGAAATTGTGTTAGCTGTTGATGTCAAATTTTAGTAAGGGCACACAATGTATGATGATATGGAGAAAAGAATTAAAATAAAAAAGCAGGTGATTTAAATAAAAAGAGCAGCAAAGTTTTTTTATGAAAACCACTTTATAAGAAAAGACAGTATAAAGAAGAGGAGAATCAGGCATTCATCCTTTCATAGAAAGTTAGGAAAGTACTGGGTTGGACAAAAAGTCCAACCCTATAATTCATTCTGTCATGCTCCAGCTTATTTTCAGAGATTATAAGGTTTTAAGTAGAAAAAAGTGAATGGTGATGAATCCAGAAACAGTAAGGTTGTGAGATTTTTGACTAAGGTATGTCCAGAACTCCTGTGAAGCTTTGTCAAGGACATTTGGACTTTGTGGACTTCAGATTCAGTAAGTTACTCATTTATTTAATAAACCTCTGTTGAAAGTGCTGGAGAGGATTTTGTCTGGTAGATTCCTTTGTTTCTCAGAAAAGAAGACTAGGAAAATACTTCTCACTATTGTCTCTATCTTCTCAATTTAGTCTTAAGAGAACATGGTAAAGGGAGATTGTTTTTTGATCTCAGTTCAAGGACAAAAAAACTCAGATAACCATTTATAGAAGTCAGGAATGAAAAAGGTAATGTTTTATTTTATGTAAAATATATCTATTCTGCATACGGTAATGTGTATATTTCCATGTTTCTCTCAATTTGTCCCACCCTCTCCTTCCCCTACTGTGTCAACAAGGCTGTTCTCATGTCTGCATCTCCACTGCTGCCATGAAAAGAGGTTCATCAGTACCATCTTTCTAGATTCCATATGATGTGTTAATGCACAATATTTGTCTTTCTCTTTCTAACTTACTTCACTCTGTATAACAGGCTCTAGGTTCATCCACTTTATTAAGACTGACTCAAATGCATTCTTTTTTTTTTTTATAGCTGAGTAATATTCTATTGTATATAAACGTACCACTATTTCTGTATCCATTCATCTGTCGATGGGCATCTAGGTTACTTCCACGTCCTAGCTACTGTAAAAAGTGCTGTCATGAACATTGGGGTACATGTGTCTCTTTCAGTTAGATTTTCAAAGGGTATATGCCCAGTATTCATAGTTACTTATATTTTTACTACAATGCTGCTATATAGTTTTACTACAATGATTCAGGTGTCCTGGGGTAACTGAAGGTCACTGATACTTTTAAAGAAGGAAGGGACTCCTGCATCGAAAGTGATTATGGGCTGCCTGTGCCCTGGTCATCGATACTGCAGGGAGAGGAGTCTCTGAAAGACCTGTCCCCGTGTTTGAAGGGCCCAGCCGTCCCTTCCAAACCCTGGAGCTTTCACGCACTAGTTTTTTTTCTCCTGCCATTCCCTTAAGAGCTTAGACCTTGTCTGGTCCCTGGACTTGCAGGGGTTCACTTTGTCTTTGAAGTTTGGGGGCCTCTTGGCAGAAACCAGTCAACACATTTATACTTAGTCTTCACATTGGAATAAGTTCATGTAGTGCAAAAAAGCATGGGGTGGGGAGGAAGGGCTGTAAACCGTGGCTTCTGCTCTGTGGACTTAACAGGAGTGGAGGACAACCTGTAATGTATTATTCAAGACAGCCCGTGACTGACGCGCTTATTGGTGTGGCTGACAGAGTCACCAGCCCTGCCATCAGCAGAGGGCTGACGACCTGCCTTTTGAAAAAAAAAAATTAAAAAAAAATAAAATAAAGAAGGAAGGGAGAGTTGTGTGCTTCCAGAACTTATCCTCCAGTTGTGTATATGTCCAAATTAGAGGGAGTATGTGAGAAAAGCTAGAATTGTTACTGGAATCATTACATTTCAGCATATAGTTCAATAAAAACCTCAAAAGTACCTGAACTTGTGTGGTGGCTAAGGGAAAAGGATGGAAGTCAGTGTGGCTGTCGACCCTAATGCTGAGCATGTGAGAAACGTGAGAAACACTCGGAAGGCTTTCACCAGAGAACAATGTAACTTACAGAGTTATTTATGCAGTGCCTACTGTGTGAGTTAAAGTCGCTCAGTTGTGTCCAACTCTTTGTCACCCCCATGGACTACACAGTCCATGGAATTCTCCAGGCCAGAATACCGGAGTGGGTAGCCATTCCCTTCTCCAGGGGATCTTCCCAACCCAGGGATCGAACCCAGGTCTCCCACATTGCAGGTGTATTCTTTACCAGCTGAGCCACAAGGGAAGTCCCTGCACTATTCACAGCAGCACAAGAGAAGTGGTAAATAAGACAGAAGAGATGTTAGTCCTCATTTATAATTTATAAGGATACACAGGAATTAAAGAGAAAAATGGTGAGTGTTATGATGGAGGATTTACAGAAAGTTTGGAGAACATATATGGAGACGGCTGGCATTATTTGACTGTATACTACATGCCAGGTTACTGTTCTAACCATTTTTTTTTGTATTTTTTTTCATTTAATCATCAAGATAACCCAATGAAGGAGATGTTATTATTATCATCAATATTTTAGGAATTATGAACCTGAGGCATGGAGAGTTAATCAACGTGTCCAAGTTAGTAAGCATGGGGGTAGGCCTCAAACTCATACCCTCTAACTCTATAGTCCCCACTCTTTTCTACTATGAGAAATGATTCATGACCTCAGTTAATGAAATAATATATTTAAGGACCCAGCTGGAATCTTAGGTAGATATTTCCAGTAGGTGTTTAAAATGTAAAAAATTTAGTAGGGAGAAAGGCATTTAGCATTTTCTTTTTGAGATAATCCATGAGAGACAACAAGTGAAGTGAATTACTAGAGGGTTTGTAAAATTTCAAGTAAAGATGTGAAGAAACCCCTAGGTAGACTCTGGAAAATTTCCTCTTAGGATCTGGGAAGACACAGAGAAAGAACCTGTACAATAGATTTTTCTAAGGTGATGACGGTAGTAATATGGGAGCTTACTTTTGCCTCTGCCTTGGGGATGTACAATCCCTGGAGTGATGTGTAAACTGGATTAAAACATTGAGTCCCTAAGGACTTAGATAGAGAACATGGTAAATGTAACTCCCTTACTTCTTTTTTACATATAGAATCTAATCCCTGGGGAGAGACTGAGCAAGCTTCCACCCTGTTTATAACCAAGTGCACTATATCATTAAGCTCACAGTCCATCTTCTGTTTATTATCAAGTGGCAAACCTGATAACAACGCTGTGAAATTTTCCTTGCTGAGTGAGAAGACTCAAAGTCATAATTAGAAATTAATATATGTAGTTCAGAAAGATTTCCAGGGCATAATCTGAAATTAAGTCTGGCTGCTCTGATTTTTCATTTTAGAATCAAATGAACCAGAGCCTCAGACCTGACACTGCCTTTCCAGGACAAACACCAAGGGAGAACTCTAAGGTTTCTGGCCACATAAGGGTGAGTGTCTGAATTCTGTTGACATCAGATCTGCCACTTTCCTGTCTCCCCTTCCCCACACCATTTTGTGCAGTCATGAGATTCAAGTGAAACTCTTAGGAGACTATATTGAAGGGATCAGAGAGTGTTCAGAGGTTAGGAGGTGCAGAAATATCTCAGTCAGTAAGTTCCTTTTCTATGGACAGACTCTCACTCTTCTACTTGGGCAATAACTAAACCTCCTCTAGCCTTTGGTCCCTTAGTTTTTGGTTAGAGACAACCTTCTTGGTTCCAACTCACACCAGATCTAATCTGCACCAGAAGCCAGCACCATGTAGCTGGGGTCTCTGCCTACAATTTTGCTGATGAGAAGGCTCAAGTGAATGAAGAAAAGGTGAAGTTAGAGAAGGACTTTCTAACTTGATCCCTCTCTCTTATCTCTTCGTTTTTCTAGCAGGCATGTATCTGTATGGCAGCATTGCCTTCTCTCTGTAGGCTGTTTGTTATGATCTTTGTTTTATTTAGCTTATCAAGACTCTAGAAAGGGAAAGCCCATGGTAAAGGCAGATTCTATGGGCCCAGGTTGGCCTAGTGTCAGACATGCTCAGTATGTACACTCTCTTGTAGGATGAGATATTGTCAGAAGGACTGAGCTGTTCCCCAATGTAAATATTCTCTCCTGTGTCCACAGATTTTCTTAGGGAGGAATGGCTCCCGGGAATGGGTCTTTCACGACTGCATTCATCCTGGTGGGGTTAACAGACCAACTGGATCTCCAAGTTCCCTTGTTTTTCCTGTTTCTATTAATGTATATGGTCACTGTGATAGGAAATTTGAGCTTGATAATCTTAATTGGGATACATTCACATCTACACACCCCCATGTACTTTTTCCTCTTTAACTTGTCCTTCACAGACCTCTGTTACTCTTCAGTATTTACACCCAAAATGCTGATAGATTTCTTATCGAAGGAGAATATTATCTCTTACATGGGGTGCATGACTCAGTTCTACTTCTTCTGTTTTTTTGTTGTTTCTGAATGCTATGTGCTGACATTAATGGCCTATGACCGCTATGTGGCCATCTGTAAGCCACTATTATATAATACTGCCATGTCCCCTAAAGTGTGTTCCAGCCTTATGCTTGGTTCCTACTTGATGGCATTTTCTGGTGCCATGGCTCACACTGGATGCATGCTGAGACTGACCTTCTGTGATGCAAACTCCATCAACCATTATTTCTGTGACATCCACCCTCTGCTTCAGCTCTCCTGCACAAGTACCTATGTCATTGAGCTAGTAGTTTTCATCATGGCATGCATCAACATCATTGTGCCCAGTCTCACCATCTTTGTCTCTTATGGTCTCATCCTGTCCAGCATCCTCCACATCAAGTCCACGGAGGGCAGGTCCAGAGCCTTCAGCACCTGCAGTTCCCACATCATTGCTGTTTCTCTGTTCTTTGGATCTGGGGCATTTGTGTATCTCAAATCATCTTCTACTGGATCTTTGGATGAGGGAAAAATCTCTTCTGTCTTTTATACCAATGTGGTTCCCATGATGAACCCCTTAATTTACAGTCTGAGGAACAAAGATGTTAAAAATGCTCTGAGAAAAACCCTGAGGAGAAGAAAGTATTGATTAGAATCAGTTTCTGTGTCCAGGTCATAGGATAGGAGAGATTTTGTGTGTTTATTCACAATATTTGTAGTGGCAGCCTTCTTACCTTATTTATTTCTCATCATAGGGAAGGAAATTTAGTCTTCCCTCAAGTTGTTTCCAGTTTCTTAGAGTAGATCATCTTTCTTTTATTACTACTTTAGCAATATCCTTTCCTTTTCTTCATGTTTCCCATTTAAGAATAACATAAATAAACTAACATCTTTTTTTTTTTTTTTGCCACCAAGCATGGCTTTTGGGGTTTTAGTTCCCCAACCAGGGATTGAACCCTTGCCCCCTGCAGTGGAAGTTCAGAGTCCTAACCACTGGACCACCAGAGAATTCTCTTCTATTTATTTTTCCTATTGTTATTATGGACTTTTTTTTTCACTTGGAAAAAGATGAATGTTTCTGCTAATGATCAATAAAGTAACACTGCTACTGCTGCTGCTAAGTCACTTTAGTCATGTCCGACTCTGTGCGACCCCAGAGACAGCAGCCCACCAGGCTCCCCCGTCCCTGGGATTCTCCAGGCAAGAACACTGGAGTAGGTTGCCATTTCCTTTTCCAATGCAGGAAAGTGAAAAGTGAAAGTGAAGTCGCTTAGTCGTGTCTGACTCTAGCAACCCCATGGACTGCAGCCCACCAAGCTCCTCTGTCCATGGGATTTTCTAGGCAAAAGTACTGGAGTGGGGTGCCATTGCCTTCTCCGAAAGTAACACTAGTGTGACTTTATTGGAGAAGGAAATGGCAACCCACTCCGGTGTTCTTGCCTGGAGAATCCCCTGGACGGGGCAGCCTGGTGGGCTGCCGTCTATGGGGTCGCACAGAGTCAGACACGACTTAAGTGATGCAGCAGCAGCAGCAGCAGTGTGACTTTAAAGTCTTTAAAGTAATTGATTTTGAATGTTCGATAAAGTAGCACTTTCTTAAATGACATTTATGTCACTGGAAGCATGAATCAGAAAATCTGTCCTACCTTTTTCTTTCTCCTTACAGTGGTCAGGCATGTGGTTTCTCCAAATGCCATTGTTTCACCCTTATAGGAGATTCCATAAAGACTATCAAAGATACTCCACTTTGCAGCTGTATACACTAGTCATTAAGCTACTTTCATGTTTATCTCCAGTATTTCATATTTATTTTCTATATTCAAAGTAGCACATCAGATTTTAAATATATATTTATTTCAAGAATACAATACTGAATACTGAAACTCCAAGAAGTGTAATGATTTACTTATAGTCACACAATTTTTTAATGAAAAAATCTGAAATAAACTATTAGCCTTTTGATTTCAAATGTACTACTCTTTCTGGTATACTTTCTGTTTACTTCATTTTATTTGTATTTTAGTAAACATAAGGTAAGGCTTCCCAGGTGGCTCACACAGTAAAGAATCCAACTGCAATGCAGGAGACCTGGGTTTGATCCCTGGGTTGGGAAGATTCCCTGGAGAAGAGCATGGCAACCCACTCCAGTATTCTTGCCTAGAGAATCTCCATGAACAGAGAAGCCTGGCAGGCTACAGTCCATGGGGTCACAAAGAGTCGGACATGACTGAGAGACTAAGCATAGCACAGCAAACATAAGATATGAGAAAACATTTGTTTTGAAAACTGACTTATTCTGCAAAAAAAAAAAAAAAAAAAAAAAGAAATATTTTCAGGATCTTATAATTCAGAGAATAGGCATTCCTAAGAAATAAATAAAACATTTCTTAGGAATGTGTCATTAGTCCATGGTCTAATAAAAAAGGCCAGTAAATAAGAGGTACCTCACACAAGGCCAATAAATAAGAGGTCCTTCAGTAGGGAATGGACAATGAGATTTAGAAGTCACACTTCGTCCTGAATTTGTTTCCTTATCTGAAGAGTACTTTAATTATCCTCCATTGTCCATAAAGCTTTTTAAAAAAAAAAAAAAAAAGCAAAAAAAGTTAATTTTGAATAAAAAATTGCAATCTGGGGCAAATAGATTCTGGTAGCAGCCCAAACAGTGTCCCAGCTCAGGAGTAAAGTCAAAAGCTTTTAGAGGCAAAGAAGGAAAGTTGGCACTGCAAAGAATTTTAATTTAAGAGTTGGAGACAGAAGCTAGTCTTGGCTAAACAGGATTGAGTCCTAGCTATCACTTGTTATTGTTTAGTCGCTAAGTTGCGTCTGACTCTTTTGCAACCCCATGGACTGTAGCCTGCCAGGATCCTCTGTCCATGGGATTTTCCTGGCAAGAATATTGGTGTGGGCTGCCATTTCCTTCTCCACTATAAAGCTTTTATTAAAACTTTTAAAACACAATGACCACACATTAATAGTAATTTGGAGGATGAAGACCAATGGCTATGGCCACATCTGTTGGGAATCAGGTAGAGAGAGGACAGTATCTTAAGGAGATAACATAGTGATTGATAATCAAAACTCAAGTTAGAAAGAAAGAATATAAAATAAAATTATGAGAAAAGAAAGCTCTTTCTATGATTTTCTTCTCCTTTCTAGAAGGCTCTAGAAATATTATGGAGGTCACAGGATTTCTCTGGAAAGCCTTTAGCTTATTTGGTACTTATAAAATGTTGAACACACATTCCTGTTTCTTGGCTTCCACATGCTACTCTTATGTGGATTTTAAAGTACAAAATCCTCAAATTTCAGCTGTGGGAGCAACGACTATTTGAAAGAAATATTTGGGGAATAAACTAAATTTTCAATAAGATGTCTTTTTCTTTTGAGGTATTAGGAAAAAGAAAACCACTCAAAAATATGATGTGTTGAGACAATTTAAACATGTCCTAAAATAACTGTAGTAACATTTACTACTTTACTGTTTTCCAGTCTACATTCAATATTTAGATATTTTGAAATTTAGCATAGCTGGATTGTTGGCTTGTTTTTAGATGTTCAACATTGCTAAATTCTTGACATAGTTTTACTGACCATTCTTATCCCATCCCCTGATCCAATATTAGTATGTTTGGTTTTCACTTAACTAGTTCTATGTATGTGAAATAATTGATCTTGGTTGGATTTTTTTTTTCATTTTGCTTTTCTTTTAGTAACTGTTCTGATAAAATTACTTTCCATATTGAAGGGAAAATATATCTCAATAGGCAAACGATATCTTGCTATTTGGGAGCCTTTGCAGACATTGCAGATTATGTTCAATATGTTATATATTTTACTAGCATTTGAGGTGACTCAAAGAGTGGGTTAAAACTGGTGGTTGATCTTTCATTTGATGAGATTCAAAATACAAATGAAACCCGTTTCAATCTCAGAGCAAAATCTTTAAAATTAGCTTTCAGTAATTAAAAAAGATGCATGTACCCTAATGTTTGAACTTCCCAGGTGGCACTAGTGGTAAAGAATCCACATGTCAAGGCAAGGGATGCAAGAGACACTGATTTGATCCCTGGATTGGGAAGATGCTCTAGAGAAGGAAATGGAAGCCCACTCCAGTGTTCTTGCTGGGGAAATCCCATGGACAGAGGAGCCTGGTAGGCTATAGTCCATGGGTCTCAGAGTTGGACATGACTGCATATCTAAGCACCTCAATGACCACAGAAGCATTATTTATAATCGCCAGGACATGGAAGCAACCCAAATGTTCATTGACAGAGGAATGGATAAAGAAGATGTGGTACATATATACAATGGAATATTACTCAGCCATAAACATGAATGAGATTGGGTCATTTGTAGAGATGTGGATGGACCTAGAGTCTGTCATACAGAGTAAAGTTAAGTCAGAAAAGAAAAACAACTATCATATATTAACACATATATGTGGAATCTAGAAAAATGGTACAGAGAAACCTATTTGCTAGGCAGGAATAGAGATCCAAATGTAGAGTGAACATGTGGACACAGTGGGGGATGGGGAGGGTGGGACGAATTTGGAGAATAGCACTGACATATATACCCCATGTGTAAAATAGATAGCTAGTGGAAGGCTGCTGTGTAGCACAGGGAGCTCAGCTTGGTGCTCTGAGATGACCTAGAGGGGTGGGATAGGGGTTGGGTGGGCTGGGGTGGGGTGGCAGGGAGGCTCAAGAAGGAGGAGATATATTAATATATATACATATAGCTGATTCACTTCACTGTATAGCAGAAAGGAACACAACATTTTACAGTAATTATACTTCCGTAAAAATTGTCTAATTCCTTTAGATTATTTTGTAAATGATTAATCAGAAAAACAGATACAGAAGATTGTAAAAGTTAAGGGTGGCTACGTTTTAACAGAGGCAATTTAGTTTTTTAGTTAGTGCCTTTAAGTACTATATAGCTATGTGGACTTCTTTTAACAAGGAGGAATACATGTGAGGAAACAAGTCAGTTATTTTATATACACAGCATAGAATTTTGAAATGGGATAAGAGGGGTTATGAGGGAAAGTATGACTCTATTGAAGTTGGCACAGCTGAGAATCACACAGGTAAGTCATAGGATTCTCCTGTGCCTGTGTACCAGGATGGAGCTGTTTCTAGTTCAGTCCAAAAGCTTTGATATTGTAGGCTTAACAAAAGTGGTCTTCCTAGTTAGGGACCAGAACGTTCCCTGACGACATCATGAATGTGTTTAATGTGAACTTTCTCTGTTGTCAGGATCAGGTTTGGAATGAGTATGACGAAGGTGCACTGTGATTAAGAGCTAAAGAAACCAGAAGTAAAAGTGGTTCTGATAATTCCTGAACCTCCAACTTTACTGAACCCCATTATATACTTCTCTTTATACGGCCTTGCCCCCAACACACACAATGTCTTCAAGTCTTGTATTTTATGAGTTCACTGCCTAACATCAATTCATGGTACACACCCACTTTTAATCTTTGCAAGCTCGTTCAGCTAAGTGGTTCTTTACTCCAGTGCCTGAGGGGCAAGGCTGAGCAGGAACTACTTGTTGCATCTAGCAAGAGGAAATGGGTGGTGATTCATTCGCCCATTTGATTATGTGACTACAATGAACAAAACATGCATTTAATATCCATTGTTGGTGATATGCACAATGAGCTGTATGTCACAAGTGAGAGAAAGTCATTGAGGCTGTTTTTCTCTTTAAAATGTAGTGGAGTTGCAGGCTACCCATGGGTTGAATGTGAGATCAGTTGTTTGTATTCAAAATTCTTATTGAAATTTGATTCTGGTAAATTGACATACATATTGAGGACATACACAGTGTTTCCCTAAAGCTGGCACAATTGGTTTTTCTCTCAAGCTCTGGGACATTTCCCTGTGTAGTCAGCCTGGCACCAGCTGAAGTTGTTGCTTTACATGCTGGGTCTGGTGTACAAAAGAAGCACCTTTAAACATTAAAGCTCACTCAGTGGAGAAGTCTTATGTTCTGAAGCAGAGACACCCTCTTGCTCAGTGAGTGGGAGGCTGGTGGAATCACCTGGGCTGTTTGAAGTCTCCCTGTGCCATGAAGTTCAGTAGACCCACTTCACACATTAATAGAGAGAACTTGCAGGATGTCACAATTGTTCTTAGAGGTCGTGTTGCAGTTTTCTCTGCACCTTTGCATCTGTCAGGCTGTGTGTTCCTCAGGGAAGGACAGTGAGGGAGTCAGGGAAGGGGATCCAAGTTCCCATCTCAGGGATGATGAAACTGAGGCTCAGAGATGTTCATGCTTGTTCCAAATTGCAATTTATAAGTGGTAGAGCTGAGACTAGGACTTGGGTGTTTTTTTTTTTTTTGATTCCAAATATGTAAAGTTAAAAAAATATACAGAATTTACTATATACTTTCAAAAATCAGTGACACATGAACAATGATTTTAGTGAGTAAAATGCATCTGAACACAGACAAAGGCAAAATTCTAAATTAAGAAAAATGTAAAATATCTTCACGTTTCATTCACAGTTTATTGCCTAATTTAGAGTACGTGAACAAATTTTATACTTCCCTGCATCCATGCTTGCTAAGTTGCTTCAGTCATGTTCAACTCTTTGCGATCCTATGGACTGTAGCTCAGTAGGCTCCTCTGTCCATGGGATTCCCCAGGCAAGAATACTGGAGTGGGTTGCCATGCCCACCTCCAGGGGATATTCCCCTCCAGGGGATATTCCCCACCCAGGGATCGAAGCTGCATCTCATGCATTGGCAGGCAGATTCTTTTTTTTTTTTTTTTAATTTAATTTTATTTTTTAACTTTACAATATTGTATTGGTTTTGCCATACATCAACATGAATCCACCACAAGTATACACGTGTTCCCCATCCTGAACCCTCCTCCCTCCTCCCTCCCTGTACCATCCCTCTGGGTCGTCCCAGTGCACCAGCCCCAAGCATCCAGTATCATGCATCGAACCTGGACTGGTGACTTGTTTCATATATGATATTATACATGTTTCAATGCCGTTCTCCCAAATCATCCCACCCTCTCCCTCTCCCACAGAGTCCACAAGACTTTTCTATACATCAGTGTCTCTTTTGCTGTCTCGTATACAGGGTTATTGTTACCATTTTTCTAAATTCCATATATATGCATTAGTATACTGTATTGGTGTTTTTATTTCTGGCTTACTTCACTCTGTATAATAGGCTCCAGTTTCATCCACCTCATTAGAACTGATTCAAAGGTATTCTTTTTAATGACTGAGTAATATTCCATTGTGTATATGTACTACAGCTTTCTTATCCATTCACCTGCTGATGGACATCTAGTTGCTTCCATGTCCTGGCTATTATAAACAGTGCTGAGATGAACATTGGGGTACACGTGTGTCTTTCAATTCTGGTTTCCTCAGTGTGTATGCCCAGCAGCGGGATTGCTGGATCATACTGCTAAGTCACTTCAGTCGTGTCTGACTCTGTGCGACTCCATAGATGGCAGCCCACCAGGCTCCGCCATCCCTGGGATTCTCCAGGCAAGAACACTGGAGTGGGTTGCCATTTCCTTCTCCAGTGCATGAAAGTGAAAAAATAAAGTGAAGTTGCTCAGTTGTGTCCGACTCCTAGCCACCCCATGGACTGCAGCCCACCAGGCCCTTCTGTCTATGGGATTTTCCAGGCAAGAGTACTGGAGTGGGGTGCCATTGAAGAAGGCTGGATCATAAGGCAGTTCTATTTCCAGTTTTTTAAGGAATCTCCACACTGTTCTCCATAGTGGCTGTACTAGTTTGCATTCCCACCAACAGTGTAAGAGGGTTCCCTTTTCTCCACACCCTCTCTAGCATTTACTGCTTATAGACTTTTGGATTGCAGCCATTCTGACTGGCGTGAAATGGTACCTCATAGTGGTTTTAATTTGCATTTCTCTGATAATGAGTGATGTTTAGCATCTTTTCATGTGTTTGTTAGCCATCTGTATGTCTTCTTTGGAGAAATGTCTATTTAGTTCTTTGGCCCATTTTTTGATTGGGTCATTTATTTTTCTGGAGTTGAGCTGTAGGAGTTGCTTGTATATTTTTTAGATTAGTTGTTTGTCAGTTGCTTCATTTGCTATAATTTTCTCCCATTCTGAAGGCTGTCTTTTCACCTTGCTTATAGTTTCCTTTGTTGTGCAGAAGCTTTTAAGGTTAATTAGGTCCCATTTGTTTATTTTTGCTTTTATTTACAATATTCTGGTATGCTAGAACAAATAATTTCACAATTTGTATGGAAATACAAAAAATCTCGAATAGCCAAAGCAATCTTGAGAAAGAAGAATGGAACTGGAGGAATCAACCTGCCTGACTTCAGGCTCTACTACAGGCAGATTCTTTACCATTGAGCCATCTTGGAAGCCCATATGTGCATGACACTTATTTTATAACTGGAAGCTTGTACCTCTTAATCCACTTCATGTATTTTAATCAACCCTCCCACTCTTTCCCCTTCTGGCAACCACCTCTCTGTATTTACTTGTCTGTTTCCTGTTTTTTTGTTAATTTGTCCTGTTTATTAGATTCCCCATATAAATGAGATCATACAGTATTTGTTCTTCTCTGTGTGACTTATTTCACTTAGCATAATACCTTTTAGATCCATCCATGTTGTCATGATGGCAAGATTTTATTTTTTATAACTGACTAATATTCCATTGAATGTATATGTATATACATACCTTCTTCACCCAGTCATCTGTCAGTGGACACTTAGGTTATTGTCATATATTGAGAATTGTAAACAGTAGTGCAATAAACACAGGGATAAAAATCAGTGTTTTCTTTGGAAAATCTAAGAGTTTTAAAATAGATGCATTGGGATTTTCTTTCGCAGAAAATTATGGTACCTGAAATTAAGGACAGTATCATTTCGTTGTTTCTGACCTGTATGTAATCCATTTTCTTTTCTTGCTTTATTCCTTTGAGCAATGCTTTATGTAGAATGCATAAAAACAATGCTTTCTGTATAATGAATAAAAGTGATACATGGATATTCTTGTCTTATTCCCAGTCAAAATGGGAAAGCTTTCAGTCTTTCACCATCAAGTATAATGTTCACAGGAGTGTTTTTGTAGACATTATTTTTCAAGTTGAGGAAATTTTCCTCTATTGCTAGTTTTTGATAATTTTTTAAAAAATTATAAGTTACTGTTGGTTTTAGATATTTCTTGTCTCAACTGATATGATCATATATTTTTTCTTCTTTAGCCTACTCATATGATACAGTACATTTATTGATTTTTTCAAATATGAACATCTTTGAATCCCTGAAATAAACCTTACTTGGTTGTAGCATATAATTTTGTCTATATATATGCTATTTTTTTTATATTGCAGTATAGTTTTGATTGAGGTTCCCTGGTGGCTCAGATGGTAAAGAATCTGCCTGTAATGTGGGAGACCTAGGTTCAATCCCTGGGTTGGGAAGATTTCCTGGAGAAGGGAATGGCAACCCACTCCAGTGTTCTTGCCTGGAGAATTTCATGGACGGAGGAGCCTGATGAGTTCCTTTCACTTATTTTTCATTTATTTTTTCTTATATTGTTCACTTATTTTTGCTCTTATTGTTATTATTTCTTTTTTTCTATTTTCATCACACTTCTGCAAAAGGGATTTGTCTGTTTTTCTTTTTTTTAATACTTTAATTTTATTTATTTTTTTCAGCTTTTACTAGTCTTTATTTTCTTTTTTTTTTTAAATTTTATTTTATTTAACTTTACAATATTGTATTGGTTTTGCCATATATCAAAATGAATCTGCCACAGGTATACATGTGTTCCCCATCCTGAACCCTTCTCCCTCCTCCCTCCCCATACCATCCCTCTGGGTCATCCCAGTGCACCAGGCCCAAGCATGTTTTTCTTTCTCTTATTTAGTCATTCAATTATTTATTTATATCACTATGGACTCATGGCTATTTTATATTTTAAATAATAATCCATTACCACTTCATTTAATATATTGGTGGAAGTTATTCCAGTTTTGACCACTGAGAACCCTTTCAACTGGCTCCTGTTTCTCTGTCATATCCCATCTTTGTGTGTGTGTGTGTGTATGTGTGTACTTCAGTGATTCTTTGCTTTCTAGCAAAGATGCTCCAGTCTCTTCTTATACCCTTCTTTCTCCAATTCCTTTCCTGGTTTATATTATTGGAGAACATTACTAGAAACTTCATACCTGAGCACTAGGTATACTTCTTGCTTTTAGGCCCTCTAAACTGAGAGAACGAGGAAATGTATGTGTATATACCTGTCTATAAATATGTTTATATGTAATCATTTTTAGCTATAATAAGTTAAACATGACTTCATACTGATGACTCCATCTATAATCCATTACCACATCCTTTCTCCCCTAGCTTGTTTATTCTGCCATTCTCATGGTGGGACATCTGACTCACCATCAGCCACTGGTTTACCGATTTGTTCCATCTCAGTATGCCTGTATAGTGGTTTCAGAATTGTTAACTTTGACCCTTGCGGGAAATCACCTTGTCAACCAGAGTACAGTGCTCACGAAACTTTAATTTTCTCTTTAAACCTTCGGCTGACATTTGTTTTACTTAGGTCAGCATCTTTTGTCACTGTCCCCTTCTGTGGAGCTGCCGTGTATATCTGTAACAGAGGTTGTTTGCCATGTTGTGCATTCCTTTCTAGAATCTCCAGTTTCCTAAATTAGTTTGTATATTTGCACACATCGTTTCACTCTGTACTCTAAATCACTATGGGTTTGACAAATACAGTCATGGATCCACCAGATATTAACAGGAAAGCTCATTATTTCACCAGTAATTATGACATTTTATTTTTAGTTTTCCTGTGTCTGTTCTTTATCAAGTTCTTTATCAAATATAGAGAGGTAGGCTCTCTTAATTCCTAGTTTGCTGAGTTTTTATCATGAATCAATTTTTTTTTTTTTGTGAATCAGTTTTCAGTGTTGTTAAATGCCTTTTTAGTCACTTGATACATGATTTTATGATTTTCCTTCTGTATCCTGTTACACTGATTTTTGCATGTTGAACTAGTCTTACATATCTGGAATAAATCCTACTTGATCATGGTATATACATGTTTTTATATATGTTGGATTTGATTTCCTATATTTTGTTCAGAAGTTTTCATGCTTATATTCATGAGTTATTTGGTCTGTGGTTTTCCTTTTTTTTAATGTCTTTACCTGACTTTAGTAATTAGGATAATTCTGATCTCACTGGATTATTTAAGAAGTAGTTCCTCTGCTTCCACTTTTCTGTAAGAGACTGAAGATAATTGATACTATTTATTCCTTAACTGTTTTGATAGAATTAATAATTAGACCACCTAGGTATGATTTTTTTGGAAGGGTTATTAATTATGAATTCAATTTTAAAAAGAGATATTGAACTCTTCAGGTTATCCATTTGTCCTACATGAGTTTTGGTACTTTGTATCTTTATATGAAGTAGTCCATTTCATTTACATTATCAAATATGTGGGGAAAGAGTTATATATAATCTTCTTTTAATATCTGTATCATCAGTAGTGACAATATCCCTTTCATTTTTGATATTGGTTATTTCTGTCTTCCTTTGGTTATCCTGGCTAAGGAGTTATCAATTTTATTGATTTTTGCAAAGAATAAACTTTTGATTAAAAATTTTTTTCTCTACTACTTATAACTTCATTAATTTCTGATCTAGCTTTTGCTGTTTATTTTCTTGTGCTTCCTTTAGGTTTCAATTACTTTTCTTTCTCTAGTTTCTTAAATTGGAAGCTTAGTAAGATATTTTTCTTTTCCTATTAATAACATATGCATTTAATGCTGAATATTTCACTTTGATCTTTGTTTTTGCTGCACCCCATAAATTTTGTTAAGTTGCATTTTTTTTTAGTTTAAACCTTAGCTTGTATAATAAGCACTCTTGACTTCTTCATTTTGCTTTGAAAGAAATGGGAACATCCATTTTTCAGCGAGCACTTAACATAAATATATTATTTAGCCTGCATAAAATTCTACCAAGTAGTTAATTTTAATCTTACTATATTAGAAGAACACACTGAAACAGCAAGTTATTATAAAATATGCACAAGATTTTATATCAAATGACAAGTGGAATCAGGATTCGAGTACTGGGAGGTCCACCTGATGTCAAGGTCCATGTCTTTCTATCACTAGTTATAAACCACCTGGAGTGGGAAAATAAAGATAATGACACTTTCTAAGTGACCTTGGGCAAGTTGTTTTTCTCCTAATAGTTGTATTTTATCATCCTAAAAACTGTGGCTTCTTCTTTTAAACTGGAGATACATAGACAAACATTAATTGTCTATACTATACTTTTGTTATCAGCATTTTAAAATATGTTATATTTAACACAATTATTTCATAGTTAAAAAAAGATATACTTGCTAAAATAAATGAGGCTGTGAATAGCATTTCACATACCTCTGAGCCATAAAACCTAGGTGGTAGAGATTTTCTGGGGATCACCCGATCCAGCCCCTTAGTTTTCTGCATGCCAGGAGGCACGGCAAGATCTTCGTTCCCCGACCAGGGACTGAACCTGCATCCGTTTCAGTGGAAGTGGAGTCTTAACTGCTGGACCGCCAGGGAAATCTCCCAGCTCTTTGGTTTTAAAGATGAAAAGTTTGTGACAAACATTGACACCAGTCAGTTGGCTGAAGGGAGGGGAAAAAAGTTCTTGGCTGAGCTGAAACTCAGTTTTTCTGATTTCCACTTGAATAATGCTCCTTTCCCATTTTGACATGAAAATAGACGCTTTCTTGGCGGGCAAATGAAGATAATCGCAGTGTAGGTTAGCGGAGCAGGTTGCCTGCTGGAGAGTCTCTGGAGCCTTGGCCCAGAAGTCTTCGCAAAGCCTGCTTCACCTCTGTGTTCCGCAGGGTGTAAATGAAAGGGTTGAGCATGGGAGTGACTATGGTGTAGAAGACGGCAGGGGTCCCGACGGCTGCCCCACTGGAGCGAGGCTGCAGGTAGATGCAGACCGGGGGCAGGTAGTACAGGAGCACCACCGTGAGGTGGGAGGTGCAAGTGGAGAAGGCGCGCTTCCTGCCCTCCGCTGTTTGAATGCGCAACACCGCTGCGGCGATGAAGATGTAGGAGATGACGATGAGTATGAGGCAACCTGCAGCCACAATGCCAATGTTGGCAAGCATGACAAGCTCATTGATGGCGGTGTCTGCACAGGCCAGCTTCAGCACTGGCGGGATATCGCAGAAGAAGTAGGCGATGTGACGAGGCCCACAGTAGAGCAAGCGGAAGGTGAGGCAGGTATGGAGTGCGGAGTGCACCGCACCCATGGTCCAAGTGATCCCAGCCAGCCCTGCGCACATCCGCCTGTTCATGGCCACCAGGTAGTGCAGGGGTCGGCAGATAGCCAGGTAGCGGTCGTAGGCCATGACTGTGTACAGGAAGCACTCGGTGCTGGCCAGGAAGTGGAAGCAGTAAAGCTGGATAGCACAGCCCTCAAAGGAGATCACCTTTCCATCCGGAGTGAGGAGGCCTGCCATGACCTTGGGCACTGTCACCGTAGACAGACATGCATCTAGGAAGGAGAGGTGCGCCAAGAAGTGGTACATGGGGGAGCAGAGGTGAGGGTCAGAGCCCACGGTGATGAGAATGAGGAGATTCCCAGTCACGGTGATGCTATAGATGAGGAGGAAGAGCAGAAAGAAGAGGCTAGAATGTTCAGCTGTGTACATCAGACCCTCCAGGAAGAAGAAGTCCACCACGGTCTGGTTGGCGTCTTCTGCCTCCCTGATCATCTTCTCAGGCAGGAAAGGACTGACATCAGCAGACAGAATAAGTAGCCATTTGCCTTCCCTGAAGTGTCATTAGCCAGTTGGTCCATGTCATGGATATACATGTTCAGTTCACTCTTTTGGCCTGTTCTGGTGTTTTCTTGCTGCCCTTTCAAAATGAGTCTTTTAATATGGGAAACACTATCTTTTTGAGGCACATAAAGAATTGTAAGGATTATTTGGGAAAAGTACACTCCCTAAAAATGGCCAGAAAAATACAGATTATAAATCTTACTCTCATGGAGCCTATATATATATATATATATATATATATATTTTTTTTTTTTTCAGATTGGGAACTGTGGTTCCTCTGCTCCCCTGATTTACTCTGCCGTACTGCATATGTGGATGACCAGGTTCTTATTGCTTTGAGTCATCAGGGAGTCACATCTCATCTTCCGGCAGACTTGTCCAGAGTTTGGGAGCTGTTAAATCAGCCAGGAACACAGCAGTCCCATGCATTCTTCATCCAGAGGGAGTTCTTTAGCCACCCTCAATCAACTCTCAAGTGTAGGACGATGAAGCCTTAGAGAATTGAGTTAATAATTATCAGGACAAATTGTTCAGTTTCATTTCATTCTCTTCCTGTAAACCTTTATTTCAGCCTTTTGGGAAATGTTTTCCTGTTCCTTTGTTTTTAAGGCTAAAATGAAATTTAAGTTTTCTTTAATTCTTTCAATCTGTTAACTCGTAAACCTAATTAGATGTTAAATTATATGAAAATTTTCTTTAAACTGCATATTTCTGCTGTATCTTCAGTTCTATAGGTTTTACCTAAGACTTCCTCTGCATATTTCATACCTAAATTTACACAAAGGTGTTTTATGTCTTAACTCTCAATTCTCTAATATATCAAATGTTTTTTATTCCACTTTGTCAGTTTTCTTAAAACAACGTCTTTAATTTCTCTCTCCCCTTTACTGTTCCTCTCTGTCTAAGGCATAAATTGACTCTCTTTTCAATATGCAAAATTATCTGCAAACTGATTCCATTATAAGCACAAAATCTTTATCTTCTGCAGTCCCAGGAAGAAACTTCTCTTATCTAGGGTTGCTGTCTACCTTTCCGCAATTTGCCATAATCTCCCCCTGATCTCATCACAGCATTCCATCTTAGAAAGTAAATGGAATTCTTTTCGTCTCTGCTTTCACTAATCTACTCTCTATGGCTAATTTTGAACATTAATTCCTCTAGTTGCCCTTTATAAATAATATTTTATCTCATACTACTTTATTCATTCATGAAATATGTAGTATTTAGGATAATTATTAATAATAATTAGACCAAAGTACATGCTTACATATTATTAATAATTATCCTAAATACAGTATGTTTCATGGATGAATAAAATTATGTGAAATAAAATATTTATAAAGGGCTTCTAGAGGAATAAATGTTCAAACTTAGTCTTCTTTGGACTTAGTGTTCCATGGGCATATGTCATGTCTTTCAAAGAGGAACACAGAGAAAATATCTCATGCCTTATCTAGTTTCTTTTTTAAAAATTTATTTTTAATTGGTATACTGTATTGGTGTTTTTCTTTCTGGCTTACTTCACTCTGTATAATAGGCTCCAGTTTCATCCACCTCATTAGAACTGATTCAAATGTATTCTTTTTAATGGCTGAATAATACTCCATTGTGTATATGTACCACAGCTTTCTTATCCATTCATCTGCTGATGGACATCTAGGTTGCTTCCATGTCCTGGCTATTATAAACAGTGCTGCGATGAACATTGGGGTACTCGTGTCTCTTTCCCTTCTGGTTTCCTCAGTGTGTATGCCCAGCAGTGGGATTGCTGGATCATAAGGCAGGTCTATTTCCAGTTTTTTAAGGAATCTCCACACTGTTCTCTATAGTGGCTGTACTAGTTTGCATTCCCACCAACAGTGTAAGAGGGTTCCCTTTTCTCCACACCCTCTCCAGCATTTATTACTTGTAGACTTTTGGATCGCAGCCATTCTGACTGGCGTGAAATGGTACCTCATAGTGGTTTTGATTTGCATTTCTCTGATAATGAGTGATGTTGAGCATCTTTTCATGTGTTTGTTAGCCATCTGTATGTCTTCTTTGGAGAAATGTCTATTTAGTTCTTTGGCCCATTTTTTGATTGGGTCATTTATTTTTCTGGAGTTGAGCTGTAGGAGTTGCTTGTATATTCTCGAGATTAGTTGTTTGTCAGTTGCTTCATTTGCTATTATCTTCTCCCATTCTGAAGGCTGTCTTTTCACCTTGCTAATAGTTTCCTTTGATGTGCAGAAGCTTTTAAGGTTAATTAGGTCCCATTTGTTTATTTTTGCTTTTATTTCCAATATTCTGGGAGGTGGGTCATAGAGGATCCTGCTGTGATGTATGTCAGAGAGTGTTTTGCCTATGTTCTCCTCTAGGAGTTTTATAGTTTCTGGTCTTATGTTTAGATCTTTAATCCATTTTGAGTTTATTTTTGTGTATGGTGTTAGAAAGTGTTCTAGTTTCATTCTTTTACAAGTGGTTGACCAGAGTTCCCAGCACCACTTGTTAAAGAGATTGTCTTTAATCCATTGTATATTCTTGCCTCCTTTGTCAAAGATAAGGTGTCCATATGTGCGTGGTACGAGACAGCAAAAGAGACACTGATGTATAGAACAGTCTTATGGACTCTGTGGGAGAGGGAGAGGGTGGGAAGATTTGGGAGAATGGCATTGAAACATGTAAAATATCATGCATGAAATGAGTTGCCAGTCCAGGTTCGATGCACGATACTGGATGCTTGGGGCTGGTGCACTGGGACGACCCAGAGGGATGGAATGGGGAGGGAGGAGGGAGGAGGGTTCAGGATGGGGAACACATGTATACCTGTGGCGGATTCATTTTGATATTTGGCAAAACTAATACAGTTATGTAAAGTTTAAAAATAAAATAAAATTAAAAAAAATATATGATTCTATATGTACACCTTAAAAAAATTTATTTTTAATTGGAGTATAATTGCTTTACAATGTTGGGTTTAGTTTCTGCTGTATGACAACGTGAATCAGCCATGAGCATTATATACAACCCCTCCTTCTTGAGCCTCCATCCCCCCACCCCTCATTCCGCCCCTCTAGGTTGTCACAGAGCACTGGGCTGAACTCCCTGTGTTACACAGCTCCTTATGTAGTTTCTGATTAATGTTTTTGGTATAGAGAAGTAGAAATAGCAAAGAACCAAGTTTATTTGAATGCTTGTAAGCTTAAGTTTAGAAGGAAATGGCAACTCACTCCAGTATTCTTGCCTGGGAAATCCCATGGATACAGGAGCCTGGTGGGCTACAGTCCATGGGATTGCAAAAGTCAGACACAACTTAGTAAGTGAACAGCATTTAAGGGCTTCCCAGGTGACTCAGTGGTAAAGAATCCATCTGTTAATGCAGAAGACTCAGGTTCAGTCTCTGGGTCGGGAAGATCCCCTGGAGAAGGAAATGAAGCTACTCACTCCAGTATTCTTGCCTGAAGAATCCCGTGGACAGAGGGGCCTGTCGGGCATTAGTCCATGGGGTCACAAAAGAGTCAGACACAACTGAGTGACTAAACAACAGTGATGATGGCAAACTTAAGTTTAAGTCTCTGGTCAATCACTTATTAGCTGAAAGAGAACCATAATTGTGCTAAATTTCTTGGTTCCTCCATTCATCAACTTTTAAATGGGGATATTATTATTTGTGACAGTTATTCATTTACTTAGAATAGAGTAGGACACATAGCAGGTGACCTTAAATTTATTCATATTATTAATTTATTCAGTTTTCATATAATGCTCCTGATGAAAAATTGCATAGATTCTGCTTGAGCAAATTCAGCAATGGAGTATTCCCTACTTCACAAGAGAGCTCACTCCAGTGTTGGGTAGATTGATGTATTGTAATGTCCTTTACATCAACTGTATATATGTATGCCTGATATTTCAACCAATTAGATTTAGATTTGTCCTCTTCTCACTAACTGGAATGAATATGATTTTTAAAGTAGACAAACAGTAACAAGTGTTATTGGTTGTGGAGAAACTGAAACCTCTACACATTGGCAGTCAGAATGCAAAATGGTAGAGTCCACTTGGGGAAACAGCGTGGAAGCTTCTTAAACAAGAGTTTTACTATATGATCCAGAATTTCCATTTATAGGGATACACAAGAGAAGTGAAAACACGTGCATATAAACATAAATTTTTATAATGGAATTAATCATAACAGTCAATGCCTAGAAACAATCACGTTTGTTGGTCATCAACTGGTGAATAGATTTTTAAACTTTACATAACTGTATTAGATTTGCCAAATATCAAAATGAATCCGCCACAGGTATACATGTGTTCCCCATCCTGAACCCTCTTCCCTCCTCCCTCCCCATTCCATCCCTCTGGGTCGTCCCAGTGCACCAGCCCCAAGCATCCAGTATCGTGCATCGAACCTGGACTGGCAACTTATTTCATACATGATATTTTACATGTTTCAATGCCATTCTCCCAAATCTTCCCACCCTCTCCCTCTCCCACAGAGTCCATAAGACTGTTCTATACATCAGTGTCTCTTTTGCTGTCTCGTACACTGGGTTATTGTTACCATCTTTCTAAATTCCATATATATGCGTTAGTATACTGTATTGGTGTTTTTCTTTCTGGCTTACTTCACTCTGTATAATAGGCTCCAGTTTCATCCACCTCATTAGAACTGATTCAGATGTATTCTTTTTAATGGCTGAATAATACTCCATTGTGTATATGTACCACAGCTTTCTTATCCATTCATCTGCTGATGGACATCTAGGTTGCTTCCATGTCCTGGCTATTATAAACAGTGCTGCGATGAACATTGGGGTACTCGTGTCTCTTTCCCTTCTGGTTTTCTCAGTGTGTATGCCCAGCAGTGGGATTGCTGGATCATAAGGCAGGTCTATTTCCAGTTTTTTAAGGAATCTCCACACTGTTCTCCATAGTGGCTGTACTAGTTTGCATTCCCACCAACAGTGTAAGAGGGTTCCCTTTTCTCCACACCCTCTCCAGCATTTATTACTTGTAGACTTTCGGATCGCAGCCATTCTGACTGGTGTGAAATGGTACCTCATAGTGGTTTTGATTTGCATTTCTCTGATAATGAGTGATGTTGAGCATCTTTTCATGTGTTTGTTAGCCATCTGTATGTCTTCTTTGGAGAAATGTCTATTTAGTTCTTTGGCCCATTTTTTGATTGGGTCATTTATTTTTCTGGAGTTGAGCTGTAGGAGTTGCTTGTATATTCTCGAGATTAGTTGTTTGTCAGTTGCTTCATTTGCTATTATCTTCTCCCATTCTGAAGGCTGTCTTTTCACCTTGCTAATAGTTTCCTTTGATGTGCAGAAGCTTTTAAGGTTAATTAGGTCCCATTTGTTTATTTTTGCTTTTATTTCCAATATTCTGGGAGGTGGGTCATAGAGGATCCTGCTGTGATGTATGTCAGAGAGTGTTTTGCCTATGTTCTCCTCTAGGAGTTTTATAGTTTCTGGTCTTACGTTGAGATCTTTAATCCATTTTGAGTTTATTTTTGTGTATGGTGTTAGAAAGTGTTCTAGTTTCATTCTTTTACAAGTGGTTGACCAGAGTTCCCAGCACCACTTGTTAAAGAGATTGTCTTTAATCCATTGTATATTCTTGCCTCCTTTGTCGAAGATAAGGTGTCCATATGTGCGTGGATTTATCTCTGGGCTTTCTATTTTGTTCCATTGATCTATATTTCTGTCTTTGTGCCAGTACCATACTGTCTTGATAACTGTGGCTTTGTAGTAGAGCCTGAAGTCAGGTAGGTTGATTCCTCCAGTTCCATTCTTCTTTCTCAAGATCGCTTTGGCTATTCGAGGTTTTTTGTTTTTCCATACAAATTGTGAAATTATTTGTTCTAGCTCTGTGAAGAATGCTGTTGGTAGCTTGATAGGGATTGCATTGAATCTATGGATTGCTTTGGGTAGTATACTCATTTTCACTATATTGATTCTTCCAATCCATGAACATGGTATATTTCTCCATCTGTTAGTGTCCTCTTTGATTTCTTTCACCAGTGTTTTATAGTTTTCTATATATAGGTCTTTAGATTCTTTAGGTAGATATATTCCTAAGTATTTTATTCTTTCCGTTGCAATGGTGAATGGAATTGTTTCCTTAATTTCTCTTTCTGTTTTCTCATTATTAGTGTATAGGAATGCAAGGGATTTCTGTGTGTTGATTTTATATCCTGCAACTTTACTATAGTCATTGATTAGTTCTAGTAATTTTCTGGTGGAGTCTTTAGGGTTTTCTATGTAGAGGATCATGTCATCTGCAAACAGTGAGAGCTTTACTTCTTCTTTTCCAATTTGGATTCCTTTTATTTCTTTTTCTGCTCTGATTGCTGTGGCCAAAACTTCCAAAACTATGTTGAATAGTAATGGTGAAAGTGGGCACCCTTGTCTTGTTCCTGACTTTAGAGGAAATGCTTTCAATTTTTCACCATTGAGGATAATGTTTGCTGTGGGTTTGTCATATATAGCTTTGATTATGTTGAGGTATGTTCCTTCTATTCCTGCTTTCTGGAGAGTTTTGATCATAAATGGATGTTGAATTTTGTCAAAGGCTTTCTCTGCATCTATTGAGATAATCATATGGTTTTTATTTTTCAATTTGTTAATGTGGTGTATTACATTGATTGATTTGCGGATATTGAAGAATCCTTGCATCCCTGGGATAAAGCCCACTTGGTCATGGTGTATGATCTTTTTAATGTGTTGTTGGATTCTGATTGCTAGAATTTTGTTAAGGATTTTTGCATCTATGTTCATCAGTGATATTGGCCTGTAGTTTTCTTTTTTTGTGGGATCTTTGTCAGGTTTTGGTATTAGGGTGATGGTGGCCTCATAGAATGAGTTTGGAAGTTTACCATCCTCTGCAATTTTCTGGAAGAGTTTGAGCAGGATAGGTATTAGCTCTTCTCTAAATTTTTGGTAGAATTCAGCTGTGAAGCCGTCTGGACCTGGGCTTTTGTTTGCTGGAAGATTTTTTATTACAGTTTCAATTTCCGTGCTTGTGATGGGTCTGTTAAGATTTTCTATTTCTTCCTGGTCGAGTTTTGGAAAGTTGTACTTTTCTAAGAATTTGTCCATTTCTTCCTCGTTGTCCATTTTATTGGCATATAATTGTTGATAGTAGTCTCTTATGATCCTTTGTATTTCTGTGTTGTCTGTTGTGATCTCTCCATTTTCATTTCTAATTTTATTGATTTGATTTTTCTCCCTTTGTTTCTTGATGAGTCTGGCTAATGGTTTGTCAATTTTATTTATCCTTTCAAAGAACCAGCTTTTGGTTTTGTTGATTTTTGCTATGATCTCTTTTGTTTCTTTTGCATTTATTTCTGCTCTAAGTTTTAAGATTTCTTTCCTTCTACTAACCCTGGGGTTCTTCATTTCTTCCTTTTCTAGTTGCTTTAGGTGTAGAGTTAGGTTATTTATTTGACTTTTTTCTTGTTTCTTGAGGTGTGCCTGTATTGCTATGAACTTTCCCCTTAGGACTGCTTTTACCGTGTCCCACAGGTTTTGGGTTGTTGTGTTTTCATTTTCATTCGTTTCTATGCAAATTTTGATTTCTTTTTTGATTTCTTCTGTGATTTGTTGGTTATTCAGCAGCATGTTGTTCAGCCTCCATATGTTGGATTTTTTAATAGTTTTTCTCCTGTAATTGAGATCTAATCTTACTGCATTGTGGTCAGAAAAGAGGCTTGGAATGATTTCTATTTTTTTGAATTTACCAAGGCTAGCTTTATGGCCCAGGATGTGATATATCCTGGAGAAGGTTCCATGTGCGCTTGAGAAGAAGGTGAAATTCAATGTTTTGGGATGAAATGTCCTATAGATATCAATTAGGTCTAACTGGTCTATTGTATCATTTAAAGTTTGTGTTTCCTTGTTAATTTTCTGTTTAGTTGATCTATCCATAGGTGTGAGTGGGGTATTAAAGTCTCCCACTATTATTGTGTTATTGTTAATTTCTCCTTTCATACTTGTTAGCATTTGTCTTACATATTGCGGTGCTCCCGTGTTGGGTGCATATATATTTATAATTGTTATATCTTCTTCTTGGATTGATCCTTTGATCATTATGTAGTGACCATCTTTGTCTCTTTTCACAGTCTTTGTTTTAAAGTCTATTTTATCTGATATGAGTATTGCTACTCCTGCTTTCTTTTGGTCCCTATTCGCATGGAAAATCTTTTTCCAGCCCTTCACTTTCAGTCTGTATGTGTCCCCTGTTTTGAGGTGGGTCTCTTGTAGACAACATATGCAGGGGTCTTGTTTTTGTATCCATTCAGCCAGTCTTTGTCTTTTGGTTGGGGCATTCAACCCATTTACGTTTAAGGTAATTACTGATAAGTATGACCCCGTTGCCATTTACTTTATTGTTTTGGGTTCGAATTTATACACAATTTTTGTGTTTCCTGTCTAGAGAATATCCTTTAGTATTTGTTGGAGAGCTGGTTTGGTGGTGCAAAATTCTCTCAGCTTTTGCTTGTCTGAAAAGCTTTTGATTTCTCCTTCATACTTGAATGAGATCCTTGCTGGGTACAATAATCTGGGCTGTAGGTTATTTTCTTTCATCATTTTAAGTATGTCTTGCCATTCCCTCCTGGCTTGAAGAGTTTCTATTGAAAGATCAGCTGTTATCCTTATGGGAATTCCCTTGTGTGTTATTTGTTGTTTTTCCCTTGCTGCTTTTAATATTTGTTCTTTGTGTTTGATCTTTGTTAATTTGATTACTATGTGTCTTGGGGTGTTTCGCCTTGGGTTTATCCTGTTTGGGACTCTCTGGGTTTCTTGGACTTGGGTGATTATTTCCTTCCCCATTTTAGGGAAGTTTTCAACTATTATCTCCTCAAGTATTTTCTCATGGTCTTTCTTTTTGTCTTCTTCTTCTGGGACCCCTATGATTCGAATGTTGTAGCGTTTAGTATTGTCCTGGAGGTCTCTGAGATTGTCCTCATTTCTTTTAATTCGTTTTTCTTTTATCCTCTCTGATTCATTTATTTCTACCATTCTATCTTCTAATTCACTAATCCTATCTTCTGCCTCTGTTATTCTACTATTTGTTGCCTCCAGAGTGTTTTTAATTTCACTTACTGCATTATTCATTATATATTGACTCTTTTTTATTTCTTCTAAGTCCTTGTTAAACCTTTCTTGCATCTTCTCAATCCTTGCCTCCAGGCTATTTATCTGTGATTCCATTTTAATTTCAAGATTTTGGATCAATTTCACTATCATTATTCGGAATTCTTTATCAGGTAGATTCCCTATCTCTTCCTCTTTTGTTTGGTTTGGTGGGCATTTATCCTGTTCCTTTATCTGCTGGCTATTCCTCTGTCTCTTCATCTTGTTTAAATTGCTGAGTTTGGGGTGTCCTTTCTGTATTCTGGCAGTTTGTGGAGTTCTCTTTATTGTGGCGTTTCCTCGCTGTGTGTGGGTTTGTACAGGTGGCTTGTCAAGGTTTCCTGGTTAGGGAAGCTTGTGTCGATGTTCTGGTGGATGGAGCTGTATTTCTTCTCTCTGGAGTGTAATGAAATGTCCAGTAATGAGTTATGAGATGTCTATGGTTTTGGGGTGACTTTGGGCAGCCTGTATCTTGAAGCTCAGGGCTGTGTTCCTTTGTTGCTGGAGAATTTGCTTGGTATGTCTTGCCCTGGAACTTGTTGGCCCTTGTGTGGTGCTTGGTTTCAGTGTCGGTATGGAGGCGTTTGATGAGCTCCTGTCAATTAATGTTCCTTGGAGTCAGGAGTTCCCTGGAGTCAGGGATTGGACTTAAGCCTCCTACTGCCAGTTATCGGTCTTAATTTTACAGTAGTTTCAAAACTTCTCCTTCTATACAGCACCACTGATAAAACATCTACGTTAAAGATGAAAAGTTTCTCTACTGTGAGGGTCACTCAGAGAGGTTCACAGCGTTACATGGAGAAGAGAAGAGGGAGGAGGGAGTTAGAGGTGACCCAAATGAGATGAGGTGGAATCAATAGTGGAGAGAGTGGGCTAGCCAGTAGTCACTTCCTTATGTGCACTCCACAACTGGACCACTCAGAGATGTTCACGGAGTTATACAGGGAAGAGAAGAAGGAGGCAGGAGACAGAAGTGGCCAGAAGGATAAAAGGGGGAAATGAAAAGGAGGGAGACAGATCCAGCCAGTAATCAGTCCCTTAAGTGTTCTCCACCGTCTGGAACACACAGAAATTCACAGAGTTGGGTAGAGTAGAGAGGGGTTAGGGAGGAGATACAGGTGACCTGGTGGAGAAAAAGGAGAGTCCAAAGGGAGAGAGAGCAGTCAAGCCAGTAATCTCGTACACTAGTGAAAAATGGGTCCTGAAGATTGGGTTCTTAAAGGTACAAAATTGGTAACAAATACATAAAAACAAAAATTAGAAATCTAGAGTAGAGTTTGGATTTCAAAAATGCGATGTTAATGAAAAGGAGAAGGAAAAGAAAGAGAGAAAAAACGAACAAAGAAAAACAAACAAGGTCGTGAAAGTAATAAAGAAACTACAGGTACAAAATTGATAACTAATACCAAACAGCAAAAATTAAAAATCTAGAGTAGAGTTTGGAATTTCAAAAATACAACGTTAAAAAAAAAAAAAAAAGAAGAAGAAGAAGAAAAATAAAGAGAGAAAACAAACAAACCAACAAAAACAATGTTGCAAAAATTATAAAGAAAATACAGGTACAAAATTGATATCAAATACCAAAAAGCATAAATTAAAAATCTTGAGTAGAGTTTGGAATTGCAGATATACGATGTTATATAAAAGAAGAAGAGAAAGAAACAGAGGAAAAAAAAAGTCACAGAAATTATGAAAAAAACTATAGGTACAAAATTGATAACATATATCAAAAGGCTAAAATTAAAAATCTAGAGTAGAGTTTGGAATTTCAAAAATACAATGTTAAGGAAAAGAAGAAAAAGAAAAAAGAAAAAAAAAAAAAAAACCACGGTCAAAAAATTATAAAATATATATATGAAGTTTGCTGAAGAAGAAAAAAAAAAATAGGGTCTTTTTTTTTTTTTTTGCAAAGTAATAGTTATAAAAGTGAAAATTAAAGGACAATAGAGGACTTAAAAAAATTTTTTTTTTTAATTAAAAAAAAAAGAAAGAAAGAAAGATTGATCGTAAAAATAGTAAACATATATCTAGGTCTTTCTCTGGTTTTGTTGTGAGTATTGTGGGTTCAGTTCATTTTTGGCAGTTCCTTAGTCCGACTTATATTTCTCAAGATCTATAGGCCCCTTCCTATGTAATCCATAGTAACCACAGGGTTTTAATCTATGGCCTGTAGCTTCCAAGGCGTTTCCCTCTGTTATAGCTTCTTCTGTTTGCTGGTCTCTTCAGTGTCTGGTTCCCGCCCTGACACAAAGGGGATGGTTGAGGACACTATTTTTTTTTTTTTTTATTTTAGGCTCACTTGTTCAGCCGCGCTGTGGGGAGGGAGGGAGGGATGCTGCAAACAGATAACACTGGCGTGCGCTCGCACTGCCTCGGCCACACTGGGTCTGCCCCCGCTCACGGCGCGTGTAGCCTCCCTGCCCACACTGCTTGGGCTCTAGGTTGTTCCGCCGGGAACAATCAGAGGCCGGCCCTGGACTGAGCTCCCAGGTCCAAGCCGCTCAGGTTCAGGCACTCGGGTAGTCCTCAGAGGCGCAGACTCGGTTGGGCCTGCGTTTTGTGTTCTTCCCAGGTCGAGCAGCTCAGGTGATGTGTTTGGCGGGCGCCAATGCTGCGACTTATCGCCTCCCCGCCACTCGGTTATCTGGGTGTAAAACCGGCGCACCTTCTCAGGCAGATGTTGACCGTCCAGACCCCCAAGAAGTTTTAGTTAGCAAAGAAGCCTGCTTACAGTTTTATAGAAAGTGTCTCTCTGGGGCTGCGATTGCCCCCTTCAGGCTCTGGCTGCCTGTCACCGGAGGGGGAAGGTCTGCAGCCGGCTATCTCTGTTCAGTCCTTTGTTCTGTGCACGGGCCTGGCGGTGTCTTAGGTTAGGGCTGGCTTTTTGCGTGGTAGATATCCCACAGTCTGGTTTGCTAGCCCAAATTATTTCGCTCAGATAGCGCTCAGGACATTCGGCCCGATTCTTACTCTAAGGGACACAGCCCGTGCCGCACTTCCCTGCCCAGCCCCCGCTTGCTAATGCCGTGTGCAGGCGTCTGCGCTGCTTCTCCGCTGGGGGAGTTACCTTAGGGCTCACAATCCGCGATTTTTAATTGTTTATTTTTTTTTCCCCCTCCCTTTTATGTTGCCCTCTGTGCTTCCAAAGCTCGGCACAGATTCGGCAGTGAGAGGGTTTCCTGGTGTTTGGAAACTTCTCTCTTTTTAAGACTCCCTTCCCGGGACGAAACTCCGTCCCTCCCTCTTTTGTCTCTTTTTTTGTCTTTTATATTTTTTCCTACCTCCTTTCGAAGAGTTGGGCTGCTTTTCTGGGTGCCTGATGTCCTCTGCCGGCATTCAGAAGTTGTTTTGTGGAATTTACTCGACGTTTAAATGCTCTTTTGATGAATTTGTGGGGGAGAAAGTGTTCTCCCCATCCTACTCCTCCGCCATCTTGGCTCCTCCCCCTAGATTTTTTTTTAAAGTATATCTGTACACCGAAATACCACTCAGCAATACAGAGACACAAAATGCTAATGCAGATTATAAAATGGATAGTACTCAAAAACATGATGCTAAGTGCAAGAAGACAGACACAAAAGGTAACATGCTGTATGCTTTTTAGGAAACATTCTGTTAAGACAAATCTATAAAAAGAGAAAAGTTAGTGGATACATGAGACTGGAGTGAGACCAGGGAATGAATACAGACTGTCATGAGGAATCTTTCTGAAGTGAAGGAAATGTTCTAAAATTGGATTGTTGTTACATTGCACAAGTTTGTAAATTTACTAACAATTTTTGAATTGTATACTCAAACAGGTGAGTTTTATGGTGTACAAAAATGAGTTATTAAAAAAGGAAGAAGTAAATCAAAAGGAAGAAAGTCTGCCAAGTGATGCAAAACATGATTTAAATAAATGGACAAATACTGTTTGCTGAAGGATAGTATAATAAAGTATTTAAATTCCTTCTAATTTTTAAAATGTTTTTGTTTTGAAATGTTAAATTTATAGAACATTAAAAAATAGAGAAGATGACATATATTGAGTTAAATTCTCCTAAAGTTGACAGTTTATAAGCCACTGTAAAATTATAAGAATCAGGGAATTAGCGTTAGTACCATACCATAAACTCAAATATAGACCACATTCAAATTTCACCAGTGCTTCTCCAATATCACTTTTCTTTTCCAGGATCCAGCAGAGGATCTTAGTCTCCTTTAATCTGTGACAGTCCCTCATTCTTTCCTTGTAATTAATGACTTTTACCCTTTTGATGAGTACCAATTAATTATTTTATATAACATATTTCATTTTGGATATGTATGATGTCTTTTCTTGAGTAGATTGAGATTATGCAGTTTTGGCATAATACCATAGAAGTGATCTTGTATCCTTTTCCAGGTATATATCATTTCGGGGTGTATGTGATGTCAATATGTCTTATTATTGGTTATGGTAAATGTCTTGCGGGGGAGATACTTTGAGACTATGCTTATATTTTGTATCTCCTCAAATTTTCATTCAAGAATTTTAGAATCATCCATTTTGTCAGGGAACATTATTACCTTGTTGTTTGTCAAATGGTGATTTAAAAAAAATTCCATCAATCCTGTACGTTATTATTAATAATAGGAATTCTTCTGTATGGAAGAACAGTTTCTTCTTCCTGTTTATTTATTCAATTATTTATATCAGCAGAGATTCATGAATATGCATTCTGTGATTAAACATAATGCAGTGTAATATATATTTTGTTATTCAGGTTGTTCTATTTTGACCATTTGGGGCTCCTTCAGTTTGTCATCAGTATCTTATTGATATGCTTCACCTTTTTCATACATGTCCTTGTTTCCTGACACAACAGGATGCTCCAGGCTGCTCTTGTATTTTCCTTTCTCCAACCCTAGATGCCACAACTTCTCTAAAGAGCCTTTCTATTGGAGAATTGCATTAAAATTTAGAAACTAAATCTGATTTCTAAGTGCACTCCTTGCTACTGAGATGTCTTTACTCCTAGGGACCCTCAACAAATAGAAAATATATGTATGAGTACTAACCTATCCAAACATATGCATCTATACTTATTTCTGTATCATTTTATCATCATAATTTTAAAAGCTATTTATTTATAATGATACTTCCAAATTCCAATCCAACACCACTATTGCTCTCTTTATTTGTTGTTTCTTTCTCCAAGAGTGAGAAACCTACTTCTCATTACCTAAATTTGTCAGTTCCATATTAGATTTTTTTCTTTAATTGCTTTTGGATTTTGAGTCATAATGCAAAATTATTACTTTATGTCATGGTTGAAGAATAATTCACCCATGTTTTCTTCTATTATTTATAAGCTTTCACACTTTACATTTAGATTCCAAATCTGTTTTCAGTTTATTCTTTTCTGTGGTGGAAGAGATATGGACCTAATTTTGTATGGCTTGTGTTTATGCAGACTTTGATTTTTGCATATTAAATTCCTTTTTATTACTGGTCTTTTGAATTGAGTTAGTTTTATTATTGATTCTCTGGGATTTTCCAGATGTCCTATCTATTATTTGCATATGGAGATACTTCTTTTTTATTGTTTATGCAGTTTTTATTTATATTTAAAAATTTATTGGAGTATAGTTGATTTAAAATGTTGTGCTAATTTCTACTGTACAGTAAAGTGAATTAGTTAAATGTATACATATATCCATTCTTTTAAATAGTCTTTTCCCATAAAGATCATTACAGAGTATTGAGAAGAGTTTTCTGTGTTATACAGTAGGTCCTTATTAATTATTTATTTCCTATATAGTAGTGTGTATATGTTAATCTTGCATATGGAGATAGTTCTAGTTATTCTTTACCCATTCTTATTCCCCTAATATTCGGTAATTTATTTCTCTTGCTTAATTGTATTAGCTAATTGTAGGCAGATTCTTGACCATCTGAGCCACTAGGGGAAGCCCAACACTTCTAATATAGCATCAAATATGAGAAAAGAGCATGTGTATCATTACTTTGATCTTGTTTTAATTGGAAATGCCTCTAGTGTTGTCCAATTAAATAAGAAACTCCCTGCATTTCTTACTATACATATAAAATATTATTGTATATTATCATGTTAAGTATTTCTCATGTCAATTTTCTTGAGTATTTTGATCATAATGGGTGTTGAATTTTGTCAAAGACTTTGTTAAATATCTGTTAATATAGTCATATGACCTTTTCCCCCCACACTTATTAATATGGAGTATGATATTAATTGATTAGCTAACATTAAAACATCCTCCTCTTCCAATACATCCCACTTGGTTATGGTGTATTATTTTCTTTTATGTGGTATTGGATTCTGTTTGCAAATATTTTATTTAGTGATTTTGATTGACATTTATGAGTTCATTTCTCTACAATTTTCTTTCTTATACTGATTTAAAAAATCTAGTTTAGCCTTCTGTTTTATTATTTTATTCTTTATTGTCAGGCTTATTAGTTATTTTCAGTATCTTTTAAAGTACGTCTATTGCCTGTGTAACAATAAGCTTTCTAATTTCTCTCTTTCCTTTCATTTTTCTCTCATATTTCAATTGTATTATTTCAACTTTATCACAATACATAACCTTTGTGCCTGAGTCTTCCACCTTCATTCCTCCTTTGCTTCATTCTTATGTGTACATTTATATAATTTAAAATACTGACCATCTGTATTTTTGCTGAAGTTTTCTCAATTAACTTTTGATGGGTTGATGTTCTTTCATTAGTAGATTCCTTAGGAAGGGTTGATGAATGCAGAATTCCTTAAGTACTTAATATGTTGAATGGTGTTTTTTCATTGCCTTGATCTTTGAAGGGACAATTGTGCTGCATATGAAATCATTGGTTTATACTTTCTCTTACTGAGTTTTTAAAAACATGTTGTGCCATTGATTCTTTGCTGTGCATTTTGCTTTTTAAATGTCTGATGTCTTAGTTAATTATTTTGCTTTTGTAAATTACTTAATCATTTGGTTGAAGTCCTTGATGGTTTTATCTTCATATTTGAAATCTGGTATTGTCTTAGATTTGCTTAGGATATCTTAGAGTTGACTTTATAAAATATAACAGAGACTAGATTTAAAAATTATATATCTATTTATAACATGAACATAACCTTGATATCAATTTCAAATAAAAACAGCAAACAAAATAAACTTATAGACTATTATCATTTATGAATATAAGTGCAAATAATCACAAAGAAGCAAATACATGTCAAATAAAGTAATATTTGCATAGAGCATAAGGATATTTTAGTATCAGGAAACAATTCTTTGTAGTTCACCACATTAGGAAATTTATAGGAGAATAAAATATTGCCCAATAAATTTAGGAAACAAACCTCAATAGTCATTATGAAAAGAATATCTTAGTATATTAATAATTTAAAACAAAATAACAGGTACAATTATTTTAGGGACAATCACATTTATGGTGACAATTTACTTGTATTCCTCTCAAAGTCAGGTAAAATAAAGAACATCTCTTTTATCCTTTACTGCTGCTGCTGCTGCTAAGTCGCTTCAGTCGTGTCGGACTCTGCGACCCCAGAGACGGCAGCCCAACCAGACTCCGCCATCCCTGGGATTCTCCAGGCAAGAACCCTGGAGTAGGTTGCTATTTCCTTCTCCAATGCACGAAAGTGAAAAGTGAAAGTGACGTCACTGAGTCGTGTCTAACCTTCAGCGACCCCATGGACTGCAGCCTACCAGGCTCCTCTGTCCATGGGATTTTCCAGGCAAGAGTACTGGAGTGGGGTGCCAGTGCCTTCTCCATATCCTTTACTACTTAGCATTTTATAAGTATCCTTGTCAACATGATCAAATAGGAAAAAGAGAAAAGATTGTGCCAAAGAAATAAACTTTGTTTTTAATTTAGGAACAAACAAGAGTTGTATCTGGATTCTAAAAATCAGCAGTTGCTTTGAAAAATTTCAAGAAGCTTCTTTCTAAAATTAGAACTATTTTTTTTTGCAGAAAATATAAATACTCCATGCATTCATTGAATAATAAAAAGCAAATGGTCAGTTTAAATACATTTTGTGTGTTTATAATGCAAATGCAATAATAAATAAATATATGACAAATTCATTATTCATTGTGAAAAAGGGAAAATTAGTATAGGCTCTATGAATTACATCATTAGGGGCTAAAGGTACATTACAGGTTCTTAGTCTTATACATTATAGAACCAGCTGGCTGATAGTTATCCCTTTAGGTGAATGAAAGAACAGTCTGAAGAATAAAATATGGTATTTAGGTTATAGGACAGGCAGTGGTTAAATTTAGTTTCAATGGAATATTGCTTTGACGTGTTTAATCTGATAAGCAAAATACTTGGCTTAATTTCAATTTATCATTGCATATCACAGCACTGTATCTGAGTGCACCAATATTCACAAGTTCAGTGAGATAGTTCTTTCCTTGTGCTTCATATTTCGTAATTATTGTTCCTTTTAATAAAATAAGACTGAGCAAAAGGAGATTTATAAATATTTCTTGCCATTTTTTCTATTTTATTCCAGATATGAGGTTTAAAAAGAAAATGAAAGAAAACACTAAGGTTTTCTTTCATTTAATTATGGCAAATAAGACAGTTTAGCAACCATTTTGAGTATGAAACCAGCAATTCAAAAATCAAGACCATCTGTCTGCTCTGTTAATACAAAATTAACTGCTGCAGGAAATGCCTTCCAACTGTAAAAGTCTAGAAAAACAGACAAAAATCTATATATTAATTCTTCTTAGACATTGGACAAAAGGCAGTATAGAACTATGATTCCTTGAATAGGGGAAACAAATGAAGTGAGTCCTGAGTGCCTGAACTTAATGCCTGGAGACAGTTTCTGTAATTCAGAAACCCATAATACATAGAGTATGGGTTAAAATCCTCAAAGGTTAGTGCCTTAGTATGAGGGCTTATGAGATCAAGAATAAAAGCTGTTGTATACCTAGTCGTAAAAAGAACCAAATGAAAATCTGAGAGGTGAAATGTATAACAACTGAAGTAAAAAGATACAGAGTAAGATGAACAGTAGCTTAGATATTGTAGAAGAGAAAAATCCGTGAATTTTAAATGTTAGAACAGGGCTTCAGTCAACTGTAGGATAGTATCAAGCAATCTAATTTGTATGTAATTGGAGTCTCAGAAGAAGAGGAGAGAGGTTAAGTAGAAATAAAATTTGAATAAATAATACCTGAAATTTTCCAAATTTTATGAAAACAATAGACCCACAGATAAGAGAAAGACAATGAGCAACAAGTAACATAAGCATAAATAAAGCAGCATGAAGGCACACCCCCACACAAACTACTGAATTTACTGAAAAAGAGAAAATCGAACAGGAAGACAGAGACAAAGAAGACTCATTATACTGAAGGAACAAAGATAGGAATGACATGAAACCTTAGAAACCTGTCAAGCCAGCCAGAAGAAGAGGAAGCATCTCTAAAGCAATGAAAGAAAAAACCTACTATCAACCTAGAATTCCACATTCAGCTAAAATATCTTATATAAAGAAGGTGAAGTAAAGATTTTTTTCAGTCAAAAGCATAAATTCCATTTTCATTAGGCCACAATTATATTTGAAAAATTTAACACTTCCTTGTCAGTTATTAATCAAAAATGTAAAAATAAATCAGGAGAATATAGAAGACTGAAACAATGCTGTCCACTAACTTGAGCTAATTGACAATTATAGTAATAGTAATACTGCACCGATTTCTGTAAATAAAACTTCTTTAAAAGTGGTGGGGTGATATGAGAGAATAGCATTACCAATAGTATATTACCATGTGAAAATAGATGACCAATGCAAATTTGATGCATGAAGTAGGGCACCCAAAGCTGGTGCTCTGGGATGACCCAGAGGGATGGGATGGGGAGGGAGGTGGGAGGGGAGTTCAGAATGGTGGGACACATGTACACCCATGGCTGATTCATGTCAATGTATGGCAAAAACCACCACAATATTATAAAGTAATTACCCCCTAATTAAAAATAAATAAATAAATTAAAAAAAGATAAACTGAACTTGGTGGTATAAACATTTGAAGGGCAGGTTTTTTTTAAGGTTAAAATCAGATAGGTCAATTGTTTTCTCACTTTTAGAGAAAAATTGGAAATTCCTCAAGTTAGTTAAGATGTAAGACTTAGGTGCTTATTCACTTGCAAGTCATGGCTGACGTCACTAGAGGGCGCACTCCTACCATAGCCCATACAAAGTTCTGAAACTAGACTCGTCACATTTTTTAAAATTAAAAAAAAAAAGTCAGAGGGATGGTATGGGGAGGGAGGAGGGAGAAGGGTTCAGGATGGGGAACTCGTGTATATTTGTGGCGGATTCATGTTGATATATGGCAAAACCAATATAATATTGTAAAGTTAAAAAAAAAAAATAAAAGGCCTTAAAAAAAAAGTCAAATATATTTTCATCCATTTTTAAACACCAACTTAGTAAAAAAAAAAGTGACTTCCCCAAAGTAATATTAAGCACACTTTATTCAAATACTTTGGCCACCTCATGCGAAGAGTTGACTCATTGGAAAAGACCCTGATGCTGGGAGGGATTGGGGGCAGGAGGAGAAGGGGACGACAGAAGATGAGATGGTTGGATGGCATCACCGACTCGATGGACGTGAGTCTGAGTGAACTCTGGGAGTTGGTGATGGACAGGGAGGCCTGGCATGCTGCGATTCATGGGGTCACAAAGAGTCAGACACGACTGAGTGACTGAGCTGAACTGAACTGAAACAGGACCTTGTTCTTAATTACTGTTTTCAACATTGGTTGAACATTCAGATTAACCACTTTTTCTCTTCTGCTTTATTTTTTTCTCACTTTTAAGGCTAGAGAACCTCAAAATGAACTTGAAAACGAAATTTCCTCTTAAGAGTTGAAGTTGCATAAAAAGTATATACTAACCTACATAGTTCTTTCTAAAGGAGGCTTTCAAGTTTTGGACTCAGACTTAAGTTCACTTATTGGCTCTGCAGTTGTTTAACTGTGAATAGAGGATAAAGTCCCTGGTTTGGAAAGATCCTCTGGAGGAGGTGATGGCAACCTACTCCAGTATTCTTGTCTGGAGAATCCAATGCATAGAGGAGCCTGGTGGGCTACAGTCCACAGGGTCGCAAAACACACACACACAGGATAAAGTAAAATTTGTTGCTTGCTGTTTTTATGAGGTAGGTTTCTTAATTTAAAGTGATGAGATATATTTTATGTTTCTTGATTACCAGTTAAACAAGAAATTAAATTTTTTATGTAACCCTTCATTTTTGCATGATGTGTCATTGGTCTTGATGAGAAAAGAGATGCCACGTTTACTTTAATCCAAATTTCAGGTCTCTGTTCTGACCCAGGAGGCTTATTAACTGAGTTCTGCTGCTGTTTGTGCGGTGGGATGCTGAGGTGCCTGCAGCACCGAGGTGTTTTATGTTTGTCAAACAGAATTTGTAACTAACTGCTTTTTCCCATTCCCAGGGCAACTCCACCGAAGATAGCTAATTAAACGTCTCTAGGGGTTTCTCTGGAAAAGGCAATGGCACCCCACTCCAGTATTCTTGCCTGGAAAGTCCCATGGGCAGAGGAGCCTGGTGGGCTGCAGTCCATGGGGTCGCTAAGAGTCGGACACGACTGAATGACTTCACTTTCGCTTTCACTTTCATGCATCGGAGAAGGAAATGGCAACCCACTCCAGTGTTCTTGCCTGGAGAATCCCAGGGACGGGGGAGCCTGGTGGGCTGCCGTCTATGGGGTCGCACAGAGTTGGACACGACTGAAGCGACTTAGCAGCAGCAGCAGCAGCAGGGGTTTCTCTTAGGATTATCTTTAGGGTTTATATTGTTCCTATCACATGAAAAATTCTATTTACTCCTTTTTTTTTTTTTTTCTGAGTAGATTTTACAAGACCTGCAAACTGTGGATTATCCTATACTTTCCAGGGTGCCAGCTTTATAAATTCCAGATCCAGTTATCTTTCTCTAACTCCTTTTCCTGAACTACTGCAGTACTTATTGTACGCTGAATTATAAACCAATTTTAAATTTCAGTTTCTAGTCATGGAATGGCATGAGTGCTCAGTCGTGTCCTGCTCTAACCCCATGGACTGTAGCTTGCCAGTCTCCTTTGTCCATGGGATTTCTCAGGCAAAAATACTGGAGTGGGTTGCCATTTCCTTCTCCAGGGATCTTCCAGACCCAGGGATTGAACCCGTGCATTTTGCATCTACTGCATTGGCAGGCATAGTCTTTACCATTGGTGTCACCTGGGAAGCCCTTTCTAGTCATATATTGATAGTTTATCTACATGCTCATGTATAAATGTATTTCTTCTTGTAAGATCATAGATGCATTTAGAATAGACAACAATGTTATAATTTTGGAGTTACACTGAATATGTTTTTCTTGATTTGAATGGAATTGCCTATTCATGCATATTTTGATATTCAAACCTACATCTCTGCTATTAGAGCAGACAGCAAGAAAAATCACTGAACACACACATCTAGGCTCAGAAAATATCTGGTGCACATAAATCAGTTCTCCTTCCTTTTGCCAGCTATTTAACAAGTAGAGTTGATTTTGGAATAGAATATCATCATATTTCATGGGCTATACTTACCCATGTATATTCAAAACATCAAAAATTCAAACATCAAAACAAAACATCTTGAGCACTCTGGGATTGAGGGGCCCTCCTTGGACCCTGGCAACATTATCACAAAAAAGGACTAATAGAGCAGACCTCATCTCCTTGCAAATAGGTATATGCCCCATCCCATTTGTGTCTCCTCACTCATACTCAATTGTTGTGGAAAATGCCAGGATATGGTAGCATGCATTCTTCTACCATCTCATATGGTCTGTTTAATTAATATCCAGGAAGTAAACAGGGAGATCTAGTCATAAGGAAATTTATCCTTGATATACCCATGTCAATTTTACCAAAGTAGAGTTCTGTGCAAGCTCAGGTCATGATGCAGTGCACATTTCACGGCTCCCTTACTTTGCAGTGGGAGTGCCCTCTCAAGTTAGAGTTCACGGACCATTGTTTATCAAAGTAAAAGGCAGAGAGTGAATATGGGAAAGCCACTTACTTCCTTGAACTTCACTTTTCCCATAGTTACATAGTTATTATTGGGGATAATAATGCTTACCTCATATAATTGTTGTCAAGGTCAAATTATATGGTTTGCATGAAGGTTACTTGTAACCTGTAAAAAGCTATGTGGGTATCAACTCAGGGATTAGAAGCAGTAACACACATGTAGATGGATGCCACAGAGAGAGTTTTTATGTGGACAGTTTACTTATCTTAGATTGTTTTCTGCCTGTTATCATCCTTGTTGAATGTTTTGATTGATTTCCATTGTTATTCAAGGAGAAAACATGAAAAATCATGTTCAAAAATAGGTTACACTCTAGAACTTTCCAAGGTTCCCATCTCCATATCTAGAAGTCTTCAACTCTTTGTATGAATTCTTCATTCTCTTTCTATCTTACAGCTCCCCAGTTATCTGGTGTCCCATCTGATACCCTAAATTTTATCATTTCCTGTATGTCTGTGATGCATGGAGTCAGTGAGGCTTCACGACCTTGCGACCTCCCAGCCTCCGTAAGGCTGCCTTCATTTCTTTGTTGCGGAGTGTGTAGATGATAGGATTAAGCAAGGGAGTGATGACTGTGTAGAACACAGCTACCACTCCATCCAGGGGTTCCTGAGAGCCAGGGCGCAGGTAAATGAAGGTGCAGGGCACATAGTAGACAATGACGACAGTGAGGTGAGCGGCACACGTGGAGAAGGCGTTGCGGCGCCCGTCGGCGGACCGGATTCGCAGGATAGCAGCCACTATGTAGCCATAGGAAGTGAGGATAAGCACAAAGCAGGTGAGGGCCAGGAATCCAATGTCCACAAAGGTGATCAGCTCGTTGATGGTGGTGTCAGCACAGGCTAGACGCAGCATGGCCGGAATGTCACAGAAGAAGTAGTCTACCCGGTTTGGACCACAGAAAGGCAGCCGGAATATGAAGCTTGTTTGGAAAAGTGAGTGGAGGGTGCCTCCCAGCCAGGTGCCAATGGCTAGATAGTTACAGACACTGCGGGTCATGATGGTGGCGTAATGTAAAGGCTTACAAATGGCTAGGAAGCGATCATAAGCCATGAGTGTGTACAGGAAGCATTCAGTGCAGCCCAGGAAATGGAATGAAAAAAGCTGGATGACACAGCCTCCAAAGGAGATAATCCTACTGTCCAAGAGAAAGCCAGCTAACATCTTGGGGACAATGGCAGAGGAAATGGTCATGTCCAAGAGGGAGAGGTGACATAGGAACCAGTACATGGGGCGGTGGAGCTGGGTGTCCACCAAGACTGTGAGGATGATAAGCCCATTCCCAGAGACAGTGAGGGTGTAGATGACAAGGAAGGTTAGGAAGAGCAGTGTCCCCAGCTGTGGTGGGTGGTGCAGGCCCACTAAGATGAAGTGAGACACGGAAGTCTGATTTCCATGTTGCATCTCCTTGCTGTTCACATCTGCCAAAAGAAGCAGCAGAAGGGAAAAAGCGATGCTGTAAATTCTGTAGGCACGGGATATATATTCTATGTCACTGCCAAATATGGACCAAAAAGGATCTTCAAAAGAGAGATCTTCTCTAGCTCTTGTTCATAATCGTTCTTTCTCTTCAACCCCTGATTCTGAGATTCTGCTTGGCTTCAGACAGCAGCTTTTCTCTCCAGGGTTAAAACCTGTGTAACAGATTATGTGTATATAGTTCCGGAGAGTGAAGAAAACACCATACACAGAGAGAGTCATGTCAGAAAGAAGAACAATTATATAATGCCTAAACCAGCCTAAGAAGAAATGACTGTTCTATTGTTTTCCTTCAGTTTGATCTCTGATCTACATACTAGAGAGTTGCTGCTGCTGCTGCTAAGTCGCTTCAGTCGTGTCCGACTCCGCGACCCCATAGATGGCAGCCCACCAGGCTCTTCCGTCCCTGGGATTCTCCAGGCAAGAACACTGGAGTGGGTTACCATTTCCTTCTCCAATGCATGAGAGTGAAAAGTGAAAGTGAAGTCGCTCAGTCGTGTCCGACTCTGTGCGACCCCATAGACAGCAGCCCACCAGACTCCTCCATCCATGGGATTTTCCAGGCAAGAGTATTGGAGTGGGGTGCCATTGCCTTCTCCGACATACTAGAGAGTTAGATTACAGCGTATTTATTTACTGAGAGTTGGAATTATATTTCTTAATGTAAGTCTGCCAAATAAAAAAACTGTGTGTATTTTTTAAAATGCACTGTCTGGTTTATACATCAAACATAAAATATTCAGAATCTTTGAAATTATGTGAGGAATATCTATTTTTATAAATTCTATTTCAAAAATACACAAGCCCTTTAAAATCATTCAGGTTGGTGAAGCAATACAAAATCTCAGCCCCAGGATACCTGTTGTCATCTCTTCTCTCTGCTTCTGCCTAAGTGCCATCCATCTTTCCATCCATCCATCCATCCATCATACATCTGTCTGTTCATATGCCGATTCAGTAATATATCATATACTGTATCTTAAGACCATGGATGCTGAAGTCAGACATGGTTTAAACATCCTAGCTCTTCCACTTTGACTCATTGGAAATCTTGGAAATCCCATGGACAGAGGAACCTGGTGGGCTACAGAGCATGGGGTCACACAGAGTCAAACATGTGACTGAACGACTGAACAACGATCTTGGAAAAGCCATTTCACCTTTCTTTGCCTATTTCTAGAAATGGGGACAACTGTAGTGTCTACTTTATGGGGCTCTTGTAAGGATTAAATAAATTTACACAATTCACACTAACCCTCAATGACTTCAGCTATTATGTGTCAGGGTTCCATATTAGAAAAATTCAGGCATTGTGTTTGTGCCTCAGGTCTGAAGTGAACCTGTAACTTCCAGTGAGTTGTCAAATAGTAGATTTGAGTTCTCAGAATTTGCAGCATCATCACAAAGAGGCTTTTCTCCCAGGACTACTGGTGACAGGCATCAACCACAGTGAAAGGAAAAAATCAAGAAGGTGGCTAAGAGGGTGCTAGAACTTTCAGACACTGAGGGGTTATGTATCCTTCTTAAGTGTCCCTTTTCCCCACCAATATTAGCTCTAATAGTCTTTTTACCAACTGGAAGTAAGTATCCAAAATAGTGTGTTACCTTTTTGAGAATTCAGGGGTCACCCAGAATTACTCAGAAGGCTCTGAAAAGTGTGGAATGAAATTTGGCTTCCAGCTGGACAGCTAGCAGGCAAGAGGACCACGATGGCAGCTTTGGCTGACCTCTTCATCTTCTCCTTCTACACCACGAATCACTGTGTATCCATAACCTTTATTCCTTTCAGTCTTCATCAGTACCACAGAGACGACTCATCAGTGAAGATAGGTGTTTTGGGGACTGAGTAATTTCCTGGGTCATGAGATTTTCCTTGTTAAACCTGAGAGTCCAGGGCAAACCAAGACAGGTGTGTACCTTAAGTAAGAGTCTAAACCACATAGACTCAGACAGCAAAGAATCTGCCCACAATTCAGGAGACCTGGATTTGATCCCTGGGTTGGGAAGATCCTCTGGGGAAGGAAGGGAATGGCAACCCACTCCAGTATTCTTGCCTGGAGAATTCCATGGACAGAGGAGCCAGGTGATCTACAGCCCATGGGGTCACAACGAGTAGAACATGACTGAGTGACTTTCACTTTCTTTTAAACCACATAGAAACTAAATAATCTCTCCACATGTAGCTACAGAATCTATTTTGAAGCAACTTCAGAGGAAATTCTTAGAGGTTTCCTGGTCATTTCCTTGATTACCAACCTTTACTGGGCATCATGGTGCCCAGGTGAAAATCCAAACACACTGGCATGCCCTATGGGAACAGAGACACTCATAACCTGATGTCCACATATTTCCTTAGCCTCCTCTCTCTGTGCTCCATCCCACAAATCTGTGCTGTAGTCAAACATTTTTTACCCCCCTTTCCTTATACATTAGTCCCTTTAATATGTACTGGCCCTGTTCCACTGATGCTTGAAAAATTTCTACTAATCTTTCAAAATCTCATTCCTGTGTGATGTACTAAGTAAAGCCTTGCCTCCCTTTCCCCCCAAAGGCCTTTAATTCTTTGTAGCCGCCACAGTACTTCATTCACATTTCTATCACAGGCTTACTAAGCAAGTTGCAATTTACCTTCTCTGTGCCTGATCTACCCCATCGGGCTGTGAATTCCTACGGGGACTTTGTCTCATTTTTCTTTTGATCCCAAATTTATAGCATATCTTGCACAGAAAGATTTTTATGTTTTATTGAATACAAGGATTCCCCTCTGTCTTGTCTAGATTCCCTATTATCTAGACCCTTAATATAGGATGACAATCAATTATGTCTTTATAATCTAGGTCCCCAAATCATAAGAATTCCAATACTGAGACTGTCACTACTTACTATATTGTTTTGAGCAAATTTCTCAATGTGCTTAGTGTTGGCTTCTCATTTGTAAGAGAGAGAGAAGGGGAGAGAGAGAGAGAGAGAGAGAGAGAGAAAGGAGGAGTTTGTGCTGATTCTTACCTAAAAAGAAATAGCTATCTCTTTTTATATCAGTAAGGGTTCACACTTTAAGTTTTGGTCTTACATATAGAAAATCAATTTTCCTCCTAGCCTCAGTTCTCTTCTGTACTATAAATTTTTCTCTTGTCTCCCAGTTGCCTTGGCATCTCACTCCTCATTCATTATTATAATTTGTTGTTCTCTTTGCACAATACTGTATGCCACATGAAAGAATAGTGAAACATCCTACTAGTCTCTGCATGAATCAAACACACATCCTCTCTACCAGCTCTTGCTTACAATAGCTCAGATCCTCCTCCCAACCCCCAGATTCCCCATAATGTACACGCATGTGTGTGTGCTTAGGCTTCCCTTGTGGCTTAGCTGGAAAAGAATCCTCCTGCAATGTGGGAGACCTGGGTTTGATCCCTGGGTTGGGAAGATCCCCTGGAGAAGGGAAAGGTTACCCACTCCAGTATTCTGGCCTGGAGAATTCCATGGACTATAGAGTTCATAGGGTCGCAAAGAGTCGGACACGACTGAGTGACTTTCACTTTCACTGCACAATAACCATCATTTTCCCCCTGGAAAGAGAGAATACCCTATTGATGGTTTTCCTATTTATAGCTAAAACTGCTCCAGTCCTGTGGTGTATACACTTTAGTCAGTACCACATTATACTATCAGCATATGATATATTCATCCGTGGAATGGGAAAAGAAGCAGTTTCTACAAGCAGTCTTGGGGAAAAGGACATGAGTACCCATATACTAGCTTTATCTGGCCATTTGTACTCTGTATGAACTGGACTAGGCTTGAAATAGATCTTGAAGCTTACCAGGGTCCAAAACTGAGAGGTAAGTTGGCCTTCAATGAGCGGAGTATGAGGCCCCTCCCTCCCTCGTAAAGCCTAATGCTGGGGAGAGATCTCAGGTGTCTGCACTGTTTCCAAAGTCTCTAACATACTTCTAATAAATGCAAGTCTCCCAGCGAGTTCTGTCACTAGCCCTCATCTCCCTCTCCAAGTCTTCTCTGCTGATGGCCACTACCTGGATGTGACTCTGCCCCGAGGATACTGTGTATAGCTTGCCGCAGCTTTTTCACGCTCTTTGCTGTTCTTTGTAGAGGCTCCTTTCTGAGCTCAGCAGGTTCCCTGGTCCCCTCCTGTGACATGCCCTTTCTTGGCTTTGTCACTGAGCTCTTTTGGTGCACCTTTCTTGGCTCACCATCTTCTTTTTGCTTTTTTGAAGACATTGGCAGCAATCTCCCTAGGAGACTCCTCTGGAGTCTCCCTTTCTGGCAAGTAGGCTGTTCCTTCCTATAGTCCCCATCGGGTGGAGGAAGGGGGCTGATGTCACTTCTGATTCACCCTCCAGAGGCTATTAACTTGCCCAGAAATAAGCTTCAGTGTCTTTGTTAGCAGTGAAATGTGAACTGTAGCTACTCAGGAAGTGTACTTACTTGCTTGTAGTGTCCCTGTAGCATAGAATCCTCCTAAGAGCATGTGGATATATGTATAACTGATTCACTTTGCTGTATACTTGAAACTAATGCAATATTGTAAATCAACTATACTCCAATACAAAATTAAAAAAAAAACAAAAAAGTGTAAAAAAAGGTGAGTGGCCAAGATGGTGGAGTAGGAAGACCCAGAGCTTATCTCCTCCCATTGGCATACCAAAATTACCTCTATCTACAGAGCTATTATTGATCAGAGTGACCTGACAACTAGAAGAAGAGATTTTCTACAACTAAAGATGTAAAAAAGGGACCATAATGAAATGTGTAGGAGGGGTGTAGACCCATACCCCCAGATAAGCAACACATAAAAAGGAGCATAATCAAAATTGCAAAAGTTCTCCCCAAGAAGCTACAACTTCAAGCTCCACATCAAAATCTGCAGACCAGGGGTCTTGGCACCAGGAAGATGAGCTGCCAGAACATCTGGCTTTGAAGGCCAATGGGACTTGCTTTCCGGAGAGCTAGAGGGATGTAGGAAATGAGCGTCCACTCTTAAAGGGCACACACAAAATCTCACATGCTCCAAGACCCAGGGCAGAAGCAAAAACTTGAACGGAACCTGGGTCAGATCCAAATGCTGATCTTGGAGAGCCTCCCGGAGAGGTGGGAGACATGTGGGACTCACCCAGCTACCAAGGACCCGCTGGTGGCAGCCATTTGGGGGAGCTCACTCTACCCTGAGGACACTGATGCTGGCAAGGGTCATTTTGTAGTCCTTCCTCTAGTTTATTAGTGGCTGGGACTTGACCCATCTCATCAGCCAGTTGATACCACTTCTGGCCATCCAGTTTCATGGGGATGCAGGTCCACCACCTGCAAGTCCTCAGTAGACCCCTCTGAGCCCCCAAGCTGCCCTAGGACTTGGTTCTGTTCAACAGAAGACAAGGGACCCAGCCCTGCCAACCCCCCGGCTTACACAGTTCCTGCCCCCTAGAACCCCAGTCAGCCACCTTAAGATCCAACTCCATCCGCCAGTGCTGTACACTTAAAACTTACCCAGTCCTATATGCAACCATATCTCAATAAGACTGGAAGGAGAAATTAATAATAAAAAAATGACTTATTAAAAAATGCATACAAACAATGATTTAAAGTAAATAAAGCATACTAAAAAAGATATTTAACAATTATTTATTGATCTATTCATTGCCCAGTGTTATTTCAGAACTACAAATTCCTCTGTTATCATAATTAGAGGATTCCATATAATGCATTTACATAGCCTCATGTGGGATTTTTACCCACTAAGTAAGCAGTATGTCCTTTTGTATTTGGAAAAGTCCATGTTCTCTACAGAAGTTGCTTTTTTTCAAGGGTAAAATGGGGGTGTGCTCTAGATCACTCCTCTAAAGGGCTGTCCAAGCTCTAAATATGTTTGATTTTTAAGGGACTGCCAAGTTTTTCAAATTCCATCTAGCTTAGTCTCTTCTTTGCATACTGGATGATCTAGACAGTACTGCCTGAAATAGTGTTGCCTGTAGTAGTTCAATGTCCTCAGTTAAGTTCAGTTCAGTCTCTCAGTCATGTCCTATTTTGTGGCCCCATGGACTGCAGCACGCCAGACTTCCCTGTCCATCACCAACTCCTGGAGCTTACTCAAACTCATGTCCATTGAGTCAGTGATGCCATCCAATCATCTCATCCCTTTTCATCTCCTCCTCCCACCTTCAATCTTTCCCAGCATCAGGGTCTTTTCTAGTTCTTTGCATCAGGTGGCCAAAGTATTGGAGTTTCAGCTTCAGCATCAGTCCTTTCAATGAATATTTAGGACTGATTTCCTTTCAGATGGACTGGTTGGATCTCCTTGCAGTCCAAGGGACTCTTAAGAGTCTTCTCCAACATCACAGTTCAAAAGCATCAATTCTTTGACACTCAGCTTTCTTTATAGTCCAACTCTTACATCCATACATGACTACTGGGAAAACCATAGCTTTAACTAGATGGACCTTTGTTGAAAAGTAATGTCTCCGCTTTTTAATATGCTGTCTAGGTTGGTCATAGCTTTCCTTCCAAGGAGTAAGCGTCTTTTAATTTCATGGCTGCAGTCACCATCTTCAGTGATTTTGGAGCCCCCCAAAATAAAGTATTTCCCTATTTCCATTATTTCCCCATCTATTTGGCATGAAGTGATGGGACCAGATGCCATGATCTTAGTTTTCTGAATGTTGAGTTTTAAGCCAACTTTTTCACTCTCCTCTTTCACTTTCATCAAGAGGCTTTTTAGTTCTTCACTTTCTTCCATAAGGGTGCTGTCATCTGCATATCTGAAGTTATTGATATTTCTCCTGGAAAACTTTATTCCAGCTTGTGCTTCATCCAGACTGGCATTTCACATGATGTACTCTGCATATAAGTTAAATAAGCAGGGTGATAATATGCAGCCTTGACGTACTCCTTTTCCTATTTGGAACCAGTCTGTTGTTCCATGTCCAGTTCTAACTGTTGCTTCCTGACCTGCATACAGATTTCTCAGGAGACAGGTAAGGTGGTCTGGTATTCCCATCTCTTGAAGAATTTTGCACAGTTTGATGTGACCCACACAGTAAAAAGCTTTAGTGTAGTCAATAAAACAGAAGTAGATTTTTTTTTTCTGGAACTCTCTTGCTTTTTTGATGATCCAGCGGATGTTGGCAATTTGATCTCTGGTTCTTCTGCCTTTTCTAAATCCAGCTTGAGCATCTGGAAATTCATAGTTCACATACTGTTGAAGACTGGCTTGGAGAATTTTGAGCATTACTTTGCTAGCATGTGAGATGAGTGAAATTGTATGGTAGTTTGAGCATTCATTGATATTGCCTTTCTTTGGGACTGGAATGAAAACTGACCTTTTCCAGTCCTGTGGCCACTGCTGAGTTTTCCAAATTTGCTGGCATATTGAGTGCAGCACTTTCACAGCATCATCTTTTAAGATTTAAAATAGCTCAACTGGAATTCCATCACCTCCACTAGCTTTGTTCATAATGATGTTTCACATTCCAGGATGTCTGTGTCTTGGTGAGTGGTCTCACCATTGTGGTTATCTGGGTCATGAAGATCTTTTTTGTATAGTTCTTCTGTGTATTTTTGCCACCTCTATTTCAATCTTTGTTAAATTCAAGGGCATTTTTACAATAACTAGTATGTGAAATCCATGTATTAATAGCATCTTTGGCTTTAAAGTTCATTCAAATTCCAACCCTAGTACCTCCGTAGGATAACTGGATATGGCAGCATTATCCTCAATTGACAGATGATGAAATTAAAACAGAGATGGAAGGAGTCCTTCCTGACTCCTGATCAAGTACACTCTCTTAGGAGGATTCTATGCTACAGGGCATTACAGAGTATTGAGAAGAGTTCCCTGTGCTGTACAGTAGGTGCTTATTAATTATCCATTTTAATATGGTAGAGTGTATGTGTTGATTCCAATCTTCAAATTTATCTCTTCACTAACTAGTAATGATTTAATCATTTTTAAGACTCTTGAGAGTCCCTTGGACTGCAAGGAGATCCAACCAGTCCATTCTGAAGGAGATCAGCCCTGGGATTTCTTTGGAAGAAATGATGCTAAAGCTGAAACTCCAGTACTTTGGCCACCTCATGCGAAGAGTTGACTCATTGAAAAAGACTCTGAAGCTGGGAGGGATTGGGGGCAGGAGGCAAAGGGGACGACAGAGGATGAGACGGATGGATGGCATCACTGACTCGATGGACGTGAGTCTGAGTCAACTCCGGGAGTTGGTGATGGACAGGGAGGCCTGGCGTGCTGCGATTCATTGGGTCTCAAAGAGTAGGACATGACTGAGCGACTGAACTGAACTAAATTGAACTGAAGGCCATTTGAGTTATCAACTGTGAATTGCAGATCCATGTTCTTTGCTCAGTCTTCAAAGTTGAGAGGTGGCTTTCCATTTTTATTGATTTGCAGGAATAATTTATTTTGAATTTAAGTTCTTTGTCAATTATCTGTATTACAAATACTATCTCCTACCCTGCAGCTTGTCTTTCACTCTCTTAATGAGACTCTGTAATAAAAGAAATGATAAATTTAAGAATGAGAGATAGTAATGAAATTTCAAAGGATAGTATTCACAATATCATCCAAAAGTCAAACAATTAAAAGATACGCAGCTTCAGTTTTCATCAGAAAGAGAAAAATTATACCACAATAAAATATCACTTCACAATCATTAACAGGGCCGAAGTGAAAAAGACCGATGATGCCAAATGATGGTCATATGTGAAACAACTGGAGATTTAACGCACTGACACTGGGAGGATAAACTGGTAAAACTCTGTGGCAGAATCTACTAAAATGATGATAAAAATTCCCTGTGACTCAGCAGTTCCACTCCTAGGTATATATCTGATAGAAATACATGTATATGTTAGCCTCCAATTAAAATAAATAAATTTAAATAAAAAAAATACATGTATATGTTTATACATTTCCAAATGTGTATCTGAAAGGAAGAGATATTATATATAACCTACAGTATATAACATATAATATATAGTATTATATGTAATACATCATGGGGGCTTCTCTGGTGGATCAGCAGTAAAGAATCTGCCTGCAATGCAGGAAACCACCTACCAAGCAGGAGATCTTCCCTGGGATAGGAAGATCCCTGGAGAAGGCAATGGTAACCCACTCCAGTGTTTTTACCTGGGAAATCCCATGGACAGAGGAACCTGGTGGACTACAGCCCATGGGATTGTGAGACTTAGTGACTATACTACCACCACGATACATTATATATAGTTTTGCCAAAGAAAATTTCATATATACATACACACAAAATGTATATTCTCATATTTTAGCACTATTTTTAATAAGCAAAATTGGAAACTATTCAAATGCCTTTCTACGGTTGAATTAAAAATAAATTGTAGTATATTCACACAACATATAGTAATATATCAAAGAGAATCTGTGGTCTGCAACTTCATGTATAAACAGCTTATGCACTTATGATTTGTGTCCATTTGTTTATGTATGATTAGGTTCAAAATATTGAAATGTGTATATTACCATATGTGAAGTAGATGATCAGTCCAAGTTTGATGCATGAAACAGGGCACTCAAAGCAGGTGCACTGGGATGACTAAGAAGGATGGAATGGGGAGGGAGGTGGGGGGGTTTGGGATGCGGGGGACACATGTATATCCTTGGCTGATTCATGCCAATGTATGGCAAAAACCACTACAATATTGTAATTAGCCTACAATTAAAATAATTTAATTAAAAAGGCAAACATTTATTAAATATATAAATCAGTGGCTCTCAACTGTGATTTGAATATGTCTGTAGAAATTGTTGATTGTCTCTGGTACTTGTGTCTGTGTCTGGTGGTCATGGATGCTGCTGAACATCTCTGAATGCACAAGATAGTTCTCCATAAGACTTGTCTTGCTCACAATGTCCATAGTGCTGAGGTTGAGAAAACTTGATCCAGATCTAAAAGTAAGCAAAGATGTGTAAGACCACAATAATAGAAACTGCAAAACATTTTTGAGAGATATATAAAAGTTGCTGAAGAAATGATGGATTATAAATTGCTCATGGCTTGGTGTTCCCTGGTGGCTCAGACGGTAAAGAATCTACCTGCAATGCAGGAGACCCAGGTTTGATCCCTGGGTCAGGAAGATCCCCCAGAGATAGGAATTGCAACCCACTCCAGTATTCTTGCCTGGAGAATCCTATGGATAGAGGAGCCTGGCGGGTCCATAGTGTCACAAAGAGCTGGACATGACTGAGTGACTAACACTTTTACTTTCACAGCTTGAAAGGCAAGATTTTAAAAATTGTTTTCTCCTCAAGGGCTCCCCAGATGGCTCAGTGTTAAAGAATCTGCCTGCCAATGCAGGAGACACCAGAGATGTCTCCATCCCTGGGGTTTGATCCCTGGGCGGGGAAGATCTCATGGAGGAGGAAATGGCAACCCACTCCAGTATTCTTGCCTGGAAAATCCAATGGACAGAGGAGCCTGATGGGTTACAGTCCATGGGGTTGCAAAGAGTTGGGCACAATTGAGCTACTGAGCACACACATTCTCCTCAAATTGTTAATAGATTCAATGCAGTTCTAAATATAATCTCAGCACTTTATTCTATAGACATGTGGACCCTATAGTGTATATTCAAATGGAGAGAGATTCCAAAATGGCCAAGATAATCTAGAGAAGTTAAAATTAATAGATTCACAATACCAGATATCAAAAGTCACCATGCGGACTTCCCTGGGGGTTGAGTGGGTTAAGACCTTGGACTTGCATTGCAGGGGACCAGAGTTTGAACCCTGGTTGGGGAACTAAGATCCCACATGTGATTTGGCATAGCCCCAAATAAATAAATAAGTACATTAAAATATTTTTAAAAAGTCACTATGAAGGTTTCCTCTAGATTCTCAAGTTTTATTTATGTATTATCTTAGTGCTTTTGAGTTTTCCCCCTTTATTTAAATCTTTACTTCATCTGGGATTAGTTTTATTTTAGATATGATATAAAGATGCCATTATTTTATAATAATTAAGAATTATAGCAGTAATTATCTCATTAATTGAAGTGGTATTTAGAAAATTGGTTTAAGTTCCCAATTGTTTTGTTTTCTTTCATATAGTATGATTATAAAGGTCTTTAATTTTATAACATAGGATCAAAGAGAATGAGATGCAAAATTTGTATTTTAAAATGCAATCAATCAATTTAGTTCAGAGCATTATTTTTCATGGTTGGCTTGTTTGCTTATTTTCTTTAAAATGTCTTTACCTAAACAAATGAAGTAATGACTACCACAGATAACTAAAAACAGCTGTAAAACAGTTTGGGAATTTAGACAACTAAATTTAAATCACCTTAAAATATGCTGAAAGAAAGAGTGAGACATGAGATGGAGCGCAGAAATAAGAGATGATAATTTGTTGGTTCTGGGCAATTTTAAGTTGAAAATAAACCATTGTGAGTTTATCTGCATCACTGAGGAGGGAATAGGGTAACAGTCCTTCTTTCCCCTTAGGTAAAACTGCTAGCTCCAGAAAGACATGAACTCTTCTCAGGAGTGTTCAAATAACAAACATACAGGGAGATACACATGTGATTTTTAAAAACTTTTAATTAGATTCTTTTTGTTGTTTTTCTGATCATTCAGGAAACCCAAGGGTAATCCAATTCCTTGTGAAAGTAAATCAAATTAAGCTCCTGCCTGTCTAGCTATGTTAGTTTCCATTCTTTGCCCTTCAACTAGTTGGGTCCTATAACAGAAATGAACCGCTCTTTCTCCACAGGCAATCACAGGTATGCCAGCTCCCTGAGTATTAACTTGCAAACAAGTACCTTGATGTAGCATGTAGAAAGTTAAATATTTTGGCAGGCTTGGGGGTAAACACAAATGAGTGTTATATTGTAATGAATCACATAGTGCAGGTGAGTTCTTACAAACGTAGCTTTCTCTCATTTCCACTTGCTTTCCTTCTTAAGCTTCCATTCAGAGATAAGATATTGTTAGATTTCCTTCTAAATGTGGCTATCAAGTCCTGTCTGCCTGCCTTTTACTCTGTCTCTGTTTCTAATTTATTCTTTCTCTCTGTATGTATGTATGTATATATACAAATCACACACACACACACACACACACATATATATATATATATACACACACAACATATGCATATCTGTATATACAGTTAGTAATAAGGACCTATGATTAGTTACTAAGTTGCTATGGCATAAAAGACAAGTCAAACACTGATTCCTTTCATTGAAACTTCTGCCTTAGGTCTCAGGCTACCTTGCAATTCACCTGATGAAAATTTTCATACTTTAATCTAAACGTGATTTTTCCTTATGATGGGACCCCACTGGTGCAGTAGAAGTTTTCGAGATACATTTTTTTCTGTGTTTTGAATTTTGATATCCACATAGGTTGTTAGGGTAAGTGTCTCTGTTATTTACTCTTTCATTTGAAATACAGCTTTAATGTAGCTTAAGGCACATTGGGTGGAGATAGGATCTGTTGTGTATGGGTTTTGCTAAGAGCAGAGAACCTCATTTCTCTCATGTTGATGAGTCTTCACTTGAAATATACAATCAATCTTGACCTTGACAATATTTTGGATTAAATTAAAACCATCATTTCTGCCTCACTTTCCATAGTACACAATTCCAATGTTTCTTGATGTTATGCTAACATAGGTCCTTTTCTCTTACAATGGTTCTGTATTTCTTGTCACAAGTAGTAGGTTTTATATAAGAATCTGATACTTGATGGAATTGTCTTCTCTTATGAGGGTATCACCTGGATTTATGAAGATGAGGAGTAGAAGGTGGGGGGCAGGAATATCATCTCTAACAAAGCCAATACTATAAAATACTTAGATATTTAAGATAGCAATATGTGTCAATATACTAGAAGCCAGTCCATACCCAGTGGATTGTAGTTGGGAGAACACATATGAAGTTTATGTTCTTAGAGCCTCACGAAAGACTATCTAAAATAAGACAAGCATGTGGTCAGCAGTGTTATGAGGGTTACTATTTCCTGGATCATATGGGAGGCAGTAGGGATTCTATATGGAGTTTAGACTCTTAACCTGCTCTGAGAGTATTTCCTATAAAAGCAGATAGTGGTGTTAGTGAGACACGAGTACCAATAACAGTGGTGAAATCTTCCCCAAAGTTATAGCTGTGAAATTGAGATGTCTCTATAGCACAATGAGAATTTACTTTCCCTCTCTACTCACCTCTCTGTCTGTCTCTCTCTCCATATATCTATATCTATACATTAAAAAAAATAAGGCAGCAGATTCATATAGTATGCTATCATTTATTGAGTACCTACTAACATAGGTGCTTTACTAGATACCTTACATTTATTATCTTATTTTGTACTGACATCTTCACTGAGACAAGTGATCCTGAGCTTCAGGTGAGATTAGAGAACAAGCTGAAACTTTGGTTTCAACTTTGTGAAGCCTGGAGCAGAGGACCAAGCTGACATGACCTACGGAGAATACCAAATAGAAAACTTGCATTGTTTTATGGTGCTAAGTTAGCGATATTTATGATACACCAAGAGAAACTTACAATGAATTTCTACCAATATTTTTTGCATATATCTGTGTATGACTCCATGTCATTGAGAGTGAGAGAGAGAGAGATGAAAACATTCTATCTCCTTTTGCAAAAGAGACTTGTGATAAGCAAAGTGGAATATAACTCTAGAATTATGTATGATGTATGATGCAGATTTCATATAAAGAATGAGTCGTCAATTCTCGACTAAATGCTGGGTGCTCTTCATATACCCATAGAGAGAGAGAGATATCAAAAGCCTGGAGAAATGACAAACATGAGCCTAGTGACAACGTTCATCCTCACGGGCCTTCCCCATGCACCAGAGCTGGACACATTCCTCTTTGGAATCTTCCTGGTGATCTATGTCCTCACTGTGGTGGGTAACTTCCTCATCCTGTTGGTGATTATAGTGAATCCCCACTTGCACACCCCCATGTACTACTTCCTAACCAACCTGTCCTTCATTGATATGTGGTACTCCACGGTCACTGTGCCCAAAATGCTGATGACCCTGGTGTCCCCAGGAGGCAGTCCTATCTCTTTTCATAGCTGTGTGGCCCAGTTTTACTCCTTTGACTTCCTGGGCAGCACCGAGTGCTTCCTCTACACCGTCATGTCTTATGACCGCTTCCTGGCCATTAGTTGCCCGCTCAGGTACGCCAGCATGATGAGTGGGAGGACTTGTGCCATCCTGGCCACAACCACATGGCTCAGTGGCTCTGTGCACTCTGCTGTCCAGACCACACCGACATTCCGTTTACCCTTCTGCGGGCCCAACCAGATCCAGCATTACATCTGCGATGCACCATCTGTCCTCAAACTGGCTTGTGCAGACACGTCCACCGTGGAGATGGTGATCTTTGTCAACATTGGGGTGGTGGCCTTGGGCTGTTTTTTCCTGATAGTGCTGTCCTATGTATCCATCGTCCATTCTATCCTGAAGATCCGCACCTCAGAGGGGAGATGGAGAGCCTTCCAGACCTGTGCCTCCCACTGCATTGTGGTCCTTTGCTTCTATGTTCCCCTTGTTTTCATTTACCTGAGACCAGGCTCCAAGGAGGCTATGGACAGGATTGTGGCTGTTTTCTACACTGTGATGACGCCCCTTCTGAACCCTGTGGTCTACACCCTGAGGAACAAGGACGTGAAGAAAGCTCTGCTCAAGCTTAAAGACAAAGTAATGTATTCACAGAGCAAATGGTCTCTGCAATGTAGACTTGCTCATTTAAAAACTAGAGTATTAAATAGTATAATATAGCATAGGAATATAGTACAGTATAATATAGTAATATGTTTTTCAATGTGAAATGTACTTTGTCAATAGTTCTCAATATTAAACTATAAACAAAATACTTGGAAATATTTGTTTCACAGATTTTTAAAATGAATTTAAAAATTGCAATTTTTAAATTTACTGTGAACATGCCATTCACTCATTTATCTGCAACATGTTTCTTTTTTACTTTTCCCCTAGTTTTGTTGACTTATAATTGATTATGACATCATTTTTACCTTTTTAAGAAGGAAATATTTAGCCTGGATCTTGGATGCAGAGGAATGAATTATTTATATATACTTACATTGACAATATACTTTTTTGTTTATGTCTTATGCACACGAATTGGGGATATAGAATTTTGGGGACACAGTTCAAGGATAGCATGAATTATTGGAGGCGACTTACTCATGGATGCAGTTGTGTACCTGTCTCCTCAATTCTTTTTGTGGCTGTGTGTGTGTGTGTCTGTGTATATATATGTGTGAGTTGTACGTGAAGGTCCCAAAGTAACTAGTCCTCTTCCCAGCACATTTGAACCTGGTCAGTGCTCCCACATTGAGAGTCCCACACTTCTGAGCATTTTGCTGTCTCTCTAGGTATGTCTGCCAGGACAACCTGTGGCTCTGATGGGCTCCTTTTAGAGACTGGGAACCATCTCCACCTTCAAAGAGCCCTGAAGTTTCTCAGGTTTGGTTAGTGTGATCAGGAGGAAGCTACTGTCAGACATCTCCAGTCTCCATCACATAATCTGACCTTGATTTCCTGTTTTAATGGACCAGGTGCCCATATTCAGCACAATCATTCTATGCTGGGTCATTACTACGGATGTTGGTGATGGTCATGTTGCTCAGAGAGCTCCTACTCTCAATATTTTAGAGTCTTGGAAATTCAGATTAGTCAAACCTCAACCTTCTCTAGGACAAGGACACCTTACATTGCAGGGAGCCAAGGATGCTTCCTACTTAGAAAGCATAAAAATTAAAGTGCAATTAAGTCACTTGGTAGCATGGAATTTCAACATATTTCTTTTACAAGTTAGAAAAATGAGGCTTGGTAAAGAAAAAATAGCCTAAAAAACTCAATGAATAGCTACACAGCCCATACAAGTGGACTTTCATGTGTAATGGATGAAGTGCTATAACTGCATGCAGACAAAAGCATATATTGGCTCAAATAAGTTTAGAAATAATTTTATGCTCTGTATCTCTATTTCTCATCTGTGAAAGATCTTGTCTCACAATACTTTCAGGACGATTAAATGAGTTAGTAGAAGTAAAAGTGCTTTGAGTGATACTGATTCACAATAAATTCTTAAAGTTTTAAAATTCAAACCTGGGACTACCAGCCAAATAGCATGATTTTCAGAATCATTTCTTTTATGAGTTATTTCAATGATTCCCTAGCCACTAACATAATATTTGAAAAATGCATGAATATAACTTTCCTTAAATCACTGATAATAAATTACTGTCATGATTAACACCATTACTGATTACAATGTAATTTTTCTAATTATTTTGATAAATTTGACATTTCCATATTTACTAGTTTTCACATAATTCAACCATAATAAAATCCATGAAACACTTTTGTTATATGGTCTTAAATTATTCCAGAACAATTGAGAGACAAAAGCATAAACATTTTTGAGCTTGGGATATACTAGACATTTTATAAGTTAACCTTTATAGATCAGATCAGATCAGTCACTCAGTCGTGTCCGACTCTTTGAGACCCCATGAATCGCAGCACGCCAGACCTCCCTGTCCATCACCATCTACCGGAGTTCACTCAGACTCACGTCCATCGAGTTAGTGATGCCATCCAGCCATCTCATCCTCTGTCGTCCCCTTCTTCTCTTGCCCCCAATCCCTCCCAGCATCAGAGTCTTTTCCAATGAGTCAACTCTTCACATGAGGTGGCCAAAGTACTGGAGTTTTAGCTTTAGCATAATTCCTTCCAAAGAAATCCCAGGGCTCATCTCCTTCAGAAAGGACTGGTTGGATCTCCTTGCAGTCCAAGGGACTCTCAAGAGTCTTCTCCAACACCACAGTTCAAAAGCATCAATTCTTCAGTACTCAGCCTTCTTCACAGTCCAACTCTCACATCCATACATGACCACTGGGAAAACCATAGCCTTGACTAGACGAACCTTTGTTGGCAAAGTAATGTCTCTGCTTTTGAATGTGCTATCTAGGTTGGTCATAACTTTCCTTCCAAGGAGTAAGCATCTTTTAATTTCATGGCTGCAGTCACCATCTGCAGTGATTTTGGAGCCCAGAAAAATAAAGTCTGACACTGTTTCCACTGTTTCCCCATCTATTTCCCATGAAGTGATGGGACCGGATGCCATGATCTTCGTTTTTTGAATGTTGAGCTTTAAGCCAACTTTTTCACTCTCCACTTTCACTTTCATCAAGAGGCTTTTGAGTTCCTCTTCACTTTCTGCCATAAGGGTAGTGTCATCTGCATACCTGAGGTGATTGATATTTCTCCCAGCAGTCTTGATTCCAGCTTGTGTTTCTTCCAGTCCAGTGTTTCTCATGATGTACTCTGCATATAAGTTAAATAAACAGGGTGACAATATACAGCCTTGACGTACTCCTTTTCCTATTTGGAACCAGTCTGTTGTTGCATGTCCAGTTCTAACTGTTGCTTCCTGACCTGCATACAAATTTCTCAAGAGGCAGATCAGGTGGTCTGGTATTTCCATCTCTTTCAGAATTTTCCACAGTTTATTGTGATCCACACAGTCAAAGGCTTTGGCATAGTCAATAAAGTAGAGATAGATGCTTTTCTTGAACTCTCTTGCTTTTTCCATGATCCAGCAGATGTTGGCAATTTGATCTGTGGTTCCTCTGCCTTTTCTAAAACCAGCTTGAGCATCAGGAAGTTCACGGTTCACGTATTGCTGAAGCCTGGCTTGGAGAATTTTGAGCATTACTTTACTAGCATGTGAGATGAGTGCAATTGTGTGGTAGTTTGAGCATTCTTTGGCATTGCCTTTCTTTGGGATTGGAATGAAAACTGACCTTTTCCAGTCCTGTGTCCACTGCTGAGTTTTCCAAATTTGCTGGCATATTGAGTGCAGCATTATAAGAACCTTATAAAATAGGTACTGTTGATACATAAGAAGTCAAAATTGAAGATTAGGTTGGCTACTCAGATTCGCACAGTTAGTAAGGAATTTGGTCAAGGCTTAACCCCAGATATCTGACACCAAAGCCTATTGTGTTAAATTCTACCCTGCATTGCTACCACTAAATATCAGGAAACTTTTAACTGGGGAGCAGGGCAATATCATTGGACGTCAATAACCACTGAAATAAAAAAGTGCAGAATTTTGTACAGTTATGTGTAGTTTACATATCAAATGTAGGTTTTGGAACAACTCTCCCTCATATACTGTGAAAAGAACCTTAGTTACTCTACCTCTGCCTGACTTAGATTCTAAATGCTTCATCACACTGCTGATTTACATGCTCCACATTAAGTTGTGGACTCCTCAAGGAGAAATACTGTCTTATCCTGTATAGTAATCCACCTTCATAAATCTTGGTCTGTTTTCTTTATGATGTTCTCCCTGTTCCAGGCACTTTCCACTTCCCAGGATGTTTATACTTTCTGAGGGACCCAAGTTCTAATGCACACTCATAATATTAGATATCACTCCTAAACAGGGGCCTTCTCTTTCTCACCATGCTATTCCCGATTTCCTTTTTCAAATCCTTGTTTGTCAGGTATTTCCATTAGGAGATAAAACTATTGCATCAAATTTCCTATGTCTAAATTTTTTCCCCTCTTTTTCCTCATTTGGCTTGTAGGTGCTATGATTGAAGCAGTATAAGTTACCCTAAAACTCAGAGGGTCTGCCCATAATCATTCCTTGTACATTTCTAATTTGTACAATTGAAAAAGGTATAAGAGAAGAGATAAATAGAGATGATAGAGGTGGGATGGAACGAAAGATCTCAGAAAACAAAGAGTAATGGATAATTGGAATACTTCAGCAATCCTTTTTATTATCAAATATTAATTGGAGCTACTTTATTGTATAAACACTTCGCCATCTCATTATTAATAATAAAAAGGAATCAAATAGTTCAGAGTGATGTTTGCTTTCCACTTAGGAAATGATGAAAGCTGAGCAAAACTTTCAACACATTATGCTGTATTTTGATGTATTCTCTTGAGTCCCTCCTTGAAATAACTGCTGTGGAGCACTGAATTTGTCCTCCGAGACTCATTAGTATCATGTCATTCCCCTGTTAACCTGAAATTTTAAAATATTGTTTGTAGTAGCGTGATATGTATTATTGATTGCTTGAAGTTATATTTTCTGTGTTAATTAGTACTTGAAAAGGATCTTAAATTATAGAAGTAAATAGTTACATTATAAAAAGTAAATAGGCAACAGGTCTTCCCTTGTGGCTCAGCAGTAAAGAATCTGTCTGCCAATGTGAGAGAAACGAGTTTGATCTCTTTGTCAGGAAGATCCTATGGAGAAGGAAATAGCAACCCACTCCAATATTCCTGCCTGGAGAATTCCCTGGACCTTGAGGAGGCTAGCAGGCTATAGTCCATAGGGTTGAAAAGAGTCAGACATGACTAAAGTGACTGAGCCCGTGCACACACACACACACACACACACACACACACACACACATTTGTATTTAAGGCACAGGAAATCCAGAATGTCAAGACAGCATTTGTGCTCCAAAAACTCCGGTACTGTGTACCACCAAAAGTGAAACCCATAAGTAAGCAAGTGAGGTTCAGATTGTCATAAAGTGTATACGTGGTGCCATAGTAAACTGCATGGCATCTAACTGAAGTTAGATAGTTGGGTGAGTCACAGTCTGAAAGTAAAATTACATAGAAGAGAAAAGGTTGCCCCAAACATATAACTCATAATAATAAAAGAGGTAGCACATGAATAATACAAAGTCTGTTTCAGCTTATGTGTTTTGGCATCTGCCCCAAATTCACAATGCTTCTACTTTTCAGGCCAAATCATACTGTATTCTGAGTCTTTTAGTTCTAAGAAGAAAATCTGGACACAAGAGGCTAAATTCAAAACATTTCAGATCTCTTTCTTTCTCTGATAATCTCAATGCCCAGACCTTGCATTCATATTGCCCAGGACCTGCCTCATCCAACCACAAGAAGCCAGTAGGTGCATTCCTGCTGTGTCCCTGTGGTGGGCATGTGGAGACATTAGGTGGACTGCGCTAAGGTATTAATTCAAATGTTTACAGTTTGATCCTTTTTTTCTCACCATGGGCAAAATGAAGACAAAAGTACATCTCTTCCTCCTTGGTAAAATGTGGGGGATGTTTTCTGCATTCAAGGTTATCATCAGCAAAATATTTTCAAGGAACGTTGTTCTCATATTTTGGATACCCATCCTATCAAAAGTGACCAGGGGTCATGCTTATTAGTTTGAAAGAAACATTTATGGAACCCAAAAGACACTAGATGAATATCATATGTTAATTACTGTAAAATGCTCTTTGAATTTCTTTCTTTTTTTTCCCTTTTTTTAATTAATTTTTTTTTCTTTACAATATTGTATTGGTTTTGCCATACATCAACATGCATCCGCCATGGTGTACACGTGTTCCCCATCCTGAACCCCCCTCCCACATCCCTCCCCATACCATCCCTCTGGGTCATCCCAGTGCACCATCCCCAAGCTTCCTGTATCCTGCATCGAACCTGGACTGGCGATTCATTTCTTATATGATATTATACATGTATCAATGCCATTCTCCCAAATCATCCCCCCATCCCTCTCCCACAGAGTCCAAAAGATTGTTCTATACTTCTGTGTCTCTTTTGCTGTCTCGCAAACAGGGTTGTCGTTATCATCTTTTTAAATTCCGTATATATGCGTTAGTATACTGTATTGGGGAGAAGGCAATGGCAACCCACTCCAGTACTCTTGCCTAGAAAATCCCATGGATGGAGGGGCCTGGTAGGCTGCAGTCCATGGGGTCGCTAGGAGTGGGATACGAATGAGCGACTTCACTTTCACTTTTCACTTTCATGCATTGGAGAAGGAAATGGCAACCCACTTCAGTGTTCTTGCCTGGAGAATCCCAAGGACGGGGGAGCCTGGTGGGCTGCTGTCTATGGGGTCGCACAGAGTCGGATATGACTGAAATGACTTAGCAGCAGCAGCAGCATACTGTATTGGTGTTTTTCTTTCTGGCTTACTTCACTCTGTATAGTAGGCTCCAGTTTCATCCACCTCATTAGAACTGATTCAAATGTATTCTTTTTAATGGCTGAGTAATACTCCATTGTGTATATGTATCACAGCTTTCTTATCCATTCATCTGCTGATGGACATCTAGGTTGCTTCCATGTCCTGGCTATATAAACAGTGCTGCGATGAACATTGGGGTACACAAGTCTCTTTCAAATCTGATTTCCTCAGTGTGTATGCCCAGCAGTGGGATTGCTGGGTCATATGGCATATTTCCAGTTTTTTAAGGAATCTCCACACTGTTCTCCATAGTGGCTGTACTAGTTTGCATTCCCACCAACAGTGCAAGAGGGTTCCCTTTTCTCCATACCCTCTCCAGCATTTATTGCTTGTATACTTTTGGATCGCAGCCATTCTGACTGGTGTGAAATGGTACCTCATAGTGGTTTTGATTTGCGTTTCTCTGATAATGAGTGATGTTGAGCATCTTTTCATGTGTTTGTTAGCCATCTGTATGTCTTCTTTGGAGAAATGTCTATTTAGTTCCTTGGCCCATTTTTTGATTGGGTCATTTATTTTTCTGGAATTGAGCTGCAGGAGTTGCTTGTATATTTTTGAGATTAGTTGTTTGTCAGTTGCTTCATTTGCCATTATCTTCTCCCATTCTGAAGGCTGTCTTTTCACTTTGCTTATAGTTTCTTTTGTTGTGCAGAGGCTTTTAATTTTAATTAGGTCCCATTTGTTTATTTTTGCTTTTATTTCTATTATTCTGGGAGGTGGGTCATAGAGGATCCCATTGTGATGTATGTCAGAGAGTGTTTTGCCTATGTTCTCCTCTAGGAGTTTTATAGTTTCTGGCCTTATGTTTAGATCTTTAATCCATTTTGAGTTTACTTTTGTATGGAAATACAAAAAACCTTAAATAGCCAAAGCAATCTTGAGAAAGAAGAATGGAATTGGAGGAATCAACCTGCCTGACTTCAGGCTCTACTACAAAGCCACAGTCATCAAGACAGTATGGTACTGGCAAAAAGACAGAAATATGGATCAATGGAACAAAATAGAAAGCCCAGAGATAAACCCATGCACCAATGGGCACCTTATTTTTGACAAAGGAGGCAAGAATATACAATGGAGAAAAGACAATCTCTTTAACAAATAGTGCTGGTAAAACTGGTCAACCACTTGTAAAAGAATGAAACTAGAACACTTACTAACACCATACACAAAAATAAACTCAAAATGGATTAAAGATCTTTCTTTCTTTTTAAATTGGAGTGTAATTGCTTTACAGTGTTGTGATAATTTCTGATGTATAACACAGTGGATCAGCTATGTCTGCCTGCCTGCTAAATCGTTTAAGTTGTGTCTGACTCTTTGCGACCCTATGGGCTGTAGCCTGCTGGGCTCCTCTGTCCATGGGATTCTCCAGGCAAGAATGCTGGAGTGGGTTGCCATGCCCTCCTCCAGGGGGTCTTCCTGACCCAGGGATCAAACCAGTGTTTCTTTTATCTCTGCATTGGCAGGCAGGTTCTTTACCAATAGTGCCACCTGGGAAGCTTGAATCAGCTATATGTTTACTTATATTCCCTTCCTCTTGGACCTCTATCCCCCACATCCCCATCCTACCTCTGTAGGTCATCATAAAGCACCAAGCTGAGCTCCCTCTGCTATACAGTAGCTTCCCACTAGCTATCTATTTTATGCATGGTTGTTGTTGTTCAGTCACTAAGCTGTGTCTGACTCTTAGCGACCCCATGGACTGCATTACACCAGGCTTCCCTGCCCTTCACTCTCTCCCGCAGTTTGCTCAAACTCATGTCCATTGAGTTGGTGATGTCATGTAACCATCTCATCCTCTGTCATCCCTTCTCTTCATGCCCTCAGTCTTTCCCAGCATCATGGTCTTTTCCAGTGAGTCGGCTCTTCACATCAAGTGGCCAAAGTGTTGGAGCTTCAGCTTCAGCGTCAATCCTTCCAATGAATATTTAGGGCTGATTTCCTTTAGGATTGATGAGTTTGATGTCCTTGCTGTCCAAAGGACTCTTGAGAGTCTTCTCCAGCACCATAGTTCAAAAGCATCAATTCTTTGACAGTCAGCCTTCTTTATGGTCCAACTGTCACATCTGTACATGATTACTGGAAAAACCATAGCTTTGACTATATGCTTTTTAATACCCTGTCTAGGATTGTCATAGGTTTTCTTCCAAGGAGCAAGCATCTTTTAATTTGGTGGGTGTAGTCACCATCTACAGGAATTTTGGAGACCAAGAAATAAAATCTGTCACTGTTTCCACTCTTTCCCCATCTGTTTGCCATGAAGCGATGGGACTGGATGACATGATCTTAGTTTTCTGAAAGCTGTGTTTTAAGCCAACTTTTTCACTTTCCTATTTCACCCCCATCAAGAGACTCTAGTTCCTTTTTGCCATTAGAGTGGTGTCTGCTGCTGCCACTGTTAAGTCGCTTCAGTCATGTCTGACTCTATGCGACCCCATAGACTGGACTATGCAGCCCACCAGGCTCCCCCGTCCCTGGGATTCTCCAGGCAAGAACACTGGAGTGGGTTGCCATTTCCTTCTCCAATACATGAAAGTGAAAAGTGAAAGTAAAGTCACTCAGTCGTGTCCAACTCTTAGCGACCCCATGGACTGCAGCGCACCAGGCTCCTCCGTCCATGAGATTTTTCCAGGCAAGAGTACTGGAGTGGTGTCAGTCATGTGCATATCTGAGGTTGTTGATATCTCTCCTGGCAATCTTGATTCCAGCTTGTGATTCATATGGCCCAGCATTTCACACAATGTACTCTACATATAAGTTAAATAAGCAGAGTGAGACAATATACAATCTTGTCCTACTCCTTTCCCAATTTTGAATGAGTCTGTTGTTCCATGTCTGGTTCTAACTGCTGCTTCTTGACCTGCATACAGGCTGTACGTACTACACAAGGTGGTATGTATATGTTAATCTCTCAGTCTGTCCCATCCTCCCCACTGTGTCCACAAGTCTGTTTTATACATCTGCGTCTCTATTCCTGCCTTGCAAATGGATTCCTCTGTACCATTTTTCTAGATTCCACATATATGAGTTAATATACAATAGTTGTTTCTCTCTTTCTTTTTTTTAAATTTAATTTTATTTTTTTAAACTTTACATAATTGTATTAGTTTTGCCAAATATCAAAGTGAATCCGCTGGGGAACACATGTATACATGTTTCTCTCTTTCTGACATCACTCAATATGACAGATTTTAGGTCCATCCACATCTCTACAATGACAAAAGAGGCAAGATTATACAATGTAGAAAATACAGTCTTTTCAACAGGTGTCTGATTCTTTTGCGGCTCCTTGGACTATAACCTACCAGTCTCCTCTGTCCATGGGATTTCCCAGGAAGGAATACTGGAGTAGCTTGCCATTTCCTGCTCCAGTGGATCTCCTTGACCCAGGAATCGAACCCACATCTCCTTCATTGGCAAATAAACTCAAAATGAAATGGCAAGGGTAACATAGAATTTTGAAACAGCTAACAAGGTATCAGCCATGCTTTAGGAGGTTGGTTTATGTTTGTAGTACTGGTGGGCCATCTGAGGAGTTGAGCTGCATGGAGACAGCCATGGACCCTCACCAGTTATTCCTTTGGCATTATTTTGCAAACATTCTGCCTGGCTTTCATGTTCCCTGTTCCTTTTATAAGTTTGACTCTTTGGCTTTTTGAGTTTCTTTTTACCTGGGTTTGGGCATGTGGGGGTATGTTTTAACTGATAAATACTTTTTATAAGTTTGCTTTTTCCACTTAAAATATGTATTGTAATCATCCCTACATATCAATATCCAGTTATTTTATTTTCTGGTTTCTTTTTACATATATATGCATGTAATTATTAATTAATTAGGTTATATTACCCATCTCATATTATTATTTTCATCCTTAAAAGTATATTTGCTTGTTTTTATCATCACTGGTCTTCAGCCTATAATTAGTAACCTGATTTTATCTTTTTACTCCTCTCTCTATGCTCCTATAATACACATATTGTCAGTTTGTTTTACACAAACTGACAATGATAGCCACACCCCCTCCTATTAGAAAATATCATGAAAATCCCTCAAGGTTAATTGATGTGATTATAAATAAGTCTTTTATTAGCTGCTACATATTTCATGATGTAGCAGTACCATGATTTATTCAACCATTCCATTTAGGAATTTTCACTCTTTTTAGTTGTTTTGCAAATATAAGTTATCTATTAACACATATATGAATAAATACTTAGCACTGGTTCTTTTATTTTTATGATGTAGCTTCCTGGACTGGAATTACTGGATTAAATTATATAAATATATATAAATTCAGTAACAATTACCAAGTTACTTTCTTATAACTATTCATATTTATACCAACAATATATAAGATAAAGCTTTTTCTTTCATCCAGGCCACCAACAGATGTTTTCACTATTTGTCCATCTAACAAACAGAAGAATTGATGCTTTTGAACTGTGGTGTTGGAGAAGACTCTTGAGAGGCCCTTGGACTGCAAGGAGATCCAACCAGTCCATTCTGAAGGAGATCAGCCCTGGGATTTCTTTGGAAGGAATTATGCTAAAGCTGAAACTCCAGTACTTTGGCCACCTCATGCGAAGAGTTGACTCATTGGAAAAGACTCTGATGCTGGGAGGGATTAGGGGCAAGAGGAGAAGGGGATGACAGAGGATGAGATGGCTGGATAGCATCACTGACTCGATGGACGTGAGTCTGGGTGAACTCCGGGAGTTGGTGATGGACAGGGAAGCCTGGCGTGCTGCGATTCATGGGGTCGCAAAGAGTCGGACATGACTGAGCGACTGATCTGATCTGATCTGAACGAGTATGAATTAGTAACCTGTTCTGTTATTTGACATTTTACTGACTAGTAATGAGTTTACTCTATGAAAGAAAGTGAAAGTGAAGTCGCTCAGTTGTGTCCGACTCTTTGTGACCCCATGGACTCTAACCCACCAGGCTCCACTGTCCATGGGATTTTCCAGGCAAGAATACTGGAGCGGGTTGCCATTTCCTTCTCCAGGGGATCTTTCCCACCCAGGGATTGAAACCCGGTCTCGATGGTTCAGAGGGTAAAGCATCTTGCCTGCAATGCAGGATAGCCGGGTTCAATCCCTTGGTTGGGAAGATCCCCTAGAGAAAGAAATGGCAACCCAATCCAGTATTCTTGCCTGGAAAATTCCATGGACGGAGGAGCCTGGTGGGTTACAGTCCATGGGGTCGCAAATAGTCGGACATGACTGAGTGACTTCACTTTCACTTTCTTTTCAATGAGTTTACTCATCTTTCCAAGGTTATTTTAATCATCAACTGTGAATTGCTGATCTGTATTCTTTGCTCAGTTTTCCAATTTGAGAGGGGGCTCTCTATATTTTTCGTTGATTTGTGAATACAATTTATTTTGGATCTAAGTTCTTTGTGAAAAATATGTATTACAATTACTATCTCCCACTCTGCAGCTTGCCTTTCACCCTCTTAATGTGACTTGGTAATAAAAGAAATGATAAATTTAAGAATGAAAGATAGTAGTGAAATTTCAAAAAGATAACATTCACAATATCATCCAGAAATCAAATAACTAAAAGATACTCAACTTTATTTTTCATCAGGAAGAGAAAAATTCCACCCCAATAAAATATCACTTCACACCCATTAGCTGCCAAAGTGGAGAAGACCAATGATGCCAAATGATGGTCTTATATGAAACTACTGGAAATTTTATGCACTGACACTGGGAGAATAAACTGGTAAAACTCTGTCAGGATCTACTAAAACAATGATAAACATTCTCTGTGACTCAGCAATTCCATTCCTAGGTATATATCTGATAGAAACACATGTGTGTGCTTATACAAATCTGAATGTGGCTCCAAAAGGAAGACTGTTTTTGTTTAGTCGCTCAGTCGTGTCCAACTCTTTTGCAACCCCATGGACTGTAGCCCACCAGGCTTTTCTGGTCATGGGGTTTCCCAGGCAAGAATACTAGAGTGTGTTGTCATTTCCTTCTCCATTGGATCGTCCTGACACATTAGGATCAAACCCACGTCTTCTGCATTGGCAGGCAGATACTTTACCACTGAGACACCAGGGAAGCCTCAAAAGGAAGACATATAGCATATAACCTATAAAAGATTATATATATTATATATAATATATTATATATAGATTTGCCAAAGAAAATTTCATATGTACATACACATGAAACATATACTCTAATTTTTTGTATCACTATTTTTAACAGGCTAAATTGGAAGCTATTCAACAGCCTATGTACTGTTGAATTAAAAATAAATTGTGGTATGGCCACACATTGGATTATAGCAAAGAGAATCTGTGCTTTATAACACACATGAAAATGGTTTATGCGCTTATAATTTGTGCCCAGCTGTTTTGGTTCAAAATAAAAAGCAAATGTTTATTAAATATCTAGATCAATGGCTTTCAACTGTGATTTGAAAATGTCTGTAGAAGTTTTTGATTGTCTCAGAGGCTGGCATCTAGTGGCTAGAGATCATGGATGCTGCTGAACATCTTATGATGCATGGGACAGACCCCCACAAGACTCGTCTTGCTCCAAATGTCAATAGTGCTGAGGTTGAAAAAACCTTGATATGGATAAAAATGTAAGTAATGATGTATAAGACCACACCAATAGAAACTGAAAAATGCTTTTTGAGAGATATATAAAAGTTTCTGAAGAAATGATGGATTATAAATTGCTCATGGCTTGAAAGACAATATTTTAAAGATTCTTATTCTCCTCAAATTGTTTACAGATTCAGTGAAATTCTAGATATAATCTCATCACTTTATTCTGTAGATATGTGGACCCTATAGTGTATTTTCAAATGGAGAGGGACTCACAAAATGGCATAGATAATCTAGAAAAGGAAAAGCTCGAAGATTTGCAAGACCGTATATCAAAATTCATTATTAAAGTTTTCCCTAGATTTTCTGGTTTTGTTTATATGTTGTCTTAATGCTTTGTTTTTTCCTTCTTTATTTAAATCTTTACTTCATCTGGAATTAATTTCATTTTAGATATGGCATACTGTCAGTATTTTCTGCAAAATAAAGAATTATAATTTAATTATCTTATTAACTAAAGTGCTATTTAGAAAATTGGTTTAAGTTCTCAACTCTTTTCTCTACCTGTAGTATGGTTACTAAGCTCTAGCTGTATTACATAAGATCAAAGAAAATTAGCTGCATAATTTTAATTTTATTTTTTAATTTGTTTTGTTTTTAAATAATTCTTCAAAGATTCATTTATTTACATCACGAGTGTTCTTTCTTTTTTTTTTAAATTTTATTTTATTTTTAAACTTTACAATATTGTATTAGTTTTGCCAAATATCAAAATGAATCCGCCACAGGTATACCTGTGTTCCCCATCCTGAACCCTCCTCCCTCCTCCCTCCCCATACCATCCCTCTGGGTCGTCCCAGTGCACCAGCCCCAAGCATCCAGTATCATGCATCAAACCTGGACTGGCGACTCATTTCATACATGGTATTATACATGTTTCAATGCCATTCTCCCAAATCTCCCCACCCTCTCCCTCTCCCACAGAGTCCATAAGACTGATCTATACATCAGTGTCTCTTTTGCTGTCTCGTACACAGGGTTATTGTTACCATCTTTCTAAATTCCATATATATGCGTTAGTATACCGTATTGGTGTTTTTCTTTCTGGCTTACTTCACTCTGTATAATAGGTTCCAGTTTCATCCACCTCATTTCATCCACCTGATTCAAATGTATTCTTTTTAATGGCTGAGTAATACTCCATTGTGTATATGTACCACAGCTTTCTTATCCATTCATCTGCTGATGGACATCTAGGTTGCTTCCATGTCCTGGCTATTATAAACAGTGCTGCGATGAACATTGGGGTACACGTGTGTCTTTCAGTTCTGGTTTCCTCAGTGTGTATGCCCAGCAGTGGGATTGCTGGGTCATATGGCAGTTCTATTTCCAGTTTTTTAAGGAATCTCCGCACTGTTCTCCATAGTGGCTGTACTAGTTTGCATTCCCACCAACAGTGTAAGAGGGTTCCCTTTTCTCCACACCCTCTCCAGCATTTATTGCTTGTAGACTTTTGGATTGCAGCCATTCTGAGTGGTGTGAATTGGTACCTCATAGTGGTTTTGATTTGCATTTCTCTGATAATGAGTGATGTTGAGCATCTTTTCATGTGTTTGTTAGCCATCTGTATGTCTTCTTTGGAGAAATGTCTATTTAGTTCTTTGGCCCATTTTTTGATTGGATCATTTATTTTTCTGGAGTTGAGCTGTAGGAGTTGCTTGTATATTTTTGAGATTAGTTGTTTGTCAGTTGCTTCATTTGCTATTATTTTCTCCCATTCTGAAGGCTGCCTTTTCACCTTGCTAATAGTTTCCTTTGTTGTGCAGAAGCTTTTAAGTTTAATTAGGTCCCATTTGTTTATTTTTGCTTTTATTTCCAATATTCTGGGAGGTGGGTCATAGAGGATCCTGCTGTGATGTATGTCGGAGAGTGTTTTGCCTATGTTCTCCTCTAGGAGTTTTATAGTGTTCTTTCTTATTGAAATATATTTGACATATAACACTGTGTAAATTTAAGGTTTACAGCATGTTGACCTGATGTACTTATATACTATAATTGACATTGTATCAATAGTTAGCACCTCTATTATGTCACATCTAAATTTGTATTTAAAATGAAATCAATCCCCCACCCCACACACAGTGTTCTTGAGCTTGATATATTTTTTTCTCATTTAAGTTTCAAAACCAAATAAAATGCAATAAATATAGTTCAATGCATCATTTTTTATGGTCAGCCTTCTTTGTTTTCTTTAAAATATCTTTATCTAAACAACTATAATAAAGAATGCCATAGTTATGTATAAATTCAGCTTTTAAAAATGTTTAGAAATTCAGCAGTTTTAAATCACCGTAAAATAGGGAGCAAGAGAGTGAGATATAAGATGGGAGTACTAAAGGAGATGATCACTTTTGGGTTCTGTGCAATTTTATGTTGAGAATAAACCATTGTGAGCTTATCTGCAACACTGATGAGGGAATAGGATAACTGAATCCTTCTTTCCTCTTAGGTAAAACTGCAAGCTCCAGAAATACATGAACTTTTCTCAGGAGTGTTCAAATAACAAACACACAGGGAAATATATGCGTGACTTTTAAAAACCTTTAATTAGTCCCTTTCAATTGTTTTTCTGATCATCCAGGAAACTCAAGAGGAATCTTATTCCCTGAGAAAGTAAATCAAGTTATGCTTCTCTGCCTGTCTAGCTATGTGAGTTTCCATTCTCTGCCCTTCAACTAGTGGGGTCCTAGAACAGAAAGGAACCACTCCACAAACAACCACAGGTACACCAGCTCTTTGAGTATTAACTTGCAAACAAGTGCCTCGACATAGCATGTAGCAAGTTAAACATTTTGACAGGGTGAGGGATAAACACAGATGAGTTTTATATTGAAAGGAATCACATAGTGGCGATGAGTTCTTAGAAAAGTAGATTTCTCTCATTTCCTCTTGCTCTTGCTTTCCTTCCTAAACTTCCATTCAGAGGTAAGATACTTGGGGATTGTTAGACTTCCTTCTAAATGTGGTTATCAAGTCTTTGTCTCTATTTCACTCTCTCTTTTTCTCTTTCTTTCTCTCTTTATATATACACACACACACACAGACACACACTCACTGCATACATATGTATGTATATGTTTATACACACAGATATACATATCTGTATATATACAGTTAGTAATGTGCTGTGCTGTGCTGTGCTTAGTCTCTCAGTCATATCTGACTCTTTGTGACCCCACGGACTGTAGCCTGTCAGGCTCCTCTGTCCATGGGATTCTCCAAGCAAGAATACTGGAGTGGGTTGCCATACTTCTCCTCCAGGGGATCTTCCCTAGTAATAAGGACCTACGAATAGTGACTAAGTTGCTATGGCATGAACATACAAGTTGAACACCAATACCTCTCACTGATACTCCTGCTTTAGGTTTCAGGCTGCCTTGCAATTCACCTGATGAAAAATTTCATGCTTAATATAAATGTGATTTATCCTGATGATGGGACCCACTGGTGCAGTAGAAATTTAAGAGACATATTTGTTCCTTTTTTTGAGTTCTGATATCTACATAGGTGATTACTGTAATTGTGTCTGTTATTTACTCTTTTATTTGGGCAATATACCTTTAATGTATATTTTTAAAATACATTGTATAATATATGCTGGGAAAAATTGAAGGCAGGAGGAGAAGGGAATGACAGAGGATGAGATGGTTGGATGGCATCACTGATGTGATGGACATGAGTTTGAGTAGGCTCTGGGAGTTGGTGATGGACAGGGAAGCCTGGTGTGCTGCAATCCATGGGGTCACAGAGTCAGACAGGACTGAGCGATTGAGCTGAACTGACCTTTAATGTAGCTTAAGGCACTTTGTGTGGCGATAGGATCCATTGTGTATGAGTTTTGCTAAGAGCAGAGAAACTCATTTCTTTCATATTGGTGAGTCTTTCCTTGAAAAACAGTAACAATCTTGAAATCAACTATATTTTGGATTAAATTAAGAACATCTACCTCACTTTTCACTGGACACAATTCCGACTTTTCTTGACATTCATGTAAAAAATAGGTTTCTTTCTCTTATGTTGGTTCTGTATTTTTTTGTCACAAGGAGTAGATTTTAAACAAGAATCAGATACTTGATGGAATTGTCTTCTCTTATGAGGGCGTCACTGTGTTTTATGAGTATGAGGAGTGGAAGATGGGGGAAGGATATCATCACTAACAAAGCCAATACTGGAAAACACTTAGATATTTAAGATAGAAATATGCATCAAAATATTAGATGCCAGCCTGTACCCAGTGGATCGTGGTTGTGAGAACACATATGAACTTTATGTTCTTAGAACCTCCTAAAGGTTAGTCTTCGGGAGACAGTGAAGGACAGGGAAGCCTGGTGTGCTGCAGTCCATGGGGTCTCAAAGAGTCGGACATGACTGAGCGACTGAACAACAACAACAAACGTTAGTCTAGTCTAAAATTTTAAAGACAAGCATGCAGCCAGCAGTGTTATGAGGGCTGGTATTTTCTGGATCATATGGGAGGTAATAGGGATTCTGTATGGAGTTTAGATTCTTGAACTGTACTGAGGGTATTTCCTACATGAACAGGTGGTGTGTGTTAATGAAACAGCAGAACTAATCAATACTAGTGATGAAATTTTCCCTTAAGCTGTAGCTTTGAAACTGCAAAGTCTCTATAGCACAAGATAATTTATTTATTTTGTCTCCCTCCTTCTCTCTCTTACGGTCTCTGTCTCTCCATATTATCTATACCTATATGGCTTTTTAAAGCAGGACAACAGTATCATATAATTTGCTATCTATTATTGAGAACTTACAAAGCACTGGGTACTTTGCTAACTACTTTACATTATTTATCTTACTTATCTATTGTATATGGGTTTTACTAAGATCACTGAGGTAGGTGATCTTGTGCCCCATATGAGATTATAAATGAAGCTGACACATTGATTTTCAACTTTGTGAGATCTGAAGCAGAGAACCCAGGTGATCTGACCTATAGAAAGAATCAAACAGAAAATTTGAATTGTTTTATGGTGCTAAGTAATATATATATATAATATATATACACATACATACATATATATATATATATAACTAACACCCAAAATATATATATATATTTTGGGTGTTAGTTCTAGAAGTTATGTATGTATATACATATACATACATACATATATATATATATACATATCTATATATATATATATTTTGGGTGTTAGTTCTAGAAGGTCTTGTAGGTCTTCATAGAATCATTCAACTTCATCTTCTTCAGCATTGCTGGTCAGGGCGTAGACTTGGATTACTGTGATATTGAATGGTTTGCCTTGGGAACGAACAGAGATCATTCTGTCGTTTTTGAGATTTCATCCAAGTACTGCATTTTGGATTCTTTTGTTGACTAGGATGGCTACTTCATTTCTTCTAAGGGATTCTTATCCACAGTAGTAGATATAATGGTCATCTGAGTTAAATTCATCCACTCCAGTCCATTTTAGTTCACTGATTCCGAAAATGTCAATGTTCACTCTTGCAATCTCCTGTTTGACCACTTCCAATTTGCCTTGATTCATGGACCTAACATTTCAGGTTCCTATGCAATATTGATCTTTACAGTATCGTACTTTACTTTCATCACCAGTCACATTTATAACTAGGTGTTGTTTTTGCTTTGGCTCCATCTCTTCATTCTTTCTGGGTTTATTTCTCCATTGTTCTCCAGTAACATACTGGGCACCTACCAACATTTTCATTATAGGGAACTGGAATACAAAAGTAGGAGGTCAAGAGATACCTGGAGTAAGAGACAAATTTGGCCTTGGAGTACAAAATAAAGGAGGGCAAAGGCTAACAGAGTTTTTCCAAGAGAACTCACTGGTCATGGCAAATACCCTCTTCCAACAACACAAGAGAAGACTATACACATGGACATCACCAGATGGTCAACACTGAAATCAGATTAATTAGATTCTATGCAGTCAAAGATGGAGGAGCTCTATACAGTCAGCAAAAATAAGACTGGGAGCTGACTGTGGCTCAGATCATGAACTCCTTACTGCCAAATTCAGACTTAAATTGAAGAAAGTAGGGAAAACCATTAAACCATTCAGGTATGACCTAAATCAAATCCCTTATGATTATACAGTGGAAATAATCAAATCAGGGATTAGATCTGATAGACAGAGTGCCTGAAGAACTATGGATGGAGGTTCATGGCATTATAAAGGGGGCAGTGATCAAGACCATCCCCAAGAAAAAGAAATGCAAAAGCCAACATGGTTGTCAGAGGAGGCCTTACAAATAACTGAGAAAAGAAGAGAAGCAAAAGGCAACAGAGAAAAAGAGATATACCCATTTAAATGAAGAGTTCCAAAGAATAGCATTGAGAGATACCCAATGCAAAGAAATAGAGGAAAACAATAGAATGGGAAAGACTAGAGATATCTTCAAGAAAATTAGTGATACCAAGGGAAACTTTCATGCAAAGATGGGCACAATAAAGGACAGAAATGGTATGGATCTAATATAAGCAGAAGATATTAAGACGAGGTGGTAAGAACACACAGAAGAACTATACAAAAAAGATCTTCATGGCCCAGATAACCACGATGGTGTAATCACTCACCTAAAGTCAGACATCCTGGAATGTGAAGTCAAGTGGGCCTTAGGAAACATCATTATGAACAAAGCTAGTGGAGGTGATGGAATTCCAGCTGGGCTATTTCAAATCCTAAAAGATAATGCTGTGAAAGTTCTGCCTTCAAATGCCAGCGAATTTGGAAAACTCAGCAGTAGCCACAGGACTGGAAAAGGTCAGTTTTCATTCCAACCCCAAAGAAAGGCAATGTCAAAGAATTCTCAAACTCCCGCACAACTGCACTCATCTCAGATGCTAGCAAAATGAAAGTCGCTCAGTTGTGTCTGACTCTTTTCAACCCCATGGACTGTATCAGTTCAGTTCAGTTCAGTCGCTCAGTCGTGTCTGACTCTTTGTGACCTCATGAATCGCAGCAAGCCAAGCCTCCCTGTCCATCAGCATCTCCCAGAGTTCACTCAAACTCATGTCCATTGAGTCGGTGATGCCATCCAGCCATCTCATCCTCTGTCGTCCCCTTCTTCTCTTGCCCCCAATCCCTCCCAGCATCAGAGTCTTTTCCAATGAGTCAACTCTTCGCATGAGGTGGCCAAAGTACTGGAGTTTCAGCTTTAGCATCATTCCTTCCGAAGAACACCTAGGGCTGATCTTTAGAATGGACTGGTTGAATTTCCTTGCAGTCCAAGGGACTCTCAAGAGTCTTCTCCAACACCACAGTTCAAAAGCATCAATTCTTCGGTGCTCAGCTTTCTTCACAGTCCAACTCTCACATCCATACATGACCACTGGAAAAACCATAGCCTTGACTAGACGGACCTTTGTTGGCAAAGTAATGTCTCTGCTTTTGAATATGCTATCTAGGTTGGACATAAATTTCCTCCCAAGGAGTAAGAGTCTTTTAATTTCATGGCCGCAGTCACCATCTGCAGTGATTTTGGAGCCCCCAAAAATAAAGTCTGACACTGTTTCCACTGTTTCCCCATCTATTTGCCATGAAGTGATGGGACCAGATGCCATGATCTTCGTTTTCTAAATGTTGAGCTTTAAGCCAACTTTTTCACTCTCCTCTTTCACCTTCATCAAGAGGGTCTTTAATTCCTCTTCCCTTTCTGCCATAAGGGTGGTGTCATCTGCATATCTGAGGTTGTTGATATTTCTCCCAGCAATTTTGATTCCAGCTTGTGCTTCTTCCAGCCCAGCATTTCTCATGATGTACTCTGCATAGAAGTTAAATAAGCAGGGTGACAATATACAGCCTTGACGTACTCCCTTTCCTATTTGGAACCAGTCTGTTGTTCCATGTCCAGTTCTAACTGTTGCTTCCTGACCAGCATATAGGTTTCTCAAGAGGCAGGTCAGGTGGTCTGGTATTCCCATCTCTTTCAGAATTTTCCACAGTTTATTGTGATCCACACAGTCACTGTATAGTCCATGGAATTCTCCAAGCCAGAATACTGTAGTGGGTAGCCTTTCCCTTCTCCAGGGGATCTTCCCACTCCAGTGATCAAACCCAGGTCTCCCACATTGTAGGCAGATTCTTTACCAGCTGAGCCAAAGGGAAGTCCAAGTTTGTAGCCTATCCTTTCTCTGGCGGATCTTCCCCACCTAGGAATCAAACTGGGGTCTCCTGTGCTGTAGGCAGATTCTTTACCAATGCTAGCTAAGTAATGCTCAAAATTCTCCAAGTCAGGCTTCAACAGTATGTGAACTGTGAACTTCTAGATGTTAAAGTTGGATTTAGAAAAGGCAGAAGAACCAGAGATCATATTGCCAACATCCATTGGATCATAGAAAAAGCAAGAAAGTTCCAGAAAAACTTATACTTCTGCTTTATTGACTATACCAAAGCCTTTGACTGTGTGGATCACAAGAAATTGTGGAAAATACTTAATGAGATGGAAATACCAGACCATCTTACCTGCCCCCTGAGAAATCTGTTTGCAGGTCAAGAAGCAACAGTTAGAACTGGACATGGAACAACAGACTAGATCCAAATAGGGAAAGGAGTACGTCAAGGCTGCATATTGTCACCCTGCTTATTTAAGTTATATGCAGAATACATCATGTGAAATGCCAGGCTGGATGAAGCATAACCTGAAATCAAGTTTTCAGGGAGAAATATCAATAACCTCAGATATGCAGATGACAGCACCCTTATGGCAGAAAGTGAAGAAGAACTAAAAAGCCTCTTGATGAAAGTGAAAGAGGAAAGTGAAAAAGTTGGCTTCTAACTCAACATTCAGAAAACGAAGATCATGGCATCTGGTCCCATCACTTGATGGTAAATAGATGGGGAAACAATGGAAACAGTGACAGACTATTTTTTTTTTTTTTTGGCTCCAAAATCACTGCAGATGGTGACTGCAGCCATGAAGTTAGAAGAGAGTTGCTCCTTGGAAGAAAAGCTATGGCCAACCTAGACAGCATATTAAAAAGCAGAGCCATTACTTTGCCAGCAAAGGTCCATTTAGTTAAGGCTATGGTTTTACCAGCAGTCATGTATGGATGTGAGTGTTGGACTATAAAGAAAGCTGAGTGCTAAATAATTGATGTTTTTGAACTGTGGTGTTGGAGAAGACTCTTGAAAGTCCTCTGGACTTCAAGAAGATCCAACCAGCCAATCCTAAAGGAAATCAGCCCTGAACATTCATTAGGAGGACTGATGCTGAAGCTGAAACTCCAATACTTTGGCCACCTGATGCGAAGAGCTGACTCATTGGAAAAGACCCTGATGCTGGGAAAGATTGAAGGTGGGAGGAGAAGGGGATGACAGAGGATGAGATGGTTTGATGGCATCACTGACGCAAGGACATGAATTTGTGCAAGCTTCAGGAGTTGGTGATGGACAGGGAAGCCTGGCGTGCTGCAGTCCATGGGGTCACAAAGATTCAGACATGACTGAGCAACTGAACTGAACTAGCAATATTTATGATACAACAGTGGAAATTTAAAATTGATTTCTCCTATTTTTTTACATATATCTGTGTGTGTTTCTGTCTCTCTGTGTGAGAGAGAGAGGTAAGAGAGGGAGAAGACAGAATCATTCTATCCTTTTTTTCAAAGGCGACTTGTTATAAACAAAGTTGAGTATGATCCTAGAACTATGTAGCATATATGATGCAGTTTTTGTATAGAAAATGGGTTTTCAGTTTTTGATTAAATGCTGAGTGCTCTTGATATTCCCATAGAGAGAAGGAGAGATCAAAAGTGGAGAAATGACAAACATGAGCCTAGTGAAAACGTTCATCCTCACGGGCCTTCCCCATGCACCAGAGCTGGACACATTCCTCTTTGGAATCTTCCTGGTGATCTATGTCCTCACTTTGGTGGGGAACCTACTCATCTTGCTGGTGATTGTAGTGAATCCTCACCTGCACACCCCCATGTACTACTTACTGAGCAACCTGTCCTTCATTGACATGTGGTACTCCACGGTCACTACACCCAAAATGCTGATGACCCTGGTGTCCCCAGAAGGCAGTCCTATCTCCTTTCCCAGCTGTGTGGCCCAGCTCTACTCCTTCCACTTCCTGGGCAGCACCGAGTGCTTCCTCTACACCGTCATGTCCTATGACCGCTTCCTGGCCATCAGTTACCCGCTCAGGTACGCCAGCATGATGAGTGGGAGGACGTGCGCTCTCCTGGCCACAACCACGTGGCTCAGTGGCTCTGTGCACTCTGCTGTCCAGACCACACTGACATTCCGTTTGCCCTTCTGTGGACCCAACCAGATCCAGCATTACATCTGTGATGCACCAGCCATCCTCAAACTGGCCTGTGCAGACACATCCACCATGGAGATGGTGATCTTTGTCAACATTGGGGTGGTGGCCTCAGGCTGCTTTCTCCTGATAGTGCTGTCCTACGTATCCATCATCCATTCCATCCTGAAGATCCGCACCTCAGAGGGAAGATGGAGAGCCTTCCAGACCTGTGCCTCCCACTGCACTGTGGTCCTTTGCTTCTTTGGCCCTGGTGTTTTCATTTACCTGAGACCAGGCTCCAAGGAGGTTGTGGACAGAATTGTGGCTGTTTTCTACACTGTGATGACACCTCTTCTGAACCCTGTGATCTACACCCTGCGGAACAAGGACGTGAAGAAAGCTCTGTTGAAGTTTAAAGACAAAGTAGTGTACTCAGAAAGCAAATAAGCTATATTATGTAGATACACATATTTAAAAAACTTAGTAATATAATTTAGTCGTCAACAAGAAATGTATTACATTTATAGTTCTCAGTATGAAATTTTATCTAAATCAGCTAGTCAGGAATATTTGTTTGACTAATTTTTCAGAGGAATTTTAAAGGCCATATTAGGTTTTTTAAACATGATATTTCAGTTTATTGGGCTTCCTTGGTGGCTCAGATGGCAAAGAGCCTGCCTACAATGCAGGATACCTGGGTTTGATCCCTGGGTCAGGAAGAATCCCTGGAGAAGTGAATGACTATCCACTCCAGAATTCTTGCCTGGAGAATTCCTGGACAGAGGAGTCTGTCACACTACAGTCTATGGGGTCAAAAAGAGTCAGACATGACAGACCAACTAACATGTTAACACACTTTCACACTTCCAGTTTATTAATTTAGTGAAACCAAGGCACATATCATATTATCCTAAACTGCATAGTTCCTTGCAATGTAATTTGGTTTGACCTTTTCTATTGAATATCATTTAAAAAATTTGTTGGAGTGTAGTTAATTTCTAATAATATGTTAATTTAAGGCATAGAGCATAGCAATTCAGTTATACATGTACATATATTCATCCTTTTTCAGATTCTTTTCCTATGTAGGTTATTATAGGATGCTGAGTGGAGTTCCTTGTGCTGTATCATAGGTCCTTATTCATTATCTATTTTATATAGAGTTGTATATGAATGAACTGGTTCCCAATTGGGAAAGAAATACATCAAGGCTGTATATTGTCACCCTGCTTATTTAACTTATATGCTGAGTAAATCATGCGAAATGCAAGGCTGGATGAAACACAAGCTGGAATCAAGATTGCTGGGAGAATTATCAATAACCTAAGGCATGCAGATGACACCACCCTTATGGCAGAAAGTGAATAGGAACTGAAAATCCTCTTGATGGAAGTGAAAGAGGAGAGTGAAAAAGTTGGCTTAAACCTCAACATTGAAAAAGCTAAGATCATGGCATCCAGTCTGATCACTTCATGGTAAATAGATAGGGAAACAATGGAAACAGTGACAGACCTTTATTTTCTTAGGCTCCAAATCACTGAAGATGGTGACTGCAGCCATAAAATTAAAAGATGCTTACTCCTTGGAAGAAAAGCTATGACCATTCTAGACAGCATATTAAAAAGAAGAGACATTACTTTGCCAACAAAGGTCCATCTAATCAAAGCTATGGTTCTTCCAATAGTCATGTATGGATGTGAGAGTTAGACCATAAAGAAAGCTGAGTGCTGAAGAATTGATGCTTTTAAACTGTGGTGTTGGAGAAGACTGTTGAGAGTCCCTTAGAGTGCAAGGAGATCAAGCCAGTCCATCCTAAAGGAAATAAGTCCTGAATATTCATTGAAAGGACTGATGCTGAAGCTGAAACTCCAATACTTTGGCCACCTGATGCAAAGAACTGACTCATTGGAAAAGACCCTTATGCTGGGAACAACTGAAGGCAGGAGGAGAAGGGGATGACCGAGGGTGAAATGGTTGGATAGCATCACTGACCTGATGGGCATGAGTTTGAGTAGGCTCCGGGAGTTGGTGAAGGACAGGGAAGCCTGGTGTGCTGCAGTCCATGGGGTCGCAAAGAGTTGGACATGACTGAGTGACTGAACTGAACTGATATGAATGTTAATCCCAGGCTACTAACTATTATCTCTCACCCCACCTTGTTTCCCCTTTGGTAACTATAAAGTTTGTTTTTGGAATCTGTGAGTCTATTTCTGTTTTGTAAATAAGTTCATTTATATAATTAAAAAATATATAAAAATACCACTTTCTCCATCCATGCCTCTGTGGACATTTAGGTTGGTACTATGTCTTGGCTATTCTAAAATAGTGTTGCTATGAACATTGTAGTGCCTGTATCTTTTCAAATTATGGTTTTTCTCTGGATATATGCACAGGAGGGGATTACTAGATCATGTGATATTTCTATTTTTACTATTTTAAGGAGTTCCATACTGTTCTCCATACAGGTTGTGACAATTCACGTTCTCACCAATAGTGTACAAGGTTTCTCTCTTCTCCACAGCCTCTCCAGCATTTTTACATTAAAAAACATTATTTGTAGATTTTTTGAGGATGGCTGTTCTGACCAGTGTGAGGTGATACTTCATTGTAGTTTTCATTTGCAATTCTCTAATTATTAGTGATGTTGAACATCTTTTTATGTGCTTTTGGCACTCTGTATGCCTTCCTTTGGACTTCCTAAGTGGCTAAGTGGTTAGAATCTGCCTGCCAATGCGGGAGATGCAGGAAATGTGGGTTCAGTACCCTGGGCATAGAAGATCCCTTGGAGGAGGAAGTGGCAGCCCTCTCCAGTATTCTTGCCTGGATAATCCCATGGACAAAAGAGCCTGGCAGGCTACAATTCACGAGGCTGCAAAGAGTTGGATACAACTGAGTGACTGAGAATGCAGCATGCAGGCCTTCCTTTGAGAAATGTGTATTTAGATCTTTTGCCCATTTTTTGATTGAGTTGCTGTTGTTTTTTTGACACAGAGTTGCTTGCATATTTTAGATATGAATCCTTTGACAATCGCTTCATTGGCAAGTATTTTCTCCCATTCCATGGCTTGTCTTTTTGTTTTCTTTATAGTTTTCTCTGCTGTGCAAATGCTTTTAGTTAAATTAGGTCCTATTTGTTTATTTCTGCTTTTATTTTCATTAATCTAGTAGGTGAATAGGAAAGCTACTTCTGCGGTTTATGTCTGAGTGTTCTGCCTATATTTCCCTCCAAGAGTTTTGTAGTGTTCAGCCTTATATTTGGGTTTTTGAACCATTTTGACTTTATTTTTGTGTTAGAGAGTGTTCCAAACTAGTTCTTTTACATGCAGCTTTACAGTATTCCCAGAACCACTTATGAAGAGACTGTCTTTTCTCTACTGTATATTCTTGCCTCCTTTGTCATAGATTACTTGGCCATATGTGTGGGGATTTATTTCTGGGCTTTCTATCTGGTTCCATTGGTCTAAATTTAAGTTTTTGTGTAGTACTGTACTGTTTTGATTACTGTAGCTTTGTATTATAGTCTGAAGTCAAGGAGCCTGGTACGTCCATCTTCACTTATCTTTGTCAGGATTGGTTTGGTTCTTCAGAGTCTTTTCTGTTTCCTTATAATTTAAATATTTTTTTACTCTAGTTTTGTGGAAAATGTCATTGGTCACTTGATAGGGATTGCTAAGAATCAGTAGATTGCCTTTTGACATATAACATTAGTAGTGGGTGTACAAAATAATATTTCAATATTTGTATATATTGCAAAATACCACAGTAAGTCTAGTTAACATTTGTCAAAATTCATAGCGACAATTTTTTTTTATTTTATAAGTACTTTTAAGATCTGTTCTTTAGCAACTTTCAAATATATAATAGAATGTTATTAAGTATGATCACCATATTGTTTGTGCTGTCCCATGACTTATTTATTTAATAACTGGAAGTTTTCACCTTTTGACCCCCTTCATTCATTTTGCTCACTCTCCATCACCTGCCACTACCATATTCAGTTCAGTTCAGTTCAGTCGCTCAGTCATGTCTGACTCTTTGCAACCCCATAAATCACAGCACGCCAGGCCTCCCTGTCCATCACTAACTCCTGGAGTTTACTCAAACTCACGTCCATCGAATCAGTGATGCCATCCAGCCATCTCATCCTCTGTCATCCCCTTCTCCTCCTGCCCCCAATCCCTCCCAGCATCAGAGTCTTTTCCAATGAGTCAACTCTTCACATGAGGTGGCCAAAGTACTGGAATTTCAGCTTTAGCATCATTCCTTCCAAAGAACACCCAGGGCTGATCTCCTTCAGAATGGACTGGTTGGATATCCTTGCAGTCCGAGGGACTCTCAAGAGTATTCTCCAACACCACAGTTCAAAAGCATCAATTCTTCGGCGCTCAGCCTTCTTCACAGTCCAATTCTCACATCCATACATGACCACCGGAAAAACCATAGCCTTGACTAGACGGACCTTTGTTGGCAAAGTAATGTCTCTGCTTTTGAATATGCTATCTAGGTTGGACATAACTTTCCTTCCAAGGAGTAAGCGTCTTTTAATTTCATGGCTGCAGTCACCATCTGCAGTGATTTTGACATTAGCAATCACTATTCTGTTTTTTATATCTATAAACTTGACTATTTGTTGTTGTTGCTGATTCCACATACATGTGTGATCATAAGATATTTATCTTTGACTTAGTTCACTTAGCTTAATGTCCTCAAGGTCTGTTCATGTTGTCACAAATGGCAGGATTGCCTTCTTTCTCATTGGTAACTTATATTAAATATCCCATTATATATGTGTGTGTGTGTGTACACATATATACACACACACACACATATATATACTGTGGTGAGATATATCTATATCTATATCTATATCTATATCTATATCTATATCTATATCTATCTATCACAGTCAAGAATGAAAGATAAGGTATTCCCTACAGGAACAATATAAGCATTGTACTCTGAATATTTTTCCTAGCCTTCTTCAAATGGATCCATGTTCTTTCCATAGAGTAACTAGTGAAGGAAAATACCACACCATTTTAAATTTCTTAAATTTTGGCTGTGCCAGCTGATAAATGGAGCGCTGAGCCAAGTCCACCTTGGAAAAATACTTTACCCTGCAATTAATTCCTAGTTCATAAGTGTGGAGTAGGAATTGATATCTCAGCATCTGAGAGAGTGTTCTTGTTGGCTTTCTGACCCTGGAGTAAGTAGGAGCTGTTCTAGGCCATGTGGAAGCCCTTGGTCTTCCCACTTTCAAGAAGAGTCATAAAAACTTTTGATTTTTGAGGAGACTCACAGAGGTTAATACTACTATCAAAAATTAGAAAGATCCAGAGGGATGGAATGGGGAGGGAGGAGGGAGGAGGGTTCAGGATGGGGAACACATGTATACCTGGGGCAGATTCATTTTGATATTTGGCAAAACTAATACAATTATGTAAAGTTTAAAAATAAAATAAAATAAAATAAAAATAAAGTGGAAAAAAAATAAAATTAGATAAAAAAAAATTAGAAAGATTCAGGATGAAAATTTTGATTACATTCCTATTTAACTCTACAGGTGCAGAATGATACAGAATCATAGATTTAATGGTATAGTGACTAAAGTCACAGCTCCTGATCTAGATGTGGTCTGATTAGTGTGTGTTAGGACAGCCATGAGTAAGGTGATCTCCAGCTGTTAATCACTTCTAATTTGTGAAAATTTCCAAAACACAATCTCATGCATAAAAATTTTCATATACATAATAGTTACATGCATAACACACATATTTCATAATGCTAAAATGAGATATGTGTGAACATGATCCAGTTTGAAAACAAAATGTTGCCTGAACCTCTGGAGCATCCTTTGTGATTTTCTCCCATAGCAATCTCTTCTCTTGGTATGAGAGATACAAACTACCCTGACATTACTGTTAGCACTCCCGTTGATTTTCTTTTACCAGTAAGTTTACCAACTATGTTTCATCCCTGTTTTGAACTCATATAAATGGAACCATGCAGCAGCATTTTAACCTAAAAATATCTGTTTAAAATATTTGACTTTGGTGTCTGTAGTTACTTAAAATTTTAAAAAATTATGTAGTATCTGTTTTATGAATAAAACTTTTTTTCTATGCTTTTCTGTACTTCCTCTCTCTTCTTTTCACACTGAACAACAATGTGAAAACATCAGATAATATCTTCTGAACAACAGGTTTTTTTTTTTTTCCTAAAGAAGTTCTCTTGATAATTTTTGCAAGGCAGATCTGTTGGCAACAAATTTGTTTGTCTGAGAAAGTCATTATTTTACTTTCAAGTTGGAGGATAATAGTATTGGGTTTAGAAGTCCAACATGATAATTTTTTTTATCACCTTTTAAGTATTTCACTCCACTATTTTCTTGATTGCCTGGTTTCTAATCATATTTCCTCTGAAATTCAGAGTGGTTTATGCATTTTGAATTGTAGGTCCTTATCAAATTGATATTTTGAGCTTATTTCTCTCATTCTATGTGCTGTTTTTTACCTTCTTCATGATGTCTTTTGGAGGATGTCTTATTTTGAGCAGTGTGGAAAGTTGAGGAGCCTGACACTTTCTGATTAATAAGGAAATCCTCTCTATTAAGTATAGCATCTTAATTGACTTAAATTTTTTTTTGAAATCTAAAACAATCATAGTTTTGATAATTATATTTTTATTACAGTGTTGCAATGTACTTTTATTACCAAGTTTCAATTGCCCATTGGGTAAATGAAGATCAGCTATTAGTATACATATATCCCCTCCTTCTTGAGCCTCCATCCCACCAGCCCCCCATACCACCCCTCTAGGTCATCACAGAGCACCAAGCTGAGCTCCCTGTATTATACAACAGGTTCCAACTAGCTATCTGTTTCATACATGTTGGTGAACCAATGCTTCTTTCTTGATTCTTCCCACCCCACCCTTCCCCCACTGTGTCCACATGTCCATTCTCTACATCTGAGTCTCTATTCCTACCCTGAAAATAGTCACATCTGCACCATCTTTCCAGATTTCATGTCCAACTCTTTACAACCCTATGGACTATATATATATATATATATATATACACATTAATATATAATATTTGTATTTTTCTTTCTGACTTACTTCACTGTGTATGACAGCCTTTAGGTCCATCCACATCACTACAAATGACCCATTTTTTTCTCCTTTGCATGGATGAGTAATGTTCCATTGTATATATGCATCACATCTTCTTCATCCATTCATCTGTCAATGGACATATAGGTTGCTTCTGTATCTTGGCTATTGTAAATAGTGCTACAATGGACATTGGGGTACATGTGTTTTTTTGAATTATGGTTTTCTCAGTATATATGCCCAGTAGTGGAATTTCTTGCAATACCTGCCGTCTAATTTGGTTTTCTCTTACCTTGGACGTGGGGTATCTCTTCATGGCTGCTCCAGCAAAGCACCGTCGCTGCTCCTTACCTTGGACGAGATTGCCCCTCCTGACCTTGAATGTGGAGTAGCTCCTCTCGGCCCTCCTGCACTGGCGCAGCCGCCTGTAAGAGAAACCTGTAAGTGAGATGGTTGCGAGAGGGCATCAGAGGGCAGACAAACTGAAACCATAATCACAGACAACTAGCCAGTCTGATCACATGGACCACAGCCTTGTCCAACTCAGTGAAACTAAGCCATGCCATGTGGGGCCAACCAAGATGGATGGGTCATGGTGGAGAGGTCTGACAGAATGTGGTCTACTGGAGAAGGGAATGGCACACCACTTCAGTATTCTTGCCTTGAGAACCCCATGAACAGTATGAAAAGGCAAAATGATAGGATACCGAAGGAGGAACTCTTCAGTTCAGTAGGTGCCCAATATGCTACAGGAGATCAGTGGAGAAATAACTCCAGAAAGAATGAAGGGATGAAGCCAAAGCAAAACAATACCCAGTTGTGGATGTGATTGGTGATACAATCAAGGTCCAATGTTGTAAAGAGCAATATTGCATAGGAACCTGGAATGTTAGGTCCATGAATCAAGGCAAAATGGAAGTGGTCAAACAGGAGATGGCAAGAGTGAATGCTGACATTCTAGAAATCAGCGAACTAAAATGGACTGGAATGGGTGAATTTAACTCAGATGAGCATTATATCTACTACTGTGGGCAGGAATCCCTTAGAAGAAATGGAGTAGCCATCACGGTCAACAAAAGAGTCCAAAATGCAGCATACATTTTGCTGGGACAATCAGCACATAAGAGGCAAATGTTGAATAAGAGGGAAAAAAGTTTAAATACATGAAATTTGATGCAATAACTTTATCTACTAATGGAAATATCTGACAAACTGAAGTTATTAGGGACTTGAACAAGAAAGGCAGGAACAGCATGTACAGAAAGAGAAGGCCCCTCTTTAGGATTGATATATAAAATTATGAGTGTGCATCAGAAGTTGGGTCCCTCAGTAAGTATAAACATACTGGGAAGTGGAAAGAGCCTGTAGCAGGGAGAGCATCTTAAATAAATGATACCAACAATTATGAAGGTGGAATACTACAAGAAAAAATAATATTTTTCCTTGAGAAGTCCACACCTTAATGTGAAGCTCACAAATATATAGTGTTATAAAGCACTTAGAATCTAAGTCAGGCAAAGTTAGGGTAGCTAAGGTGCTTTTCATAGTATACGGGGGAAATAAGTTTTTTTAAAAAAACCTACATTTGATATATAAACTACACACAACTGTAAAAAATTCTGTTCTTTGTTGCTTCAGTGATTATTGATGTTAACTGATATTTTGTCCTCAAATAATTAAAAGGTTCCTGGAATTATGTTATCCCAATACAGAATTTCACTAGAATTTCACTCCATGGGTTTTGATGCTGGGTATTTGGGTGAAGGGCTTCCCTGGGGGCTTAGATGGTAAAGCGTCTGCCTGCAATATGGGAGAACTGGGTTTGATCCCTGGGGCGGGAAGATCCCCTGGAGAAGAAAATGGCAACCCACTTCAGTACTCTTGCCTGGAAAATCCTATGGACAGAGGAGGCTGGTAGGTTATGGTCTCTGGTGTTGCAAAGAGTCAGACACGACTGAATGACTTAACCTAACCCATTTGGGATTAAACCTTAACCACATTCCTTACTAACTGTGTGAATTTGAGTAAGAAACCTGATAATCTTCAGTTTTCTACATTAGATATCAATAGTACCTATGGCATAGTGTTCATGTAATGATAAGGTCTCTAGTAAAGAATAAATAAGGTGTCTAATATATCCCAAGCTCAATAACACTTATGTTTTTGTCTCTGAGTTGTTCCAGAATAATTTAATTCCATGTAATTTTAATGTTTCATGAACTTTATTGCAGTTAAATTACTTGAAAACTAGTAAATACAGAATATCAAATTTATTAAAACATTTGGAATAAATGCATTGTCAATAATGGTGTTAATCATGATACTAATTTATTATCAGTGATTTAAAGAAAACTACTTACATGCATCTTCACAAATACAATATTTCTGAAGATGTGTGAATCACTAGTCAATCACGAAAATAGTTTGTAAAAGGATTGACTCTGAGAATCAGGCTATCTAGCTGGTGGTCCCAGGTTTGAATTTTAAAACTTTAATTAAGAAGCTATTGCATATTGGTACTGCTACAGTCCACAGAGTCACAAAAAGTCAGATGAGACTGAATGACCAATACTTTCACTTCTCAAAGCACTTTTACTTCTACTAACTCATTGAATCCTCCAAACAGTATTGTTAGAGAAGGTCTTTCACAGCTGAAAAACAGAGATACAAAGCATAACTATTTCTAACCTTATTTGAACCAATATTTGCTTTTGTTTACATGCAGTTATAGCACTTCACTGATTGCATGTAGAAGTCCACTTGTATGGGCTGTGTAGCTATGCACTGGGGGGGGTTTTAGGGTGTTTTGTCTTTACTAGGCCTGATTTTTCTAACTTGTAAAAGAAATATGTTGAAATCCCATGATGCCAAGTGATTTAATTACACATTAATTTTTCTACTTTCTTTCTATAGGAAGCACCCTTGGCTCCAGCCTACAATGTAGGGTGTCCTTGTCCTAGAGCAGGTTGAGGTTTGGTGAATCTGAATTTCCAAGACTCTGAAATATTGAGAGAAGGTGCTCTCTGAGCAGCATGACCTTCATCACCATCCACAGTGAAATGACCCAGCATAGAATGGTTGTGCTGAATATGAGCATCTGGTCCATTAATACAGGAATTTAAGGTCAGATTATGTGATGGAGACTGGAGGTGTCTGATGGTAGCTTCCTCCTGATCACACTGACCAAACCTGAGAAACCTCAGGGCTCTATGAAGGTGGTGATGGTTCCCAGTCTCTGAAAGGAGCCTCTCAGATCCTGGCAGACCTACCTGGAGAGACAACAATCCTCTCAGATGTGTGGGACTCTTTCAGTGTGGGAGCACTGACCAGAGTCAAGAGGTCCTGGGAAGTGGGGTAGTTACCTTGAGACCATCATGCAAACACCCCACACAGGTGTACGCACATGTGCATGAACACATACACACACACACACACACACACACACACACAGCCACAAAAAAAAAAAAACAAAAACCTGAGGAGACAGGTGCACAGCTGTATTGATCAGTAAGTGACCTCTGATAATTGTTGCTGTTCTTGAGCAGTGTCCTCAATTTGTGTGCATAATACATCAACAAAAAAGTATATTATCAACTTAGGTATATATAAATAGCTCACTATTCTGCATCCAAGATCCAAGTTGAATATTCACTCTTTAAAAAGGTAAAAATTATGTTATATGTCAATTATATATGAATACAATTAGAGGAAAAGGTAAAATAAACATGTTGCAGAGAAGTGACTTCATAGATCAAAATTTAACATGTTTATCATAAATAAAAAATTTGTAATTTTTTCAATTTAAAAAATATCCTTGAAACAAATTTTCCAAAGAAGTTTGGATAAAGTTTAATACTGAGAACTATATACATAAAATTTTCACACTGATAAAATCATATATTGTACTATACTATATTGTATTTCTATGTTGCATTGTACTATTCTATTACTATATTTTTTAAATGAGCAAGTGTACATTACAGAGATTATTAGCTCTGCAAATACACTACTTTGTCTTTAAGCTTCAACAGAGCTTTCTTCACGTCCTTGTTCCTCAGAGTGTAGACCACAGGGTTCAGAAGGGGCGTCATCACAGTGTAGAAAACAGCCACAATCCTGTCCATAGCCTCCTTGGAGCCTGGTCTCAGGTAAATGAAAACACAAGGAACAAAGAAGCAAAGAACCACAGTGCAGTGGGAGGCACAGGTCTGGAAGGCTCTCCATCTTCCCTCTGAGGTGTGTATCTTCAGGATGGAATGGACGATGGATACGTAGGACAGCACTATCAGGAGAAAGCAGCCTGAGGCCACCACCCCAATGTTGACAAAGATCACCATCTCCACGGTGGACGTGTCTGCACAGGCCAGTTTGAGGATGGGTGGTGCATCGCAGAAGTAATGCTGGATCTGGTTGGACCCACATAAGGGCAAACGGAATGTCAGTGTGGTCTGGACAGCAGAGTGCACAGAGCCACTGAGCCACGTGGTTGTGGCCAGGAGAGCGCACGTCCTCCCACTCATCATGCTGGTGTACCTGACCGGGTAACTGATGGCCAGGAAGCGGTCATAGGACATGACGGTGTAGAGGAAGCACTCGGTGCTGCCCAGGAAGTGGAAGGAGTAGAGCTGGGCCACACAGCTGGGAAAGGAGATAGGACTGCCTTCTGGGGACACCAGGGTCATCAGCATTTTGGGCACAGTGACCGTGGAGAACCACATGTCAATGAAGGACAGGTTTGTTAGGAAGTAGTACATGGGGGTGTGCAGGTGAGGATTCACTATAATCACCAGCAGGATGAGAAGGTTCCCCACCACAGTGAGGACATAGATCACCAGGAAGATTCCAAAGAGAAATGTGTCCAGCTCTGGTGCATGGGGAAGGCCCGTGAGGATGAACGTTGTCACTAGGCTCATATTTGTCATTTCTCCAGGCTTTTGATCTCTCTTTCTCTCTATGGGAATATCAAGAGCATCCAGCATTTAATTGAGAACTGAGAACCTATTCTCTATATAGAAATTGCATTATACATGGTAGATAATTCTAAAATTATACTCCACTTTATTACAAAACTTCTTTGTTTTTTCTTTTTTTAAAAATATAAATTTATTTATTTTAATTGGAGGTTAATTACTTTACAATAATTTTATTTTTAATTGGGTGTTAATTACAATGTTGTGATCATTTCTGCATGGAATACCTTCATTATCATCCTCTGTGTCTCTGTCTCTCTTTCTCTCTCTCACACACACAAATTGAGATATATATATACATATGCAGATGAAAGTACAAGAAATCCATTTCATATATTTATTGATGCATCATTGTTACTGTTGTTCAGTCACTAAGTCATGTCTGACTCTTTGTGACCCCATGAACCGCAGCACACGAAGCTTCCCTGTCCTTCACCATCTCCCAGAGTGTGCTCAAACTCATGCCCATTGAGTCAATGATGCCGTCCAACCATCTCATCTTCTGTCATCCCCTTCTCCTCCTGCCCTCAATCTTTGTCAGCATCAGGGTCTCTTCCAATGAGTTAGCTCTTTGCATCAGGTGGCCAAAGTATTGGGGCTTCAATTTCAGCATCACTCCTTCTAGTAAATACCACAAATTTAGTAGCATGCTGCTGCTGCTGCTGCTAAGTTGCTTCAGTCATGTCCGACTCTGTGCAACCCCATAGACGGTAGCCCACCAGGCTCCCCCATCCCTGGGATTCTCCAGGCAAGAACACTGGAGTGGGTTACCATTTCCTTCTCCAATGCATGAAAGTGAGAAGTGAAAGTGAAGTCACTCAGTCGTGTCCAACTCTTAGCCACCCTATGGACTGCAGCCCACCAGGCTCCTCTGTCCATGGGATTTTCCAGGCAAGAGTACTGGAGTGGGGTGCCATTGCCTTCTCCGTTTAGTAGCATAAAACAATTCAAATTTACTGTTTTACAGTTTTTTGAGTAAGTTCAGAGCAGGTTAAGAATCTAAACTCCATCCAAAATCCCTACAACCTCCCATATGACCCAGAAAATGGCAACACTCACTACACTGCTGGCCTCATGCTTGTCTTCTTTTTAGATAGTTTTTCATGAGGCTCTGAGAACATAAACTTCATACGTGTTATCCCAACCACAGTCCCTGGGTAGGGACTGGTTTCTAATATAATGATACATATTACTCTCTTAAATATATATGTATTCTTTAATGTTGGCTTTGTTAGAGGTGATATTCCCAGCACCGCCCCCCACCCCATCTTCCACTCCTCATAAATCCAGGTGATACTCCCAGAAGAGAAGATAATTCTGTCAAGTATTTGATTCTTATTTAAAGTTACTACCTGTTATAGGAAAGAGAGAGCCAACATAAGAGAAAAGAGCATATGCCAGCTTGAAGTCAAGAAAAGTTGGAATTGTGTACAATGGAAAGTGAGGCAGAAATGATATTTGTAACAATGCAATAATGTTGAGGTCAGGGTTATTATGAATTATTTTTTGAGGGAAGACTCACCAAGATAGGAGAATTGAAGATATCTACTCTTAGCAAAGCCTATACAAAATGGATCTGATCTGCAGACAATGTGATTTAAGCTACATTAAAGCTATATTTTTCATATAAGAGAATAAATAATGGAGTCAGAGTTAACCCTATATATATATATAGACAGATATCAGAACTCAAAAAATGGAACAAATGTATCTCTAAAGTTTCTACTGTACCAGGGGATCCCATCATCAGGATAAATCACAGTCAGGTTAGATAACATATGAAAATTTTCATCAGGTGAATTGCAAGGTAGCCTGAGACCTGAGGCAGGAATATCATTGAGAGGTATGTGTTTGACTTGTCTGTCCATACAATAGCAACTTACTTGCTATTCGTAGGTCCTTATTACTATTTCATATATACATCTATGTATTTATGTTGTGAACAATGCAGGGCTTAGTGGCACCAACTTCTCACTCAGCCCCTGCACAGTCAAAAATCCATATAAAACTTTGACTTCCCAGAAACTTAATGACCAATAATCTACCGCTAACCTTCCCTTACTGATGGCATAGCAATAAATTAACAAATATTTTGTATGTTATATGTACCATATACTATACTTGTATAATAAACTAAAGAAAAGAAAATGCTATAAAGAAAATTATAAGAAAATACACTTATTGTACTGTATTTATGGATATTGCAAGTTTATGTCAACTGTTTACAAAAGGAATCACCTGTTTTAGCACTATTTTAATGTTGTCATTCAGGATGGAAGACACTGTAGGTGTTACTCATATCACTAATAGTAGACATCAAAATGAAAAGATAAGTGAAAAAGAAATTCACCTTTATTTACAGCTATAACAATTCATGCATTGATAATGAAGATGTAGTTAAATGATTGCTTCAAGGTAGCCTAGTTCATACACTAATGAATGAATTGTTAGAAAACTCTTATGCGATACAGTATTATAGCTATATTCATTGTACAATATTAACAACATTGTTACTTAAAAAAAAAACCATATATCTGTGATGATAGGCTAATGTTTCTTCCATTATGATGAAGAGAGGCATTCTGTATGGGAATGTAACTCTTTGAAAGTAAAGTTGTAAAATGGTACAAAAGCTAACACAATATTAGTTTTATGTTAAATGTCACTCATCTTTGCCTCTTTAAGGATATACTAGTATCTCCATATGTTTTATGTATTCATGACATACCTAACAGTTTCTTAATTTTTTTGATATTTCTAGGCTATGATTTCTAGGTGACTTTTTTCAAATTGTTGCAACCTCCAAAAACTTTCCAATATATTTATTCAAAAACTCTGTAAATGGATGAGTGTTCAAACTTGTTTTATTCAAGGTTCAACCATATGTGTGTGTGTGTGTGTGTGTGTACATATATGAGAGAGACTTGATGACTACATTTAGATGGAAGTCTAACAATCCCCAAGTAACTTAACTCTGAAGAAGTTTAAGAAGGGAAACAAGAGGAAATAAGAGAAATACACCTTTCTAAGAACTCACCTTCTAGTATGTGATTCATTTCAGTATAAAACTGATCTGTGCTTTTGGTTGTTGTTGTTTATACCAAAATCTTACTTCCTACATGCTATGTTGAGATACTTGTTTGCAGGTTACAACTAAAGGAACAGATACTCCCGTGATTGCTCAGTGAGAAAGAGTGCTTGATTTCTGTTCAAGAACCCCACTAGTTTAAATGCAGAGAATGGGAACTAACACAGCTGGATGGGTAGGAGATTATCTTGATTTAGTGTCTCAAGGGATAGGATTACTCTTGAGTCTTCAGGTTCCCTTGATAAGCAGAGGAACAACAGAAAGATTAATAAAAGGTTTTAAATAATCATGCATATTTCTCCTATGTGCTGGTTACTTGAATCATCTTGAGAAGAGTTCATGTCTTTCAGAAACTAATATTTATACCTAAGAAGAAAGAAGGATCCAGTTACCCCATCCCCTCAAAGGGGATGCAGGTAGACTTGTAACTGCTTTCTCTGAACTTAAAATGGTCCAGAAATTATAACTCTCATCACCTGCTGCCACTCTTCATCTCACTGTCTCTCTTCCACCATCTTCTTCAGGTGGCTTAAAACATCTACATTTCCAAAGATTTTTATTATTTAAAATTTTAGAGAGACTTTTCCTATAGAAATACCTAAAGATAATTATTTCCAAGTTGATAATTAACAATAATAAGATTCTATTGCTGACACATGTTTTATGGTGGCATGACAACTAAAAGCCAACAGAATATCCCTAAGGAGGAATGGGTGAACAAAATATGCTACATTATAAAATATCAAGCAGCTATTTAAAAGATTGTAACAACAGCAGTTAACTTTGTAGGGTTTTCATGAGATATTTTCATGGGGGCATATATGATGCACAGAGTGTAGATAACATTGTGCCATTTTTGTAAAGAAAACAATGACAGTTTATATATTTTAAAAGTATTGATAAAGGAGCATAAAAATATAATTATTAAACTAATCTGGGGTTGAGGGGTGGGAATGAAGGAAAACTAAAAAAAATGCAAAAATGCAAAAATAATAATATAGCATATATGATATAATGTAATTGTATTTAAATTATATACATTATCATATGCATAAAGAAACCAGAAAATATAAGAATTAGATATTGATTTACTGATTGAAGAGTGGCCCATAATATAATTTTTAAGTGAAAGAAAGAAGGGTAAACAAAATTTTATGTGTCAGCTAAAGCATACCATTATACTTTCTCATACACACTCACATGCAACAACCCAGAAAAGCCAAAGAACCAAACTTGTAAAAGAAATAGGAAACTGGTAGAATTATTGCAAAATCATGCCAATGAATATCTGGTGAGGGTCCACTGCTATCTCCATGCAGTTTAGCCCCACAGAGGGTCACCACAAACATAAACCTCCTAAAGCATGGCTGGCATGAAGTCAGTCCTGCCTTTCAAAACCAGATGTTGCCAATGCTATCACTGCATCATCCAAATTCATTCTCCCTTATATGTGCTTGTTATTGCTGCTTGCTTCTGATTCAAAGTCAAGATTGACAAATTCTGCTGTTCAAGGCTAGATCCCATACCCACCTTCTGTATTTGCTGTGAAAGTGAAAGTCACTCAGTCATGTCCGACTCTTTGCTACCCTATGGACTATAGAGCCCATGGAATTCTCCAGGACAGAACACTTGAGTGGGTAGCCAGTCCATTCTCCAGGGGATCTTCCCAACCCAGGGATCGAATCCAGGTCTCCCACATTGCAGGCAGATTCTTTACCAGCTGAGCAACCAGGGAAGCCCAAGAATACTGGAGTGGGGAGCCATTCCCTTCTACAGGGGATCTTCCCAACCCAGGAATCAAACCGGGGTCTCCTGCACTGCAGACGGATTTTTTACCAGCTGAGCTACATGAATGGGAAACTATCTGGTATTTTGGCTTCTATAGCAGAAAGCATTGCCACATGCACAGAGAGTATAGAAGATACACAGCCAAAATATATGAATAAGCAAATACATCAATAACAATCCATGACAGTTCACCACAAAGATCACTTACAAGTTGTAAACATACTACCCCTTGGATTTATACACACACAATATCAGCACCTAAAATAATGCAAGTTAATTCCTCATGTCACTCCTCTCAGAGAAAATGTCATGCCAATATATCACCGTTTATTTCATACAGATCAAATCTGTAGTCTCAAAAAATGTATAGATGTGTAGTCCAGGTTCGATGCACGATACTAGATGCTTGGGGCTGGTGCACTGGGACGACCCAGAGGGTTGGTATGGGGAGGGAGGAGGGAGGAGGGTTCAGGATGGGGAACACATGTATACCTGTGGCGGATTCATTTCGATATTTGGCAAAACCAATACAATATTGTAAAGTTTAAAAATAAAAAAAAGTGTAGATGCATTTTGTCCATAAATCACAAAACGTGACACATGGATAAAATAATAAAGTTATCATGAACCTGTCTTATATATGACAATGGAGTGAATGGAGGGGAGAAAATTAAAACACAAAAATAAATATACACTGAAACAATGCAGAAAACACATGGAGAAGGTTGGATACTAATTTCCCAAATGGTTAGGAGGTAACAGCTAATATTCATGACACTCGCTTCTTCAACATTTTATTATCAGGAAATTCAACATGCCAGTGTTGCCAAAAAGGTGAATCAAACCATTATTTCTGCAACACACAAACATGTTTGAGCTCGCTAAATTAGGTTACAGTCATTTGCTGTTAATTTTTCCTTCTGGATATAGTCAAATGCAGAGGCATCCCATGGAGTTACCTAGATTCACTGTCTGGATTGGGCTTCCCCAGTGGCTTAGTGGTAAAGAATTCCCCTCTATGCAGGAGATGCAGGAGATACAGGTTCAATCCATAGGCCAGGAAGATCCCTTGGCAGAGGAATGGAAACCCATTCCAGTATGCTTGCCTGGAGAATTCTATGGACAGAAGAGCCTGGTGGGCTACAGTCCATAGGGTCACAAAGAGTTGGACATGACTGAAGCAACTGAGCACAGCACTGCACTGTCTGAGTAAGGAAGAGGGCAAAGTATGAAATTACTGCCTATGTGTTAGTACAGTATCAGCATGTTGTTCAGTAGAGGGATAAAAGCCAGTCATTCTACAATTTTGTGTTCATATGACAGGCCAGATAACTCTCATAATACATTATGCCAAGAAAGTCTCCATATGAAAATAAGAAGGCATGTTTTCCCTTATATGTCAGGACCTCATTGAGATTATTTGAACTATTTATTTAGTGCTTCAAGAATAAAATGAAATAAAAGAAACTTCAGGATAAATTAGAAGTTTGTGGTTAACATAAACAGGCTGCTATATATAAAATAGATAAATAACAAGGGCCTATTTTATAGAACAGTAACTATATTCAATATCTTATAATAACCTATAATGGAAAATAATTTTAATATATATATATGCATATATACGTATATATGAGTTCACATGTATATATGTAACTAAATCATATTTTGTACACCTGAAAAACCTAAACATTGTGAATAAACTATACTTCAGTACAAAGTGGTTAACAAAAAGAAACAAGTAAATAATAAGAATAAACAAAACAAGTAAAAATAAATAAAAAATAAGATGAAAAATTCTGGCCTCTCCTTACCTAGTTCCCCACAAATGTGGCCACAACCACTGATATTCAGCCTCAAAACCACTATATTTTTTTGAGCATAATTACTTTCATTTTATTTTTTAATATAAATTTATTTATTTTAATTGGAGGCTAATTACTTTGCAATATTGTATTGGTTTTGCCATACATCAACGTGAATCTGCCATGGGTGTACATATGTTCCCCATCCTGAACCCCCCTCCCTCCTCCCTCCCCATACCATCCCTCTGGGTCATCCCAGTGCACCAGCCCCGAGCATCCTGTATCATGCATCGAACCTGGACTGGCAATTTGTTTCATATATAATAGTATACATGTTTCAATGCCATTCTCCCAAATCATCCCACCCCTCTGCCTCTCCCACAGAGTCCAAAAGATTATTCTATACATTTGTGTCTCTTTTGCTGTCTTGCATACAGGGTTATCATTACCATCTTTCTAAATTCCATATATATATGTGTTAGTATACTGTATTGCTGTTTTTCTTTCTGGATAACTTCACTCCGTGTAATAGGCTCCAGTTTCATCCACCTCATTAGAACTGATTCAAATGTATTCTTTTTAATGGTTGAGTAATACTCCATTGTGTATATGTACCACAGCTTTCTTATCCATTCGTCTGCTGATGGACATCCAGGTTGCTTCCATGTCCTGACTATTATAAACAGTGCTGCGATGAACATTGTGATACATGTGCCTCTTTCAATTCTGATTTCCTCAATGTGTACGCCCAGCAGTGGGATTTCTGGGCCATCAGATCAGATCAGATCAGTTGCTCAGTCATGTCCGACTCTTTGCGACCCCATGAATCGCAGCACCCCAGGCCTCCCTGTCTATCAGCAACTCCCGAAGTTCACTGAGACTCATGTCCATCGAGTCAGTGTTGCCATCCAGCCATCTCATCCTCTGTCGTCCCCTTCTCCTCCTGCCCTCAATCCCTCCCAGCATCAGAGTCTTTTCCAATGAGTCAACTCTTCGTATGAGGTGGCCAAAGTATTCTGGGTCATATGGCAGTTCTATTTCGAGTTTTTTAAGGACTCTCCACACTGTTCTCCATAGTGGCTGTACTAGTTTGCATTCCCACCAACAGTGTAAGAGTGTTCTTTTTCTCCACACCCTCTCCAGCATTTATTGCTTGTAGACTTTTGGATCGCAGCCATTCTGACTGGTGTGAAATGGTACCTCATTGTGGTTTTGATTTGCATTTCACTGATAATGAGTGATGTTGAGCATCTTTTCATGTGTTTGTTAGCCATCTGTATGTCTTCTTTGGAGAAATGTCTATTTAGTTCTTTGGCCCATTTTTTGATTGGGTTGTTTATTTTTCTGGAATTGAGCTGCAAGAGTTGCTTGTATATTTATGAGATTAGTTGTTTGTCAGTTGCTTCATTTGCTATTACTTTCTCCCATTCTGAAGGCTGTCTTTTCACCTTGCTTATAGTTTCCTTTGTTGTGCAGAAGCTTTTAAGTTTAATTAGGTCCCATTTGTTTATTTTTGCTTTTATTTCCAACATTCTGGGAGGTGGGTCATAGAGGATCCTGTTGTGATGTATGTCAGAGAGTGTTTTGCCTATGTTCTCCTCTAGGAGTTTTATAGTTTCTGGTCTTACATTTGGATCTTTAATCCATTTTGAGTTTGTTTTTGGAATGGAGAAGGAAATGGCAACCCACTGCAGTGTTCTTGCCTGGAGAATCCCATGGATGGAGGGCTGGTGGGCTACAGTCTACGGGGTTGCAAAGAGTCAGACATGACTAAGCAACTAACACACACACACATGGTGTTAGAAAGTGTTCTAGTTTCATTCTTTAACAAGTGGTTGACCAATTTTCCCAGCACCACTTGTTAAAGAGATTATCTTTTCTCCATTGTATAATCTTGCCTCCTTTGTCAAAGATAAGGTGTCCATAGGTGCGTGGATTTATCTCTGGGCTTTCTATTTTGTTCCATTGATCTATATTTCTGTCTTTGTGCCAGTACCATACTGTCTTGATGACTGTGGCTTTGTAGTAGAGCCTGAAGTCAGGCAGGTTGATTCCTCCAGTTCCATTCTTCTTTCTCAAGATTGCTTTGGCTATTTGAGGTTTTTTGTATTTCCATACCAATTGTGAAATTATTCGTTCTAGCTCTGTGAAAAATACTGTTGGTAGCTTGATAGGGATTGCATTGAATCTACAGATTGCTTTGGGTAGTATACTCATTTTCACTATATTGATTCTTCCAATCCATGAACACGGTATATTTCTCCATCTATTAGTGTCCTCTTTGATTTCTTTCACCAGTGTTTTATAGTTTTCTATATATAGGTCTTTAGTTTCTTTAGGTAGATATATTTGTACATATTTTATTCTTTTCATTGCAATGGTGAATGGAATTGTTTCCTTAATTTCTCTTTCTATTTTCTCATTATTAGTGTATAGGAATGCCAGGGATTTCTGTGTGTTGATTTCATATTCTGCAACTTTACTATATTCATTGATTAGCTCTAGTAATTTTCTGGTGGAGTCTTTAGGGTTTTCTATGTAGAGGATCATGTCATCTGCAAATAGTGAGAGTTTTACTTCTTCTTTTCCAATTTGGATTCCTTTTATTTCTTTTTCTGCTCTGATTGCTGCGGCCAAAACTTCCAAAACTATGTTGAATAGTAAAGTGAGAGTGGGCACCATTGTCTTGTTCCTGACTTTAGGGGAAATGCTTTCAATTTTTCACCATTGAGGATAATGTTTGCTGTGGGTTTGTCATATATTATATTGAGGTATGTTCCTTCTATTCCTGCTTTCTGGAGAGGTTTTTTTTTTTTTCATAAATGGATTTTTAATTTTGTCAAAGGCTTTCTCTGCATCTATTGAGATAATCATATGTCTTTTATTTTTCATTTTGTTAATGTGGTGTATTACACTGATTGATTTGCAGATATTGAAGAATCCTTGCATCCCCAGGATAAAGTCCACTTGGTCATGGTGTATGATATTTTTAATATGTTGTTGGATTCTGATTGCTAGAATTTTGTTAAGGATTTTTGCATCTATGCTCATCCATGATATTGGCCTGTAGTTTTCTTTTTTTGTGGCATCTTTGTCAGGTTTTGGTATTAGGGTGGTGGTGGCCTCATAGAATGAGCTTGGTAGTTTACCTTCCTCTGAAACTTTCTGGAAGAATTTGAGTAGGATAGGTGTTAGCTCTTCTGTAAGTTTTTGGTAGAATTAAGCTGTGAAGCCATCTGGACCTGGGCTTTTGTTTGCTGGAAGATTTCTGATTACTCTTTCAATTTCCATGCTTGTAATGGGGCTGTTAAGATTTTCTATTTCTTTCTGGTTCATTTTTGGAAAGTTGTATTTTTCTAAGAATTTGCCCATTTCTACCACGTTGTCCATTTTATTGACATATAATTGCTGATAGTAGTCTCTTATGACCCTTTGTATTTCTGTGTTGTCTGTCGTGATCTCTCCATTTTCATTTCTAATTTTATTGATTTGATTTTTCTCCCTTTGTTTCTTGATGAGTCTGGCTAATGGTTTGTCAATTTATCCTTTCAAAGAACCAGCTTTTGGCTTTGTTGACTTGGCTATGGTCTCTCTTGTTTCTTTTGCATTTATTTCTGTCCTAATTTTTAAGATTTCTTTCCATCTACTAACCCTGGGGTTCTTCATTTCTTTATTTTCTAGTTGCTTTAGGTGTTCAGTTCAGTTCAGTCGCTCAGTCGTGTCTGACTCTTTGCGACCCCATGAATCGCAGCGTGCCAGGTTTCCCTGTCCATCCAGGCCTCACTGTCCATCACCAACTCACAGAGTTCACTCAGACTCATGTCCATCGAGTCAGTGATGCCATCCAGCCATCTCATCCTCTGTCGTCCCCTTCTCCTCCTGCCTCCAATCCCTCCTAGCATCAGAGTCTTTTCCAATGAGTCAACTCTTCACATGAGGTGTCCAAAGTACTAGAGTTTCAGCTTTAGCATCATTCCTTCCAAAGAAATCCCAGGGCTGATCTCCTTCAGAATGGACTGATTAGATCTCCTTGCAGTCCAAGGGACTCTCAAGAGTCTTCTCCAACACCACAGTTCAAAAGCATCAATTCTTTGGTGCCCAACCTTCTTCACAGTCCAACTCTCACATCCATACATGACCACAGGAAAAACCATAGCCTTGACTAGATGGACCATGTTGGCAAAGTAATGTCTCTGCTTTTGTATATGCTATCTAGGTTGGTCATAACTTTCCTTCCAAGGAGTAAGTGTCTTTTAATTTCATGGCTGCTTTCACCATCTGCAGTGATTTTGGAGACCCCAAAAATAAAGTCTGACACTGTTTCCCCATCTATTTGCCATGAAGTGATGGGACCAGATGCCATGATCTTTGTTTTCTGAATGTTGAGTTTTAAGCCAACTTTTTCACTCTCCACTTTCACTTTCATCAAGAGGCTTTTGAGTTCCTCTTCACTTTCTGCCATAAGGGTGGTGTCATCTACATATCTGAGGTGATTGATATTTCTCCTGGCAATCTTGATTCCAGCTTGTGTTTCTTCCAGTCCAGCATTTCTCACGATGTACTCTGCATATAAGTTAAATAAACAGGGTGACAATATACAGCCCTGACGTACTCCTTTTCCAATTGGAACCAGTCTGTTGGTCCATGTCCAGTTCTAACAGTTGCTTCCTGACCAGCATATAGGTTTCTCAAGAGGCAGGTCAGGTGGTCTGGTATTCCCATCTCTTTCAGAATTTTCCCCAGTTTATTGTGATCCACACAGTCAAAGGCTTTGGCCTAGTCAATAAAGCAGAAATAGATGTTTTTCTGGAACTCTCTTGCTTTTTCCATGATCCAGCATAGGTTATTTATTTGACTTTTTTCTTGTTTCTTGAGGTATGCCTGTATTGCTATGAACTTTCCCCTTAGCACTGCTTTTACAGTATCCCATAGGCTTTGGCTTGTGTTTTCATTTTCATTCGCTTCTATGCATATTTTGATTTCTTCTGTGATTTGTTGGTTATTCAGAAGCGTGTTGTTCAGCCTCCATATGCTGGAATTTTTAATAGTTTTTCTCCTGTAATTGAGATCTAATCTTACTGCATTGTGGTCAGAAAAGATGTTTGGAATGATTTCAATTTTTTTGAACTTACCAAGGCTAGATTTATGGCCCAGGATGTGATCTATCCTGGAGAAGTTTCTGTGTGTGCTTGAGAAAAAGGTGAAATTCATTGTTTTGGGATGAAATGTCCTATAGATTAGGACATTAGGGCTAACTGGTCTATTGTATCATTTAAAGTTTGTGTTTCCTTGTTAATTTTCTGTTTAGTTGATCTATCCATAGGTGTGAGTGGGGTATTAAAGTCTCCCACTATTATTTTGTTATTGTTTATTTCCCCTTTCATACTTGTTAGCATTTGTCTTACATATTGTGGCGCTCCTATGTTGGGTGCATATATATTTATAATTGTTATATCTTGGATTGGTCCTTTGATCATTATGTAGTGTCCTTCTTTGTCTCTTTTCACAGCCTTTGTTTTAAAGTCTATTTCATCTGATACGAGTATTGCTACTCCTGCTTTCTTTTGGTCTCTATTTTCATGGAATATCTTTTTCCAGCCCTTCACTTTCAGTCTGTATGTGTCCCCTGTTTTGAGGTGGGTCTCTTGTAGACAACATAAGTAGGGGTCTTGTTTTTGTATCCATTCAGCCAGTCTTTGTCTTTCAGTTGGGGCATTCAACCCATTTACGTTTAAGGTAATTATCAATAAGTATGATCCAGTTGCCATTTATTTTATTGTTTTGGGTTCGAGTTTATACACTCCTTTTGTGCTTCCTGTCTAGAGAATATCCTTTAGCATTTGTTGGAAAGCTGGTTTGGTGGTGCTGAATTCTCTCAGCTTTTGCTTGTCTGAAAAGCTTTTGATTTCTCTTTCATATTTGAATGAGATCCTTGCTGGGTACAATAATCTGGGCTGTAGGTTATTTTCTTTCCTCACTTTAAGTATGTCTTGCCATTCCCTCCTGGCCTGAAGAGTTTCTATTGAAAGATCAGCTGTTATCCTTATGGGAATCCCCTTGTGTGTTATTTGTTGTTTTTCCCTTGCTGCTTTTAATATTTGTTCTTTGTGTTTGATCTTTGTTAATTTGATTAATATGTGTCTTCAGGTGTTTCGCCTTGGGTTTATCTTGTTTTGGACTCTCTGGGTTTCTTGGACTTGGATGATTATTTCCTTCCCCATTTTAGGGAAGTTTTCAACTATTAATCTCCTCAAGTGTTTTCTCATGGTCTTTCTTTTTGTCTTCTTCTTCTGGGACTCCTATGGTTCGCATGTTGGGGCGTTTAACATTGTCCCAGAGGTCTCTGAGATTGTCCTCATTTCTTTTAATTAGTTATTTTTTTTCGTCTCTGATTCATTTATTCCTACCTTTCTATTTTCTACCTCACTTATCCTATCTTCTGCCTCTGTTATTCTACTGTTGGTTCCCTCCAGAGTGTTTTTGATCTCATTTATTGCATTATTCATTATATATTGACTCTTTTTTATTTCTTCTATGTCCTTGTTAAACCTTTCTTGCACCTTCTCAATCCTCTCCAGGCTATTTATCTGTAACTCCATTTTGTTTTCAAGATTTTGGATCATTTTCATTATCATTATTCAGAATTCTTTATCAGGTAGATTCCCTATCTCTTCCTCTTTTGTTAGGTTTGGTGGGCATTTATCCCGTTCTTTTACCTGCTTGGTATTCCTCTGTCTCTTCATCTTGTTTATATTGCTGTGTTTGGGGTGACCTTTCTGTATTCTGGCAGTTTGTGGAGTTCTCTTTATTGTGGAGTTTCCTCGCTGTGGGTGGGGTTGTATTGGTGGCTTGTCAAGGTTTCCTGGTTAGGGAAGCTTGTGTCAGTGTTCTGGTGGGTGGAGCTGTATTTCTTCTCTCTGGAGTGCAATGAAGTGTCCAGTAATGAGTTATGATATATCAGTGGGGTTGGAGTGACTTTGGGCAGCCTGTATATTGAAGCTCAGGGCTGTGTTCCTTTGTTGCTGGAGAATTTGCATGGTATGTCTTGCTCTGGAACTCATTTGCCCTTGGGTGGTGCTTGGTTTCAGTGTAGGAATGGTGGTGTTTGATGAGATCCTATTGATTAATGTTTCCTGGAGTCAGGAGTTTTCTGTTGTTCTCAGGATTTGGATTTAAGCCTCCTGCCTTTGGTTTTCAGTCTTCTTCTTACAGTAGCTTCAAGACTTCTCCATCTATACAGCACTGATGCTTCTCAAGATCTATAGGCCCCTTCCTATGTAGTCGGTGCTAACTACAGGGTTTTAATCTATTGCACCTGTCACTTCCAAGGCGTACCCTCGGTTTGTTTTAGCTTCTGTTTGCTGATCTCTTTAGTGTCTAATTTCTGTCCTGACACAAGGGGGCGGTGGTGGACACTTTTTAGGCTCACTTGTTCAGTCGTGCTGTGGGGAGGGAGAAACACTGCAAACAAATAACACTGGCATGTGCTCGCAGTGTCTCAGCCACAGTGGGTTTGCCCCTGCTCACGGCGTATGTGCTTTCCCTGTCTACACTGCTTAGGCTCTAGGTTGCTCTGTCGGGAACTGTCTGAGGCTGGCCCTGGGTTGTATGCACTCCCCGGGTCTAAGCCGCTCAGGTTCAGGCACTAGGGTACTCCTCAGATGTACAGACTTGGTTAGGCCTGCGTTTTGTGCCCTTCCCAGGCCCAAGCAGCTCAGGTGAGCAGGTGTTTGGCGAGTGCAGTTGCTGCGACTTATCGCCTCCCCCGTCCCTGCCGCTTGGTTTTCTGGGTGTACAACCAGTGCACCTTCTCAGGTGGATGTCCACCGTCCAGAATCCCAAGAAATCTTAGTTAGCAATGAAGCCTGCTTGCAGTTTGGTAGATGATGCCTCTCTGGGGCCGCTATTGCCCCGTTCTGGCTCTGGCTGCTCTCGCCTTCCTGTCTCTAGCGGGGGATGGGCTGGTCCACAGCCGGCTAGCTCTAGTCAGTCCTTTGTTCTGTGAGCGGGCCTGACGGTGTCTTAGGTTAGGGCTTTTCGCGGGGTAGCTAGCCCAGTCTGGTTTCCTATCTGAAGTTAGTTCCCTCAGATTGCCCTAGGGGCATTCAGGCTGGGTCCTTTCTCTAAGCAATGCAGCCCGCGCTTCCCTGCCCAGTCCCTGCTTGCTGGTGGCGGATGTAAGCGTCTGCGCTGTTTCTCCACTGGGAGTTACCATTGGGCATGTAATCTATGGGTTTTAATTATCTATTTATTTTTCCTTCTGGTTATGTTGCCCTCTGAGGTTCCAAGGCTCACCACCAGACTCACCAGTGAAAGTGTTTCCTGGTGTTTGGAAACCTCTCTTTTTTAAGACTCCCTTCCTGGGACAGATCTCTGTCCCTATCTCTTTTGTCTCTCTTTTTATCTTTTATATTTCTTCCTACCTCCTTTTGAATACAATGGGCTGTTTTTCTGGGTGCCTGATGTCCTCTACTGGCATTCAGAAGTTGTTTTGTGGAATTTATTCAACATTCAAATGTTCTTTTCATGAATTTGTGGGGGAGAAAGTGGTCTCCCCGTCCTATTCCTCTGCCATCTTAGGACCGCCCCCCATGTCCAGTTCTAACTGTTGCTTCTTGACCTGCATACAGGTTTCTCAGGAATGATGAAAGCTGAGCTAAACTTTCAACACATTGTGCTGTATTTTGATGTATTCTCTTGAGACTCTCCTTGAAATAACTGAAATAACTTCTGTGGAGCCCTGAACTTGTTCTCAGAGACATTATTATGGTGTTGTTCCTCTGTTAACCTGAATTTTAAAATATTGTTTGTAGTAACATGATGTGTATGATTGATTCCTTGAAGCTGTTTTCTCTGAGTTTATTAGGACTTGAAAAGGATCCTAAATTATAGAAGTAAATAGTTAAATTATAAGAAGTAAATAGTTAACATAGAATCTGGCTCAACTCCATAATGAATAGGGATAACTGAGAGTGGAAAAGCTGGCTTAAAACTCAACAATAAAGACACTAAGATCATGGCATCTGGTCCCATCACTTCATGGCAAATAAAAGGGGGAAAAGTGAGATGACCATTTATGGGTTCTGGGCAATTTTATGTTTAGAATAAACAGTTGTGAGTTTATCTGTATCACTGATAAGGAAATAGGGTAACTGAGTCCTTCTTTCCTCTTAGGCATAAGTACTAGGTGCAGAAAGTCATGAACTCCTCTCAGGAGTGTTTAGATAACAAACACATAGGGAAATATGTAGGTAATTATTAAAAATCTTTCATTAGTCCCTTTCTGTTGTTTTTCTGTTCATCTAGGGAGCCTGAACACCCAAGAGTAATCCTATTCCCTGATAGAGCAAATCAAGTTACATTCCACCTTTCTAGCTATGTGAGTTTCCATTCTCTGCCCTTAAGTTAATTGGGTCCTTGAACAGAAATGAACCACTCTTTCTCAACAAGCAACCACAGATACACCAGCTCTTTGAGTAGTAACTTGCAAATAAGTGCCTTGACATAGCATGCTGAGTGTTCATTCTTCAGGGTGAAGGGTAAACACAAATGAATTTTATATTTTTATAAATTTATATAGTTATATTTTTATAAATTTAAATATATTAAATTTAAATTATCAATATAGTTATATTTATATATTTGGAGAAGGCAATGGCACCCCACTCCAGTACTCTTGCCTGGAAAATCCCATGGATGGAGGAGCCTCGTAGGCTGCAGTCCATGGGGTCGCTGAGAGTCGGACATGACTGAGCAACTTCACTTTCAGTTCTCACTTTCATGCATTGGAGAAGGAAATGGCAACCTGCTCCAGTGTTCTTGCCTGGAGAATCCCAGGGACGGGGGAGCCTGGTGGGCTGCCGTCTATGGGGTCACACAGAGTCGGACATGACTAAAGTGACTTAGCATAGCATAGCATATTTATATATTTATAAAATATATATACATAATCATGCAGTGAAGGTGAGTTCTTAGAAAGGTAAATTTCTCTCATTTCCACTTGCTTTCTCTCTTAAGCTTTCATTGAGAGATAACATATTGTTATCTAACATCGTTAGATAAGGTATTGCTAATCACTTGTGGTTATCAAGTCTTGACTGTCTTTCACTCTCTGCCTCTGTTTCTATACTTATTCTTTCTCTCTGTATGTGTAATACATAACACAAACTGCAGATATATATACACACACATATATGTATATACACACAACATACACATATCTGTATGTGTACAATTAGTAATAGGGACATATGAAAAGGGACAAAGTTGCTATAGCATAAACAGACAAGTCAAACCCTGTTATCTCTCTCTGATAATGCCAGCCTTAGGTCTCAGGCTACCTTGCAATGCACCTGACGAAAATTTTCATACTTTATCTAATCTCTGGGATTTATCCTGGTGATGGGATCCCACTGGTACAGTAGAAATTTTAGAGATACGTTTGTTTCATTTTTTTGGTTCTGATACCCACATAGGATATGAGAGTAATTGTCACTGCTATTTACTCTTTCATTTGAAGAATATAGCTTTAATGTAGCTTCAGCCAGATTGACTGGCGAGAGTATCCACTCTGTGTGGGCTTTATTAAGAGCAGAGAACCTCAATTCTCTCACATTGGTGAATCTTTCCTTGAAAAATAGCAACAATCTTGAATTCAACAATATTTTGGATTAAACTAAAAACATCATTTCTGCCTCACTTTCCATTGTACACAATTTCAGCTTTTCTTTATATTCAGTTCAGTTCAGATCAGTCACTCAGTTGTGTCTGACTCTTTGCGTCCCCACGTACTGCAGCATGCCAGGCTTCCCTGTCCATCAACAACTCCCGAATCTTGTTCAAATGCATGTCATCGAGTCAGTGATGTCATCCAACAATTTCATCCTCTGTCATCCCTTTCTCCTCCTGCCTTCAATATTTCCCAGGATCAGGGTCTTTCCAATGAGTCAGTTCTTTGCAACAGGAGGCCAAAGTATTGGCGTTTCAGTTTCAGCATAAGTTAGGATGAATATTCAGGACCGATTTTCTTTAGGATGGACTGGTGGGATCTCTTTGCAGTCCAAGGGACTCTCAAGAGTCTTCTCCAACACCACAGTTTAAAAGCATCAATTCCTCAGCACTCAGCTTTCTTTATAGTCCAAGTCTCACACACCCATAAATGACTATTGAAAAAGTCATAGCTTTGACTAGACAGACTTTTTTTTTTCAGCTTAATCTTTTTACAATTTTTTTTATTTTTAAACTTTGTTGGCAAAGTAATGTTTCTGCTTTTTAATACACTGTCTAGTTTGGTCATAGCTTTTCTTCCAAGGAGCCAGTGTCTTTTAATTTCATGGCTGCAGTCACCATCTGCAGTGATTGTGGAGCCCCCCAAAATAAAGTCTGTCACTGTTTCCATTGTGTCCCTATCTATTTGCCACAAAGTAATGGGACTGGATGTCATGATCTTAGTTTTTTAATGTTGAGTTTTAAGCCAGCTTTTTCACTCTGTTCTTTCACTTTCATCAAGAGGCTCTTTAGTTCTTTGCTTTCTGCTATAAGTGTGGTGTAATCTGCATATCTGAGGTTATTGATATTTTCCCCAGCAATATTGATTCCAGCTTGTGCTTTGTCCAGCCTGGCATTTCACATGATTTACTCTGCATATAAGTTAAATAAGCAGATTGACAATATACAACCATGACATACTCCTTTCCCTCTTTGGAACCATTCTGTTTTTCATGTACAGTTTTAACTGTTGCTTCTTGACTGGCATGCAGACTTCTCAGAAGGCAGGTAAGGTGGTCTGGTACTCCCATCTCTTGAAGAATTTTCCATTGTTTGTTGTTATCCACACAGTCAAAGGCTTTGGTGTAATCATTAAAACAGAAGAAGATGTATTTCTGGAACGCTCTTGCTTTTTCCATGATCCAAAGGATGTTGGCAATTTGATCTCTTGTTCCTCTGCCTTTTCTAAATCCAGCTTGAACATCTGAAAGTTCACGATTCATGTACTGCTGAAGCTTGGCTTGGAGAATTTTGAACATTACTTTGCTAGTGTGAGAGATGAGTGCAATTGTGCGGTAGTTTGAGCATTCTTTGGCATTGCCTTTCTTTGGGATTGGAATGAAAACTGACCTTTTCCAGTCCTGTGGCTACAGCTGAGTATTCCAAATATGCTGGCATATTGAGTGCAGCACTTTCACAGCATCATCTTTCAGGATTTGAAAGAGCCAAACTGAAATTCCATCAAGTCCACTAGTTTTGTTTGTAATGATGCTTCCTAAGGCCCACTTGACTTCACATACCAGGATGTCTGGCTCTAGGTGAGTGATCACACCATCGTGATTATCTTGGTCGTGAAGATCTTTTTTGTACAGTTCTTCTGTGTATTCTTGCCACCTCTTCTTAATATCTTCTGCTTCTGTTAGGTCCATACCATTTTTGTCCTTTATCGAGCCCATCTTTGCATGAAATGTTCCCTTACTATCAATAATCTTCTTGAAGATATCTCTAGTCTTTCCCATTCTATTGTTTTCCTGTATTTCTTTGCATTGATCACCGAGGAAGGCTTTCTTATGTCTCCATGCTATTCTTTGGAACTCTGCATTTAAATGGGTATATCTTTCCTTTTCTCCTTTGCCTTTAGCTTCTCTTCTTTTCTCAGTTATTTGTAAGGCCTCTTCAGACAACAACTTTTCCTTTTTGCGTTTCTTTTTCTTAGGGATGTCATGATCATTGCCTGCTGTAATGTCAGGAACCTCTGTCTATAGTTCTTCAGGCCCTCTATCCCATCTAATCCCTTGAATCTATTTGTCACTTCACTGTATAAGCATAAGGGATTTGATTTAGGTCATACCTGAATGGTCTAGTGGTTTTCCCTACTTTCTTCAATTTCAGTCTGAATTTGGCAATAAGGAGTTCATGATCTGAGCCACAGTCAGCTCCTGGTCTTGTTTTTGCTGTCTGTCTAGAGCTTCTCCATCTTTTGCTGCAAAGAATATAATCAATGTGATTTCAGTGTTGGCCATCTGGTGATGTCCATGTGTAGAGCCTTCTCTGTGTTTTTGGAAGAGAATCTTCCAACATGACCAGTGTTTGTTATGACCAGTGTGTTCCCTTGGCAAAACTGTTAGCTGTTTCCCTGCTTCATTTTGTACTCCAATGTGAAATTTGCCCGTTACTCCAGATATCTCTTGACTTCCTACTTTTACATTCCAGTCCCCTATAATGAATAAGACATCTTATTTGGGTGTTAGTTCCAGAAGGTCTTGTAGGTCTTGATAGAACTGTTCAACTTCAGCTTCTTCACCTTTACTGGTTGGGGCATAGAGTTGGTACAGTAATATTGAATGGATTGCGTTGGAAATGAACAGAGATCATTCTGTCGTTTTTGAGACTGCACCCAAGTATTGCATTTCAGACTCTTTTGTTGACTATGATGGCTATTCCATTTCTTCTAAGGGATTCTTGCCCACAGTAGTAGATATAGTGATCATCTGAGTTAAATTCACCAATTCCAGTCCATTTAGTTCACTGACTCCTACAATGTCGATGTTCACTCTTATCATTTCCTATTTGACCAACTCTAATTTGCCTTGATCATGGACCTAACATTCTAGGTTCCTATTCAATATTGTTTTTACAGCATAAGACTTTGCTTCCATCACCAGTCACATCCACAACTGGGTATTGTTTTCACTTTGGCTCCATCTCTTTCTTCTTTCTGGTGTTATTTCTCCAATATTTCTTGATATTAAGTTAACATAGACCTTTTTCTCTTATGTTGATTCTTTCTTGTTACAGGTAGTAGATTTTACATAAGAGTCATATGCTTCATAGAATTGTCTTCTCTTTTGAGGTCATTTCATGGATTTATGAGTATAAGGAATGGAAGATTTGGGGAGAATATCATCTCTTACAAAGCTTATAAGAGAAAGTATTATATTTAAATGTTTAGGATAGAAATCTATATGTGAGAAACTAGCTACTTCCCAGTGGATTGTGGTTGGGAGAACACATATGAAGTTTATATTTTCAGAGCTTCCTAAGTGGCTACATAAAATAAGGCAAATTTGAAGCTAGCTGTGTTGTGATGGTTCATATTTTCTGGATCACATGAGAGGTTGTCAGGATTCTGTATGAAGTTTATAGTTTCTTAACCTGCTCTGAGTTTATTTCCTATATAAATAATTAGTGGTAGTTAGTGAGACACCAGTACCAATACCAGTGATGAAATTTTCCTCAAAATTGTAGCTTTGAAATTGAGAAGTCTCTATAGCACAATGAGAATTTATTTTCTCTCTCTACTCCCTCTCTGTCTCTGTCTTTTTCTCCCTCCATAGCTATATCTATACATTTAAAATAACAAGGCAACAGCTCCAAATAATTTGATATCATTTACTGAGTACCTATGAATGTCATTACTTTACTAAGTCATTGTCATTTATTATTATCTTACTTCACTCTGACATTGCCACTGAGGCAGGTGATCCTGAACTTCAGATGAGATGAGAGACCAACCTGAAACTTTGATTTCAACATTGTGAGACCTGGAGCATACAACAAGCTAACATGATCCAGAGAAAGTATAAAATAGAAAATTTGGCTTGTTTTATGGTGCTAAGTTAGTAGTGTTAATGATACATCAATAGAAACTTGCATGGTTTTCTCCCTTTTTCACATCTATCTGTGTGTGCCTGTGTGTGTGTGTGTGTGTGTGTGTGTGTGTGTGTGTGTGACACACAGAGAGAATGAAAGGGATATAAGAGAGAGAAGATGAAATAGTTCTGTCTCTTTTTTCAAGGGAGGTTTGTGGTAAGCAAAGTTGAGTATGACTCTAGAATTACAGACCATGTATAATGAAGTTCTCAGTTCTCAATAAAATGTTGGATGCTATTGATATACCCACACAGACAGAGAGACCAAAAGTGTGGAGAAATGAGAAACATGAGCATAGTGACAACGTTCATCCTCATGGGCTTTCCCCATTCACCAGAGCTGGACATGCTCCTTTTTGGAATCTTCCTGGTGATCTATGCCCTCACTGTGGTGAGGAACCTTCTCATCCTGCTGGTGATCACAGTGGATCCCCGCCTGCACACCCCCATGTACTACTTCCTGAGCAACCTGTCCTTCATTGACATGTGGTTCTCCACGGTCACTGTGCCCAAAATGTTGATGACCCTGGTGTCCCCAGAAGGCAGTCCTATCTCCTTTCCCAGCTGTGTGGCCCAGCTCTACTTCTTCCACTTCCTGGGCAGCACCGAGTGCTTCCTCTATACCATCATGTCCTATGACCGCTTCCTGGACATCAGTTACCCGCTCAGGTATGCCAGCATGATGAGTGGGAGGATGTGTGCTCTCCTGGCCACAACCACGTGGCTCAGTGGCTCTGTGCACTCTGCTGTCCAGACCACACTGACGTTCCGTTTGCCCTTCTGTGGACCCAACCAGATCCAGCATTACTTTTGTGATGCACCACCCATCCTCAAACTGACCTGTGCAGACACCTCTGCCAACGAGTTGGTGATCTTTGTCAACATTGGGGTGGTGGCTTCAGGCTGCTTTCTTCTTATAGTGCTGTCCTACATGTCCATCGTCCACTCCATCCTGAAGATCCACACCTCAGAAGGGAGATGGAGAGCCTTCCAGACCTGTGCCTCCCACTGCACTGTGGTCTTTTGCTTCTTTGTTCCCTGTGTTTTCATTTACCTGAGACCAGGCTCCAAGGAGGCTATGGACAGGATTGTGACTGTTTTCCACACTGTGATGACGCCCCTTCTGAACCCTGTGGTCTACACTCTGAGGAACAAGGAAGTGAAGAAAGCTCTGTTGAAGCTTAAAGACAAAGTAGTGCATTCACAGAGCAAATAATCTCTGCAATGTAGACTTGCTCATTTAACAAATATAGTAATAGAATAGTATAGTGAAACATAGAAATATAAGAGTGTATAGTACAATATATGATTTTATCAGTGCAAAATATTTTGTATATAAAGTTCTCAGTGTTAATCTTTATCCAAACTTCTTAGTCAGAAACATTTGTTCCAAGGATTTTTTTCAAATTGAAAAAATTACAAATATTTTATTTATGATAAACATGCTAAATTTTGATCTATGAAGTCTTTTCTCTGCAACATGTTTATTTTACCTTTCCTTCTAATTTTTTTCATATACAATTGGCATATAACACAATTTTTACCATTTTAAAGAGTGAATATTCAACTTGGATCTTGGATGCAGAATAGTGAGCTATTTATATATACCTAAGTTGATAATATGCTTTTTTGCTTTTGTCTTATGCACATAAACTGGGGACACAGCTTAAGAACAGCCAAAATTATCAGAGTCACTTACTGAGACAGCTGTGCACCTGCCTCCTCAGTTCTTGTGTGTGTGTGTGTGTGCGCACGTGCACGTGCGTGCATGCCTGTGTGTGTGTTTGCATGAAGGTCCCAAGGTAGCTGCCCTGCTTTCCAGGACCTCTTGACCCTGGTCAGTGCTCCCACACTGAAAGAGTCCCACATGTCTGAGAGGATTGTTGTCTCTCCAGGTAGGTCTGCCAGGACAAGCTGTGGATCGGAGAGGCTCCTTTCAGAGACTGGGAACCATCACCACCTTCATAGAGCCCTGAGGTTTCTCAGGTTTGGTCAGTGTGATCAGGAGGAAGCTACCATCAGACACCTCTAGTCTCCATCACATAATCTGGCCTTAAATTCCTGTATTAATGGACCTGATGCTTATATTCAGCACAAACATTCTATGCTGGGTCATTTCACTATGGATGGTGATGAAGGTCATGCTGCTCAGAGAGCACCTTCTCTCAATATTTCAGAGTCTTGGAAATTCAGATTCACCAAATCTCAATCTGCTCTAGGACAGGGACACCCTACATTGTAGGCTGGAGGCAAGGGTGCTTGCTATTTAGAAAGAAAGTCGAAAAATTAATGTGTAATTAAATCACTTGGCATCATGGGATTTCAACATATTTCTTTCACAAATTAGAAAAATCAGGCCTAGTAAAGATAAAACACCCTAAAACCCCCCAGTGCATAGCTACACAGCCCATACAAGTGGACTTCCATGTGCAATGGGTGAAGTGTTATAACTGCATGTAGACAAAAGCAAATATTGGTTCAAATAAGGTTAGAAATAGTTTTATGCTTTGTATCTCTGTTTTTCAGCTGTGAAAGACTTTCTCTAGCAATACTGTTTGGAGGATTCAATGAGTTAATAGAAGTAAAAGTGCTTTGAGAACTGAAAGAGTTGGTCATTCAGTCCTGTCTGACTTTTGTTACTCTGTGGACTCTAGTAGTACTGTACACAATAGTTTCTTAATTAAAGTTTAAAATTCAAACCTGGGACCACCAGCTAGATAGCCTGATTCTCAGTTCAATGCTTTTACAAACTATTTTCGTGAATGACTAGTGATTCATGCATCTTCAAAAGTACAGTAATTTGAAGATGGCGTGAATGTAATTTTCTTTAAATAATGGATAATAAATTAGTATCATGATTAACACAATTATTGACAATGCAATTATTCCAAATGTTTTGATAAATTTAATATTCACATATTTACTAGTTTTCAAGTAATTTAACTGCAATAAAGTCCATGAAACATTAAAATTATATGGAATTAAATTATTCTGGAACAATTCAGAGGCAAAAACATAAATGTTATTGAGCTTGGGATATAACACACACCTTATTTATTCTTTACTAGAGACTTTATTATTACCCAAACCCTATGCCATAGGTACTATTGATACATAATAGGAGAAAACTGAAGATGATTAGGTTCCTTACTCAAATTCACAGTTAGTATGGAATGTGGTTAAGGCTTAATCCCAAATGGGTTGGGTTGAGTCATTCAGTATTGTCTGACTCATTGCGACCCCATGGACTGTAAGCTTCCAGGCTCCTCTGTCCATGGATTTTCTGGGCAAGAGTACTAGAGTGGGTTGCCATTTTCTTCTCCCAAGAGATCTTCCCTACCTGGGGATCAAACCCAGGTCTCCCGCGTTACAGGCAGATGCTTTACCATCTGAGCCACCAGGGAAGCCCTGCACACAAATACCCAAATATCCAGCACAAAAACCCATGGAGTGAAATTCTAGCCTGTATTGGTATAACAGAATTTCAGGAACATTTTAATTCTTTGAGGACTAAACATCAGTTAACATCAATAAGCACTGAAATAACAAAGAATTGAATTTTGTATAGTTGTGTGTAGTTTATATATCAAATTTAGGCATTTTTTCAAAAGCTAATTTCCCCCCATATACTATGAAAAGCACTTTAGCTACCCTAATTCTGCCTGACTTAGATTCTAGGTGCTTTGTAACACTATATATTTTTGAGCTCCAAATTAAGTTGTGGACTTCTCAAGGAAAAATATTGTCTTTTCTTGTAGTAATCCACTTTCATAAATGTTGGTCTCATTTCTTTAAGATGCTCTCCCTGCTACAGACTCTTTCCACTTCCCAGTATGTTTATACTTTCTGAGGGACTCAACTTCTGATGCACACTCATAATTTCAGATATCACTCCTAAACAGGGGCCTTCTCTTTCTGTCCATGCTGTTTCTGCCTTCTTTGTTCAAGTCCCTAATAACTTTAGTTTGTCAGATATTTCTGTTAGTAGATAAAGCTATTGCATCAAATTTTATGTGTTTAAACACTTTTCCCACTTATTCAACATTTGCCTCTTATTTGCTATGATTGTCCCAGCAAAATGTATGCTGAAGCTCAGAGGGTCTGCCCATAATTCTTCCTTATACCCTTCTTTTAAAATTGAAAGAATAGTAAGAGAGATAAATAGAGAAAGATGAGACAGATGGGACAACATGAAAAAGCTCTGGAAAATAAAGTACAATAATGGATAATTGAAATACTTCATTAAAATTTTTTTACATTATCAAATATTAATTGGAACAGCATTATTTGTAAATATTTCATTATGTCATTGTTATGCCCTAAGAGTTACAAGTGCTGTTCTCAAAACAGGAAAATAAAAAGAGTAAAATAATTCACAATTGGTACTGCACTTGAGGAATGATGCTGTTGTTCAGTTGCTCAGTCACGTCTGTCTCTATTTGACCACATGGACTGCAGCACACCAGGCCTCCCTGTTCTTCACCATCTCCCAGAGCCTGCTCAAATTCATGTCCACTGACTTGGTGATGCCATCCAACCATCTCGTCCTCTGTTATTCCCTTCTCTTCCTGCCTTCAATTTTTCTTAGTATCATGGTTTTCTCCAGTGAGTCAGTTCTTTGCATCAGGTGGCCAAAGTATTGGAGCTTCAGCTTCAGCATCAGTCTTTCCAATGAATATTCAGGGCTGATTTCCTTTAGGATTTACTGGTTTGATCTCCTTGCAGTCCAAGGGATTCTCAAGAATCTCCTCCAACACCACAGTTCAAAAGCATCAATTCTTCGGCGCTCAGCTTTCTTTATAGTCCAACTCACATCCATACATGACTACTGGAAAAACTATAGCCTTTACTAGACAGACCTTTGTTGACAAAGTAATATCTCTGCTTTTTAATATGCTGTCTAGGTTGCTCATAACTTTTCTTCCAAGGAGCAAGCGTCTTTTAATTTCACAGCTGCAGTCACCATCTGCAGTGATTTTGGAGCCCACTGTCACTGTTTCCATTGCTTCCCCATCTATTTGCCATGAAGTGATGTGACAAGATGCCATGATCTTAGTTTTTTGAATGTTGAGTTTTAAGCCAACTTTTTCACTCTCCTCTTTCACCTTCATCAAGAAGCTCTTTAGTTCCTCTTTGCTTTCTGCTGTAAGGGTGGTGTCATCTGCATATCTGAGGTTATTGATATTTCTCCTCCTGCTGCTGCTGCTGGTAAGTCGCTTCAGTCGTGTCCGACTCTGTGTGACTCTAGAGATGGCAGCCCGCCAGGTTTCCCCGTCCCTGGGATTCTCCAGGCAAGAATGCTGGAGTGGCTTGCCATTTCCCTCTCCAATGCATGAAAGTGAAAAGTGAAAGTGAAGTCGCTCAATCATGTCTGACTCCTAGCGACCCCATGGACTGCAGCCTACCAGGCTCCTCCGTCCATGGGATTTGCCAGGCAAGAGTACTGGAGTGGGTTGCCATTGCCTAGCAATCTGGATTCTAGTTTGGGCTTCACGCAGTCTGGCATTTCTCACCATGTACTCTGAATATAAGTTAAATAAGCAGAGTGACAATGTACAGCCTTGATGAACTCCTTTCCCAATTTTGAACCAGTTCATTTTTTCATGTCCAGTTCTAACTGTTGCTTCTTGACCTGCCTACAGGTTTCTCAGGAATGATGAAAGCTGAGTGAAACTTTCAACATACTGTGCTGTATTTTGATGTATTCTCTTGAGACTCTCCGGAGAAGGCAATGGCAACCCACTCCGGTACTCTTGCCTGGAAAATCCCATGGAAGGAGGAGCCTGGTAGGCTGCGGTCCATGGGGTCGCTAAGAGTTGGACACAACTAGTGACTTCACTCGGAGAAGGAAATGGCAATGCACTCCAGTGTTCTTGCCTGGAAAATCCCATGGACGGAGGAGCCTGGTAGGCTGCAGTCCATGGGGTCGCTAGAGTTGCACATGACTGAGCGACTTCACGTTCACTTTTCACTTTCATGCACTGGAGAAGGAAATGGCAACCCACTCCAGTGTTCTTGCCTGGAGAATCCCAGGGACAGGGAAGCTTGGTGGGCTGCCTTCTATGGGGTCGCACAGATAGGACACGACCGAAGTGACTTAGCAGCAGCAACAGCAGCAGCGACTTCACTTTCACTTTTAACTTTCATGCATTGGAGAAGGAAATGGCAACCCACTCCAGCGTTCTTGCCTGAAGAATCCCAGGGATGGGGAAGCCTGGTGGGCTGCCGTCTATGGGGTTGCACAGAGTCGGACATGACTGAAGCAACTTAGTAGCAGCAGCAGCTTGAGACTCTCCTTGAAGCTTGAGACTCTCCTTGAAATAACTGAAATAACTTCTGTGGAGCCCTGAACTTATCCTCGGAGACATTATTATGGTGTTGTTCCTCTGTTAACCTGATATTTAAAAATATTGTTTGTAATAACATGATGTGCATTATTGATTCCTTGAAGCCGTATTCTCTGAGTTTATTAGTACTTGAAAAGGATCTTAAATTATAAGAAGTAAATAGTTAACACAGAATCTGGCTCAACTCCATAATGAATAGGGATGACTTAGAGTGGAAAAGATGGCTTAAAACTCAACATTCAAGACACTAAGATCATGGCGTCTGGTCCCATCACTTCATGGCAAATAAAAGGGGAAAAAGTGAGATGACCATTTATGGGTTCTGGGCAATTTTATGTTTAGAATAAACAGTTGTGAGTTTATCTGTATCACTGATAAGGGTAACTGAGTCCTTCTTTCCTTTTAGGCATAAGTACTAGCTCCAAAAAGTCATAAACTCTCAGGAGTGTTTAGATAACAAACACATAGGGAAATATGTAGGTAGTTATTAAAAATCTTTCATTTGTCCCTTTCTGTTGTTTTTCTGTTCCTCTAGGGAGCCTGAACACCCAAGAGTAATCCTATTCCCTGAGAAAGCAAATCAAGTTACATTCTACCTTTCTAGCTACCTGAGTTTCCATTGTCTGTCCTTAAGTTAATTGGGTTCTTGAACAGAAATGAACCACTCTTTCTCAACAAGCAATCACAGATATACCAGCTCTTTGAGTAGTAACTTGCAAATAAGTGCCTCGACATAGCATGCTGAGTGTTCAACATTCTCCAGGGTAAAGCTTAAACACAAATGAATTTTATATTGAAATAATCATGCAGTGAAGGTGAGTTCTTAGAAAGGTAAATTTCTCTCATTTCCACTTGCTTTCCCTCTTAAGCTTTCACTGAGATTTAAGATATTGTTATCTAACATTGTTAGATAAGACATTGATAACCACTTGTGGTTATCAAGTCTTGACTGTCTTTCACTCTCTGTTTCTATTCTTATTCTTTCTCTCTGTATGTGTAATACACATGCACAACTGCATATATATATATATACACACACACACACACACACATATATGTATATACACACACAACATATACATATCTTTATATGTACGATTAGTAATAGGGACCTAGGGACCTAGGGATTAGAAAAGGGACAAAGTTGCTACAGCATAAACAGACAAGTCAAACCCTGTTATCTCTCACTGATAACACCAGCTTTAGGTCTCAGGCTGCCTTGCAATTCACCTGATGAAAAATTTCATACTTTATCTGATCTATGGGATTTATATTGGTGATGGGATCCCACTGGTACAGTAGAAATTTTAGAGATACGTTTGTTTCATTTTTTTGGTTCTGATACCCACATAGGATATTAGAGTAATTGTCACTGCTATTTACTCTTTCATTCGAAGAATATAGCTTTAATTTAGCTTAAGCCAGATTGTCTGGAGATAGTATCTATTCTGTGTGGACTTTATTAAGAGAAGAGAGCCTCATTTCTCTCACATTGGTGAATCTTTCCTTGAGAAATAGCAACAATCCTGAATTGAACAATATTTTGGATTAAACTAAAAACATCATTTCTGCCTCACTTTCCATTGTACACAATTTCAGCTTTTCTTGATATTCAGTTCAGTTAGATCAGTCTCTGAGTTGTGTCTGACTCTTTGTGACCCCACGTACTGCAGCATGCCAGGCTTCCCTGTCCATCACAAACTCCCGAAGCTTGCTCAACCTCGTGTCCATTGAGTTGGTGATGCCTACAACCATTTCATCCTCTGTCATCCCTTTCTCCTCCTGCCTTCAATCTTTCCCAGGATCAGGGTCTTTTCCATTGAGTCACTTCTTCACATCAAAGTATTAGAGTTTCAGCTTCAGCATCAGTCCTTTCAATGAATATTCAGGGCTGCTTTCCTTTAGGATGGACTGGTGGGATCTCCTTGCAGTCCAAGGGACTCTCAAGAGTCTTCTCCAACACTACAATTCAAAAGCATCAATTCTTCGACACTTAACTTTCTTTATAGTTCAGCTCTCACATCCATACATGACTACTGGGAAGACCATAGCTTTAATCAGATGGACTTTTGTTGGCAAAGTAATGTTTCTGCTTTTTAATAGCTTTTCTTCCAAGGAGCAAGCGTCTTTTAATTACACAGCTGCAGTCAGCATCTGCAGTGATTTTGGAGCCCAAGAAAATAAAGTCTGTCACTGTTTCCATTGCTTCCCCATCTATTTGCCATGAAGGTGATGGGACTGGATGTCATGATCTTAATTTTTGAATGTGGAGTTTTAAGCCAACTTTTTCATTCTCTGCATTCACTTCTATCAAGTGGCTCTTTAGTTCTTCTGCACTTTCTGCTATAAGGGTGGTGTTATCTTTGTATCTGAGGTTATTGATATTTTTCTCAGCAATCTTGATTTCAGCTTGTGCTTTGTCCAGCCTATCATTTTGGATGATATATTCTGCATGTAAGTTAATAAGGTTGACAGTATACAACCATGACATACTCCTTTCCCTATTTGGAACCAGTCTGTTGTTCCATGTCCAGTTCTAACCGTTGCTTCTTGACCTGCATACAGATTTCTCAGGAGGCAGGTTAGGTGGTCTGGTATTCTCATCTCTTTCAGAATTTTCCACAGTTTATTGTGATCCACACAGTCAAAGGCTTTGGCATAGTTAATAAAGCAGAAGTTTTTCTGGAACTCTCTTGCTTTTTCGATGACCCAACGGATGTTGGTAATTTGATCTCTGGTTCCTTTGCCTTTTCTAAATTCAGCTTGAACATCTGGAAGTTCACGATTCATGTACTGCTGAAGCCTGGTTTGGAGAATTTTGAGCATTACTTTGCTTGCATGTGAGATGAGTGCAATTGTGTGGTAGTTTGAGCATTCTTTGGCATTGCCTTTCTTTGGAATTGGAATGAAAATTGACCTTTTCCAGTCCTGTGGCCACTGCTGGGTTTTCCAAATTTGCTGGCATATTGAGTGCAGCACTTTCACAGCATCATCTTCCAGGATTTGAAATAGCTCAACTGGAATTCTATCACCTCCACTAGCTTTGTTCATAGTGATGCTTCCTAAGGCCCACTTGACTTCACATTCCAGGATATCTGGCTCTAGGTCAGTGATCACATCATTGTGATTATCTTGGTCATGAAGATCTTTTCTGTACAGTTCTTCTGTGTATTCTTACCACCTCTTCTTAATATCTTCTGCTTCTGTTAGGTCCATATCATTTCTGTCCTTTATCAAGCCCATCTTTGCATGAAATATTCCCTTGGTATCTCTAATTTTCTTAAAGAGATCTGTAGTCTTTCTCATTCTATTGTTTTCCTCTATTTCTTTGTATTGATCACTGAGGAAGACTTTCTTATGTCTCCATGCTATTCTTTGGAACTCTGCATTTAAATGGGTATATCTTTCCTTTTCTCCTTTGCCTTTAGTTTCTTTTCTTTTCTCAACTATTTGTAAGGCCTCCTCAGATAAGCATTTTGCCTCTTTGTGTTTCTTTTTCTTGGGGATGGTCATGATCACTGCCTCCTGTACAATGTCAGGAACCTCCATCCATAGTTCTTCAGGTGCTCTTGTCTATCAGATCTTATCACTTGAATCTATTTTTCACTTCCACTGTATAATTGTAAGGGATTTGATTTATGTTATACCTGAATGGTCTAGTGGTTTTCCCTACTTCCTTCAGTTTAAAAGTTTGAATTCTGCAATAAGGAGTTCATGATCTGAGCCACAGTCAGCTCCCCATCTTGTTTTTGCTCATTGTATAGCACTTCTCCATCTTTGGCCACAAAGAATATAATCAATGTGATTTCCTTATTGAGCATCTGGTGATGTCCATGTGTAGAGTCTTCTCTGTGTTGTTGGAAGAGGGTGTTTGCTATGACCAATGCATTCCCTTGGCAAAACTCTGTTAGCTGTTTCCCTGCTTCATTTTGTACTCCAAGGCCAAATTTGCCTATTACTCCAGGTATCTCTTGACTTCCTACTTTTGTGTGCCAGTCCCCTATAATGAATAGGACATCTTTATTGGGTGTTAGTTCTAGAAGGTCTTGTAGGTCTTGATAGAACTGTTCAACTTCAGCTTCTTCAGCATTAATATTGAATGGTTTGCCTTGGAAATGAACAGAGATCATTCTGTCATTTTTGAGACTGTACCCACGTACTGCATTTCAGATTCTTTTGTTGACTGTGATGTCTACTCCATTTTTTCTAAGGGATTCTTGCCCACAGTAGTAGATATAATGGTCATCTGAGTTAAATTTGCTGATTCCAGTCCATTTTAGTTCACTGATTCCTAAAATGTTGATGTTCACTCTTTCCATCTCCTGTTAGACCACTTCCAATTTGCCTTCATTCATGGACCTAAGATTCCAGGTTCCTATGCAATATTTTTCTTTACAGTATCGTACTTTACTTGCATCACCAGTCACATCCACAACTGGGTGTTGTTCTCATTTTGGCTCCATCTCTTCTTTCTTTCTGGTGTTATTTGTTCAATATTTCTTGATATTAAATTAACATAGGTCCTTTTCTTTTGTTCTTCCTTGTTATAGGTAGTAGGTTTTACATAAGAATCATATGCTTCATAGAGTTAATTGTCTTCTCTTTTGAGGTCATTTCATGGATTTATGAGTATAAGGAATGGAAGATTGGGGGAGAATATCATCTCTAACAAAGCTGATAAGAGAAAATATTATGTTTAAACATTTAGGATAGAAATATGTATGTGAGAAACCAGCCGCTTCCCACTGGATTGTGGTTGGGAGAACACATATGAAGTTTATATTTTCAATGCCTTATCAATGACTGCATAAAAGAAGACAAGTTTGAGGCTAGCAGTGTTGTGATGGTTGATATTTTCTGGATCACATGAGAGGTTGTCAGGATTCTGTATGAAGTTTATAGTTTCTTAACCTGCTCTAAGATTATTTCCCATGTAAACAGTTAGTGGTAGTTAGTGAGACACCAGTACCAATACCAGTGATGAAATTTTCCTCAAGATTGTAGCTTTGAAATTGAGAAGTCTCTATAGCACAATGAGAATTTATTTTCTCTCTCTACTCCCTCTCTGTCTCTGTCTTTCTCTCCCTCCATAGCTATAGCTATACATTTAAAAAGCAAGGCAACAGCTTCATATAATTTGGTATCATTTACTGAATACCTGTGAATGTCATTACTTTACTAAGTAGTTGTCATTTATTATCTTACTTCACTCTGACATTGTCACTGAGGCAGGTGATCCTGAACTTCAGATGAGATGAGAGACCATCCTGAAACTTTGATTTCAACATTGTGAGACCTGGAGCATACAACAAGCTAACATGATCCAGAGAAAGTATAAAATAGAAAATTTGGCTTGTTTTATGGTGCTAAGTTAGTGTTCATGATATATCAATAGAAATTTGTGTGGTTTTTTCCCCTTTTTCACATCTATCTGTGTGTGCCTCTGTGTGTGTGTGTGTGTGTGTGTGTGTGTGTGTGTGAGAGAGAGAGAGAGAGAGAGAAAGCGAGAGGGATATAAGAGAGAGAAGATGAAATCGTTCTATCTCCTTTATCAAGGGAGATTTGTGGTAAGCAAAGTTGAGTATGACTTGTATAATGCAGTTCTCAGTTCTCAATAAAATGTTGGATGCTCTTGATGTTCCCATAGAGAGAGAGAGAGAGACCAAAAGTGTGGAGAAATGATGAACTTGAGCGTAGTGACAACGTTCATCCTCATGGGCTTTCCCCATTCACCAGAGCTGGACATGCTCCTCTTTGGAATCTTCCTGGTGATCTATGTCCTCACTGTGGTGGGGAACCTTCTCATCCTGCTGGTGATCACAGTGGATCCCCACCTGCGCACCCCCATGTACTACTTCCTGAGCAACCTGTCCTTCATTGACATGTGGTTCTCCACGGTCACTGTACCCAAAATGCTGATGACCCTGGTGTCCCCAGAAGGCAGTACTGTCTCCTTTCCCAGCTGTGTGGCCCAGCTCTACTCCTTCCACTTCCTGGGCAGCACCGAGTGCTTCCTCTACACTGTCATGTCCTATGACCGCTTCCTGGCCATCAGTTACCCGCTCAGGTATGCCAGCATGATGAGTGGGAGGACGTGCGCTCTCCTGGCCACAACCACGTGGCTCAGTGGCTCTGTGCACTCTGCTGTCCAGACCACACTGACATTCCGTTTGCCCTTCTGTGGACCCAACCAGATCCAGCATTACTTTTGTGATGCACCACCCATCCTCAAACTGACCTGTGCAGACACCTCTGCCAATGAGTTGGTGATCTTTGTCAACATTGGGGTGGTGGCTTCAGGCTGCTTTCTCCTGATAGTGCTGTCCTACGTATCCATCGTCCATTCCATCCTGAAGATCCGCACCTCAGAAGGGAGATGGAGAGCCTTCCAGACCTGTGCCTCCCACTGCACTGTGGTCCTTTGCTTCTTTGGTCCTGGTGTTTTCATCTACCTGAGACCAGGCTCCAAGGAGGCTATGGACAGGATTGTGGCTGTTTTCTACACTGTGATGACGCCCCTTCTGAACACTGTGGTCTACACCCTGAGGAACAAGGACGTGAAGAAAGCTTTGTTGACACTTAAAGTAGTGCATTCACAGAGCAAATAATCTCTGTAATGAAGATACACTTATTTAACAAAGTTAGTAATATAATTTAGTGATCAATAAGAAATGTATTACAGTTATATATCTCGGTGTTTAACTTTATCCAAATCTGCTACTCGGGTTTAATGAATGTTTCTGAGGAATGTTATTATAAAAACCACATTATATTTTTAAACATGATTTTCCAGTTTACTAATTTAGTAAAATGAAAACATTTTTTCTTTTTAAAAATTTTTTTTTAAATTTAAATTTATTTATTTTAATTGGAGGCTAATTACTTTACAATATGTCAGCAGATGAATGAATAAGAAAGCTGTGGTACATATACACAATGGAGTATTACTCAGCCATTAAAAAGAATACATTTGAATCAGTTCTAATGAGGTGGATGAAACTGGAGCTTATTATACAGAGTGAAGTAAGCCAGAAAGAAAAACACCAATACAGTATACTAATGCATATATATGGAATTTAGAAAGATGGTAATGATAACCCTGTATGCAAGACAGCAAAAGAGACACAGATGTATACAACAGTCTTTTGAAAACATATATTTTCTTAAACTGCATAGCTCCTTATAATATAATTTGGTTTAATCTTTTTTTTTAATTGAAGAATTACAGTTTTTGTTTTAGGGTATAGTTGATCTAAAATGTGTTAGTTTCAGGTGTACAGCATAGTGATTCAGTTATACATATACCTGTATTCATTCTTTTTCAGATTCTTTTCCCACTTAGGTTATTGAAGAATATTGAATAGAGTTCCCTGGGCTATTTAGTAGGTCCTTGTCAGTTATCTATTTCATATATAGTAGTGTGTGTGTGTGTGTGTGTGTGTGTGTGTGTGTGTTTGTGTTAAACCCAGGGTCTTCCCTCTCCCCCTTCTTCCCCACCATGTTTCTCCTTGGTAACCATACGTTTGTTTTTGAAATCTGAGTCTGTTTCTGTTTTGTAAATAAGTACTTTTATATCATTTTAGAAATTAGATTTTACAAGTGAATCATATCATTTGATATGTATCTTTTTATGACTTACTTCACTTAGTATGAGAATCTCTGGGTCCATCCATGTTGTTACAAACGGTATTATTTCATTCTTTTTAATGGTTGAGTAATATTCCATTGTAATTTTTTAAATGGAAGGATAATTGCTTTACAGAATTTTGTTGTTTTCTGTCAAACATCAATAAGACTCAGCTGTAGGTACACCCTCTCAAATCTCCCTTCCATCTCCCTCCCCATCTCACCCTTCTAGATTGTCTCAGAGGCCCTGTTTGAGTTCTCTGAGTGACATTTGGGTTGCTTCCATGTCTTGGCTGTTGTAAATTGTGTTACAGCAAACATTTGTGTGCATGTATCTTTTCAAATTAGGGTTTTCTCCAGATATAGGCCTAGGAATGAGATTGCTGGATCATATGGTAGCTCTACTTTTAGTTTATTAAGGAACCTACATACTGTTCTCCATATTGGCTGCACAAATTTTCATGCACACCAACCGTGTAGGGGTTCCCTTTTCTTTACACCCTCTCCAGCATTTGTTGTTTGTAGATTTTTTGATGATGGTCATTCTGACTGGTGTAAGGTGATATCTCAATGTAGATATGTTTTGATTTGTATTTCTCTAATTATTAGTGATATTGAGCATCTTTGCATGTACTTTGTGTCCATCTGTATATCTTCTTTGGAGGAATGTGTATTTATATCTTCTGCCCACTTTTTGATTGAGTTGTTTTTTTTTTTTTTTTTTGACATAGAGCTGCATGGGCTGTTTGCATATTTTGGAGATTAAACCCTTTTCAATTGCTTCATTTACACACTTTTTACCCCATTCTGGGGGTTGTATTTTCTTTTTGTTTATGGATCCCTTTGCTGTGCAAAATCTTTTTCTTTTTCTTTTTTTTTGTGCAAAATCTTCTAAGTTTAATTAGTTCCCTTTTTTTTATTCTTCATTATTTTAGTAGGTGGATCAAAAAAGATCTTGCTGTAATTTATGTCAAAGTGTCTTCTGACTACTTTTTCCTCTAATTGTTTTATAGTATTACTCTTATTATTTAAAATTCACACTTATGTTTTAGATAAATTAAAAATAAGAAAGATAATATTTTACTAATATTTATTCTTCTCTGATGCTTTTTTAAAATGTCAATTCAAGCATCTGACCTAGATTATTTTTATTTTGCCTAAAGAACTACTTTTAATATTTTTTGCAAGGTAGGCCTCGGGTAACAGATATTTTCAGATTTTGTTTATCTGAGAATATCATTATTTTACCTTCAATTTGAAGGATAACGTCATTGGATTTAAAATTCTAAGCTGGTGATTTTTGTATTTCAACACTTAAAATTTTTTACTCCACTCTTTTTTGATTGCCCAGTTTCCACTGAGAGTTCCTCTGTAATTCTTTTTTTTTTTCCCCATTTAGATTTTTTTATAAACATAAATTTATTTATTTTAATTGGAGGCTAATTACTTTACAATATTGTATTGGTTTTGCTCTGTTCCCTGTAGGTAAAATATCCTTTGCTCTTGGTTTCTTTTAAGATTTTCTTTTTGTTGCTGTTTTGTTTTGTTGGCATATACTTGATGTACTATGTTATTTTCAGGTGTGCAACATAGTAATTTAATATTTAGTTACATTATGAACTGATCACCATGGTAAATGTGGTAACTATCTGTCTCCATACAAAGTTATTATAATATTATTGAGCATTTTCCTGATGCTGTATATTTCCATGACTTTTTTATTTTGCAACTGGACATTTGTATTTCTTTATTCCCTTCACCTATTTCTCTCTTCCCCCAACACCATCCCCTCTGGCAACTACCCACTTGTTCTCTGTGTTTGTGAGTCTGGTTTTGTTTTATCTGTTTTTTAGAGATCACAAGTTGGTGAGATCATACAGTATCTGCCTTTCTCTTTCTGACTCATTTCACCTAGATCCATTTATATCATAAGTGGCAAGATTTTATTTTATTTTTTTATAGCTGAGCAATATTTCCAGGTGGCTCTAGTGGTAAAGAACTTGTCTGCCAGTGCAGGAGACATAAGAGATGTAGGTTCAATTCCTGGGTCGGGAAGATCCCCTAGAGGAAGGCATGGCAACCGACTCCAGTATTCTTGCCTGGAAAATTCCATGGACAGAGAAGCCTGGTGGGCTATAGTCCATGGGGTCATAAAGAGTCAGGCATGACTGAAGCAATTTAGCACACATACACACCAATATTTATTCATTCATCTGTCAATGGACACTCTGTCACAATCATTTTTATATTTAAAAATTCTTAAGTTTCATGTTTTACATTAAGATCTACGATTCATTTTGTGACAGTTTTTGTTAATGTGAGGTACAGATTGAGTCTCTGATTTGTTGGTGTATTTATTTGTTTTTGATATGAATATTTCTACAGCATTGCAAAGCCCATCATTTCTTCATTAAATTGCCTTTGTATTTTTGTCAAAATTATTGTTCCGATAAATGCAGATCTATTTCTGGACTCTGTACCTCATCTCACTGAGCTGTGTATTCCTTGGATTATTTCTTTTCTTTACTGTTGAGTGGATGTGGTTTACGTATTTTGGATACTAGGTCTTTATCAAATAGATGATTTGCACATTTCTCTTATTCTGTGTGCTGTTCTTTTACCTTCTCCATGTCTTTTGGAGGCACTCCTTATATTGAGCAGTGGAAACATTTGAAGAACCTGGCACTTTCTAACTAGTAAGGAAATCCTCTAGATTAAGTATAGGATTTCACTTGATTTTTTCTTTAATTTTATCCAAAATTTAACCATAGTTTTGATAGTTGTATTTTTATTACAATGTTCAGTGTACTTTTATTACAATGTTTCAGTAGCCCATTGGGTAACTGAAGATCACTGAAAATTTTTAAATTAGAAAGGGGCAGATGTATGCTTTCAGAACATATTCTCCAGCTATGTATATGGCCAAATAAGAGGGAGTATATGGGAAAAGCTAGAATTATAACTGGCATTATTACATTTCAGCATATAGTTCAGTAAAAACCTAAAAAGCTCTAAACTTGTGTGGTGGCTGAGGGAAAAGGATGGAAGTTAGTGTGCCTGTTGACCCTAATGCTGAGCATGTGAGAAACGTGAGAAACATTTGGAAGGCTTTCACTAGAGAACAATGTAACTTACAGAGTTATTTATAGAGTGGCTACTGTGTACTCTGCAGTATTCACAGCACTACAAGAGAAGTGGCAAACAAGACAGAAGAAATGTTAGTCTTTATAGAGCTTACAGTGTATAAGGGACACAGGAATTAAAGGGAAAAATGGTGAGTGTTATGATGGGAGACTTGCAGAAAGTTTTGAGAACATTATATGATGTCAACTGACATTGTTGATTATATACCATGTGCCATGTACTGTTCTAACCATTTTATGTGTTTTTTCCATTTAATCATCAAGACAACTCAATGAAGGAGATGCTATTATTATCATCACTGTTTTAGAAATTGTAAACCTGAGGCATAGAGAGTTTAAGCGCCATGTCCAAGTTAGTAAGCATGGGGATAGGACTGAAACTCGTACCCTCTAATTGAATAGGCCCCACTCTTTCCTGTGATGAGAAGGACTTGATGACCTCAGTTAATGAAATAATACATTTAAGGACCCAGTTGGAAATTATTGATTAGAATCAGGGTGCAAGTAGTCTAGGAGAAGGGTTTCTCTGTGTTTATTTACACTATTTTTATTGGTAACCTTCTCATTCTATTTCTTTCTCACCATGGGGAAGGAAATTTGAGTTGTCTCTCAAATATTTTTCAATTTTTAAAAGTATGTCTTCTTTATTTCATACTACTTTCACAATTTCCTTTTCCTATTCCTAATTAAGAATAGCATTAAGAAATATATTCATCTCTTTTAAATTGTTGTTATGAGCTTTGGCTGTTTTTTTTTCCTACTTGGAAAAGATGAATGATTCTGCTAATGATAAAGTAACACTAATGGGACTTTAAAGTCTTTTTAAGTGTATACCTTTCTTATATCCTTCATTGTACAGAAATCCTCATGACAGTTTCCAGTTAGTTTTCAGTGAGAGTTGTTCTGTATGTAGGTGTATTTTTGATGTGTTTGTGGGGGTTGTGAGCTCCAAGTCATCCTACTCTGCCATCATTATTTCTCTTCCTGCCCTTTATGTGTTTTTAAAATTTGAAAACCTATAAGTAAATAAGTGCCCAAGATGTTAATTCAGAATAAATACACATGCGTGCATGCTAAGTGGCTTTAGTTGTGTCCAACCTTTGTGACCCTATGAACTGTAGCCGGCCAGGCTCTTCTGTCCATGGGATTCTCCAGGCAAGGATACTGGAGTGGGTTGCCATGCTTTCCTCCAGGAGATCTTCCTTACCGAGGGATCTAACCAGCTTCTCTTCTGTCTCCTGCATTATTAGCAGGTGGGTTCCTTACCACCAGTGCCAGCTGGGAAGCCCCAAGAATAAATACATATGTATCCCAATTTCTGTATACTGTTAGGCCTTTTGATCGTTATCTATTATGTTGTTGCTGTTTAGTCACTAAGTCTGTTGTCTACTGTGTGTGTGTGTGTGTGTGTGCATGTTCAGTCGTGTTGATTTTTTTGCTACCCCATGGACTATAGCCTGCCAGGCTTCTTTGTGCATGGAATTTTCTAGGCAAGAATACTGGAGTGGGAAAGTGCCCTTCTCCAGGGGATCTTCCCGACCCAGCAATCGAACCCATGTCTCTCACATCTCTTGCATTGGTAGGTCAATTCCTTACCACTAGTGCCACCGGGGAAGCCATGCTGTTCTTCAAAACAGAGTCATAAAGAGATGTGAAAGGAGATGGGCAGGGTAAAGCTCAAGGGTCTTACTCTCTGAGGACTAGGAAAGGTATACCTTGCTGATCCAGAGGGTCAAACTTGGAGAGAAAACTAGGAACCAGATTCTGATGTTTTAGTATCAACTTGGGTCTGTCCCCAGAATTAAGTCTGTGAGCTTTAGATTAAAAAAAATTGTGGCTCAATTCCTACCTCTTCTACTCAACATTGTATAATCGGGAAAAATTACTCTCTTTGATGACCATGTCATCATTTATAAAGTGGACTAAAAATAACTACCCTGTGTGGATGTTGTAAGAAGTAAATAAAATAAGATTTTAAAAGATCTTTTCACAAGTGGACTCTCTTTAAATGTTAGTTCCATTTTCCCTTTCTTGGATTGGCTTGTTGAATCCTGAGAACCTGGAAAATCTTGTTTAGATTCCATAGGAAACAATCCATTATTATGAAAAATATTCTGATATTCCTTTTTTTTTTGTAACTCTATACCTATTATTTTATTTTGTTTTGTTTCATTTTGGTTTGGTTTCTCACCATCTCTTTCACTATCGTTATAATGAAAGTGTTAGTTGTTCAGTAGTGTTGAACTCTTTGCGACCCCATGGACTGTAGCCCATCAGGCTCCTCCATCCATGGAACTCTCCAGGCAAGAATACTGGAGTGGGTAGCCATTCCCTTCTCCAGGGGATCTTCCCAATCCAGGAATCAGACCCAGATCTCCTGCATGGCAGGCAGATTCTTTACTGTCTGAGCCACCAGGGAAGCCCCAAACTATAATTACTAGTTGATAAAAGAAATGAAACAAACTGACTAAACTGAAAAAAACAAAACAATGAAAAAACTCAAATTAAGAAGAGAAGGGGTAAAAGAACTTAAAAAGATTCTAACAATGAATACAAGTCTATGTTCCATCCAATTTCAATACAAATAATTAAGTAGCATGTGCCAGGAAGTTTACACGTGTTATCTCATTTACTCTACATTTTCCCTATGAAATAACTCCAATTTATGAAGGACTATATTATGGTTCAGAGAAGAGCACTGGCTTGCTCAAGGACTTACAACTAACGAGAAACAGACTTGTTCTTCACACCAGAAACTTCCAAGGTGAATGATCTTTTCACTATGTTACAATTTCTTCTACTGCTGCTTCTTCTACAACCATAAAAAGTAAGGGAATAGGTAGAGACTCAAAAAATGACAGAGAAGGAAGTCAAATCTGTGAGGTCTATGAAGAACAAAAAGGGTTCTTGAAAGTCTAACCAGAGTAGAGAATTAGGGTGGCCACAGGGGATCCACAACTTCCTTGATTCCTAATTGCTTGAAGATTGTCTTGATTACCGTGTAGTCTTTTCTCAGTCACGAGCTCTCTCAACATCCAGCATTTGATTGCTCCCTGTGCTCAAGGGTTCCTGTTCCCTGAGTCCTGGGATGTATCATGGATGGGGCTCCAGAGGGAGTAAGAGATCATTTAAAACCCTACAAATGTAGGAGATCTTACTTCTGCTAACTCTGAAGAAATCACCCTAGATGATGGGTGAGCCATCAGACATATACTATCCTCTCTCTGTGTAATCCTGAATGGAAAAGACCATTTGGGGGTCTACACTTAGGAAGCCCAAATCCATTTCTGTTGCACCCAGGGAAGAGAGATGTTCAGAATGGTGAGTCCCACAAGTCTATAGAAGAAACTGAACTTAAAGGTAGGAAAAACAACATTTGTTTTCCTTAACTGAGCCATGTAACTGTCCAGAGCATTTTCCCATCTTCTTTAATTTTAACTTTAATTTTAATTTTAACTTTTACTCTGCTATGGATTCCATTGTTGGAAGCAATCATGACCAAAAGCTTCCTTCTTATTTTGTGCAATGACTAGAGTCCTTTCCTCCATTCACCCCACAAAATAGCATGCAGAAATACATTCATCTATTGTTTCTTTTGTTGTTCCTTAATCATTAATTCAGCATCTGTCACTTTTAAAGAACCACACACTTGCTTAAGAATAAAAATTAGTTGCATATTCTCCCTGACAACAGAGAAAATTCTAAGACATGGAGAAAATAATAATTTTCATGATAAATAGTATGCAAAAGACATTCTCCTGACCTTTTCCAAATCATATGATGAATGTATATATTTCTTATTAAATGGCTCCCTTTTCTTCTCCTTTTCCTAAAATGTAGTATCTCTCAAAGTTTGGTCTCTCGTTCCTTCTTTATCCATAATTTACCCTGTCTCTCCTGGTGACTTCATTCAGGCTTGATACTAACTCCGATCTTCACACAGGTAACTCCTTCCCAAATTCTTTAGCATGGATATCTCTATAGAAAATACAATTATAATGAACCATTATACAGTATCTTACTGTGTATCAAAATCTTTCCTGAGCATCATCACATTTAATCTTTACAGCAATTCTGGGAGGTAAATATTATCTCAGTTAATCAGAAAAAAATATTCAGTGGGTACCCTCTGTTTATTCAGCACAATTATAAGAATATGCCATATCCTCAAGGGACAGTTATATCAGAACATGTCAAAATAAAGATCTGTAGGACACACATGAGGGAAGAAAGACTATTTAATGGTTGAACAGACATGTTCCTATTTTACCCCTCTTATCCTGTCTTAGTTATTAATAATGCTTTCTTTGACTCTCAAAAGTGTCCTGCTTGGAATAAAATATTTAACTGATTGAAGGTTGAGACTACTGGTGCAGGGAATACTTTCTGCTATATAAAGATGAGAAATTGAGATTCCAAGATTATAAACAACTTGAGTACATGGAGAGCATTATCTTACCATTTTTCAGGTTTTTTAGAAGATAAAATTATCAATCAATAACTATTAATAATATTAAACACATGTATACCTGTGGCGGATTCATTTTGATATTTGGCAAAACTAATACAATTATGTAAAGTTTAAAAATAAAATAAAATTAAAAAAAAAGAAAAGAAGATCAGAGAAGTTGACCAGGAATTATAATTAGAAATTCAAACCATTATAATTGGACATTTTAAAATATATTTTGCATCTCAAAAAAAGCAAATTATAATGGTAAAAAGTGTAAGTGAAAAAGACATCTCTCTTCTTTTTTAAAGTTAATTTATTGGAGTATCGTTGCTTTACAATATTGTGTTAGTTTCTACACTGCAGGAAAGTTAATTAGCTATACATATACATAAGTCGCCTCTTTTATTTTGGATTTATTTCCCATTTAGGTCACCAAGGAGCATTGAGTAGAGTTCCCTGTGCTATACGGTAGGTTTTCATTAGTTATCTATTTTATGCATAGTATCGTGGCATCTCTTCTTGAGAAATTCAGGAGCTCAACCATTGTAGCAGACAGCTAACCACAGCACTCTCTACTGGCCCTTTCATGTTCTCGACATAATGAGTTTTTCCTTTAAACTAAAACAATTATACTCTTAAAAACAAAACACAGAATGATGGCTACCAGGGTTAGGGCACAACAGGAAATGAGAAATTGCTAATGAATAGGTAGAAAGTTTCACAAATGCTGTAAAACATTATGTTCATAGTTAATATTACCTTGTACACTTAAAAATCTGTTTAGAGAGTAGATCTCATGTGAAGTTTTATTACCACAATAAAATTAAAATTAGAATTTAAAATAATCAGAAGACACAGAAAAGTCTGCAGAATTGAAATACTTTGGATTTCAAAATTTCAGTAGTTAGCAAGCATCAAGTGTTCCAAAAATTCATCTTTATATATGATAACTTCACTAAAACCTATCACCTACATAGTCTCTAAACATCTACTAATCTCTAAACAAACCAAACACCAGAATAATAATCAAATTTGTCACTGTTAATTTCTTTTCAGGCAGATAACCTTCAGTTCAGTTCAGTCACTCAGTTGTGTCCGACTCTTTGAGACTCCATGCTCAGACTAAGAAATATATTCAGTTAGAATGATATCATATACCCAAATCTTACTACTCCTTAAACTGTATCACAGTCCATTCTTCTCAACAGAGATGTGGGTGCCCAAATTGATCTTTGATGAATATTTAGGGTGTTTGAACACATATTTGAGCAACTGTAGCTTTGTAATAGAGTCAGGAGGGTCAGGCTTCCACATGTTTTCAGGTTGATCTTAAATTTGGGACATTTTTGTTGTTGTATAGTTGGTTGTGGACTTAATTCAAACTATGCTCATCTGCTCAGTATTGATGCCTATGTTCTCATAGTACATCCAGTATTTTACTTTGCTAAAGCTTCATATTGCTTTGAATCCCTATTCATAAAAGAATGTGATATCTTGAGATACGAAGGCACACATCCGCTTTACTAGCCCCTAAATATTATTCCCAGAATTTCTGATTCTTAATTTCAACCTCATGTTTATATGTAAACAAAGATCAGTGATGATGAATGTATCGGTATTGCGTCTGTCACAATCAGCCTCCACAGTCATGCTTTCCTGTCTTTTGTCTCCCCTAGACCTTCCTCCCAGGAACATGAGGAACCGCACTGAGCTGAATGAGTTCATCCTATTGGGCATACCTCAGACACAAGGACTGGAGACTGTGCTCCTTGGCATCTTCTCGTTCATTTACCCTTTGACCCTGCTCGGAAATTTGCTCATCCTTCTAGCAATTGTCTCCTCCTCGACCCTTCACACTCCCATGTACTTCTTCTTGGGACTCCTCTCGATTTTGGACATGCTGTTCCCCTCTGTTCTCTGTCCCAAGATGCTAGTCTATTTTTCTGGCCAGAACCGAGCCATTTCTTATAAGGGATGTGCTGTTCAGCTCTTCTTCTATCATTTCCTGGGTTCTATGGAAGGCTGCCTCTATTCTGTGATGGCTTATGATCGCTTTGTTGCCATCTGTCACCCACTGAGATATATGCTCATCATGAGACCTGGAGTCTGTGTTGGTTTGGTCTTGGCAGCCTGGTTGGTGGGTTGTCTTCAGGCCACTATCCTGACATCTTTTACCTTTCAGCTACCCTACTGTGGCCCCAATCGGGTGGACCACTTCTTCTGTGACATTCCTGCTGTCTTACCCCTGGCTTGTGCTGACAGCTCCTTTGCCCAGGGTGTAGCTTCCACTAGTGTTGGCTTTCTGGCTTTAACGCTTTGGTTGAGTATTTGTGCCTCCTACACACGCATTGGGATTGCCATTTTGAGGATCCGTTTGGCAGAGGGCAGGCAGAAAGCTTTCTCTACCTGCAGTGCCCACCTCACTGCCATTCTCTGTGCCTTTGGACCTGTAATCATTGTCTATCTGCAGCCCACACCCAACCCCTTGCTAGATGCCACGGTGCAACTATTAAATAATACTGTCTCACCCATGCTGAACTCATTAATCTATTCCTTAAGGAACAAAGAAGTGAAAAGTTCCCTAAAAAGGATTTTCCACAATGTAGTATTTACTGTTCTGCACTAAATTAAGGGTTTTATAATGGATTTTAAAATGTATTGACTCTTACTATCACCCACCTACTCAATCAAATGAGTAATTAGATAAATAATCAAATAATATCAAGGGAAAATGCTTTCTCTAAAGCATTAAGTTTGCCTAATAAGATTTTCTATTTTTGTGCATAATTATAAACCCTGAGGCCCCATAAGTAACTTCATAATTCATGCTATTCTCAGTGCACTAATCCTGGGGAAGGAATCCAAGGGAAATTGCAAGAAGCTTGAGACAGATTTCTTATAATAGACAGCAAATTTTGCCTGATTGAAAATACTGAAGATCTATGGCAATCCAAAAGTTATCCTTCAATAGCCATCTCTGTGCCAAATTAGTTTTTCTTACTTCACTTAGAATGTAATCATTCCTCGGTTCTCCCTATATGCATTTCAGTTTGTCCATGTTGCTAACAGTAGTATTA